>NC_046304.1:36238330-36863330 GCF_004115265.2 Rhinolophus ferrumequinum
CCAGGAGGTAGTCAGGAACCTGGGCACAGGGAGGGGGCTGGCTGCTTTGCAGCAACATTGACTAGAAGAGGCAGAGGGTTGTGCCTCCTGATTTTGCCCAAACCAGAATGTAGAGGATGCCAGAGGTGAGAACACTGACGAAGTGGAGGCTGCAGGCCTGCTGTGAGCCAGGATCCCCAATATCAGGGTCTCCAGTCTGGTTCTGCTCACCCTCCAACCTTCTGCCATCATCAAGCCCCTGGATGGGGCATCCATACTCTAGTGGGGGCAGATAATAGTAACAGCAACTAACAGTACTATGAATTCTGGTGAACATTTATTTAGTTGGAGAACGACCCAATGCCATAGGTTACAGCCCCCATTTTAAGGATGGAGAAACAGGGACACAGGAAGGTTAAGTCCAAGGACAGTCTGCTGGGAGTAACGGAGTGGGGTGGGATTTGAACCGAGACAGCTCAGCTCTGGGATCTGGGTTTTTTCCTCTCTTTCCACCTCCATGTCCCCAGCACCTGCTGAGAGCCAGGCCCTGTGCTAAGAATTTTATGGACAGTGTTGCATTCAACCCTCACAACAACCCAGGAGGTAGCTTCTAGAGTTGGGGAACCCAATGCCCAAAGAGGTACACTAAGTTGCTGTTGGCACATGGGGAGGATATAGCAAGGCCAAACTCACATCCAGCGTGTGTGACAGCAGAATCCCGCAGGTTCTCTGATGTTTCCCTATCCTGCTGGGGGTGGGGCAGGAAAGGGTCATGGCATCCCCTGCTGGCTAGAGAACAAAAAAAGAAATGAACGGGATTTCAGTTAGACCGTGGGGAGAACTGAATTCTTAAGGTGTGGGGGCTCCAGGAGCTGGAGTGTGGTGGAAACTTTTCCTTCTTTCCCAAGAAGCAGGCTAGGGAAGAACATGGCTACCAGAGTCAGGAGGGGATAAGGGTGGATGGGAGAGAACAGAAGGGCCCAGAATGAGAAAGCCCAGCCAGAACCATATAACTCAGGAATCCTGGTTGGTTTTTTCCTTAAAAATCCGAGCACTCCTACCTGTCTTCACATTTCCCTTGGACATCTCCTAAGCACCCCTACCCCAAGATTTGCTACTTGGGGGAGTGGGGGTACCCAGGAGATCCAGTGTCTGCTCTTTCTAGCGGGGGAATACTACTAAGTGTCGCTTTGTAAGCACTTACAACGTATGTGCCACACACTTTATGTGCATCAACTTGTTTAATTTTCACAACAATTCTGTAATTATTTTCCCTATTTTATAGAGACACTGAGGAAGGAAGAGAGGTTGTTACTTGCCCAAGGTCACACAGCTTATTATAAGTGGGAGACCGGATTTAAACTTCTGCCTTTTCCTACTGAGCTCCTTGTGGCCAGAGCGGCATGGCTGGATGGACTCCTTGCCCAGTGGAGTCAGGGATCACAGTAGCAGCAGGCCTTTCTCCTTGGGTGCATTTGGAATTTGCAGATGCAAAGAGAACGAACATGCCACGTGCGTGCCATTCACACGGCCCCCACCCTGCATGGATTTTCATGGTGTCTTTCATATGCTAGTGGGAGCTAGGCAAAGGGAACGTTCAGGGGGCCCAAATCCCTCCTCTTCTTATCGGGGGAGAATGTGTGGGAGCAACTCCCCAGCATCCCTGCCCCCTCCCAGCCCACCCTTTAGAGAACAGCAGGGTCAGGGAGTTGGTTAGCATCTGTCAGGGGGACCACCTTGGTATGGGAATTGAGATTCCAGTGCTCTCAGGGACAAGCCCAGGGTCCCCTTACCTCCCAGGGGCTCAAGGGAACTTCTCTAGGGAATCTGGACACCCTCATCTGCCCAGAACTAAGGAAACCTCCGACACCTATCTTCTGAGCTGGGAGTCCTAGGTGGTTATAGGGCATTGGGAGGGATGGCCTTTGGGCTACAGCCCATTAGGAAAGAAAATCCATCCTCATCTCTCTACTCCACTGAACCTCAAAGAAGCTGGGTTCATCAGGGTTTCCCCCACACCCACCCACTTCCTGGGAGAATGGGGGCAAGTTGGGGAGTTGGGGGAAGGAGGCAGGACGGGCAGGCTGGCGGCTCTGAGCTTCTCCGTGCAGCCCTCAGGGCCGGGTGCCTGGGCAGGAGGAGGGGGCAGAGCAGCTGCTGGCGATTTATTAAGCAGTCACGGAAAAATTGGTTTATAAATTAACAGCTGTTTTAACTTTAGGGCCTCTTCTTCAGGGAATGGAAGCAGCCGACTGGACCGGGATTGGAGTGTGTGAGGCTGGTGGAGGGGGTGGGAGGCGGCGGGCTTCGGCAGCTGGCATTCTTCGGGGGCAGCCTCAGCTGGCACCTCGGGGGGCACCAGGCAGTGGCCAGAGCAGGGGGTCTCCAGGTGCCCGGGGCTGAGGCTGCTTCCGCTGTGGGCTGCGGGCTTCCAGTCGTTCTTCTCAACAACATCCCACCTGGGGGCGCCAGAGGGCACAGATACAGCTGTACTCATGTCTGCCACCAGAGGACAGCCTTGGCACATTGATTTCTGTTCCCCACCACCTCATCGCTCCAAACTAGGCTAGGTGAGAGAGAAACCTGGTCCAATGCTGAGTAAGAGAGAAGGTCGGTCCAGCAGTGCATACAAGCGAACTTCCACTCGCCCATCCTGAATGTATTAAAGGCAGCAGTAAAGAGGGAGAACTCTAATGTCAGGGTGTCTGCATTTGAACCCAGAGTCTGGGCAAAAAGTTCTGAGCCTCATTTACCTCATCTGTAAAATGGAATGATATTAATGAGCATTAAGTGAGTAATACATATAAAGGGCCTAGCCCAGTGCCCAGCACGGAGTAAATGCTCCATATATGTCACACGGTGTCAATTTCTATGACTTATGTATCCATCCACTGATTCATTCATTCCTCAACCCATCCTTTCTACAGCATGTAGTGCGTACTGTATTCTGGGCACTATGGCATGCAGGCGATAATGGGAAGACAGACGGTGGAAGGACAGGTCTCAAAATAATGTACTAAGACTTCTGATACACCCAGTGAGGGGGGAGGGGAGGTTGATTTGCACGGGGCAAAAGAGAATGTTTTGGGATGATAAAAATGTTCCATATCTGTATTGTGGTAGTGGTTATATGTTACAAAATTTTCAAAAACTCATAGAAATGTATATTTAAAATGTGTACATTTCATTATATGTAAGCTTTAACTGAATAAAGTTGATTTCTTAAAAAGCACCCAATGTGAATTTATTGAATGGACAAAAGGATAGATGATGGATGAATGAATGAATGTGTGAATGAATGTCTCAGATGATTGCCCCCTGTCCCGGTGCCACCATTGTCCCTGTTGAGAGTGCCCTTGCCCTCTCGGTGTCCACCGGCTTCCCAAGAGGAGGACCTTGGAATCCTCGCCACCGCCCCTGCCCCCACCAGCGGCAAAGAAAGGTGCCTCAGTGTGCCCAGCTAGCGTTCCCCGGCTTCTCTAAGGCTGCTTCCCGGAGGTCCCTGAGGCCTCCCTTCCAGCTGCCACATGCCAACCCGGCCAGCTTGGTTCAGCTTAGTGGTGCCAAGGTCACGGGTGTGATGCCTTACTACAGACCCGCCGTGCCAGCCAGCGGTGCAGCCGCCCAAACCCTGGCCGACTCTGCCACCTGCTGGCCCTTTTCGGAACTGCACCCCCTAGAGCTCCTGGGTAGCTGGAAGCTTTCTTGAAGACCTACCGGGAGCTCTGCACTGGGCTGGGACTTTATTGTGTGTGTGCTTGCAGTTGAGTCAGCTCCGGCTCCCGGCGACTCGATGAATGAGTGACGTCCACAATGTCCTGTCCTCAATAGCTCTGCTCAGCTCCTGTAGACTCATGCCTATGGCTTCTTTTATGGAGTCAATCCACGTCATATCTGTTCTTCCACTTCTCCTGTTGCCTTCTATTCATTTTATCTTATTGTATCGTCACAGCTACCATGTGAGGTGGGCTTTGAAACACGAGGAAACTGAGGCACGGAGAGGATAAGAAATTTGTCTAAGGTCACACAGTAAGTTACAGACCTAAGATTCTTCCCCAGTTCTGCCCAACTCCCCCATTTATGTTCTGTCCATGAGACTATCTTGCTTGGGGAAGGGAGGGAATATCCACTCTTCCCACCTCCCAGAAAGAGGACAAAGGCCTCACACCACCCTCCCAAATTCACCTTCCAGAGACAGTAAATGTTGTGCCTCCTGTATGCCAGGCACTGTGGCAGCAGCAGGCCAATGATGTAAAGAGAAATCGTGTATTCAAAATAGTGGGCTCAGACGTATGGTACATTAATAGACATGCTGCGATAAACTTGTTTTGTCAGTCCAAGCAGAAAAATCCATAGTTCAATGGGAGTTATGTCAAACAAGGTCTTTAATTTTTTTCCTTGGACCCAACCGCCTGTGCTTCTAACTCAAAATAATACCCGAAGAGTGGCATATTATTTTTATATCTCATTTGCATATGATTAATTCTAAGTCAAAGAAAATGGAGGTCACCCTGGCCTCTCGCTTCTCAGCCCCTCCAGGATTTGCCTGACCCTGGCTGCCTCCGCCAACCTCTGCTGGGCTCCCCCATCCTCACCAGCCCCTCCCCACTCCTTGCCCCTGCCCACACTTCCCCAGTTTCCAGAAGTCCTGTTCCTTTCCTCCTCTGTCACCCACGCAGCCCCCACCACCTGGCCGCCCACCTGAAAAACTTTTCCCCAAGTTCTTGAGAAGTTGCGTAGGATCCAGGAGAGAAAAATCAAAGTAATAAAACCTCATTTAATTCCTAACGGAGGGCAGAGCTGTGAGCTGCAATTATCTTAATGCTGAGCTATTTTTACTCTCTCTGCATCTCTGTCTTCTGCCTCTCTCCGTAGTCGTGACACTTTCTTTTTCCCTTTGTCTCTCCATCTCTCACATGTGTTTTCTCTCTTTTTGCTTTTTCCTACCTTCCCTCCTTTCTCTCTCACCTCCTGTCTCTGTCATCCTTCTTTCCCTTCTTTCTCCTTCCTGTCTGTCCCTTGTGCTTGTACCTCTGTAGCCAGTCTTGCCTGCTCTTGACCCTGAGTTTAGCAGCCAGAGCTGTTGATGCCAAAAAGGCTGGGGGAAGAGGGTAAACACCCTGTCCTCCAGCCCCAAACATTCTGTCTTCCAGGTCTGGCTGAGAGGAAAGAGTCTCCCTTCCCAGCTGCCCCAGACTGGGTCAGTGACATTTTTCCTGATTCAGAGCCTCCCAGAGCTCTAGTCCTTTTGGCATAAACAAGTCCTCCCTGTCAAATAAGACTGAGCCCCTGTGGTCCCCAGGGCCTTCTCAACTCTGATGGGCTCCAAGGTGCAACTGGTGGTGATGTCTCCTTGCCCCTGTGCTCTAATTACCCACCCAGCTGCCCTCTGTCCCCTTCATCCCACCCAGGACCTTCCCACCCTCCAGCACTGGAAGCCACAGGCCTCCCACTCTCATCCTGGCCCAGTGGCCACGCAGGTTACTGCCTGGGCCGTGTCTTTCACATGCCTCTTTTGAGTTTCAGAACTTCCTTATTTACCCTCCCAAGGCACTGCCAAACTGGGCTTTGCCACTCCCCACCACACCCCATCTGAAAGAAGGGTCTGGGCCAAGGCAGGGGCTGCCAGAGATGCCCACACCCCTGGACCAGCATCCTGGCATCCTGCTGTCTCCCAACAAGCACATAAGTCAACAAACACAGTGGGACTTGAGCCAGGCCTGGGGTTGGGGGGAGTGGAGCTAAGTAGCCAGGGCTTCCAGCTCCTAAGAGCAAAGCTCTGCCCCCCTGCCACCCTCTCCCTCACCCTCACCGAGTGGACAATGGCTCTGAGGCACAATATCATGCCTCTGAGCCCATTTCCACAAGACTCCTCTGGCCTCCTGCTCCCTCTCCACTCTGCCAAGGACCCAACATTCTGGGGCAGGGAGTGGAAAAGTTGCTGGAGGTGGGGGGGAGGGCTCCTGACTGATCCAGGCCTGAGTGAGACCAGGAGAGAACACGGCCAATACAAACAGAGCCCCAGGAAGACATACGCAATGTACAAGTCTACCTACATACGCACTCTGTCAGCGTTAAAGAGGCATTTAGACCCTCACCCACAGGCCTGCAGAGGGAAATGCCGCCCCTGCAAAGATACTCTTGGACCTGGGCAGGGACACAGGGACACTCCAATCCACAGGGCCAGTGCCTCCCCTTCCCCTCTCCAGAGACACACACACACACCTCTGCAGAAAGAAAGGCTCACACCTCAGAAATGAGTACACACCTCTACCCACAGCTCTGTTCTTGAATACACCAAACACACACATGATGGCACGTGTACCATAGACAGCCCCCAACACCCCCAACTCTGTTCCCTCTAGGCTGGCTCTCTCTCCCTCCCATTAGAGCTGGGGAGAAAAGGCAGGAGACACGTGAATGCAGGGTACATTGTGACAGGCACATATTCCCCCCAAACCCCTGAGTGTTCACAGGATCACAACCTCATGCCCCTCCACTGCACAGGTTAGAGCTGTGGGTGCAGCACCCCCACCCTCCTGCAAGCTGGCACACACCTGCCCATCACCTTGACAGCCTCTGCCAATCTCCCCCACACCCACACCCTCCCCCGCACGCACACACATCGTCCTCCCACACCCTGCCACTCACACTGCATCCTTGACACTCTGACACACTTACTCACAGATTCACACACACCCATACCACACCGACCCCCCCACACACACACTACCTAGTTAGATGCACCACAGGGCCCCTGGCATTCACTCACACACACTCCCTGCCATGATGACTGACACGTGTCCTCCCACGCACAATCCGCTCTTTTACACTCACTCGCTTTCTAGGACACCCCCATTCACAGCTTAACAAGCTGGTGGCACTCGCTTCACGACCTCACAGGCCTCCTGGTGAAAACTCCAAGCACCCAGGCCACGAAGGGGTTAAAGCTAGAGTCCCTTCTCCCGGCTGCCCCCTCCCCGCCTAGGCCTCCTCCCTCCTCCCCCCCATCCTCCCAGCGGGACTCCATCAATAATGCAGCTTCAAGTTCTGGGGAGACTGCAGGGGGCCCCAGCCTGTTCCCGGGGCCCTGGCTCACACTCCCGCCCTCCCCGGGCCCGGAGAGAACGCGCTCCTCCGTGTTCATTGGCTACTTTCTCCTGAGCCCTCCCAACAAGCCCCCGGGAGCCACTCCCAGGCGAGGGGACGGGCTGGGGACCCCAAGGCTGGGGCCAGAGGGGTGAGACCGGGAGAGAGGGAGAGAGGCAGAGACGGAGACAGACCCAGAGAGGAAGAGAGGGAGATCGAGGAAGAGCGGAGAGACAGAGGAGAGGCACTCTGAGAGCGAGGGAAGCAGGGGACAGGCAGAGACACCGAGATCAGAGAGCCGGGGAGCCCGCGGGTGGAGGCGCGAGCGGACCGAGGCGCAGACCCAGCGCGGCAGGCGAGCCTGGGGGCAGGTGGGGCAGGTGGGGCGGGCGGGGCGGGCGGCGACCCTCCTCCCGCGCGCTCCCCTCGCCGCGCGCGGTATTTTTATCCGTGAGCGCATAGCCTTCCTCCTCCTCCTCCTCCTTCTCGCCACTCACAGCCCGCTGTCGCCGCGGCGCCCCGAACAGCGCTGGCGAGCCGAGCCGGGAGCGCCTCCCCGGACCCTGAGTCGCGCGCCCCTAGCCCCATCGACTACCCTTCCCACCATGGACCCCAAAGACCGCAAGAAGATCCAGTTCTCCGTGCCTGCGCCCCCCAGCCAGCTGGATCCCCGCCAGGTGGAGATGGTAAGGGGGACGCGCCCCATCCCCGGCAGCACCCCCACACACTCCGGGACTCCCCTGCGCTCTGGGCGCTGCCGGGTCCGCGCTGGCCTGGGGGTTGGGGGCGATGGAGAGTCCCGGGCCGCCTTGGACCGGCGGGGCTTCTGGGAAGCGCGTGAAGTTCGTTGGAGACTCGTGCAACTTTTTCCCGGTGCCTCGGTCCTGGTCCCCGCGCGGGAGAATTCTGGGCGATGAGCTTCTGAGCATCCCGGCAGGCCATTACCGGTTGCCCGGGGAGGGGGGTCTCTCCTCTGGACCCTGCACAATGTCCTCCTTCCCTGGGCTATCACTGGGACCCATGAGCCCCGTCCCAGCCAGCACTGGTCGGATGTGAGAAACCTTGTCCCCTGACTTCTTATATGAAGCAGACCCCCAACTCCGCTGCCCCACGCTGCCCCACGGCCCTGCCCCTCTAGTCCCAACCTGTCTGCCTGGCCTGGAGTCGCCAGAACCTTGTTCTGACCTCTTTCTGCTGTCAGGACCTAAACAGAGCCTCAGCATGGGGGTGGGGGTGAGCAGGCATCTCAGAAGCCAGACCTCTTCACAGGAACAACTGAGGTCTCAGAAGGTGGGGAGGGAGAGGAAGCAGAGAGAGAGGAGAAGATGGCCACCCCTCACCCACCCACAGCCTAGCTGAGGTCACTTGTTGCTGAGTCTCAGTGGGATCCCAACAGAGCAGTGAGAGAAAGGCCAAGTCATTTGGGAGAAGACAGGGGGCCATGGGGGCGCAGGTTGGGTCCTAGGCCTCAGCAGCTTTTGGTCTGGAGGGCAGTACTGGAGCTTGCAGGGGGAGGTGGCAGTTTCAGCTTCATTCACCTGGTTCTCTTCGTGCATTTCCCTGGAGCTCAGAGGGGACCTAATTAACTGACACTTGGTCTGATTGCCAGGCTGGGGGGAGGCAGGTACTGGGAACGCTCGGTGTCCCCTCCACCCCATACCCTCACTGTTTAGCTTGGCTCATGTACCAAGGAGGGCAACTTTTCGTTTTTTTTATTAAGACTGGGTGAAGAGTTCCACAGCCTGAGAGAGAATGTCAGAGGGACCCAGGCCCCCCGAGACACCCCCAGGCCCCTGTGGGTCTGCGACTCAGGCCCACACTTGAGCCTCTGTGTGAGGTTGGAGGTGCCTGCAGGGCCCCAGCTCAGCCTCCCTCTGCAGCTGGATCCTGTTTCTTTGGAGCCCTTGAGCTGACCTTACGTGGGCAGGGCCACGTGGGTGCCATGGCCCGTAGGGCATCTTCCACAGCCAGCTTCAGTTCCCAAGGTCTCATGTCTTCAAAAATGAGGAGAGGAAGGGCCTTGATAGGGATGGTAGACAGGGATACCCCTTGTGGAGTAGCCATGGAGTGAGACACCCATGGGCTGGGTGTCAGTGACAGGTTTCTCTCTCATCCTTTCTCTGCCTTGGATGCTGTGTGGCCTTGAGCACTTTGCTGAAACTCTCTGAGCCTTCGGTTTTTAACCTGAGTAAAATAAGGGCGTTGGGTGAGCTGCAGAGTTCCTTTCAGCTCTGACAGTCTTTGATTCAAAGGTTCCCTGGGGACTCCAAAGCACTGTTTGTTCCCTGCTGCCTGGGGGTGAAGTGGGGTGGGTGTGGGTGTGGGCTGCTGGTATCTGTCCTGCCTCCCCCCACCCCACCTCTTTCTCCATCTCCTTAGATCCGGCGCAGGAGACCAACCCCTGCCATGCTGTTCCGGCTCTCTGAGCACTCCTCACCAGGTGGGCCCCTTCCCAGCCCCTGCTCAGCCCTGTCCCCACCCTAACCCTGATGCCTTCTTGGGGCCCTTGCCAAAGTCCCAAGAGTAGGAGATGGAGCAGAAGGGGGGGCGGGAGTGAGTAAGGTCTGGGAGCCCAATTCTGCTGGGTTCATTTATTGACGGGCACCTCCCAACACTAGGAAGGAAAGGGCACACTTTCCCTTTCCCCAGAGATTGACCCTTTGGGGAAAGTAATTCAGATTCTGTTTCTCTCTCCCTGCCTCCCTCTTCTCTCTTCCTCCTCCCTTGGTTCATTGGTGGCTTCCCTCAGAGGAAGAGGCCTCCCCCCACCAGGTGAGTTTCCAGGGCCGCTGGAAGGAGGGATGTGGTGAGGTGGCTGGGATTACTTCCCAGCTACAGGGTACCACCCAGGAGGACACATTAGCATATCAATCAGCACCTCTGGTGACAGAGCCTGGTGCCAGGGTGCCACCAACGATCCTCCTCTGCCCTTGTCTTTACTCCGCACTGGGGTGAGGCCTCTAGAGCCGAGGGTCCCGCCCTGAGCCAGGTCACAGCTTATGGAGGCCCTCCGGAAGCAGTGGGGTAGCCTCAGCCTGTTGCAGGACCAGAGGGGCAGCAGCACCCAGACCCACCAGCAGAGGCTAGACCAGTCTGCCCAGGTTGCTGTGTGTGGGATGGAATGGAGGGAGGTGGAAGAGAAGGGGCCTGTGGTAAGCCCACTTAACCTGGCACTTTCCCTGGCAGAGAGCCTCAGGAGAGGGGCACCACCTCAAATCGAAGAGACCTAACCCCTGTGCCTACACCCCCCCCTCGCTGAAAGGTACTATCCCCCCACCCATCAGTCTGGCTGTCCCCATGACCCCTGGAACTGGGCTGACATTGGGGGAGGGCGGTGAAGTGTTAAGTTTTTATCAGTGGGGAGGGATTGTCTTGTCTTCTAAACCCCACTTCAAGACCAATTAGGTCTTAATTTGACCCAGAGGCTGGGAAGGGTGGCTGTGGGGTTGAAAGAAAAGCGGTGGCTGGCCTACAATAACAAGCAGGCATCAACATAGCGAGACTCAGCTCTGCCCTTTGCAAGTGTGCACTGACCACCTCCCATTCCCCACTCCCAAAGGGCACCTTCTTCTCTGGGCTACACTCCTTGCTCCCTTCTCCCATGCCCATAACATTTGCACAGGTCTGCACACTGGGTGCTTCTCCTTCCTGCTTTTCCTTTCTATATTAAAAGGCGTATCTTTTCTATAGCATACACTTATTCAATACCTAGTGTGTGCCAGGGCTCACTGGTGGGCACTGGGCAAAATAAGGGGAAGGAGATTTGGTCCCTGCCCTCCTGGGGCCTTTGCCTCAAAGGGTCAGGGAGAGTTACAGAGGAGAGGATGCCTAAGCCTGGATTTGCAGGATGAATAGGAATTCAACTGGCAGGCAAGGGTATTCCAGGAAGAGGGGAGATGGGCCAAAGAGAGGAGGTATGAAGTCCCAGGGGTCTTTAGGGAAAGCCTGGAGACTTGGCTTGAAGTGGGGAGCTGTGGGAGATACACCTTAGGAAGAAGGTGGGGCAGACTGGGGTCTGGGGTGGGTCTCTTCCTTACTAAGCCACAGGATGCCTCCCCACCCCCACCTCAACTCCTGCCCTGCCAGCCCCCTCCTCCCACAGAGGGTGAGAGGGAGGGAGAGCGGAAGGGTGTGTTGAAAGCGCCCGGCTTACCCCCATGGGTTTAATGAGTTCTCAGCACCAGCTAAGGTTCAACAGGTGCACCTGTCAGCCCGCCTGCCAGAGCTGGGAGAAGAGAGGGGAGGCTGGGAGGAGAGGAAAGAGGGTAGGGACCCTTCGTCTTCCCCGGGGCACAGGAAAATGAAGGGACAGCAAGCAGGCGGTGGTTCAGCCCCTGGAAGGACTTCTCACCTGTAGGGATGTGGGGAAGGCCAACCCCTAAGGCAGACATGGGGGGAAGGTGGCATCTTCTCAGATGAGAATACGAAAACTCTCTCCTCCCACCCTGGACTGGGAGGGGGCTGCTGAATGGATGTGAGGAAGAACCATCCCCGGGCTCTTGCCTGTGAGAGTGGGGCAGGGGGCTGGGTGAAGAGGATAGGGCCAAGGCTCTCCGAGCACCCGCAGGGGCCAGAACCGTGCCCCAGCCCCCTGCCCCTTTGGGCTGTGCCTTAGGAGAGTCTAAGCGGGGAGACGCAGGGCAGTGGGGGGAGGTTGGGAGCTGTGCTGGGGACCTTTGAGCTTAAAAAGGGAGACTTGGGGTGGGGGTTCAGGGCTCCAGAGATGGAGACAAGAGAAAGGAGACAGCTAGGAGGGGGAGGGGGAGACCCCAGAGAACCCGGAGAGGCACGAGGCGCTGCGCACGCACGCGGGAGGCTCACGGGGCGCCAGCACAGGCACTGCACACACCTATTGTTGTCACTGAGGCTCACGAACCGAACTCTCCTCCCCCAGCTGGGGAAGAGGGTGGCTGCCACCTCCTCTCCTCCCTCAGCCCTCCCTCCAGCCCTCAGAGGACCCTTCTATACCTGGAGGACACGTTTTGTAGACTTCAACCCCTTTCTGGGCAAGGGAAAGCACCTGGCAGGGTAGGGTAGGGGGATAAAGCAAGGGCCTCTGGGGAGTGGGCCACACTGAGTCTTGGCTTGAAGGGGTCTCTCCAAGGCCAAGCTCTCACACTTGGCTGAAGGTGAAGATTCGCTGAGTCCCCAAGGCCAGGGCAGGGCGATTTATTGCGCTTTTATTGCCTGGGTAGTTTGCCCAGAGCCAGCGGGAGGCACCGGCTGGGAGCTTGGGGCAGGGCGGGGCAGCGGGCACACACAATGCTCCCTCTGTGCCTGTCCCCGACTTGGCAAGCGTGCGGTGCCCTGCTCACTGCACCGGAGGTTTCCAGCCTGGATCTACCCCTCTGCGCTTTCTGAGGGGAGGGGCTGCCTGCCGACCAAGAAGGAGCTAAGGCAGTCCCAGCCCCTGGCTCCTCAGCATCTTGTCCGTAGGCTGAGTTTACCAGTGCCTGGCTCTCTGCTGCCTCTGCCCCAGCCACTTCTCACGGTGTCCCCTCCACCTCTGCCATCCTCCCAGAATCTCCTAGCCCTGGCCCCTTCCTCCACTGCCAGGTCCTTTCCATCTTCTGGAAACCTCTCCAGCTGCCCACACGGTTCCCTTCCTAGGCCCTATCCCAGCAGGCTTTGGTGGTGTTGGGGGGGTGGGTGGGTGGTGTTTGCTGCTTTCTAGGTCACCACAGAGGGAGCTGGAAGCTTGGGGATGTGGGTCAAGATTGTGGGGGCCGCGTCTGAGCACACCACAGCCCCAGGCAGACTTCACTGGCTGCAGACTATTATGTCCTCAGGCTCAGAACTGTTCCTACCTCTTAGAGCCTGGGGCAGAGGCGTATGGAGTGGCCTTTATGATGGGGCAGTGCCAGAGGATGGCGACCAAGCCCCGCTTAGGGGTGGGCAGGATCAGGGTGAGCAGTGAGCCATAAGCCAGTTAGGCATTCTCCCAGACATTGAAAGGGACAAATTTCCCCGGCCCCGGCCCAGGGGCCCTGTACCTTCTGCCCAGGCTATAGCTGGTGGACACTATGTCCAGTACCAGGTCCTTGGAGAAGCAAGCTCCCCAGCCAGGGAATGTTAAGCTGCTGTTGTGCCCGCCCGATCTTGTCCAGCTTGGTGCCCTATGGCCTAGTGCCAGCCTCCGGGGGGCCAGCATCTTTGGACAGCTTAAGAGCCAAACATGATCAAGAGTCTACCCCCTGCTGCTTTAGTCCTGGTCTGGCCCCCAGCAGGCTGACCTGCAGCCTGCAGCTTTGAACTAGACCCGTAGGGGGTTAGCTCTGCCGCAGGCCAATGGAAGGAGGCTGGGGCCTCTCCAGCTCCAGGGACTGTTTTGGGACCTGGCTGACCCTGCCTTCCCGGGTGCCCCTGTGCCAGCTGTGCAGCGCATTGCTGAGTCTCACCTGCAGTCCATCAGCAACCTGAGCGAGAACCAGGCCTCAGAGGAGGAGGATGAGCTGGGCGAGCTGCGGGAACTGGGCTACCCGAGAGAGGAAGAAGAGGAGGAGGACGACGACGATGAGGAAGAAGAGGAAGAGGAGGACAGCCAGGCTGAAGTCCTGAAGGGCAGCAGGGGTTCTGGTAAGCTGAAGGGGCTGTGAAGCCTGAGCCCTACCACCAAGGGTCGGGGGGGTCCTCCGCGTGTGTCCTGGGACACCCCCGCCCAGTTCAGTTTCTCACACATGTCAACTGCAGTCGAGTCACAAGGGCCTCCCCATCCTCTCAGCCCACAGGATGCCCCACATGCAGCCTTACCTGACACCTGGGCTGCTCTCTTCCTTGACTCACTCCCTCTCCCAATCCGGTTTTTCTTAATAATTCTTCTCTTCCCTAAGAATCAGACAAGGCCACGTGAGGTTTGAAGCTGGACCCAAGAAAGAACTTCCCATCCATGGTGGTGAGGGGTGCAAGGAGATACAGGGATAGGGGATGACGCGTGTCCAATGCCCCCCATCGCCTGCATTTCTGAATGTAGGATGTGGTCTCTGCTGGGAGGCAGAGAGGGCTGGCTGATAAGTCCTCTCCCAGACCCTGTGGCTTTCTCCTCTCCTTTATTACTTAGGCTGGGGTGAGAGAGTGCCCTCTAGTGTCTAGACGGAGAATCCAGGACTCAAGAACCAATCTGGTCCTGCGCACCTCCAACCCCAGCTCAGACCTACCAGAAGTCCTGATAGCCAGAGGCCTCAAATTCAACAATCTACACAGAGGGTCCCAAGGCCCAGAGAATTTCTCGGCAGGAAGATCTCAGCCCCTCCCATGGCTATTTCTCCCATGCCTGGCCATGGAAGGCTGTGCCACATCTATCCCCCATCTAGTGCACATAAATTTTTTCGTCCCATTATTTACGGGGATGAAAAACAGTCGACCACCCCAGCTTGTCCAGCCTTTGCACCCAAACAAAATGGAATGGGCTTCCTCTCTGCATCTCTGGCAGTGGGAGCATCAGCCATGGGATCAAAAGCTCTAGCTGGAAGAGTTGAATCAACTCCCACTGAGACCTTCAGAACAGATGGAGAGGAGATAAAAGGAGACTGTACCCTCTGGAAAAGCAACAGGGCAGTGAGTCACATGATAACGCTGCCACCACTCCCAGAGTGGCTCCTGGGTGCCAGCGCTGGCCTGGGCAGTGTATTAAGTATTATCTTATCTAAGGCATTCTACACAATTTCCCTGTTACTGTCCTCTTCCGAAAGGTAATAACTGACTTATCTAAGTCATATGGCTAGTCATTGGCAGAGCTATCCTACCATGTTTTCCCGAAAATAAGACCTATCCCGAAAAGCAGCCCCAGTTAAGATCTCAGCCAGATGGATACATGTAGTACGTTATGACAATGTTCCAGAAGAAGATGACATGACTGTATTTGAATAAATGTAGATGGTTGTACATGAGAAAAATAAGACGTCCCCGGAAAATAAGCCCTAATGGAGCAAAAATAATATAAGACCCGGTCTTCTTTTTGGGGAAACACGGTAGTCCAGTGCTCTCTCCACTGTACCATAATGACCTCAGTAAACTTAGCCTCAGTCATCAGCGATCCTCAGCTCATGCTCCAGGACAGCCAGATGGACACTTAGAATCTGTGGCTTCATCCCTTGTTCCCCATCCCCAGCTGGGCAGAAGACAACTTGTGGCCAGGGTCTGGAGGGGCCCTGGGAGCGCCCGCCCCCTCTGGATGAGCCCCAGAAAGATGGAAGCTCTGAGGACCAAGTGAAAGATCCTGCACTAAGTGGTGAGGTTTGGAAGAGGGGTGCGGGGAGGTGGGGCTGGGATTTTGGTAGGCATGTACAGGCCCTGAGTCCCTCTGCTTGCCTTGCAGAGCTGGGGGAGGAGCCACAGCGCCCTGCCCACCCTGAGCCTGGCACATAGGCACCCAGCCCTGCATCTCCCAGAAGGAAATGGAGGGGGCATCACTGTTCCCCAGAAACCCACTTTGTCCTCACCCTATTTTCTACCCTTCCCCTCACCTGCTAGGGCTGCGGCTTCTGACTTCTAGAAGACTAAAACTGGTCTGTTTGCTTGTTTGCCCACCTTTGGCTGATGCCCAGAGTCCCTGGGCACTTACTGCCTGCCTGATGTCTACCCCTGCCAGTCATTCCCCTATTCACCCAGTGGGAGGCAGGATGTGAGAGAGCTTTATTGGAAAATCCAGTAACCAAGGGATAAATGTTCATCCGTCACCATTCTACTCCCCAGACCTCCTCCCTTGGGCACAGGAAAACCAAAGGGCAGGACCCTAAGATCTGGGAAAAGAGGATACAGAGAATCTGTAGGTGCCCTAAGTCCTTCTCCATCCCCTCTCTTCCTATGGTGGATTCCAAGTCACCACCCCTCTCACTGGCTTCTACTAGAGCCAAGGATTCAGGCATCCTTCTCCACAGCCTCAACATTTTGGAAATCTTCCCCTTATCACCCGTGCTCCTCAGCCTGGGTGCCTGGAAGATGGACTGGCCAAGGCTGCTTTGTTGCGTTTTGTTTGTGCTTTGATGCCAGGAATGCCGCCTAGTATTCGTTCTTGGGGGGGGGGGGCACGCAGTGGGGGAGCCAGGTTCTTGTCCTCCAGCTGCTCTGCCCCCTTCCTCTATTCCCTGACTCCAGACCTGAACCGCTTCCATGCTGTAATAAATCTTTGTAAATAACTGTGCTGAGACTCCTTTTTCAGGGGAAAGGAAAGGGAGGAGGAGGTAATAGGTATTTTTCCCCTCATGGGGAAGACCTGGTTACTGGTCATCCTAGGGTCAGGGTCTTGCCCTAGTAACCAGCCCTCTCGTCTAGGAGTCTTTCCTGCAGACAACCAGCGGGGGGCACTCTTAGGAAGGACCACAAAATTTCTATATCCTAGTAGAGATGGCTGAAAGAGACAGAGAGAGGAAAGGACAGGGGCTTCAAGAGCAATTGTGGATTCCTCCAAATCCCGTCCCCCCAGCACTGCCTCAGGAAGTTCCCTTTTATCCACTGTGCCAAGCCTACATGGCTCAATAACGACGATACCCCTGGGCTTCCCCATTCCCTAACTCTAGGAAGACCCTCTTGAAGTCTAACTTTAGCTGCAGCCCCCACTTCCGGCCCTTGTGGGTGGGGCTGGAGGACTTGGGGGAGGAGGCTGAGGCAAAGGGGCGGGGCTGCAGGCCTACGCACGTCCCGGTTCGCTCTTGAGGGCGGACTCAGAGGCGGAAGTGGCGCCGCCGCCAGATCCCCTTCCGCTCGGAGGCGCTGCGGGGGCCACGGAGCCGGACAGCTGCTGGGGCAGAAGAGCCCGGCCGGTGGTTGACATGGAGCAGGTGGGTCCAGCAGAAGTCACTAGGACCAGGTAGTGCCACCAGGGTCGTGTCTTGCTAGCGGATCCCGCCTCCCTACCCGGTGTCCGTTCTTGGTTCCGTCCGACACTTCTCACACCCCCCGCGTCCCAGGTTCCGCCCCCTTCGTCTGCTCGGCCTCGCTCCGCCCCGCGCGGGGTTCGGGGGTCTACGGCGCTGACCCTCCGCGGCCCGCCCACTCGAGAGGGCCCGGTTAGTGCGTCCCGGGTCGCCCTGCAAAACCCGCCTGTTCACTGCAATGGGAAAGGCGAGGGGTTGATGGTAGCTTGTATTAAGGGCAGGAGTCGGATATGGGGAGGGGTCAGGGTTCCCTAATGAAGAGGAAGATATCTACAGGTCCCTGTAAGTCTGCGTCCTACTGATATCCGGTCTCCCCCAACTTCCTTTGGAAATCTCAATGAATGACTTCCTAATTGACATAAAAAGGGCCTTTTAAAGTCTCTTTCTTGAGTTCTGATAGGTGCATCACCCCGCTGATACTCATTTCTAATTGACATAATTGACACGTGACCTTTTTTTTTTTTGGTTCCTCTGCGTCAGCATCTCCTTATTTTCTTCCTACTGCTCTGACTGAAGTACAGTTTCACATTCTCCTCTGCTCCAGCCCTTCTGTACACTGAATCTGCTTGGTCTCGTCCATTCCGGGGGCTTCAGCTTTACACCACCTAAATATCCGAACTACGCTCAGCTCTACAACGTCAGTGCAACCCCTCCCCGGAGTCCCAGACTTGGCCTTCTAGCTCCACTTCAACTGGAGCTTACTGTCTAAACTTGAAATGCTCTTTTCCCCTGCAGACTCATTCTTCCTCTGCCACCCACTCCAGTCAGAAACCTGGGCATTATCTTACATTTCCTCCTCTCCCTCAATTCTCATATCTAAGAGGAGACCTCGTCCACCTAACTTCCTGAACATGCTTCACACCTGGCCTCACACCGCCATCTCTTCGGTTACTATCCTTGTGGCGTTTCTCCCCAGGATGACTGCAGTGGCTTCCCAGCAACTTCCAGTCCTGGTTGCCTGCGACTCAGTCTCCAAACTGTAACTCTTGTGATCCTCTTAAGACACAGGTCTCATAGGGTCACTACTTTGTTTAAAACCCTTTGATGGCTTTCCATTGCCTACGGGGAAGGCTGAATTCCTAGCACAACTTGCAGAGCTCTCTATGATCTGAGCCTTCTGTGTGCACCCTAAGGTCCAATAATACAACATTGCTGGATGCGCTCGCCCACAGCTTGCTATTTTGTGTCTCTCTGTGCTTTGCACACACAGCACCTCTACCTAGAAAGCCCCTTTTATCCAATCTGCTGGGCTACCTTCTGCTTTTCCTTTAGTGCTCTGCTCAGGCAGCCTCTGGATCACCTTCTCCCCACACCCAAAGGCTAAATATTGCTCCTCTGTGTCCCTGTAGCACCCTCTCCATAAAAGCATAGTGGTTGAAAATTCAGACTCCTGACTCAGACTTCCTGGGTTCTCATACTGTTTTGTGACCTCGATGAAGTCGATGCCTCAGTTTCCTTATTTGTAAAATTGAGATAGTAATGTGCCTACCTCATAGAGTTATTGTGAGGATTAAATGAAATAATGTGGGTATAGGACTTAAGCCTGAGCACGAGTGCTCAATAAATGCATGTTAGCTATTGTTTATATGAGAACAATAGAGAGCAGTGGTTATGACTTTTAATTTCATAAGCTGCCTAAGGACAGTTGATGTGGCTTCTCATTCTGTCCCAGAGCCTGGCTCTTTCTCAGTAAGTAAAATGCTAGGGTGGAGGGCATTGAGGGCAGGATCTGGATTTATCGAATGAAGATTCGAGAGTGAAAAAGACCCAGACTGTGAGTCTGCTCAGGAAATGAATCTGGAAATGGATAAATTTACATGGCAAGCATTAATTCTAGAGAACTGCATGAAGCTCGGGGAACCCAAGGCAGAAAAAGGCCAAGAATGGCTTCCCAAAAGAGCCGACATTTAGTGAAAGGCCTTAGTGCAAGAGGATGAGTTTACCAGAGGGAGGTGGACACCGGGTGGGCTCAGAGAATGGAGAGCTGGGTCCTCTGAACATAGGTCTTGCGGGGGGAGGGAGCTGAGGTGGGCCGGAGAGCAGAGGCAGCCTCCTCCGCTGAGATTGGGGATTCCTTTCCTCCACTGGCTATGCGGAAGTACCCCCTTAGCTTAGGAGCCTGTGGGGACCATGCCCTGGGGTGATCTGAACCATGCCCTGGGTCCCCTGGGTAGGGTCAGCCTGTTTTCTGGGTCTGTGCTTTAGACCTGAGGCTGGGCCTTTGTTCTTGCTGTTTGCCTGCCTGGAATGCTCATCCTCCAGGCCTCCAGTGATAGATGGGACAGATACAGATTTTTCAAGGCCCCTGTCAGATGGCTCCTCCCTGTGGCTTTCCTAGCCTCACTCACTCCAGCCTGGGTAAGATGCTCGTTTCTCTGGGAGTCCATGGTCCTTTGTTCTTTCCTCCCTGAAAGCGCTGACCACAGCGTGGTACCGTTTATTTTTTTATCAGCTTCCCTTACCAGACTGGGAGCCCACTGAGTGTCCCCAGCCACTGTGGGCTCTCACACACCTAGATTTGTGCAGGTGAGAACTACAATCTTGTACATTTGACACGTATTTGTTCCAGTGAGTGGCAGAGGTTGTTGGCTCCCTTTTCAGATGAGGAAGCTGAGACTTGCAGCTAAGGTCAGAATCACTCAGCAGGGACTTAAGAACTGTCTCCCAACTCTAGGTCCATAGATGTCTCTCGAAACTGCCTCAGGGTCCTGGCCCCCAAAGGGACAGCTGCCACATCAGTGGAACAAGGGACAAGGAGGCCATCCCATCTGACCAGTATATCCCTCTGAACTTTTTCTGGCTGAGAAGTGACTGATCCTGGCTTTTGTCCCATCTGGGCTGGTGCTGGAGGAGTCTGAGCTGAACCACCCCCATCCCTGCTGGAGAATTTCCTTTGAGTGGGCTGATAAGACTGAGATTTCTCTGGAAGATGACTGGCCCTTTCCACACTGACCTTGAGAATTCGACCTCATTACTCTCAAGTTTTACCCAACAGCTCTGAGGGATGGGATGGGGCCTGAGTAGGCCAGGGTCGTAGAGTCAGCTGGGGGCATCCAGACATGTAATAGGGCCTGGCATGTGGAGGGGGAAGGAGGGCAGGAAGTGCTCAGTTTGTTAGGGTTTCCCAGTAAACTGGACTGGCAGAACCCCTCCTGGGCAGGAATGGGAGGGTACAATGATGAATATAGTTTCTGTTTTGGCTTGACTCTTCCCTTTCCACTTCCCCAGAAGGAAGGGAGAAATGGAACCTGGCTTTTGATTTGAGATCGCATTTGTCACTGCCGCCATGTCCGCCTCTTATTGAACTCCTACTTCTCCAGGGAACATCCCAAACTCTCTGTGGGTGGGGTGGAGTAGGGGCTAGTCAGCTAACTGTGCCAAGGTTGATGGCGTGCGCCGTTGAGCCTTGACTTACAGGAGTGCCTAATAAGTGCCATCCTGGGTCAGCTCCCTGAGGCCAGAGCCCATCCTTCCACCCAGCAGTACTGATGGGAGCTTCAGTTTGGGCAAAGTGCCATGCTGGATATGCCTGGACCAGAGGGCCCTACCTCTAACCCTACCCATGTCCCCTAATAGTGGGAATAGCTACTGTTAATTAGGCACAGGCATTTTGCATGTGTTATTTCTAATCCTTTTAATAGCTCTGTGAAGTGGGCACTATGCTATCCCCATTTTATAGATGAAGAGACTGAGGTTCAGAGATTGATTTGGTCAAAGGCACACAGCCTAATAAAGAACATCCTTGGGTCTTTGACTCCAGGTCTGTTGACCAACCCCAAATCCATGCGCTTTACCCTGTTCCAGGGTGGGCATTATGGACCCACAGACCAGTGAACTTACTAGATATGTACCATGACCAGACACTCATGGGCTCAAGGGAAGACGACTTTGAGGCTCAAGTCTGTGTGTAAGGGAAGTGCTGAGCCAAAGTCCTGAGACCTGGGGTTGGGGAAGCCTGGAGGGCAAGGGAGAACTTTGCCCAGGAAGTGACATTTGAACTGGTCTCTGCAGAGTCAAGAGTTCTCCCCCAGGGGGAGGAGGTCATTCTAGAATGAGGAAGTGGGGAGTGGACGCACAGAAGGGAGACCAGCAGGCCTTGGGTGTCCTTGTAGCAGCCAGTGGTTGGGAGAGTATTGGGGGAGGGGTATTACCCCTCAAAGCAAGAGATGAGTGCTGGGGTCTTGCCAAGTGAGCCGAGTCCCTCCTCCTTGACCTTTGCTAAGGAATTGAACCCACCTCCAGTCCTTTTCCTGCAAGTCTGGGCTCAGGAAGGGGAGGGGAGCAGCCTCCCTGCCTAAGGGTGTCCAGGAAACCAGTTCCTCTTGCCCACTGGTGGAAGGGGTGTCTGGGCTCTGGGCAGGGTGAGACATCAGCAGAGGGTGGAGTCCAGCTCCCGGAGAGGCAGTCTAGACCGGACAAGGCGTTTGTGTGTGCATGCGCACCTGTAAGGAAGGGTGCAAATAGTCCTTTAACACGTTTCCTGAGTGTCCGCTATAAGCCTGGTGCTATTCTGGGTGCTGGGCATGCAGCAGAGAGCAGAGCACTGGGAGTCCCTGCTCTCATGAAGTTGGCATTCCAGTGGGAGAAGACAGGCAGTAAACACGACTGCTAAACACATACTATGTCTGGGGTGACGAGTGCTGTGGGGAATAAGCAGGGTGAGTGGGTGAAGGGGGGGCGAAATAGGGAGTTCAGGGCAGGCCTCTGCACAGGGACACAGGCCAGAATGGAGGAAGGGAACAATGCAGAGACCTGGGGGAGGAGCTCCAGGGGGAGGACGGGAGGTGCAAGGTCCCTGGGGTAGGAGCGTGCTCGATGGGCCCAAGGAGCATTGTGGCTGCAGCAGAGGGTTCAAGGGGAAGAGGCCAGGGGAAGAGGGTGCTTGGGGGCCAGGGTAGATACTTTGGCCTTTACTCTGCATCAGGCAGAAGCCATTAGAGGGAGGTTTGGGGCGTTGGGGAGGTGCGGCCTGACTTTTCTCTGCTCACTCTGGCTGCTGTGTTGAGCATAGACTTGGGACAAGGATAACGGGTGGTCAGGAAGCTGCAGCAAGTAGGAGATGACAGTGGACAGGTGATGCAGTGGTCGTGGTGAGCAGGGGGCAGATGCTGGGTGGATTTTGAAGGAAGAGCCAACAGGATTTGTGGGTGGTTTGGATGTGGAAGGGAGGACACTGGGCTCTCCACAAGCCCTGGCTGGGTGGCTGTTAACTTCTTTGGGGTCTTTTGACACCTTGCTTCCTGTGTAGAAGAGGCTTTGGAGACAGCAGTCGCATTTGGGTTTAGTGGGTCCCAGTCCAGCATGGGGAGGAAGCCTCCGTGTCTCTGGGGTCAGCTCTGCCCCATCCTGGGTGGGAGACGGGGCAGGCCTCTCCAAGCTTCAGTCTCCTCCACCTATCCCATCGCTATAGTTCTTGGGGGTGGGGGTGGTGATGAGTAAAGGAGAGGGTGTCTGCAGGCTGCCACATGGGCCACTGCCAGCCAGATGTGTTTCTTCTGTGCTGGCCCGTCTGGATGGACCGCAGGCCCATTTGGTCTGCGCTCCTCCCTCCCTAAACCAGCTCCCTCTCAGGCTGGCCATCGGCAGGACAGGGCCAAGGCCAACCTGTTCCACACCCAGAGCCTCTGCCTCTGCCCATCTGTGGATTCACCATTAACCTGGGCATTAACAGGGCAGCTTGACCCAGAACAACACCAGCCCTGGCCTGAAGCCATCTCACGGAGGCAGTCATAGCTCAAGACTTGTGTCTTCCTCTAGAGAAGAGGCAGGGATGTCGTACTAGCTAATCCTCTGTGTCAGAGACTGTTCTAGGCCATTACTTTTAATAAGTCATTAATCCTTATAATACCTGTAGTAAGTGTTGTTATCCCCATTTCACAGAGAAGAAAACTGAGGCACAGAGAGGTTCCATGACTAGTAATGTGGGAATCCAGGATTTGAACCTTCTGGTTTGGAGTCCAGTTTTTTCTCGGCGTCACTGATTCCTCGTGAGTTGTGCTGAGTTAGGGACCCACTGGAAAGCCCCTTTGGCTGGGTGGAGCTAATGCTAGCACTTCTTGAGGATGCAGAGCGGGGGGAGGTATTGAGCGCCTGTGTCTACTGTCCCCTCGTCCCTGGGAGAGGGTTTGGAGAAGCCACACTGCCCAGAAATGTGGACTATTTCGGGATATAGATGAGATTTGTTCCCCTATCCTGAGTTCACAGAGCACAGCTCTGTGGAACAAACTGTTAACTGGTCCTTGTACCATGTGGCCCAGCCCTCCGGAGGAGGTTGGGAGGTGGGAAAGGGCAAGAAGACTCGGGTGGCAGAGGTGAATGTCTAACGCACTTACTCTGGTGCCCGCCACTATTCTATGCACTTCCTCTGCATTGTTATCTCCTCTGATGCCCCAGACAGCCCAGGATCAAGACAGGTATCCCCAGATTCCAGATGCAGCCTCTGAGGCTTGCACAGTAAGGGGCATTGTTCAAATTGCAGCCTTGCCTCGGCCAGGAAACACCAGCTGGGAGCTGCAGGCAGCTGGGGTGTTGAGCTGCAGAGAGATGGCTGGAGCTTCTAGCCTGGGGTGTGACTGAGGGCTGGCAAGGAACCCTTCTGTACCCCTGCCACTTAAGAACTGGAAATCGGAACCTGGCGGTGGGTGGTAAGGAGGGGAGACAGAAGCTTGGGACTGCAGTGGCGTCGGGCACTGGTGGGAAGGGGTAGTATTTGAGATCAGGTCTGGCACAAACCCCCCCCAGCCAGATCCTGTGCGGGGAGCCAGAACAGTGCCCCCCCACTTCCTGCCCCCACCCCCACCTGGGAATTCACCTTTGCCTAGAGCTGGAATATCTTGGACCTTTTTATGTATAGATGAGGGAACTTGGACTGAGGCTCAGAGAGCTTGCTCTAGGTCACCTGGCGGGTGAATTGTAGAGCTCAAATTTGAACCCAGGCCTTTTGGGGGGATTGTATTACACATCACTGTAGCGTATAAGCCCTCCCCCACACACACCCACACACTTAATTTCCCTCTCACCTGGATGGCCTTGCCAGCTCTCTGTTCCATTTCAACCACCACTCATCAAGCACCTGCCTACTTCCTCTTGACACTTACATAGATGCCAGCCCTAGAAGGTAGCAATTATCGTTGCCTTTTTTATTGTGGTAAAATACACATAGCATAACATTTACCATCTTAACCATCTTTTTTTTAACATAGGTGATAAGCTTTTTTTTTTTTTTTTCTTTTTTAATTGGGGAACAGTGTGTTTCTCCAGGGCCCATCATCTCCAAGTCGTCGTCCTTCAATCTTGTTGTGGAGGGCACAGCTCGCTGGCCCATGTGAGAATTGAACCGGCAACCCTGTTGTTCAGAGCTCACGCTCTAACCAACTGAGCCATCCGGCTGCCCCCCATCTTAACCATTTTTAAGTGTATGTCTGTGGCATTAAGTACAGCAGGTCCTCAAATGTTGTTTGGTTCAACATTGTTTCATTAGAACGTTGCCCGTTGCCGTAGGAACTTAACTCTTGTTTATATCAATTGGTTTCATTATGCATTGTCTCAAAGTCACAGAAACTATTGATGAGGTTAAGTGAGGACTTACTGTATATTATTGTTGCCTTTATTTAATGCAACTGAAGAAACTGAATCTCAGAATGCTTATATTTGCCACCGATCAGACAGCTAGTTAAGGGCAGACTGAGATTTGAGCCCTGATTTCAGAGTCCAGTTCTCTTTTCTGCCTGCTGTTGTCTGCCCTGAGTCCAGGACCCTACCCCAAAGCTCCTATTGCAATTGGGTGGTACTAGCATTTCCTGGTTAGTAAGACAAGTCCTGGGAGGGGGTGTGAGGGCCATGCCCACCCCTCCCCTTTGCTCCAGGAGCGTTCCGCTGTGCCAGAGACCTACTTGCCTATTCCTCTCCACCCTTCTTTCCTTTCCAACCTAGGGTGATAAAACCTCCAATTCCCTCCCTCCCACTCCCCCCAAGCCTTAGCAGTTCAGCTTCCGCAAACACACATCCAAGTCTGTAGCCGTCCTTTGTGGACTCCTTCACGCCACATGTGCCATTCCAGTCCTGACACCTCTGAAGGTGCACGGGAGGGGCCAGTGACAGCAGGTGGTGGGCTTGGCAGGGGAGTGCTGCTCTCAAGGGGCTGGGTGGCAGCCTCACAACACTCATTCCTGCCTCCCCCTTATCAGGAGGGTGGGCACTGTGCGGTGGAAGCCAAGTCTAGTTGTTCTGCTGGCACTGCCACCTTCCGCCCTCAAGGACCAGAGAACAAGTGCTTTGGGGACTGCTAAGCGCAGTTCCAAGCCAAGATGTTTTTCACCTCTTAGACTGGCAGGTGGTCTGAGGGAGCTCAAAGGCCTTTTGAAGCCATCTGAGTGAGTGCACCCAAGGATGTGCCCCAGGGGTGATCCCAGGGTTTGAGGAAAGGCTGACTAGTGGGGCTCTCTGTGGCCACTTTCTGTGGCAGGCTCCACGACAGTCCTCTTTTTATCTGTTTTATATATTGAGGTTCCAAGTAAGGTTTTATTTTATTTTTTTAAGTTTCTCTTAAAAGGGGTTTTTTTAAAAACCACTGACCTTTTTCCTTGGTGAAAAGGACTTGCCCAAAGTTACTCGGGATTAGTGGCTGTGCCAAGACTGGGCTCGTTTTACTCTACAAGCTCTGGCATATTTGGACTCTGAGCTGCTGTCATGGGGGAGGGTGATATAGAACCCCCCCCAACTCTTGGCCAGCCACCCCCAGCCCTGCTTCAGAGCCCCCATGCTTGGCTCCCGCATACCCTTGCGTCTGCAGCTCCCAGGCTCCGTGACACCTCTGCTCTCAGCCTCCATCTGTGTCTCTCGCTTCAACAGGGATGTCTGAGTATGTGTCAGTGCTATTGCCACTCTGAGTGCCTCTCACACCCAAGCTGCTGCCACCCAAATCCTGCCCCTAGGGAGGGAGGGAGAAAGCCAGGGGGAAAGACAGATGGACCCTGGAGCAGACTAGGAGTAAGGAAGCCATAGCGCCCTGCAGCAAGATAGGGGAGAGGGAGAGAGAGACGTGGTGAAGGCAGATAGAGAAGAGAAGGAGCTAAAGAGAAAACTGGAGAAAGGGAGAGAGACGCTGATCTGATGGGGGTGGAGAGGAAGACTCATAAAAGGGAGAGAGATGGGGAGGAAGACCCAGAGAGCCGGCGAAGTAACGATGGGCGCGGGAGAGGGGGTACAAAGACTCTTATAATGAAAAGCTAGAAAGGTAGTTTGTGAGACAGACAGGAAAGGGGAGAGATGGAGACAGGTCTGGCAGGAGATAAGAGGGCTGTTAGAGACAAGGAAATGTCACCTGTCCTGGAGCTGTGGCCCTGTCGCAGTGAGGGATGCCCTGATTGTGCCGTCTGGCACCAGGTCTGGCTGATAGATGCTGGCGGTCATTGCCGGTGGCCTGTCACATCCTTCTCTGACAGCCTCCTTCCGGAGCTGGGCCCAGCTTTCCTTCAATACCCTCCAGGTGAGCTTGTCCTGGGGGCCCCCAAGAGTGTGGTATTGGGGGTGGCCGTGAGCTGGTGCCTGTGCTGAGAGCCGTCAGCTCCTGTCCACTGGGACTTATGCAGAGGCAGAGGGATAGACCAGCTGGCTTGCTCAGAACCTCCTGCTGGCCACCAACTCGGGGCTTGTTTTGGACCTAGTAGATTGAGGGGGCTGTGGCAGGTAGTAGATACAGCAAAAGTTTAAAGGAAACAATGAATCAGGAGAGACACTGGTTAGATCTTGCCTTCTTATGGTCAGGGACAAACATCTATGGTTCCCTTTCCACTGGCCCTAAGTCTGGTCCCTGGTGCTGACCTGTGAGAAGACTCAGGGACACTCTTGATGGAGTCCCAGAAGTTCAGGCCCCACCACACTCAGTCAGCTCCTCTCTGGCTCTGGACCGAACCTTTTCTTCCCCCATCCAGGGCGCAGGGCCTCGTTGGTCCCTTGTCAGCCAGTTGATGGAGCGGAGACCTTAGGCCTGGGGGCTGTAGGGAAGCAGTGCCCCGGGACCCCTTTCGTCTCTAGGGTTCTTGAGAATTTCAGCCTTAGGGTTGCACAGGCAGTTAAGGGATAAGTAAGTCTGTTTACCTTTCTGAGCCTTGTCTATCTTATCTGTAGAATAGAAAGAACCATCCTGCCCTGTGTCGGCCTGAGTCGGCCTGAAACAGAGTCGGCTGTGGGTAGTGTTCTCTGGGCAGTGGAGC
Organism: Rhinolophus ferrumequinum; assembly: GCF_004115265.2. NCBI lineage: Eukaryota > Metazoa > Chordata > Mammalia > Chiroptera > Rhinolophidae > Rhinolophus > Rhinolophus ferrumequinum. The sequence goes on from NC_046304.1 coordinate 36,265,485, forward strand.
CTTGGGTAGTGGCTGGTTCTTGTTCTCTTTAGGGTCTGCCCTGGTCCTCTCCGCTGCGTAGCACGTTGCTGAGGGCCAGGGGAGCCTCTGGATCAACAGTCAATTATTCAGCACCTGTTAGGTGCCAGCCATTGTGCTAGGCACTAAGAGACGGCAGTGACCAAGTCAGGTAAAGACCCTGTACCCGTGGCATTTGCGGAACAACAAATAAGATCATTTCAGTGATGAGTTCACTGAAGAATGTATATGTATATATATGACACTGACTGGGAACGGGAGGGTGGGAGGCTCCGAGGAGGGCTTTGGAGCAGCCAGTTGAAAGGACAGGAAGAACATTCCACGCAGCAGCTTAGAGAGCCAGGTTCAAGGCCCCCAGGCCTGACTCGGCTGCCACTCTGCAGGATCTGAACGCAGGCCAGGCTGGCAGTGGTAGTGAGACGGGGGCAGGCCTCCTGCGAGGAGCTATAAGAGGAGCATGGTCGAGCCACACCCCGCAGGCCTAGACTGCAAAGGCACGTGAGGAGGGCTGTTATCCAAGGACCCATGGGAGCCTTTGGAGGGTTGTAAGCAGACAATGGCAGGATCTGATTTATGTTTTGAAAAGCTTTCTCTGGTTGTTGTGTGGAGAAACGGTTGTTGCAGGGTGAGAGAGGCAGCCTGGAGACACCCATTAGGGGAAAGTTGTAGTGTCCAGAGGAGCGCCCGCAGTGGTTGGGGCAGATGTAGGGGTTGGGGGACGGCGCTAGAGAGAAGGGACCAAGACGTCCTTCCTCCATACCCGCTGTCCCAGCGCTGACCACTGCTCTGGAGGTCCCTCCCAGTTGCCATGGACGAGGGGGTGGGAGGATAGGGCTGGCTGCTGGGAGGGAATGTGGCTTTGTGCTTGGAAAACAAAGAACAGAGCTTTGGGCCCTCTCCTCCCTGGGGGTGGGTGCAGGCCGAGGGAGGCTGTTGACAGGACCAGAGGCTGAACCACAGGGCTGGGTTTGGCCGGAGTAGGCTGTGCCCCCAGGCACTGGGGAGGACCCCAAGCCCTCCACAGGTGAAGTGTGGGGCCACGCGGCTTTGCAGGGGGTGGTGAGGAAGAAGGACCGGATGAGAGGGATGCTCAAACCTCTCTAGCCCGGAAGTCAGGCTGCTGAGGGGAATTTGAGCAGAGAGGGCCCTGGACTAGGGTTGGGACAGCAGGGTAGGGGGCCGCGGCAGATGTGTTTGGGAGCAAATGGGGTCCCGGGAGGCTGTGTGTGAAGGGATGACATGGTGAACTGGACCTCCAGGACCCTGACACCCCGCCTCCCCCCAGGTGTGCCTCTGAGGCCCTGCCCTCCCCACCTTGAGGTGGGGGCCCACCAGGATGAACAAACTGTCTGGGGATTTGGCCCGCGACTTGGAGCGTAGCCTGCCGGCTGTGGCCTCTCTTGGCTCATCGCTGTCCCACAGCCAGAGCCTCTCTTCGCACTTCTTCCTGCCACCTCCTGAGAAGCGCCAGACGATCTCTGATGTCCGCCGCACCTTCTGCCTCTTTGTCACCTTCGACCTGCTCTTCATCTCCCTGCTCTGGATCATTGAGCTGAACGTGAGTGGGGTTGAGGCTGGGGGCACAAGCCGTCTTGGTGGGGACGCCTGGGCCTTAGTAAAATGAAGAATGGGAAGAACAGCTGTTCTCACCTATCGGAGAAAGAAAATGAAGCTCAGAGGGGTTGAGTCACTTGTCTAAGGTCTCTCAGCAAGTATGTGAAGGAGGGAGGTTTGAACCCAGACCCTCTGGCTCCAGAGTTTGCTCTTGAGCTCTGCGCCATACTGCGCCCCTAGTGGACACTCTTGAGAAAGGAGGGGAGACCCCAACCAGCTCTGGTTGGGCTATTGAAACCTTTGTCTTCTTTCTGCCCTAAATTGCTCTCTGGCTTCATTCATTCATTCAGCAAACATTTTTTGAGCCCCTGCTGTGTCCCAGGCACTGGGCCAAAAGCAGAGCACAGTGAGGAGCAGACAGTAAAAACTCCCAGCTCTCCCTCCCCATGATGGAAACTCCTCCATTGCCCCCAGTTTGGCCTCTCCGGGTTTGGTGAGGTGCCACCTAGCAGCCTGGAGATGGAGCTGCCCTCAGTGCAGGGTCAGCACCCCTCTTCCCCCGTGCCGTGCTTGGCCAGCGGGCAGAGCAGGACCTGACTGCAGAGGCGGGAGTTGGGGGAGTAGGGCACCCCAGACTCGGCCCTATACCTGCTCCTCCTCTGTATTAGCTCTGACCTCTGCAAGGGAGCCTCTCTGAGCCTCCCCTCTTTATCCCCCTGCAAAGTGAGTCAGAGTTCTGGATGGCAGATGCTCTGCCTCCAGGTCTCAAGCTCAGGTGACAGGAAAATGATGACTTTGTTGGTAGAAATGAGGAGTTTGGAGAAGGGGCTGGTTTAGGGGTGAAGAGGATAAGTTTGATTCTGGGCATATTGAGCTGGAGGGCAAGGTAGGGCTCTGAGGGTGACTGTCCCTTGTGCACAGAGATGAGCTGGCACCTTCAGCGAGATAGAACCACAGCCACAGGGGACCTTAGGGACCATTTTACTGATGAAAAAGCTGAGGCCCAGCAAGGTTTGCGGCTGTTCAAAGAGCTTCTGAGGTCTCAGCATTCTTCCTTTTGAAGGTCCCATTCAACATCAAAGCAAGCACTGAAGCTACCCACATCCTTCATTCAATATATATCTTCTTTCCAGAAAAGAGCTGAAAATATTTTGATAACTTTACTTTTGAAATTATCTGGCTGTATTGGCTGTAATAGCTCAGCAGTCATCATGCATACTTGGCAATTCTTGCAAAGTGAGAAAACCGAACCTCCAAATTGTTTTCAAATGTCATGAAAAGTTTCAGAACGCTGGACTTAACAATTGGTAGAGTTACCATAATGTATCGCTTGGTGGACACTTAATTAAAATTTTATTAATTTTCAGTTTTGTAGTTTTACTTTTCGTATTTTGGAGCTTATATATTTTTAGTTCTCTAACAGACTGTGTGTTGCCCAGTGGACACAAGGACCCCAGCAGGGTTACAAGAGCCCCACTAGGTCTCGCCACCAGATACTGGCCAAGTGGGGGCCGGAACTCGGCTCTCCTGAGTCCTGATGCAGTCAGCACAGGCGGGTGCCCAGGTGGAAGGGAAGGAGAGTTCTCTGGACAGAGAAGGGCAGAGGACAGAGCTGTGAGGGGTAGAGACTCTTAGGGGTGGGAGGGGCTGTGGAGCCCAAGAGAGAGCCCTCTGTGGAGGAAAAGGAGGGCCTGGGTGGGGTGTGTTGGGGTGTCAGGCCAGGGCATGGGGGTGTTGGGCTCTGGGGGGCTCAGAATGGTCCTGAGGTAGAGGCACCCGGTGCGAATGTGCAGGGGGTTTCTCGTGTCGGGGTGGGGGTGGGGAGGCAGTCCATAGAGCATCAGAATCACAGGGGAGCTTTATAAAGATTCCAGATGCTCAGCTCACCCTGAGATTCAGACTCGGTGGTCTGAACATCTACATCTTTAACAAGCCCCCGTCACCCCCAATTCAGATCAGGGATTAGAAGCCCCAGTCTACGTGGTTGTGAAGGGTCTACCCCCTCAGGCTGCAGTTTGGCTTTTGGCACCTAAGCAGGCCCCCTCACTCCCTAGCCGAGGTCTCAGAGGTCTCACTGAAAACGTGTGGGTGGCTAGGGCAGGAACAGGGGCAAGGACAAGTCTGCCCTCTCCACACTGTCCTCTCCAGCAGGGTGATGGATTTTACCCATTAAGCACAAACCTAATCAATTGATTTGCCACCTGGGGCTCCGTCTGACACCACTGCCCACCCTGGCCCCCGTCACCCCAGATGGATGGTTGGCTAGAAAGATGTGCACTGCACTGGTGGGAGGGAGATGAAATTATGTGCAAGGCAGGCTCCCAGCACCCTGTCTGCCAGCCCTGCCTGCCTGCACGGCCCATCGCGTCCTCTGCACGGCCCCGAGGCCCTCCAAGCCTACCCCTTCCTGGGCGGTGCGCCCACCAGCTTTAGTGCCTGAGCCCAGCCCTGCCTTTCTGGGCTGCCTGGATCCTATTAGTGCTGGGTCCCAGGCCCCTAGCTGAGCTCCCTTGGTGCTTCGGGGACCTCCTTGGGTGGTGGCTTAGCATTTACTGCCTCTCCAGGTTTCACCTCCCCCTGCGCTTCCCCATTCTGGGAGGTGAGGGGCAGCCCGGGGATTGGTTCTGCCTGCAGAGCTGTTCGTATCTCTCTCTTTCAGACCAACACAGGTATCCGGAAGAACCTGGAACAGGAGATCATCCACTACAACTTTAAAACTTCCTTCTTTGACATCTTTGTGAGTGGCCTTAGGGTCCTGGGGGCAGGGAGGGACATGACCCTGGCTGGACTCTCTTCTTTCGGCAACGCACATTGTCACCTGATCAGGGAGACTTGGCTGCCGTCCTCAGGGAGCCTTCGGTCTGCAGAAAGCTTCTTAAATGAGGGCCCAGCTTCAGAGCCCCCACGGGAGGGGGAAGACAAGACCCTCCCTTCTGTGTGCAAGAAGGTCACATCCAAATCGTCTCCAGAGAAACACTGACTCAGCCTTTCTTTCCTGAGGCGTGCACACCCCTGTGGGGAGCCCTGTGGGGAGCAGGACTGGAGGGCGATGCCAGCCTTCAGCAGGGGTAAGGGACATGGACTTGGCCGTGATGGACTCTCTGCCCCTCCCCATCCCAGGTCTTGGCCTTCTTCCGCTTCTCAGGACTACTCTTGGGCTACGCGGTGCTGCGGCTCCGGCACTGGTGGGTGATTGCGGTAAGAGGCCACTTTCCCGGCAGCTCTGGGGCCCTGGTGAGGCTGGTGCAAGGGAGGGGGTGCAGACTCACTCGCCAGCCTCCGTTTTCCCTCTCCCCCCCCCCCCGCCCCCCGCAGGTCACCACGCTGGTGTCCAGTGCCTTCCTCATCGTCAAGGTCGTTCTTTCTCAGGTCAGGGGCTCGGGGTGTGGTGGGCCGGGTGGGCGTGGCCTGCGGGACGCACTTCTCCTAAGGGACAGGTTCTCTCATTTTGGGTGTCTGCCCTTGTTGTCAAGGTTGGGGTGAGGGGATATCCGGTCCTTTGATATTTCCAAGGAATTATCTTCACTGGCTTCTCCCACTTGCCCCCTGGCAGCCCCAAGAACAGAAAATTCTTCTTCCTCCAGCCTAACCTTAGTTGATCCTGCAGTAGAATCCATTCATCCATGCAGAGGCATGTGCCCTACAGGGTCCCCAAGCAGCCCGTACCAAGAGTGGCTTGTATGCCAGAGTTGGTAGCCCCAGGAGGGGCCTGTGCTCTGGGTTGGTTTGGGGTGACCCCCTGCATGGAGCTCAGCGTCCTCCCTCCACAGCTGCTCAGCAAAGGGGCATTCGGTTACCTGCTCCCCATCGTCTCCTTTGTCCTTGCCTGGTTGGAGACCTGGTTCCTTGACTTCAAAGTCCTACCCCAGGAAGCAGAGGAGGAGCGATGTGAGTGCTAGGGGTGGGGGCAGCGAGGGTCATCCCAGCCCCAGGAGAGGACAGTGTCAGCCCATGGAGCCACTTCCGAGCCATCTTGCCAACCCGAGCAGCTTCCAAGAGTTAGCCCGGGGCCGGGGAACCCCAGGTTGCTAAGGCCTAACGTCCTCGGTCTGGGACAATGGCTGCCCATGTCTGCTTTTTCAGGGTATCTTGCTGCCCAGGCCACTGTCGCCCGTGGACCCCTACTCTTCTCCGGAGCTCTGTCCGAGGGCCAGTTCTATTCACCCCCAGAATCCTTTGCAGGTGATGGGCTGGTGGGTGGGGGGACTGCCTTCAGGGGGGGGATTTATATGGAGTGGGCTGGGCTGGATCTGTTCTTTCTATTCCTTCTATCGGTTGGTTCCCTGGGGAAAGCCAGCCTCCCACACACACTTCCATCCGCCCCACATCCTGCATTTATACCCGAATCCTCATACCTCCCCACCTCTTCCCATTGTCATCGGTGCTTGTTCTCTGCAGGGTCTGACAATGAATCAGATGAAGAAGTTGTTGGGAAGAAAAGCTTCTCTGCCCAGGTATTTGGCTGCCCACCCCCACCCTGCCTTCAGAGTGGCCAGCACTGGCCTCAGCCAGGATGGGCAGGGACTTCCCAGCCGAGGGTAGACCCCAGCAGCCTGAATGCCGGTCAGTGCCCACCTGAGTGTTGACCACACTGTCTGTCAGGCCCACTGGTCTACCTCATGCCTGGGAACCAGTGGGGAGCAGCCACAGCCACAGCTCCTGGCCCCAGGAATCCTGCAGGGCCCAGGAGACCAGTCACACCCCACATGTGGCTGGGTCAGGCTTCCATGGGATGTGTGGAGTGTCTAGAGAAAGAACCAGCCACAAACAAGGTGACCCCAGGCTGACCCCATCCTGCCTCCCATTCCTGGCCAGGAGCGGGAGTACATCCGCCAGGGGAAGGAGGCCACGGCGGTGGTGGATCAGATTTTGGCCCAAGAGGAGAACTGGAAGTTTGAGAAGAATAATGTAAGAAACGTCTCCCACCTGACTCGCCCATATGTGTTGGGAGTTTTCGTTCCCTTTTCTGAGGCCTGAGAAATAAGCCCAAGGATTATCCAGGTTGGAACCGTATCCCTGCCCCAGGAGGTGGGGCTGGGCCCTGGGGTTGGCCACGTGGTAAGAGGTCAGGATGGATTGGATGTCTCTAGTGCCCCTCCCCCCTATTCCCCCCACCCTAAACACCCCCCTGCCCTCACCTCCCTGCTGCTCTGTGCTCACAGCTCAGCTTTGAAGGGGAAGCCAGGCTTCTGCCCTGTGTCTGGTGTTTTGTTTCATGATCAAAACAATTTTATCTGAAAAGATGGCAGAGGGCTTGGAAAACAGGGAAAACATCCCTGTCCCTTTCTCTGGCCAGTTCCTCTGGCAGCCCTTTTTGGCCTGGAGACACGGTTCTTCCTGGTTGCAGCCACAGCTGTGCTCCTGTCTTTTAACTTGATAGCAAAAGCCTTTCTCTCCTTATTGCCGGACATTTGTCAGAACCACTGTTTTTTAACAGCTACTCAAATATCCCCAGATTCCTGGAGTTTTCTGCCCTGAGCTGTTAAAAACCTGACTTACCTGTCACCCATTCCTGTGCCACCAGCCCCCCCCATGCCCTCTCCCAACCTCCACCCACCTTTTTGTCCCTCCCATAGGAATATGGGGATACTGTGTACACCATCGAGGTTCCCTTTCATGGCAAGACATTCATCCTGAAGGTGAGTGAGGGAAATGGGTGTTCTGGCATGTTCTGGAGCCTCCTGCTCAGTCTGGGACTCCAGGAAGGGGCCCAGGATCCTTCTGGCAGGTTTCTCCCCTCCAAGAGGGAAGGGCTGGTGTGCCTGAGCACAGCTGGCACCACCCAGCCCTCCGCCCGCCCTGCCCCAGACCTTCCTGGCCTGCCCCGCGGAGCTGGTGTACCAGGAAGTGATCCTGCAGCCCGAGAGGATGGTGCTGTGGAATAAGACAGTGACCGCCTGCCAGGTGAGCCGAGCCGGGGGCCTGGCCTGACCACTTCTCAGGGCAGAGGCGAGCGACATGCGGGGCAGGGCCATCATACCCCAGTAGGACCAGTTACCCCCAGGGGGTCCTGGGTCCTAGCATTGAACTGCTGTGTGCCTCAGCTTCCCCATCTGTAAAACGGGGACGATGGCAAGAGTGCTTCCTGGAGAGGGTCGGAAAATGAAAGGCGTGCTCACAGTGCCCAGCCCAGGGCCCGCGAGTGGGAATGGCTCCTAATAAAGGGACCTGAGCAGAGAGCAGGATGGCCTGGGGCTTTCCTGAAGTGCTGGGACCCTGTCCCTCGGGTTCTCCTGGTGTGCACTGCACCTCATGTCTCCCCTGACGCCCCACAGATCCTGCAGCGAGTGGAAGACAACACCCTCATCTCCTATGATGTATCCGCAGGGGCTGCGGGCGGTGTGGTCTCCCCCAGGTGCGTAGCCACCAAGCTCCTCCTCCCAGGCAGGCCTCCCGCCCCTGCATCTTGGGCTTGGCACCCCCTGACCTAACTCTCCCTCCCCCAGGGACTTTGTGAACGTCCGACGCATTGAGAGGCGCAGAGACCGATACCTGTCGTCAGGCATCGCTGCGACCCATTGCGCCAAGCCCCCTACACACAAATATGTCAGGTGAGCCCCGCTAGCCCCTCCCCCAGTGGCTGTGAGGACAGGGCAGGGTACACTATGTACAGCTGGGCACTTTCTCCTGCTGAGGCCGCCTTCCTATCCCCTGGCCCACTGGGCTTTACCCCTCCCGACTCCTAATCCCCCTAATCGGCTGCTCTGTTGGCTGGAGACTTGGGGAATAATGGCTGGAACCACGCCACTCATGCTGGACGGTGTAGACCAGGGACCAGGAATAGGGCTGGGAGCCATGAGGCTGCACTAGTTCGGGCAACCTGAGCAGTAGGCTCTGCATCCTGGAGCTGAACTTCCTTCCTGAGGAGACTCGAGTCCCCTTTCCTCATCTTCTCCCCTGCCTTTCTCCTGGAGAGCTCGGAGGTCTCGCCAAAGGAAGCAGAGTTTCACTTTTCCTGCTGCCTGTTCCAGGGCATCCTGCAGTTCTCTTTGTGTACCCGTGCTGCAGGTGGTCTCCTCCGGGTACCCCACTCACTCCTCCATCCTTCCTGGACTTCTGCAGAGAGCACTGTTCTTTGAGTATCGGACTGAGGTGCTGCTCTTGGCACCACCACAGTCCTGCTGGGTGATGATAGGCCAGCTTGTTTCCTGCTGGGGTGCCGAATTCCGTATTTTTGGAGTGGGCTTAACAGTGCTCAGTGGAGGGGTGGCTAGTTAGCTCCATTGGTTAGAGCGTGGTACTGATGACACCAAGGTTGCTGGTTCGATCCCTGCATGGGCCCCTGTGAGGTGCTCCCTCCTTTAAAAAAAAAAAAAAAAAAAAGCTGTGGACAAATTAAATGACCACAGGATGTGAACCATGCAGCTCAGGCCTTGACTGCCTCCTGAGAGGGCGCCCCCTCCTGGAGCCCACCAGCACTACACTGTCCACTGAGTTTAGCAGGGGTGAGAAGTGCCAGAGCAGCCCACCCCCTCACAGCTGGAGTTGACCTAGAATCACTGGACAGAGTAGATGAGGGCCGGGAAGGTGGTGAGCTCCCAGCTGGGAGTGCTCGGAGGGTGGTGAGCTGGAAGAGGGGTGTGCAAACATTGGCAGGCTGCGAGCATCACATGGTGGGTGGGGATGGAGGGCTGTGGCCTCTGCGACACCTGTCCTGGCCCCTGCTCAGGCAGGGTAGCAGTTGCTAGGTCAGCAGCTCCCTTCTCTCTTCCACCCCAGTCCAAGATGGGCTAAGAATAGGGTGGGGAGTCAGGGGCCTTGCCTGGTTCCAAGGTCCCCCCAATTGTACCTCTCTCCTTAGGGGAGAGAATGGTCCTGGGGGCTTCATCGTGCTCAAGTCGACCAGTAACCCCCACGTCTGCACTTTCATCTGGATCCTTAATACAGATCTCAAGGTGGGGGTGCTGGGGCTGCAGGGCAGGCTTGGTGGAGTGCAGGGGGCTGTGTGACCTTGGGAGCTCCCTGCCCTGCTCAGCGTCTCCCCTACTCCCTGCCTCCTTTCTTACTCACAAATTTGGGGCAGTGTCTGGATGGTCTTGCCCTGACTTACTGGAGGGCCTGTGCCTCCTGGTTCTTACCTCTGGCTCCTGAGGCCCCAAGGAGGGGTGGCTAGCTGCCAGCCCAGCCCTTTCCGGGTCTGTGTAGCTGGTGCCAAGACCTGGGCACAGCATGTTCTTCTTGCCAGGGTTGAGGGGGAGAGGGTGGCCCAGGCTGCATTCCAGAGCTGCACCTGCATTCTAGCCCCAGCACTCCCTGCTGGTGCCAGTTGAAGGGGGAGCCCCTGCTTAGGACAAGCCATCCTGGAACGCCTTCCCGCCTTCCCCAGGGCCGCCTGCCCAGGTATCTCATCCACCAGAGCCTTGCAGCCACCATGTTTGAATTTGCCTTTCACCTGCGGCAGCGAATCAGTGAGCTGGGAGCCCGGGCATAACCATGCCCTCTCACCACCCTGTGGGCCAGGGTCCTGTCACCACAGCCTCTGGAGCCGGAGAGAGAGGCCGTGGGGCTCTCACGAGCAGTGGGACCTGGCCTCAAGCAGTGGGAGAGAGAAATGTCCTCTCACGGCAGCCCCCTGGCCCCAAGCTGCCACCCTCCACCACACTTCGCTGTGCCTGGGAGCCACGGCCACAAGCAGGTTTTGGGGTGGAGAGCATCTGGACCCCGGGGCTCTGCCACTACGGCAGGTGGGTTGTGTCCTGCTGATGTTTACAGGCATGGCGTCCCTACCTCCTAGCGAAGGAGGTCCTCTGTCCCCTGCCAAGCTGGGGACAGCATCTGGATTGGGAGCCTCCGCCTTGCTGGGTGAGGGCCAGAGCTCTGGGCAGGATAGAGACCAGAGCAGCCTTGTCACCGGTGGTAAGGTACAGGAGCCCTTTCAGCGGCCTGCTCTCGTCAAGGTTTTTTAGGATTATTTAAAGGGTCTGGGACCTTTTTCCACATGTACTTGTGGGGGAGTGGGTGGCAGGTGGGGATGGTGGGTGCTGGCAGTGAACCTCTGCCTCTCCCAGGTTCTCTCCCTCCTCCCAGGGCCTCCTTGGGGACCTTTGTAATTTGAGCCAATTAAAAACATGAACTCAGAAGAAAAAACCACCCTCTCCAGCCTGGCCTCTTGAGGGAAGAGGAGGGCAGCACCATGCAGGTGGGGAAGGAGTGAGCCAGCCACCTATCACCATGGCCAGATACATGACACTCTCTCTCACGCTGGAGCCAGTGGGGACCCAGTTCCTGGAAACACCCCCCCACCCCACCCCAACACACACATACTTTCCTGAATGGGTCAACTGGGCAGATGACTGGTCAGAGAAAAATGTCCTACCCCCATAGCAGGCTTCCTGTGGGGGAAGGTCAGGTTAAGGCCTCCAGTCCAGGGTTTGGGGAGAGGTAGGAGAGACCCAGCTGCGCCCACAGCAGGCTCTGGCTGTTCCTGGGGTCCCAAAAGAGGTGGGGAGCCTGGAGGTGGGGCCTGGGCTTCCTGGTCGCTGGCCTGGCTGGCATCTCAGCCTTTTGAGCGCCACTCACCTACCCGTGCCCCGCCACACTCACTAGGGGCAGCACCGAGTTGTTCCAGGTGAGGGCCAGGGCTACTCTCTTCCCTTCACGTCTGCAGGTTTTCAAAGGAGTCGACTTGCTTAGAGCCAGGGGGGCCCATGTTGGGCCTGGCTGGTGTGTGACCCTGGGCAAATCTGCATCTCAGCTTCCATTTCCTACTTTGTAAAAATGAGACTGACTACGTCATAGAGCTATTATAAGATTGAAAGATACCAAGAATCAGGCATAGTGCCGCAGTGATCGAGGGTGCAGTTCTGCCCCCGGTGGGTGCTGTGGGTCTTACCGGCCGCTGGTGCTGTGCTGTCCCCACAAGGCCCTTAGCTCCTCTCCCTGCCCCTTCTGGTGCCCTTTCTGCGTTGTCCACTCAGCAATGCCCTTGTTCCTCCTCCCCCCGTGCCCACCACCCTGTGTGCCAGCTGGGCGCTGGGCTGTCCCAACAGCCATCCTCTGATCCTGCTCCTGAATCAGAGCCAGGCCCCTCCTTGGTGACACTTTGGAGCTGGCAGACCCCAGAGCTCTGGTCAGGCTGTTGTGACCAGAAAGTGGGGAAAATGAAGCCCAGAAAGGGGCAAGGACTGTCCCATGGTCACACCTGTTTATAGCTGACTTGGGCTAGAGCCAGATCTGCTGACTGCCACTCATTGGAGCCCCTGGATTGCCATCTCACCCCATTTCACCCCACTTGGGTGTTGGGAGTAGAGCTGGGGACCACTCCCACACCTACTCCCTCCACTCTGACTGTTCCAACCTGGGAGACCACTCTGACCACTGGCCATGGGGAAAGACGACACCTGGCAAAGGTCCGTGCTCAGACTCCCAGTGTGGAGTGAACGGCCAGTATCCCTGTCAGTGTGGTGGCGGTCGGGGACCAGGCCTTCGGATGCAGATGTCTGAGGACGTGGTTGCCCTGTTCGTTCCTGTTGAGGGGTTTGGTCCAGGGGTGTGCCCTTGAACCCAGTCAGAGGACAGCAGTGGGGCGGGGGGGGGTGGGGGGGAAGCTGACCACCTGGTCCAGAGCCCAGAGGGGCCTCAGTTCCCTCACTTTCCTGCTCTGTTTATGGACAAACCAGTCCTCCCTGGGTAGGGGGAAGGGGTGGGACAGAGGGCAGGTGCCAAGATGGCACGAGGCTGGGCATGTGCCTGGTCTCAGACAGTGTCTAAGGCATGTCAGACACCTAGGGGTGTCGCTCTGAACCCCTGTGCCTACCGCAGTATCTTGATGTCTTTGGAAGCTGACCTCCAACTTGGGGCCAGCCAGAGTCCAGGTACCCCAACCCCCGCCCTGGGCCCAGAGTTCCCCATCAGACCTTGGCTCTGCTTATAGCATCTGACACCAGAGGGGCTGAAAATAGCCCCTGGAGGAGGGGGAGGAGGGGTCTATTTAAAGGGCCTGGGAGGAGCAGAGCTGAGGGAGTGAGGCGGATCATGGCCACTTCAGAGCTGAGCTGCCTGGTGTCTGAGGAGAACTGTGAGCGGCGAGAGGCCTTCTGGGCTGAATGGAAGGATCTGACACTGTTCACTCGCCCTGAGGAGGGGTGAGTGCTGGCCAGCTGGGGTCCCTCCTCTCCTCCCCTCGAGCACCCTTGCTGAGTCTTAAGAGGCCAGAGCACAAAGTTCCTGGGGGTGGGGGCGAGGGAGAGAGAAGTGGAGTCACCTCTCCTGCACCCAGGGGGTCCCCCCACCCAGCCTGACTGGAGGGCAACAGCTCTCAGCAGCTCAGTGACCCCTCCCCTGTCCTCCCCAGTTGCTCCCTGCATGAAGAGGATGGCGAGCGGCATGAGACCTACCACCAGCAGGGGCAGTGCCGGGCGCTGGTGCAGCGTTCCCCCTGGTTGGTGATGCGTATGGGTATCCTGGGCCGCGGGCTGCAGGAATACCTGCTGCCCTACCAGCGGGTGCTGCCCCTGCCCCTCTTCACCCCCACCAAGATGAGTGCCGCCAAGGAGGACCGTGAAGACACTTCCACCCAGCTGCAGGAGCTGCTGGCACTGGAGAGAGCCCTGGGTGGCCAGTGTGTGGAGCGCCAGGATATGGCAGAGATCACCAAGCAGCTGCCCCCTGTGGTGTCTGTCAGCAAGCCAGGTGCCCTTCGTCGCTCTCTGTCGCGCTCCATGTCCCAGGAAGCACAGAGAGGCTAAGAGGGACTGACTCGAGCTCCACTGTGCCCACCCTGGGCTGGGCCCTTCCTGGCTAGGACCACGGAGGGGAGCTGGTGGCCATGGATGCTTTGTAGTTTGCCCAGAGTTGGGGGCTAGAGGAGGAGGGACCAGAGGCCAGGATGCCTGGGTCCTCTGAGTAGCCAAAAGGAGGGGAGCAAAGATAGTGGGCACTGAGGGTGGAGAGCTGGCACCAGCACAACTGAGTACCCCCAGCGCCAGGAGGAGGGACAAAAGCTGCTGGTGAGGCTGAGAGGTCCCTGAGAGGGGTGACCCTGGGCCAGGACGGCTTCAGCTTCAGAGAAGGACAGAAAAAGTGTAAGGGGATCTCGGAATTACCGGGAAGGAGTCTTGGAGAAGACAGGAGGGAGGGGGACGTGAAGTGGGCAGAGACAGGCTGGAGCCCCCAGCACCCCCGTTAGCTGCAATAAATGCTCAGTCATACTTCAGTTTCATGTCTTTCCTTGTAGTTGTTGGGGGCCAGCCCATTGGTGCCCCCCATGCTCACTTCTGGGAACACGCCCTGCAATCTGAGCTAAATATGGCAAAGCTAGTGCGTACACCCTGTTTGGGGTGGGGGGAGGAACAGAGCTGTAAACTGGGTGGCTGGCCAGTCCCCCTTCTGTACCCTGCCTCTGCTGTGTAGTCCTGGTCTCCGTGTCCAGTCCCCTGGCGCTGGGCAGTGCCCTGGAGGCCAGTTGGCATCCAGGGTTTGTTTAAATGAGCTCATGGAGACTATGGAGGGAGCTGGCACCAGGGCTGTCCTTGGCTGTGCATCAGGGTGTGGATGGGGTCAGTGACCCCCAGACTGACCTGCCTCAGTTCTGAATCCAGACAGAATCAATCCTTGGCTGGGGTCAGATGCTCCACCCTCCCTCTCCTGAGAGCCCAGGGTGGGTTGTCAGGGTGGGGGTGAGGGGGACTCAGGTTCCTGTCTGTGACCCCTGCAGCTGTTGTGATGACTCATATTCCAACCTGGCTGCCTGGCCCAACAAGGAGACGCTTTCCCCTTGGGACAAGGGGTGGTGGGCAGAGGTGCACAGAGGAAGACGGGCCCATCTTGGTAGGGGCTGGTAGCCCATCCAGGGTGGAGGGACAGTGGACTGACAACGAGGGGGTCCCATTCCAGGAAGACCATGGAGATAGCCCTGCAGCCTCCACTTCCTATTTGAGGGGATAAGAAAGGAGACCCTGACATCTTGACAGCCTAGTACCTGGAGCACCAAGCAGGACCTGCAGGCCTGATCTGGCCCGCTCCCCCAGAGAGGGCTGGAGTGTGGCCTGGGAGAGGAGAGGGGTCAGAAACCCCAGACCCGCGGGACCCTAAAACCCTTGGGCGGCCGAGGGCCGGGATGCGCCCCTTGGCTTTGGCAGCCTGCAAAATGCGCCCTGCGCTCTCCCGCCCTCACCTGGGTCGGGCGCTCAGGACATAGCTGGAACGTCCCGAGCCTTCTGCCCTCGGCAACCCCCAGATAAGACGCTCGGGGCCGGCAGGGCCCGCAGGGAAGTCCGGCTGTTCTACCCGCTAAATGCATTAGCCCTACTCTCCTTCCCTATCGCTGCTGCCATCGGACGGGTGGGGCGAGCTCCGTTGTGCGGGCCCCGGAGCAACCGTAGCGGAGGCCAGAACGGACTGTCCCTTCTGCAGTGGGGGTGAGCGGGGGGCGCTGGAGGACGGGTGTAGGGTAGGAAAGGATGAAATTGAGACCTGGAGGAGGGGCGGAGGAGGGTAGTTGGGTGACCTTACTAAGGAAAGGAGTGGATGTTGGAGAGGGTGTCCTGGAGAAGGGGAGCCTGGCGGGGGACGGGGCCCTTAGGAGGAGGGCTCTGGGGGGTGGGGACTGGGAACAGGGCTAATTCGAACCCTGGCAAAAGAAAAGAGATGGCATGATGGGCAAAAGGGGGTTACGGCTGCGGGAGCTAGAGAAGAGCGACGGGAGGAGGTTGGGTTTGGCGGGGCCGGGGATCTAAGGATTATGGGGGTGTGAAACTGAGGTGCAGGTCGCGGAAGCGGGACTCAGTGCAAGCCAGGTAAGGCAAAGGGTGGGGGGCAGCGAGCGCAGCTGTGAACAGGGGTGGGAACACATGTTCCCGCGGCTGCCGCCCACATCCCCGTGTGTCTGCCACCCGGACACTAACGGAGATGGATGGGCTGGGGGAGACGCAGAGCGCGTGGCCCCAGGCGGCTCTGCTCTCGCCCGCCGCCCCCGCAGCGGAGGGGTCGGGGCGGGGGTCTGGACGCAGATAAAGGGGCTGAGACGAGAGCGGGGAACACGGCCGGCAGCGGCGGCAGCATGAGCACCGCAGACCCTGACTCGCACCCGGCCCGGGAGGCGGTGGCCTCCGCCTACCAGCGCTTCGAGCCCCGTGCCTACCTCCGCAACAACTACGCGCCTCCGCGGGGAAACCTGAGCAGCCCTGACGGCGTCGGGCCTTGGAAGCTGCGTTGCTTGGCGCAGACCTTCGCCACCGGTGAGCGCGGGGGAACCAAGGCACCGAGGACAAGAAGTTACCAGGGAGCTAAAGGGGCGCGTGCGAGAGTCAGATGGGAACCAAGAAGCTGAGCTAGCTAGTTAAGAGGTGAAAACGGAAGAGGAAGAGAAACACTATCCCTTAAGTGAGGGGGAGAGGAGAGACACCTGGAGAGGGGCGGGGAGGGGAGAATGCTCAGAATTGAGAGGTGAGGTGGGGGATGCAGGAAACATGGAGACAGAGATGAAGAGAGACGCAGAGAAGGAAATGGAGACAGGAACGAGGGAGGGCAGAGTGACAACTGGGAGACACTGCCAGGCACCTCAGGATTCCCCCACGTAATCATCACTGGTAGGTAGTTTCACAGATGCGCGGCCTGAGTCTCAGAGGGGTGAAGTTCCTTTCCCCAGGTAAGTCCGTAGGTGTTGGAGCCAGGACTCAGACCCTGTTAGTTCTACTCCAGAGCCAATGCTTTTTCCAGATAAAGACACCCAGAGGGAGAAGGGGGGGAGAGGGAGAAGCAGGTGAGGCAGGAGTAACTGAGGCGGGGGCCACCTGGACAGGTCTGCCACCGGGACCCTCTCCCTCTGCCCCACCCAGGTGAAGTGTTTGGACGCACCCTCATCGACATTGGGTCGGGCCCCACCATATACCAGCTGCTCAGCGCCTGCGCCCACTTTGAGGACATCACCATGACAGACTTCCTGGAGGTGAATCGCCAGGAGCTGGAGCTCTGGCTTCGGGAGGAACCTGGGGCCTTCGATTGGAGCACGTACAGCCAGCATGTCTGCCTCATTGAGGACAAGGGGTAAGGGCTGGGGGTGCGGGGTGGGGGGCCTTCCATGGAGTCGCTGATGGCGGGGCGGGGCGTGGCAACAGAGGACCGTGTTCCTGAGCCCTGGTCCCGACGCTGCCTTCTGCCCCTGCACAGTGAGTCCTGGCAGGAGAAGGAGCACCAGCTGCGAGCCAGGGTGAAGCGGGTCCTGCCCATCGATGTGCACCAGCCCCAGCCCCTGGGTGCTGGGGACCTGGTGCCCCTGCCTGCCGATGCCCTGGTCTCGGCCTTCTGCCTGGAGGCGGTGAGCCCCGACCTGACCAGCTTCCAGCGGGCCCTGGACCACATCACCACTCTGCTGAGGCCTGAGGGGCACCTCCTCCTCATCGGGGCCCTGGAGGAGTCATGGTACCTGGCTGGGGAGGCCAGGCTGGCAGTGGTGCCGGTGTGTGAGGAGGAGGTGAGGGAGGCCCTGGTGCGCAGTGGCTACAAGGTACGGGACCTGCGCACCTACACCATGCCTGCCCACCTTCGCACAGGCGTTGACGATGTCAAGGGCATTTTCTTTGCCTGGGCCCAGAAGGTCAGGGTGTAAGGCCCCCGTGTCCCCAGCGCCAGCAGCCCTCATCCACCCAGTTCCCTATTATCTGAGGTGGCACCTAATAAAGAAATGTCTCTGCTGCCGAGTGTCAGTGCTGTCTGTGGCTCTCCTGGGAAGCTACAAGGGCCCAGAGCTCTCTCTTGTGTTGTGGGAGTGTGGGAGGCACCCACCCATGAAGGGAGGTTTCTGTATCACTCATCCTTCCCAAACTAAGGCAGGCCTCGGTCAGAGGGACCTTAGTCAGCATGTGTGTGCCGGGCACCTACTAGGTCCATTCAGCCGCAGGTCCTATTATCCTGTTTGCAGGTGAAGCTCAGAAAGGTTCAGACCAGAAGGGGGGACAGTAGGGAGACTTAAGAGACTGAAGTGGAACTTGCAGGGGTCAAGGTGACAATCCAGGCACAGGGAAGTGGGAGGGGAAGAACGGGCACCAGCTCCCTCCCGCAGCTCCCTCCACAAGCTGGCCTGGAGCTCTGTGCAGCTCTGCTGTTGCTCTGTACCTGCTCCCTGCCATGCCCACGCCCGTACCTAGGTAGAGACCCCACCTGTGTGCTGCTTCCAGACGGCACGGTCTCCTCCTTCCCTCTATCCCCCCCACTCACACCAATGAGCTGAACAAGGGTAGGTGAGGCTGAAAATTGGTTTATTAAGAATGTCCCTTGCTTCCCTCCCACCTTAAAATAGTTCTCAGTATCAAAAGAAATTAACACAAGCCACTCAAGTCCCTTCAGTTGGAGTCCTAGCCTGGTGCGCTTACCCCAGAAAGGGACAAGGCAGCAGGTGAAGAACAAGAAGCCAGACTTGCTGCTGCAATCACAGAGACTGCCTTTGGATGGAAAGTTTCTGGAGTGCCACATTCTATCCCAGGGCTGCCAGCAACTGGCAGGGGTCACCTTTACCAGGGTGCAGACACAGCGTGGCCCCTGCCTGCCTCTGGGAAGGCTAGAAACCAGACCTAACCATAAGCCTTTTCCCCTCTTCCCTCAGAGTGCCTGTTCCCTTCCCCAGGATTCAGGCTGTGGCAAAGGGGTTTAACAAACAGGGCACTGGGGTAGGGGAGGAGACAGGGAGGCTGGTGGGGCCCAGAGAATCCCAATTTTCCTTCCTCTCTCTGCCTCCCAAGTGGCTGGTTCTGGAAGGTGATCTTGAGTTGTGTGGGGGCCCTATGTGGTTTGCAAAGGGTGGGGCGGGGCTACAGAAACACACACACACACACACACACACACACACACACACACGCAGCCTAGACACCCATACCCCCAGCCAGGTCTTGGGGATATCCTGGCTTTCTGCCTGGCCTGGGCCTTTGTGCAGTTGGTGCTCAATAAATGGTTGCTCATTGTGACTCGATTCCCTCATCCTGCTCCAATGCCCCCCCACTGTGTGGCACACTCACCTGCACTAACACTCATCTTACACTCAGTCTATGTCTATTCCCCTACTCCATACTAACCCAACACACACACTTTAAAACCACTCTGCACTGTCCCAGGCCCAGGATCACATACACTGTCCACCCAGCACCCCACACACCCAGGCCTGTGCTCACCATCCCGTCACCTACACACTTGGTCTGGTCCACACTCCTGTACACACTCGTGTGCAGGCTCCCAACCAGGACAGCAACACAGAGGCCAGGGGGATTCCTGTCCTGTGCTCTCTGGGGTCCTGGCCCCAAATGGAGAATGTGGCCTCTTGCGGTGTGACCAGGGCAATAGTCAGGGTGACACTGATCCCCAATCCCAACAGCTTGGTCCTCAAGATCCCACGAGGGAATGTGAACTGCCTTGAAACAGGGGCAGCTAAAGAGTAAGCATCTAGTGCCACCTAGTGGTCCCTAGAGGAGGGCACAGGGTGCGGGGGGCGAGGGGGACACGGGGGTGACAAAAGGGGACCCCACTGTGTCCCCTAACTCCTGGCATCTGGTACCTGGTCTCCCAGCTAGACGGAGGGCCAGGGGAACCGGCCAGGCAGTGAGGAGATGTGAGGAGGAAGCTGATGGGGAGGTACAGGCAGCTCTCTCTTCTCAGTGGAGCTAAGAACACAGTTCTACACCAGTTGTGTTCAGGAACCAGAGGGCTGGCTACCCGTTCCCTACCCCAGACGCTCAGAGGCCAGGCCTGAACAGACGTCAAGACCTGTGAGGGCCGTGTGGGGGCGAGCAAGGGAGTGGGCAGGTTACATGATCCTTCATATTTAAGTTCAAGATGCAAAAGGGAAAAAATAAATCATCTCAAAGACCGGGGGGAGAAGGGGATACAACAGGGAGGGGGCAGAATCCCCACTAGGGCAGACCCGCTCCCAGGGCCTTCAATCCAGCTTGAACTTGGCCTTTGATTCCTTCAGCAGGTACAGGCTGTCATCTTCCAGAAAGCTGTTGAGCCAAGGAAGAAGCCCACGGAGCCTTAGCTCTGAGAGCGCCCCCTGGGGGCTGGGTGGAGTGAGTGCAGGCAAGCTGGCAGGGGGCAGAGTGGCAGAGAACTCAGTCTGCCCTACAGGGCGGGTGAGGAAGGGCACAAGGAAGGTGAGCCCTGGACAGGGAGTAGTACCCACCTGAAAAAGAGGACGTGGACGGGGATGGTGCTGATGTGCCAGATGGCGTGGGCATCCAGGACCCAGAAGAGAGGTGGGAAGTCCAACAGTTCCAGCAGGGACAGCCCCTGCAGCAGCAGGACCACCACCACGCACTTGTGCACGTGAGGCAGACGCTGGTTCCACAGGCACCAGCTCAGCCACCACACCACATTCACCAGGCCTAGGGGCGTGGGGGTGGGGAGAGGCTCACTCCCTGGAGCCCTTCGCCCCCAGCAAAGCATCCAATATCCCCCATGCTCTTTGACCCCAGGACCACCTGACTCTCCTCCCAGCCTCCCCCTTCTCCTACCCCAAATCTTTCCCCTTCCCCCACCCAAGGGTCTCTCTAGAACCTCCTTTTCCAGGAACAGCACCAACCCCCCCACCTCTACTCCAAACCAGCAGTTCTGCATCAGGTCCAGCTCCCTGGGGCCCCAGCCCTGCCTCACCAATAGCCACATTGGCCACCAGGTTGTAGCCGTAGTCGAAGTGGACGAGGCTCAGGTAGGAGACGTGCGCGGTCAGCATTAACAGCAGGACAACCCGGAAGGTACTGGCCACAGTCGGGCGCTGCAGCCCCACGGTCCTGCCCCCCCATCCAGAGCGGCTCAGATGAAGGGTGACCAGGCCCCAGAACAGCATTCCCTGAAGCATCCCCTCAACCCAACAGCAGTCCATGGAAGCCACTGCCCGCCTCCCCCACCAAAACAGGCCAGCTGGGCAGACCTCCAAACCTCCAGGGACCTGGGACCAAGTGCTGCAGTTCCTTGGAAAGAGCCAGGGCCCCCAGTCCTACCCCAGAATCCCCATCCAGTCCGGGGGTGTGTGTGTTGAGGGACTGGTGAAGAAGGCCCTGGGGACAGCAGCCCCAGGGGAGGGCTGGGTGACCCGTCTGTCCCCAGGGCCTGACTTTACCCCTACAGCTCCCGAAGTGGGCTCACCTGACACAGCACAGGTAGATTGAGTGCAGGATGACGGTGGAGGCACAGAAGTAGTCCATTTTCTGAGGACAGGGAGAGCTGGATGAGGGGCCGGTGTGAGGGGAGTAGGGGGACAAGGCTTCATGCAGGGCAGGGCCCAGTGAGGACCCACCAGGGTTGGGGGCAGAGGCACAGCCGCAGTCTGAGGCCCACAGTCAGTGGGGTCCAGGTCTCATGCTCCTGCCTATTGCTGTTTCACTTCTGAATTTAACAGACTGACCCCTGTATTCACATTGTACAGTTTTTAAAAATGGTGCTCAAGCAGCGAAGCTTTAGGTATTGATGGAGGGTGCCTACAAAGACTCCAGAACATCAAAGCACATCCGAGAACTCAGCGCAGTCTGGAGTCCCACAGCTGGGGGCTCCAGTCTGGATTGCACCCCTTTACTGGCTGGGTGATCCTGGGCAAGTGATTTCACCTGTCCAAGGCTCAGCTGTCTCATCAGTTAAGAAGAGCCAATAATCACACCTACCTCACAAGGGTTAAATGAGCTCAAGTGCACTCACTAATAGGTTTTAAATGCCCAGCACAGAGCAGGTGCTCCCTAAATGGAGTCAGCTGGAGACCTAAGAGCCAGCTCTGCCCCACCCCGCCCCTCTAGGGGCAGGAGCCGCAGCAGGAGGGGCGCTCACCTCGGTGAGGTCGGTGTCCCGGGTGTGGAAGACTGTAGACCAGAACCAAGCATTGAGGGAGACCTGAGGAGGGGGGCAGCTGGTGAGTGTGGCACCCCAAGGTGGGGAAGACCCCCAGAGGCTGACATCTGTCTTACTCTTGAGGAGAGGCTCTTCAGAGCAGACAAAAGCATTTCCCCTTGTTCCTGGAGCCCATTAAAAAACCGTGCTCCTCCACCCCCACCCAGCCCAGCTCCTTCAGGCTCAGCTTCCCACTACCCTGAACCCTCAAGGAGGGTGGGGGGCTTGAAGCCTCCACAGGTTTCCAGCCTGGCCTGGGAACTAGTTCCAGCAAAGTCAAGTTACCTGGTTACTCAATCGCTAAGACAACAGCCCCCGGGGTGGGGGTGGGGGGGAGCTTGCCTCCTTCCCCAACTGGCAGGTGATGACAGCCCCACCCAGGCCAGGGGAGCCAGTGACCTCAGCCTCTGGGGGTGGGAATGAAGTGGGTGGGGTAGAGGGGCTTGAGCCAGCTTGGGGTGTGTCCGGAGCAAGCAAGGGAGGGAGATCAAGCAGATCCCACTGGGGCCAAGTCTCTGAGGAGGAGGCTCCCCAACTAGCCCAGCTTCCTCCTGGCTGGGCCTGCCCAACCCGCCAAACCAGTGGCTGCTGCTCAGAGCTCTGGGAGAAGCAGAGAAGCAGGACTGAAGGTGCAGTGGTGGGCAAGGGCCCAGGGGAACGGTTGAGGCCTTTTTCCTGGAAATTAACTGCAAGGAAAGAGTATGGATCGTCTTGCAAATGAGCCCTAGATCTTGTGGGAGTGTGCTGGCACTTGTTTTGAGACTGCTGTATCAACGGCAGAGGCCCAAATTACTGAAAAGAGGGTGGGCTGGGGTGGAGATACATAGTTGGGTTGGGAGGAAGGGCTGGGAAACCACTGACAATCAGTCAAAGGAAGAAACAGCCAGCCTGGATGCCCCGGAGGTAGGGAGGGATGCGTTAGGGTGGGACAGCCCTGCCAGAGATGAGAAAAGGCCAGGAGCCGCTCACTGGCGTCCCGAACACCAGGAAAACAGGCCAGGCACGGCCCACGGGGAGCAGGGTAGGAAGCCACTCTCCATGGGTACTGCAACAGGAAGCTCAGACAGTAGGATGAGTTCCCTCATGCAGGCCGGAGGGGGCTTCAGAGAGAGTGGGAAGGGCAATGGGGAGGGGGCCAGAGGGCTCTCCTTGCAAAGCCAGTCAGTCCTGGAAGTCGTCTGGAGGGTTCCTGGTACAAGCCTCTCTGCCTGGGTCGTGGGGTGATTCCCACTGTTTATGCTTCGCTTGTCCTGGACAATGGCCTGAGATTCCCTCTGGGAAAAATCAGGGACTGGCCTAAGTGCTCCTTCATCCCTGTCCAGGCCTGATGTCAAGTGATTATTCTAGGTCAGGTTGCTTCCGCTTTTAAGGACAGCCATCCTATCCCATCCCTTAGGCTGCCCCTTCCCCAGACAGTAACAGAGGCTAGAAAACGGGACAGAAGAGGGTGCTTTTTGGGTACTGCTCCCACAAAGTGTGACGCTCAGGGTCAGCATGGAGAGGACCCAGGTGGTCACGTGGACCAGATCTCCCAGGCAGGCCAGGGACAGCCTTGGGGAAGAGAATGGCCCTGGAGCCAGTGTGAGAGGGAGGTGGAGGAGAAGGCAGCAGGGACTGGAAGCCAGCCAGGAGTCCTTGTCACCTAGCAGGAAGGGGGAGGTGACAAAAAGACTGAGCTCAGTAGTGGTTGGAACAAGGCAAGCAGGAGGTGTGCACAGGACCAGGGCTTAGCTGTAGAGCACAGGGGTGGGGACGGCTTGGTCCCCCGTTTAACTTTCTCTGCATCCCTGAAAAATCGCCTCTCCCTAGGGAGTGTCCCATTATGGACGGCTCCTCTTCTGACCCTCTCCTCAGACCCAGGAGTGCCATCAAGAATGCAGGCACCCGGTGGCTCAGGCGGTTAGAGCTCCATGCTCCTAACTCCGAAGGCTGCCAGTTCGATTCCCGTATGGGCCAGTGGGCTCTCAACCACAAGGTTGCCAGTTCAATTCCTCGAGTCCCGCAAGGGATGGTGGGCAGCGCCCCCTGCAACTAGAAAACGGCAACTGGATCTGGAGCTGAGCTGCACCCTCCACAACTAAGACTGAAAGGACAACTTGAAGCTGAATGGCACCCTCCACACCTAAGATTAAAAGGACAACAACTTGACTTGGATAAAAGGCCTGGAAGTACACACTGTTCCCCAATAAAGTCCTGTTCCCCTTCCCCAATAAAATCTTTAAAAAAAAAAGAAAAAAGAAAAAAAAAGATTGCAAGCCCTAGGGCCGGACTCCCAGGGTTCACATCCCAGCTCTGCATTTCCTGTGTCCTTGGGCGTGTCCTAGCCTTGCTGTGCCTCACTTTCCTCATTTGTAAAATGTGAACAGTTAGTGTCGATAAGGATTGAAGGAGTAATACAGGTCTGTACAGCCCAGTGCCCAGGTGAAACAGGTGTTATTTCTCCGCACCGTGTTGACCAGCAGGGGACCATCACACCTCTCCACAGATCTGAGAGGCCATGTCTGCCTCCTATTCTCCCTGTGGGCCAAGGCAGTCTAGGCGCAGAAGGGCTGGTCTCCCCACAGCTGCCCAGGCCCATCCCACAGTTCCAGGCTGAGGGCAGAATGTCTGGAGCCTTCACAATGAGATGGACTCTGGGTTCAAGTCCTGCCTCAGCCTTTAAATAGCTGTGTGATCTTGAACAAATAACAGGTTCTCTGAGCCTCAGCTGCCTCATCTACAAAACAGCATTAATAATAGTACCCACTGCATAAGAGGGTCGTGACGATGAAGTCTGCGAAAGCCTGGCCCAAAGAAACCACTCAATACATAGTTGCTATTACTGCTGCCTGGTACACAGTAGGTGCCCCATAAATGCCAGTTTTCTTCATCATGTCCAGCAGGTTTCCCTTCACCTGACCTCACCTTGCTCTTCATCAAGGGACACAATGTGCAGGTCAAACCATGGGGCCCTAGGATCTGTGGATCCCAGAGGTGCAGACACCTCAGCTATAGGGAGCGGCCCCTCCTCCTGGCTCCAGAGCCATCACCCTGCCAGGATGCACTGAAGAGATATGAGTTCCCTTCACTCAGTTTGGAATCAAGACTCAAGTGAAGGGGACAGAGCAATGTGGAAGGAAAGGAAAGCCCCCAAGATGCAAGTGTCCGGCTGCTCCTGGGCTCCTCTGCCAAGCTCGAGTAAAATGGGGGGGGCAGATGGGGTAACTGGCCAATCAGACAGGCCAGGAGGAGGAGGGGCTGGCCCAGCAGGCGCCAAGAACTTCTTGTAAACACCGAGGAAAGGGGGAGGCCAGGGGCAGGGTGCCAATGAGGGTGGAAATGGAGGGGGACAGGAGAGGCTGGGTGGAGAGAGAGCAGGAGGCTGTTTCAGTCTGTTGGAAAATAAGAAAATTGAGACAAAAATATCACAGCCGTGAAACTGGTTGGATGCCAAGTGACAGGAATTCGACCCCAGTGCTAAGCCCCAGTGCTCGGGGCTGTCACTGACACCGTGGTGGTGGGGACAAGTGGGTCTTTAAATAGCTCGGTGTCTCAGAAGTGGGGGAGGCAGAATGTTAAATATGATGCCTGCTGCCATCCTGGGCCCCCCCTAAAGGCCATGGTGTTTCACCCCCTGCCTCACGCAGAGCAAACCTGCCCAGTTCACCCCTGAGAGAGAAGAGGTGGATGGAGATAGGAAGAAGTGGGCTTTTTCCACCCTCGAAAAGGATTCCTTGATTTCCTGCCATTGCCTGTTCCACTGGCTCGTGTCTGACTGTCAGGAAGTCCTTCCTGAAATCTAACCATCATTCTGCTGCAGCCTCAACCTATGTCTTCTCAGAGTTTCCTCAGCAGAGGTCGACCACAGTCCCCATCTCCACAAATCATCCTGACAACCCTCAGGCTCTCGCCTCTCCCCTTGAGGACCTTTTCTTGCTGGATGGAGGGGCAGGGAACTGGTTTGTCTTCCCAGCTTTGGCAGAGAGCAGGGGCCCCCAGTTCCATGAAGTCTAAGGTCCGTGGTGTACAGAGCTTTGGCGGGCTCCCTCAAAGCCTGGCTGCTGTCCAGCCCAAGCTCAGGCCTAAATGTCAGGGCAGGGGCTGCTTTCTTGTGCTAACGCTTCACTAACTTTGCTGGGGGCAGGGTCTCCTCATTTCCCAGAGAAAACGATTGGGACAACCCCCCCAAGATTTAACCTGGAGGAGGTGAGGGGCCTTCCTACCCCACCCCAACAGAAATCAAGAGCTCCACGGCTCCAGGAGATCCAGCTCCGGACAAAGTCCATGGCCACACCCTCCATACAGGCAGGATCCCTCCATCCTGCAAATACATACAGGATGAAAGACTAAGTGTAAAATCCAAACCGGATCACCCAAGGGACTGTGACACTGCGACTGTGTCCCTCAAGGGCCTAGTGGTGGCATGAGGGGGTTCCATGTCCCAGAACACCATATACTGCAGGGTAGCCTAAGACACAGGCCCCAGGTATCTTCCTCTCCCAACCTAACAAACAGCTTCTCCTCTGTTCCTGAGAGTCCTTGGATATATGGCTGGGAAGTGTGACACCTCACTGAGAAGTAAGCTGAGTGGCAGATGACAGTGAGATGCAAGACCCAAGAATCAGGGAGACAAAGACAAGAGTTGTGAAATGACCACTGGCTTTTGGCACATGAAGACAAAGGCTGGGACCCTCTGAGGCCCCCTCAAATCCCTGGGTCTATCCAAGGAGGCTCTGAGCTTTGTTCAGAGAGTTCAGACAGGGCTGTCCTATGCTCTCTGTTAGGGGCAGAGCTGGGGGGGGGGGGTGCAGGTGGTGGGGCGAGACAAACAGTATACCTGGAAGAACCTCAAGGGAAAGGGGACAGGTACGCCCTCCTCAATTTCCATGCCCTTCCTGCTTTCTTAGCCAGGACCAAATTCCCTTCTCTGCAAGAGGCCTAAACAGGAAGTGGTGACTCCATCCCACCCAGGCCTGTGACCAGTGTGTGTTGATGCCAGGCCCCTGCCTCTGCAACAGAACTTGCCCCTCAGCCTGGCACTCCGGGCCTTCTCTGCTCCACCTGCCCTCCCTCTCCTCCCCCTCACACAGCCACGCAGCAGCCAGGCTGACCTTCCCAGGTTGCCTGTGAGGTCCCACATTCTCCTACGCTCCTGCTATGGCCCCTGCTATGGCCCCAGCCTGGAATGCTGAAATCCAACCTCCTCTCCCCCCATATGTATATGTCCAAGCCTGATCAAGCCTGCAAGTCCCAGGTGAAGCCTCTCCTCCAACTAGGGCTCCTGCAACAGACTTCTCCACGTGGTCTCCCCATGTCAAGACTTCCAGCCTTTCTACGTGAGCCTTCCTTGGCTCTGCCTGTACTCTGCCCCCCAGGCTGGCTGGACCTGCACCTCCCTCTGGGCTCAGCTTCTGGGGCAAGGGCTTCAGCTTCCACAAGTGCTAACCCCTGTCTCCACCCACAGCAAATGCTCTGCTAACGTCTATCCTAGTCCGTGGGGACAATCCCAAAGGGGGTTGGTGCTCGGGCTCCGGACTCAGACAGACCTGGATGCCAACCTGCCCTGTCTCCACTATTTGCTAACTTGTGGGCTATTAGCTTTGGGCAAAGTTTTTTTTTTTTTCCCTCTGAGACTTACTCAGAGCTCACAGTGGTGTTAGGATTAAATGAGAGCATGTAGGTAAAGTACACACCGTGTTTCCCTGAAAATAAGAGCTAGCCGGACAATCAGCTCTAATGCGTCTTTTGGAGCAAACATTAATATAAGACCCGGTCTTATTTTACTATAACATACTTATATTATATAATATATAATATACTTATATAATATAAGACCGGGTCTTATATTAATGTTTGCTCCAAAAGACGCATTAGAGCTGATTGTCCGGCTAGCTCTTATTTTCAGGGAAACACGGTAGGACAATGCCATCACATGATTTGTGTTCCATAAGTCATAACAATTACTAGTATTTGTTGAATGGACAGTATTAGGGAGGATCAGCATTCCCAGTGGCTTCCCAGCCTCCGTCCCGCCCTCCTCCGATCCCCGTCTCCCAAGTCTGGCGCTCAGCATGGACTTCTCGGCACCCCCACGCTACCAGTTTTCCTAAGGTTCTCAATTCTCATTTTCCTTGACTGTCCAGCAGCATTCAGGAGAATGGGCTACTCTCTCCTTCCTGTCCTTGCCCCAGGGCTCCCCTAACCACACGATATCCTAACTTTCTACCTACACCTCTGTCTCCATTGCTGGCTCGTCCTCCTCTATCGAGCCATTAAATTTGAAGGTTCCTCAGGGCTCTGTCCTAGTCTCCTTCTTTTCTCGCTGCCTAACGTCTCCCTGGTGATCTCATCCACACTCACAGCTTCTATCACTGTCTCGTAGGCAGAAACACAGTGGTCATCCTGGATTCCTCTCCCCTCATCTAACCTACGGCCGAAGCTCCTCAGCATAGCCAGGATGGTAAGTGTGGACTCGGGAGCCAGATCCCCGGCTCCTAGTACAGGTTACTTAACTCCAGTCGTGCTTTCCGCCTCTATAAACCGGGGTAATAATACTACCTACTTCATAAGCTTGTCATGGGACTAACAACTTAATATTTATAAAATGCTTAGAATGGCGCCTTGGCATACAGTAGAGCTACACATGTGTTTGTTAAAGAAATTTTTTAAAAATTTTAATGTCACCTCCAAAACATAGCTCAAATACACTTTTCTTTAACACTGCACTTCCTAAGACCCGTGCCACCTCTCTAGTCTAGCTTCTGTGCCCTGTGCTAAAGCTATCAACCAGCCCCATGCATGCACCCCCACCCACTCCAATCTGTTCCCTACACAGTAGCCAGATGAATTTTGCAAGCAATCTAGTCATGAAACCCCTTCTGTCTGACCCTCATTGCTTCCTGATGCTTTGAGAGTCGAGACCTAAAGTGTTTGTCTGTCCCCAGGTTCCCCATGGGCTGGCTACCTGCCCACTGGTCGCACACCCCACGCCCTGGCTTCCTACATGGCAGGCCTCCTGGCTGTTCAGGTCCTCAGATAACCTGAGCTCTCTCCAGCCTGTGCTCATTCTGAGTCTTCTCCATAGGTGACTCCCCCTAATCTCCCTGAATTCACCTAGTCAACATTCACTCACCATTCGGATCTTCCCTCCTTTGCCCCTTCCTTAGGGAAGCCTTCCCTGATTGCCCTGTACTGATGTGGTCCCCCACCACATGCCCTTACAGCACCCTCCTCCACTGCACTTTTACATTCAATTGTGTGATTAGTACCAGAGGGCAGGGACCCATCTGTTTTTATATACTTTTGGATCTCTAGGACCCAGCAAAGTACCTGGCACACAGTAGGTGCTCAATACATGACTGAGTGGCTGCTGGGATGGCAGGAAGGTGAGGGAGTGGGGATTGTTGCCCTACGGCTCACAGTGGTAGCTCTCATCTAGAGACCTCCATAGCAACCTCTTACTCTCACACCCTCCCCAAGGTTGTCACCGTTCATATCTGTACCCAAGTCCATGCTTCTCACACAATTCCTGTCCCTGGATGCTGGCTTTTCTGACCAGTCACACTGTGAAGCTCAGAGCCATCCCTGGAACATATTTCAGCTTCTCCAGGGATGCTCTAAGATCAGGCTGAACTCTCGATGGAGTGCTCTGGCTGCCACTGCTTCTAGGCCTGAGCTGGGGTTGAAATTTCTTCAAGTCCTTCAGAGACGCTCTTGGAAAGGCCTGTGGTCCCAACATGCTCCCCATCACCCATCTCCCTTCTGTGTTTGTAAATGGCCCTATTGGGTCTTTTAGTGGCTTCCTCCGTCAGGACAAGAACAATGTTTCTTTCCTCTCTCTCCTCCCCAAAGAGCCTAACCTAGGACTCTGCTAGTAAGGTAAGGCCCAATTCAGCACCATCCCTGTTTTCTGCCCAGTTCTGATCACCCTGCAACTTCAGCCCTGGAAAACAGAGGGGCAGCTTGGTGGGTGGATGCCCTGCAGGGTGAGAGCAGGGATCTAACAGTTCCTTTATCCTAGGTGAGGGTGTAAAGCAGGAATCCTGTCAGGTTACTTACCCACGCAAAGGCCACGCAGGTGGAATACATAGGCGAGGAGGCTGGTACAGAGGTGCGGTAGCGACAGAGCATCACCAGGCTGGCCAGGCCATTGAGGAAAGAGGCCACAGCAGAAGCTGGCTCTTGGAAGAACAGGAACCGGGAAAAGGGCCACTGAGAAAGGAACACAGGGAGGATGCCTGAGGGGCAAGCAACTCCCAGGGGGCCCAAACTATCTTTTCTTGACTTGCTGCATCCATAGGTCCTCAGCCGGTTCCTAGCTCTGGACCTGGCCAAAGTCTCAGGTTCAGTTCCTCTTTGGGTCAGTGAGCTCCCCTCCAGTCCCTGGCTGAGGGCCATCCCTCTATCCTAGCCAGCACTTAGCACGATAAGCCTGGTCTCTGAGAAGCCTAGGTGATCCAGTACAGATGGCTCAGTACGGCCCAGTGGAAACAGCATTGACCTGCCATCCAGAAGACAGAGGTCCTAATCACTCTTCTACCACTGACCACAGCTCTCTGAACCTCAGCTTACTCTGTGACAAACTGGGGAGAATAATTCTTGTGAACCTCAAGAAGCCCCATCATATCGGATCAAAAGGCATCAGCACACTGTGCCTCGCTGGGCAATCTGAGGGGGTACTGCTATTTTAATCCAGACTCCTACTGAAGAAGCAACAGAGAGGACGCTGTGGCGGTCAGGGAATTTGTCCTTGAGCAAGGTGGGCCTTCAGCCACCCTCAGAAGCCCAGCAGCACACTCTGAGGGGATCCCAAAGCCTCCCAGATCTTGTCACTCCAAATCCAGAGGCAGGACACATTGATCCCATCTGTATATGAAAACCAGCAGATTTTGAGAACAGGTATCTGCCTCAAACACACACTCATCACCCCATACCTCAGACTGCTTGGACAGTGGAGTCCAACGGGAGGGTATCTGATTCCTGCCACACTACTACCATCTACGTACCTTGACTCTCTAACTCACCTTGCCATGGAACTGAGGCACTTCGTGACCTTCCTGGAGATAGAGGCCAACGGTGACCCACATACACTCATACTTACAGTCGTCCCGACAGGTCCAGCCTGAAACATAAATTGGCCTGGTTAACTACCCAGTATGGGAGGCACAGAGAGCTTGAATGGGACTCAAAGTCAAATGCAGGTCAAGAGGGCCTGCAGGTTGGAGAGAACCAGAAGAAATCTCAAAACTGTAGTTTCCCGCTTCGATCGATGAGATGGTGGGACATACACATAAGGAAAGATGTGTGTGTGTGTGTGTGTGTGTGTGTTAGTTCCAGGGGGTGGGGGGTATACAGTGAGCAAATAGAAATGTTTCTTCTCTTCTCCTTTCACCCCAAATGGGGATCTTTGCATCTAATGGACTCATCTATGGACGCCTGGGTTTATGTTTGCTTCCTGAACACAGAATTTGTTCTCACCCACCTGGGAGGAACCCTTGCTGTGTTACTCCCCTCCTGTAAAAATGAAGCCCAAATTCTTCAGTCTGACTTTTAAGGCCCCAGATTTTCTTTCCAACTTTATTTCCCAATACTCCTTTTCATGCCTCCTGCTCCCTGAGTAAAACAAGCCACTGGATGTGTCTGCATCTGCTCAGGGTCTCCACTCTCTCTGTTCCCTCTGTCTATATTGCAAAGGGACAATAAAGAGAACAAACTTGTAGTCAAATAGGCCAGAACTAAAAACTCTGTATTACCACTTACTGTGTGACTTTGGGCAGAGTACTTAACCTCTCTGAGTTTCCCCATCTGTAAAATTAGAATATACCTCAAAGGATTGTTGTGAAAATTAATTACCTGTCACACACTAGGTGCCCTTTATTACCACAGGTCCAAATAAATGTATCCATTGGAAACCCTTCCTTCTCAGAATGTTCTAAAATGATTGCTGCCCGCACCTCCTCAAATCCAGAAACGATTCCTTCCTCTCCTACATGCTCCTACTGCTTAATCTAAGGGCCCTTTAGAGCTCAAATTATCTTCTACCTTGCACTTGAGAAGGTTAATGTCCGTGGAAGCTGTGAGCAGCCAGGGGCAGGACCCCGGTCTGATTTCAGGGCTTTGTACCCATGAATATTAAACAACCGTTTGACTAAATAAACAGTAAATGAGAGCTGCTGGGAAAATAAAACTGGCTGATGAGCCTCTCATTATCCTGGGGCTCCAGTCACACTCACATCGGGCCCTGCGTGGGAAAACAAGGTTCACAGATTGCACAGAGGTATTTCGTGCACAAGGGGCGGGGCTTAGAGGGCGGGGCTTACCTGCTAGACTCATGTAGATTGGCTGGCAGGAGCGGAAGTGCTTTAATGCTCCCCCCGAGCAGTTCCGCTCCTCGCACCGGAGCACGCAGTCGCGGTACACCGGTTCGCGGTCGCCCTGGGAACCACTGGCTAGCGCGGCTGCCCCGGCTAGTAGCATCAGCCGCGCTGTCCACCCGGCCATCCCTTCACCCTGGCCCTCCGCCGGCGGAGGAGCTTAAGCGTCTTCACATCCGGAGTAACCGGAAGTGCCTTGTGTTCTCTATTCTCTCCTCTGACGTCCACTACGTTGAAATGAAAAGTACCCGGATTTTTGTGCGCGCCTGCCCCGCCCCTTGTATTACTGTCATCTCCATATATAGAGGCGACCGAGTTAAGGGAGAGGTGACGACAGGTGATTGAAGCGCAAAATAAAGTGGTCTTTTATCAACATCCGTTTTGTTTCTTCCCCAGGTTCTCTTTATTTGAGGTAGAGCTATTTTTATGTCACCAGCCCTGGTGGATTTCACTTCTAATGTACCTGGAACTGTCCACTATTCTCCATCTCCTCTGGCACCTCCCTGATTAAAGACATCATCTGTCGCTGAGACAGCCGCAGTAGCCCCTTAACGAGTCTCCCTGCCTCTACTTTTCGCTCTCTTCATTCCGCGCGCGCTCCATTTCCAAAAATTCAAATTTGACCATGTCACTTACGATTTGGCCCTGCCCACTGGTCTCCCTCCTCTGCCCCAGACCTACCTCAAGGGGCCATGTCTCTGCAGCCTCCCGCCTTTGGTCTCGTCTATACTACTCTTAGTCTCCTTTTTAGGACTCTATTCTCAATTTAAACACCACCTCTGAGGGTGATAACACCTGAAGGGTGATATAACAACATACAGTGGTCTGTGTTCCCCAGGTAGGGTGGGGACCTCTGCTGTCGTTTGTTTACCATTCTATTGCCAGCACTAGTACAGAATTTGGCACTTGGTAGGTGCTAAGAACTTTTTCTTAATGAACGAACAACATAATTAATTTAAGACTTTGGGTGCCAAATCCAGGGCTGTCAAATCACCAGCGTGATTCAGACCTCACTGAAAATAGGAGAGGTGTAATATTTCAAGGAAAATTAAGAGAAGGACTTTTGGGAATAGGATACTTAAGCATCCCCACTCCCCGCAGGACCATCAACACACACACACACACACACACACACACACACACACACATGCACACACCTCATTGAGGCCTTATAGATAGATGCATAATTAATGTGTATGGATTAATGACTGTCTTTTCTCCTACCCCATTCTCTTCAACCCTGGTCAACTTTTCCTTTTTCTCTTGGGGAGGAGGGGTAGGGGGGAATGTGCAGGGAGTAAAATTGGCTTCCATTCATTCACAAATTAAGCAAACAATTCCTGAGCCCTTAGATCTACCACCATGCTAGGCAAAGCACAAGTCCAGGAGACACATTCCCATTGTATTTTCTGTGAATTGTGCCTCTTCCAGTTCAAAACAAAACCAAACAAAAATAGTGTCTCCTGGAGTTGAGCACCAGTTGATTCTGATTGGGAAGATGAAACAAACAAAACAACCCCTCAACTCCTCTTGGTCAGGAGCTGACCAGAAACCTTTGGATGCTAACTAATACTACTTTGCATCTGCTATATCAGTCCTTTTATAGTATATTATTTCATTTTGTCCTTACTATAACTCTGGGATGACTCTTTGTATGAGGAAATTTAGGATTAAAGAGGATGAGATCCTGACAAAGCAGGATTCTGCCTTTGAAAGAACTCTGAGGTAGAGACAAGGCTCTTTTGGACCTTTCAAGTTTCCAATTTTGGAGGCCTCATTCTGTATTATATCAAACATATTAAAATGTAGCAAAACCCCACATTAAATACAATTTATAAATAACTACATATAGTTGAGCTGCTAATAGTTAACATATTATTACATTTTGTATACATTTAATAAAATATTAATTTTTGTAGCTTTCTTATATTTTGGAGCTAACATTGAAAATTAGTTCAGTTCTCAACATTTCATAGGTCCTTGAAAACTCATGCAATGAAGACTTCTGTTATGTTGTCCTGGTGGGAGATGGGGTGTTGTCTCTCTCAGACGATTCTTAAGGATCAGCACAGCCCTACATCTCTAGACAATTACCAAGCCTTTCCCTCTCTCAACTTTTCAGCCCAGGGTCCCCTCTTCCCCATTGAGCCCTTAGCTTAATCTGCTTCCTAACTTGTATTTGGTTTCCAATGTGAGTTACAGCCTACAAAGTCATTGATTCATTTCTTCAACTCAGGCTTGAGCCCTACTGGGTGTCAAGCAATTGCACTAGAAAAGATAACGATGAATAAGAAATGATTCCCAGTCCAGGGAGGAAAAAGACAAAGCAAACAGTACAGCATGCTGAAGGCTCAGAGGCAAACTGACCATATTCTTAGCACAAAACTTGGGGGATAGTCTACAATGAGGGTTCCTTATTCA
The DNA here is from genome assembly GCF_004115265.2 of Rhinolophus ferrumequinum. Classification (NCBI taxonomy): domain Eukaryota; kingdom Metazoa; phylum Chordata; class Mammalia; order Chiroptera; family Rhinolophidae; genus Rhinolophus; species Rhinolophus ferrumequinum. The sequence goes on from NC_046304.1 coordinate 36,299,630, forward strand.
TCAAATATTTATGGCAGTTTACCATGTGTGAGGCTCTGGAGACAGGCACTGTCCTCATGGTCAGAGGATGGAAACAGGCAATAAACAAGTATCAAACAGCAGACTAAGATAATTTCACTGCTAATGTAAGAGCATATTGGTATGATCACTCTGTAGGATAATTTAGCACTTTCAGACTAAATTATACATACCCCTTAATCCAGCAATTTGCACAAAACCTCTAATCAGCAATTTCTCTCCTAGCTATACCTACACAAACTCTAGGTATACCTACCTACATGAGTACAACATGGTGATAAGTACTAGTCATGGTGTTGAAGCTATTCATGACAGCGTTGTTCATTATTTTCAATAGCAAAAGAAAAGGAAACAACTAAATGTCCCTCAATAGGGACTGAATTACATTAATTGAGAGAGATCTATATATACAATTACAATGGAACGCTGAACAAATTAATGGGAATGGGGCAGATTTATAATGTACTGACATGGAAAAACCTTCCCTTTTTGGTAAGTATAAAAAGCGAGATGTAGGGGGTGGCCGGTTAGCGCAGTTGGTTAGAGCGTGGTGCTGATAACATCAAGGTTGCCTGTTGGATCCCCGCATGGGCCACTGTGAGCGGTGCCCTCCTTAAAAAAAAAAAAAAAAGCGAGATGTAGAACAGTGTGTGTGTGTGTGTGTGTGTGTGTGTGTCTATACATGTTAGTTTGTGTGAAGAAAAATAAGAGTGTATCTTGTTTGTTATTTTAGAGAATATATCTAGAAAGATATACAAGAAAGTGGAAATAGTTGTTGCCTCTGAGGAGAAGTAGAACTGTGTATCTGGGTGACAAAAAAGTGAGGGACACTTTATTCTTGTACCTTTTAAATTTTGTACCATCTGTTTATATCATCAATTAAAAAACAAAGGAAATTGGGGAATGTAATCAATAATGTTGTAAAGATTTTGTAGGGTATCCAATGGACACTTGTCTCATTAGGGAGACCACCTCAGGGATGATGTAGATGTCTGACCACTGCACTGTACACCTGAAGCTGAAGCTGAACAATAATGAATGCCAACTATAATTTTATATTTATATATGTATATATATGTATGTATATACTTACAAGAAGCGGAGTGCAGCATTAGGAATAGAGACAGTGAAAATGTAATGGCTCTGTGCGATATCAGAGTGATAGTGGATGGGGGCACGGGGGTTCACACAGTGTGAGGGATATAAATGATAAACGTCTAAGTATTACTGTGTCTTGTGCACCTGAAACTAATAGGAAAAAAAAAAGAAATAAAAAAGAAATAAAAATTGGTACAATAAAAAAAAGGAAAAATGTTAAAAGAACAATTTTATGTAGTCACAAGTATTGAGTTATATAATTAATAGTGAGATAATGGAATAGTGAGAAAAGGAGGGTAAGGGAATGAGGAGGGAGGGAGAGAAGGGTGGTCAGAGAAGGCCTTTTGGAGAAAGTAACATTTAAGCTGAAACCTGCAAGACCAGAAGGAACGGGCTCTGCTAACACCTCAGGGCAGATTGTTCTAGGCTGAGAGAAGGCCAGTGCAAAGACCCTAGGCAGAAACAAGCTTGGCCTCTTTGAAAAACAAAAAAGAAGGTCAAGGTGAAAAGTTTAGGCATTGGGAGGTGTTTTAGCACTGGAGTGAAAGTGATCTGATTTTTGTTTAAAACATTTACTTTTGCTATTGTGGGGAAAGGGTGGGGATTGAAAGGAGACAACAGCAGCAATGGGAGAGCAAAGGCTAGTGCTTCCACCGGAGGCAAGTTGATAACAGCTTAGATTAGCTGATGGTGGAGGTGGGAAAAACAGAGATATATTGGAAGAGGAATTGATAGATCTTAAAGAATGATTAGCTGTAAAGGGCCAGGAAAGAGAGGAATCAACAATGTGGGTTCAGTGAATGAAATCATCTGAAACTAGAATTGTCCTCCAAAATCAGGTCTTCATGATTGCCGTAGTTTTATGCTTCTGGAAGCTTCCTAGTGTCAGGGCCAGGGAAACTTACCCCGTATCCTTTTAGTCCTTCTGGCTGGTCAAATAATTCAAATGACAACATATAGCAGATTAACAGGAGAAAAATCACCTTTTAATATGTACTCACGGGGAATTCACATAAGCATGAAAATTCCAAAGACAATGGGCAAAATGAGGTATACATGTCATTTTGGACTAAGGAGGGGGAGACAGACGATTCATATGTAGATGAAAAAGAGCAAACATTTGGCAAACAAATTCTTGCAGTGCCACTAGAAACAGTGGGACACAGAAGGGAATCCAGCAAACAGATTTTTGCTTGGCTTCTTCCTGTCTGCCACACTTAATTCCTACGTGCTAAGGTGATTATGCTAAGGCTCCCTTCCTGAAGCCAGATTTTCTATCTGAATCTGTTTAGGCAGGTGAAGGGAAGGTAAAAAAAAAAAACTCTTCCTGAGTTTGTTGGGCTTTAATTGTTTTCAGATCAAAACAATCTGCAAGTCAGGGCGGCACATTCTGGGGAGCCTTGCAATGGACCCCCACACTAGTCTCCTCTTCCTCAAACCAAAGCCGGAGGCAAGCACATCCTCATTCATACCTCAGTGGTCTGTATCTCCAGCAGCAAGGGGATGAGCTTGGGCTCCCGAAGGGCTGAATGGAGCAGGAAGAAGCAGTGCTTGTGAAACAAGGAATCTGGAATGTGGCCCAGGGATGGCTCAATAGGGCTTTCAAGGGATAAGCATGGGGGTTAAAGGGGTCCCCCACATCAACTCCCAAAACACTGTGACCAGGAACCATTCAATCTAATTCTCACATTTCAGAAGGCGAAGTGAAGCCTCACACAAGGCCACACAATCTAGCTGTTGTCTGAGGAAAGACCCCCAGATAAATAAAGACATATGTTAAGCGGCCAGCACAAACACACTGACAGCACAGGACTCAGGAACACAAAGTGTGACAGCCTCCCTCCTATGCACAGGCCAGGATGGAAGTCACATGTACTCATATACCTGCGTTCAAGCCAGCTGAGGCTGAGATCACAAGGGCACTTTTTTGTCTTGGCAAAGCAGCCTAGGGAGAGAGAAAGGCCTTGGGCCTGCAAGCCTAAGATGGGGGTGAGAGGGGCTGAGGGAGGTGATCAGGATGCCCAAGGTCAGCGTGTCCGACATGTCCGTTTGGCCTCTCCTCCTTTGTTAACCTTGGGACTAGAGCTAACCCCTGGGCCCAGGGACTGACCTTCCAGTGGTTGTAAGTGTTCTTAAAAGGCTAACTTTAGGAAGTACAGATTTCCTTATCAAAATCTTTCAAATAACTCTCCTGCGGCCCCAGGGAGGCCTGGTGCCTTCCCTGTGGGGACTCCTTCCAAGTAACTAATTCATAAAGACACTTCCTCAGCAACTCATGTCCCAGACTTGAGGCCCTGTGGGGTAGGCCCCAGTTTGTGGCCTGGACCTCGGACTGTGGACCGTCTCCTCCCTTTTTCTGTTTGTTTTCAGTGCTCTGACCCAGGCTGGCTGGTGAGGTAGGCAGAGGGAGGAGACTCTGGTGCCAACACACACACACACACACACACACACACACCACGCACGCACACACATACACACGGTTTTGTGTCCCCCAGTCTCAGCGGCTGGTCAATAATTGACTGGCGTTTCACAGGCTGCTGGTTTCAGACCCCAGTCTATTGACCCTCAGAGGTCATCTCCCTAAGCCAGAGCCCCTTCATGCCTCTTCAGTGCCAGTAGTCACCTTTGCTGCCCACAGGCCGGGTACCTGCAGCCCAAAGACCTTCTCGTGCAGATCTCATGTATCTTTCCTCTGCCCCTCCATTGGCTCCACTGTGTGCTGCAGTTATACCCCTTCTCTGTAGCTGTCTCCCTCCCCAGGGTCCTTCCTGGACCCTGCTGGCAAACTCTCAGGCTCATGTCGGTCCCCCAGCCCCCTCCAAACCTCCACCCCCACCCCCCAGCCTTTGTCTGTCAGATATCCTCTTTCGTTGGCTCTCCTGCCAGGCCATGCTGGAGGGGCAGTGGAGGGGAGAAGCGAATCAGCAGCGCCCACCCCTGCCCCCCTTCCTCTCCTCTTGTCAAACACCAGACAAGGCTTTTTCCCCTTCCTTCCCGGCTCTGAATGGGCTCATTCTCTCTGGGAACCCCGGCCCCTCTCGAACCTCCTCCCGGGCAGGCGTGAGTTCTGACCTCCGCTCCTCCCTAATCCCACTCCCGCCTGCAGGCTCCGCCCCCTCAGAGCAGCCCAATGGGACTGACCATGGTCTCCAGTCCGGGTTTCTTTCTGGGATGCAGAGAGGGTGGGCTTGTCTCGGCAGGGGTAGCAGGGGGTTGGTACGGGTAGTTAGTTACCGGGATTTCTTGGAGGACCCTCCTTTGGCTCCCCTGTAGGGGCCCTGGGTAAGGGTGGTTTCATGGTACCCTTGATTCAAGCTCTGGAGGGGAATGGATGAAGCCAAAGCCTCGTGCCTCAGTTTCCATTATCTTGGAACCTCAAACTTCCTCTTCTGCAAAATGGGGACAGATAACAAGCGCCTCCTCTGGCACCTTAGGACTCAGTGAGATAAGGAGTGTGCCTCTAGGACAGAGTGGTACAGAGTAGGGGTCCAGTCCAGGAAAGGATGGTGCCACAGAAGCGTTCCTGGCTGGACCAGCCCTCCTAACTCAAGGGCAGGGTAGAGTGGACCTGGAGGAGAAGGGACTTCTTTAACACGGACCCTAACACCCTGATTGGTCTCTTGAAGGCTCAATGCACACACGCTCAGGGGCAAGCCGTCCCGTGTGTGACCAGCAAGCGACTCTTGGAGCCAGGTTATCATCTCCTCTCCCTGGAGGGCTGAGAGACACCTTGACCAGGTCCTGGGCTATGTGCTGGGGTGAGGGTGAGGAGCTGATTTTGCTGGCTGTTTGACTTTTTCTTCATTAGCCCGGAGAGGGTCCTGGCCAAATTGGTTGATTCGTTTGAGCCTCCATTTCCTTGACCCTACCCTCTCTAACTCTTAACTTGAACCCTAGAGAAAATAGGAATATTGGTGCCCATCCTGAAAGGCAGCTGTGTCCCCATACACAGTAGTATTTCTTGAACGTTTGTGACTATGATCCAAAGAATCAATCCATTGGACCTCATCACCAAGATACACATACCCTTCCTTACCCATACTTACCCTTACTACATGTGATGTGTGCAAATCTTTTCTATTCCATTCCATTTCTTGAAAACAAACAAAAAAACTTGTCTTGATCATCTAAATTGGTTTCATGACCAACTTTCTAATAAAACCTGACTTGCAGTTTGAACATCACTGGTTAGAGCTGGAGGGGATTTACCATGGTGTTAAGGGAAGGTTATGTTTCAGGCCCCTCATTTGCATGTGTCAAATTTTGTGTTCATAACTTTGTATTCCTTTTCCTAAGGAGATCCCCCAAATTTCATAAGCTTCAGGCCCCACAAAACCTGATCTACCACAGTATAACTAAACCTGAGACCATTTATTGAACAATTACTATATGCTAAGTACTGGGCTGAGTGCTTTAGCAGCATTATCTCCTTTAACCCCTAGCTTAGAATGCCAGATGCTATTTTACAAGGAAGCAAATGGGCCCAGAGAGGCTCAGTCACTTGCCCAAGGTCACACACACACAGCTAATTTGTGGTGAAGTGGAGATTTGCACCCAGGTCATTCTGATCCCAGAACACCCTGTTCTCAGCCCCCCTACTGTAAAAGTGCCTGCCTGTAACCAAGCTGGGAATATGGAAGCAGATTAAGAAATGCTACTGTCCCTCATTCTCCAGCACTCAGCAGGTGACTCTGATCCCCTCTGGAACAGCACAAGCTCTTGTCTGAGGCATTCCAACTAGAGTTACCAGATTTAGCGAATAAAAATAAGGATGCCCAGTTAAATATGAATTTCAGATAAACAACAAATAATTTGTTAGTGTAAGTTGTATGTCCCCTGCAATGTTTTGTTGGAATGTCCAACAGAAACATGCCTTTCTTCCATCCCCTGCCCCCACTCCACGCCCCACCCCCCACTGGGCTTTAAGGACAGGGTCAGGGGCTCCAGGTGGAATGCAGGGTGGGGAGGTGGAATTGAGCAAGCTAATAAAAAGCAAGGGACAGAGGCAAAAACCTCGGATAAATTGGTGTTGAATGCCCCAATGGTAAAGAAACAAGAAGGATGTTTTTCCAAGGACTGAGATGGAGGTCCCTCCAATTTGACTCTCTCCCTCCAAACTTGTAAACCCTCTTAAAATCATGCTTTTCAGACTGGAAAAGATACCTGAAAAATTCGAGAAGGTATCCTAGGGAGTCCTGGAAGCCACAGGTTAAATACAATACACACCCCTCCTCGACTATCAATTTTACCTCAGAATGTGGTGGGAAAATCATTATTGGTATTAAAACGGATAGGCATGTGATGGAGTAGGATGCAAACTCGCCAGAAATGTTTAAAATAAAACGGGCGACTTAAAAGAGACTTAAGGATGGCAGCCTAAAGCCCTTGCCCCAGACTCCCGGGGGAGGGGGCGCAATCACGTCCTGTGCTTTTAGGGGCTCTCTATGGAAACGAATGAGAAGTGCGGCAGGCACCCCGGGCGTCCGGCCGCTGGGAGGGACGCGCACCCCAGGCCTGCGCCGAGAGAGGGAGAAAGTGAGGCCGGGAGTTGCCACTCCCAGGGACTTGCAGGAATGCGGTTGGAGGGGGTGGCGGGGGGGGGGGGGCGAGCTGTGAGCGCGCTGGCTCCCAATCACAGGAGGAGGAGGAGGTAGAGGAGGAGAGCTGCCTCGAGGAAGTACAAGAATGAAGTTGTGGGGCTGAGATTCCCTTCCATCGTGCACGGAGAGCTCAGAAGATCCCCCCCAGGCAGCGGCCCGCCCCTTTGCGGGGTGCTCTTTCCGGCGCCGAGCGCCTGGCCTCTCCGCCTGCCTTGCCCGGCGCCCCCTCAGCCTGGTCCAGCCGGAGCCATGGGGCCGGAGCCTCAGTGAGCACCATGGAGCTGGCGGCCTGGTGCCGCTGGGGGCTCCTCCTCGCCCTCCTGCCCCCTGGAGCCGTTGGCACCCAAGGTGGGTCTGAGTTGGGGAGGGCAGGGAGCCGCGACGGGACCTTGCAGCCTGGGACCCCGCTGAAATCCGCGGGCAGGCGAGGTAGGGGGTGCCGTACGAACTTCCAGACCCGAAGTTTCGGACAGTCCAGGCGCTCGGAGCCGCCGGCCCTCTGCGGGGAGGGGGCAAAAAAAGGTGGGGCAGGGGGGTCAATTAAGACGCCTCTCCGTGTCTCTTTATGGAGACAGGCGCTTTCCGGACTCCGCGACAGCTCCGGGAACTTTTCAGAAAAGTTCTCTGAAATTGTTCAGAAAGTTTCTCTCCAAGGGTGTATTGCACTGTGTGTGTGTATGTGTCCCCTTCTTGAGCCCCCTCGAGCTTTCTCAAAGCCTTTCCAGTTGGCAGCCTCCGCCTCCGGACTGGACCGGGCTGGATTCCCCGGGGGTCCCTCCTGCCCTGCCCCTACCCCTACCCCCTCCTCGCCCCCCTTCAGCCGACTGGGTTTAGTTACTCCAGCTTCAGGCAAGATCGGGGTGTGGAGGGGGAGGTGGGGAAAACAACCTGTCCGGCCAGAGCCGGGAGGAGAGGCTGGCCAGTCGGACTGCGAAGTTGCCTCACGCTGGAGTCGGGGGTGTGGGGGGGGAGGGGGAGACGTTTGTTTTGAACAAGTTTCTTTAGGGCCAGCTCCTAAAGAGACTGTGTGCTTTGTGACTTTTGAAGAGCAGGGGCGGCAGAGGGGTGGTGGTGGGTTTCTTGGTCTGGGGCATAAAATGGGAGAGTTCTATGAGAGGGATTCCTGGGCAGTGGGAGGCGAAGAAATAGGACCAGACAGGGGTGTGCAGAGGGGTGGATTGTGCTGCCTTTCCCCTCGTGCTGTGTGTGGAGAAGCTGATGGGGAGACTACCGAGTGTCTGGCCGCATCTGTCCATCCCGATGCAATAACGATTAAAGCTGGAAATACTGCGTGGTATTTTGCATGTGTTCCCTCCTTTAATCCTCAGAACAACCCTATGAGAGAAGTTCTACTGATATTCCCATTTTCCTTCTGAAAACCTGGGCTTAAAGAGGTTAAGTAGCAGCAAGTAAGTAGTGGGGACCCCAGTGAGCCCCCAACCATACATTTGAAACCACTGTTAATCCACCTTGAACAATGGCGTCACTGCTCCCTGCGGCACTGGGTCCTGGGAGTAGTGGGTGGTCTCCATAGATCAGGGAGTCTGGAGAAGGGGTGGGTGTCATCCTGTCTGTGTCACCTGAGGGCCCCCCTGCCAGAGCATTGCTGTGATATCTGAGGGGTGTTCTTGAGGTGTGTGTATGTGTGTGCGTGTGTGAGTGTGTGTGTGCGTGCGTGCGCGCCCGCTTTGTGTTGCCAAACACTCTCTCTGCTGACTTGGGGACTTGACTGAACTCTGCCCTCTCAAGGAACTCCCTGAAGGTGCTGGGCCAGCTCTGCTGTAAACAGTGGGAGGTGGCCCCACGCCTTCTCTCTGAGGAAGAAGTCTCCTCTCCGGGAGGGAGCCCACCCTTCCCTGTTACCCAGGCCGAGTCTTCACCTCTGACCTGCTGAGAAGGCTGAGGGCTGGCTGGGCTGTCAGGCTGAGCTGTTGTCCTCCTCACCTGGGCCTTCGAGTTGAACAGGTGGGGAATGGCTGGGTTGCTGCAGTGCTGGGATCTGAGGAGTCAGTTCCCCCACGGGAGACTGGGGTCTCCTCGTCACTCCTCAACCCACACTGCGGGTGCAGTCAGATGTTGAATGTGTTGCTGGAAATGGTCTAAAATGGCAGCACACCACCAAGCTGCCTCTAGCACCCTTATTACATCCAAGGGCTGAGAGCTGGGTTAAGAATGTGGGGAGAAGGGGAGATGGAGAAGGACCCAGAGAGTCGGGATTTTTCTGAGATCCTCTCTTAGAGGTCAAGGTTTTATAAAGGATAGCAAACACATCCTTTTTATCTTGCAGAGCTCATATTTAATTCCCATATGAGTCTCCCAACAGCCTCTTTCCTTCTTTTTACTATACTTAGGGAAAGTAACTTCATTTTAATACTCACAGACACACAAACAATTGAAAAGATGGGATCCAATGCAAGAAGAGAAAATACATTGCATTCCAAATACAAAGCACCTTTTCTTTTCTCTCAGTTGGGAATTACCCATACTACTGCTGTGTGAACTTCCCTTTCAAAAAATGTACATCGTGTTTCCTACATGCCAGGTTCTTTATCCATACAGTTTCATTTCATCTCTGCAACAATCCTGTGAAGTTTCTGCACAGATGAGAAAACTCAAGTTCAAATAAATGAAGTGACTTATCCAAGGTTTCCCAGTGACCCAATAATGTCCAGGGCAATTTTGGACTCTAACGAGGAGGCATTAAGAGTTGGTCAGTCTTGTTCCATTCAATAGGAATGGGTTGAGCAAAGCCTCAGGGGCAGCCGGGTAGCCCGACTATTCTGTTACGCAGGTGAATGATCTTCCTTATTTAGGCTGTAGAAAGTGTAGCTCAACTGGCCCCCACCCGTGTCATCGCTTGGCTTTGGAGTTCTCTCTCTCTCCCTGTCCAGCCCATGTCTGCTTCTTTCTTGGGCGCTCCCAGAGTGGCAGGGAACTGAGAGCAGGAGTGGGGCAGAGGCCAGTGGCACTTACAGGGTTGTGGGGAGGGAGACAGCTGAGTGGAAGCATGAGGGGCCAGGGTGGGATGGGGAACTGGTGTAGGCCCCAGGTAGTTGTGTCTGCCCCTGGATGCTGGCATGATTTGGAAAGAGATTCTCCTCCCTGCCTTCAGCCTGTGGGAAGCCCCTCTGAGGTGACACCTCTTGCTAGGCCACCTTTCCTTTCCACCCCTGGGCGAGGGGTGTGTGCTCTCTCAAGGAGTGGGAGAGTTATAGCCAATGTTGGTGTTGTCTCAGCACTGTTTACAAAGCCTTGTCATGTTTACAGATTGCTTTTTGATTCGCTATCTCATTTAACTTCTCTGCAGAGGAAGAGTTGTTATTGTTTTATTATCTCCTTACAGCCAAGGTCAGGTCAGTAAATATTCATTGAGTGCCTACTAAGTCACAGGTACTGCTGGGCCTAGAGATGAACCTGATTTGGCCTCTGCCCTGGATGTCCAGGGACTTACTCAAGGTCACACAGTGAGTGGCCCAGCTAGGGTTCTGTTCGGATGACTCTGAGCCCAGGTCTCAGTCTGCCTTATATTATATCAGGTGTATGGTGGCTGAGTCTTGGTGTCACTAGCATGGGCTCTGGCGCCATGGGTCTGGGGGACATGAGCTTTGGGAATGCAGGTAGTGTTCATGGGAACCAAAGGCAGTGTTGGCTTTCATGCTGGTGAGTAAGAGAAGCCGCTGGTGCTGAAGGCTGGTGGGAAGGAGAGAACCCACTTGAGAGCATCCCAGAGCTGGGAGCAAACCCTGACCACTGAAGTTCAGCTGGAGGGACATGAAGGACTGTGACCAGCCTCTGAGCAATAGGATGATCTCAACTGGTCCCTTTTGGTTTGGAGACTCTTGATTGGACTTCATTCATTCACTCATTCATTCATCCAGTGCTCACTGTGTGTTTGTCCTGGCTGTGAGCTGGTCCTGCCTCACACTGACTGCCAGGAGAGCTGGAGATGGGGGCTCCTAAGGGGCAGGTGTCCTGGAGACAAAGAGCTCCCCTGTGTGGAAGAGGACCTCCTATCCCTCAAGAAAATCAATGGGAGTAGGGTGGGTAGGAGGACCAGGGTGAGGACCGGGGAGGGGGGAGTGAGAGGAGGTGGGGGTGAGGCTCATGGAGGTAGAGGTAAGGGATGTAGCTGTTAATATCCCTGGGCTTGGCTTCATGTCAGGTTGGTGGGGGGATTAGTCTGCAAGGCTCCAGCTTCCTGGGAGTGGGTCTCAGGGTACCAATTTTACTACCTGTTACAAACACTTAAAGACTCTTAATCCGACTCAAATTGGCCCCAAACAAATTTACTAGTTGGGCGGGGCTGCCACTCGTTCTGTTCCTCCTGCCCTGCCCAGCCCAGCCACCCTGCCTTGCCCAAAGCCCGTAATGTTTTCCAGTGGCATCAGTAGAGTTGGTGTGTATTTATGTTTGCGTGGGGGTGTGGCGTGAATCTGTGTGTGTGCTGTTAGGCCTAGTGAAAGGAATGTGGAATCTAAAAGTCAGACAGACTCGAGTTCAAATCCTACCTCTATCACTCACAAGCTTTATCATTTTGGAAGAATGACCCGTCAGTCTTCGTTTTTTTCTTTGCAAAATAGAAGTCCCTGGCCTCTGCAGGACGTTATAAGGCTCTACCCAGAGTGCCTGCTGAGTACCCAGTAGGTGCTCAGTTAATGCAGCTGCCCCCAGTGTTCCATTGTTGTTGTTTTCCTATTGCCTGGTTGCCACAGCTGGTGTCCCTTGGAGCAGCACAGGACTGCAGGGGGTGGAGACAGCCCCTGTCCCAGCTCTGCTGGTTCCTTTCCCAGGCTTGGGCCAGGGCCTTGGGGTCTGGGCCTGGAGACAGCTGTGCCTACAAAGCAGCTGAAGCTGAGGCCGGGGGAGGTCCTGGCAGCAGGGCGTTATTTTAGGCTGGCCACCCCCAGCTCTTGTTTCTTTGGGAGTCTGGGGGGAGGGACCCTGGATCTATTTCTGGGCCCTCCCCTTCCTCCCTGTTTGCTTCCTTCCCTATCTGCCCCCAGGGGTAGGAACAGAGACCATTCTGGGTGTTACTAGGAGGCTCAGGAAGCGACTTCAGTGGGGCTTGCCCCATCAGCATTTTCCTAGTTTTCGGGGGGCAGGGGGCATCTCTTATTACCCACTGGGATTTGACCTCCAGCTTCACGTTGCTGGCAGAGCAGCAGGAGCCCTGGTGTCAGACCTTGAGGTCGCCACTGTGCTATCCCCCATCTGCATGTAGTCTGGGGGAGGTGGAGTGGTGACCAACAGGAATTCCGGGCAGCTCAGGCACCTGTGGGCCTGTGTACCTGGGGGTGCCCTTCCCCTACCTCCCCCTGGCACACCCTCCTGGCTAGGACGCATCAGGTGATTCATCTTCTCACTAGAGCAGAAAAACAAGTTAAACTGGGCACTTTAATTTCCCCCCTGCTGGCAGGCATGGTGCCAGCTGCTGCCCCCAACACCCCCCTTCCAGGGGTCGTTTGCCCCTGTTAATATCCCTGGGCTTTGTGGGTACTTCTGGTCTCAGGAACACTCAGCTGTGGTCCAGGTGGGCCCAGGAGCAGTCATCTTGATGCCCCTTGGCTAATGGTTGGCACTCAGCAGGTACACAGGCTGACGTAGTGCTTTTGTGGCAGGAGTTTCGTGGCATAGATTCTGCCAGCTGCTTCTGGAGTCTTGCCCTGAGGAGGTGGCAAGGGTGAGGTACCAGAGTAGGAGCCTTTGGAATAGGCATCACTCTGTCCCAGGATTTGTAGTCTGGGTCCAGATGCCCGTAACTGGGGTCTGATGCTCCTTGTCTCTGCCTGGGGGAATTCCAGAGGTCTCTGCAGTGGGTAGGTGGTCCTCATGGCCTCTGCTATGATTCCAGCTGACCCGCCTTTCCCGCTTTCTGGGTGGCATTGTGGAGGTGGATATCCCTTGCCAGGAGGTTGGCATGTGGGTGGCATTGGAATGGGGTGGGGAGAATGCCCCGAGTTTGTTTGCTTGGGAAAGGGGTAGGGGGTATCCAGCGGATTCATGATTCATCATCCCTTCTCTTGGGGGATTTTTACCCCTTGGCCCTCAGTCATGCCTTTGGGACAAAGAGGCTTTCTTTGCCAGCCAACTCCCTGGAATGGATGGGCAAGCTCCCTAGGGCTGGCACAACAGGGCCCCCTCTGGGTGCTCAGGATGGTCTGAGTCAGAAGGAGCCTTCTCCCCTGATTTCCTCCTCTTTCCAAACTTGCAAACTTCCTTTTGCTGTTGCACGTTCTGCAGGTGTCAGGGATATGGCAGGAGGGGTCCTTCAGTTGTGCTTTCTCGCTGTCAGAGATGGCATGGCTCTGGGGAGTGACTGTGGAGGAGGCAGCCAGGTGGGAGAAGTTCATTGGATGGGCAGTGCCCTCTGACCCATCTTTTCCCTCCTGCCAGTGTGCACCGGTACCGACATGAAGCTGCGGCTCCCAGCCAGTCCCGAGACCCACCTGGACATGCTCCGCTACCTCTACCAGGGCTGTCAGGTGGTGCAGGGGAACCTGGAGCTCACCTACCTGCCCGCCAATGCCAGCCTCTCTTTTCTACAGGTGAGACCCATGGGCAACCCAGCCAGTCAGTCCCTGCCTCCAGCTGGGCTGAGCCCTCTGCTTATAGGTGGATTGTAGAAGAAGCCTGTATTTCCTCTCGTGGTTTCTCAACCAGAAGTCCTTTCTGATGTCTAACCCCTATCTGTTCTACCGCAAGACCAGTTGACGCCCTCTCTACAACGTGGCTGGCCATGGACATCTCTAGGTGGAATGCATTTGTTGCTTTCCTCTCTTGCCAGCACGATTACCTCCCCGTCCAACTATCCAGCCATTGTCCCTCTCCCACGGGGAGTAGTGAAATGGCTGATGGGAGATGTGGGTTCCAGGGCCAGTTCTGCTGCTGACAAGCCATGTGAATGTGGTCTAGGATCTTGACTTCACTGGGTGTCAGTTTTCTTATCTGTATATTGGGAGCAATAGGCATGCTTTGACTCCGCCTGGGGGCCCCATTTTGAAGATAAAATGGGAAATGTGTGTGAAAGGGTCATGAGCAGGAGAGAGTGGAAACCAGCCTGTTGGCCTGTTTCCATGGTGCCCCGGGGTGGGGTCATGTGTGCAATGCTCAGATGTCATCTCATCCAGGCCTTTCCTTTTACAGATGAAGAAACTGAGATGCAGAGAGGGTGGAGCACTTGCTCACAGGATACAAAGTGTCCCCCCCTCCCCTCACCATTATCATTCTTGATCATATAGGAATCTGGTTCGGGGAGGTGGGGAGTGGCCTCGATTTCCATATTATGCATGAAGGGAGCAGGACTGCTCAGTGGATGGGAGCCTTGCCCAAGATCCCCAAGCACTGGGTAACCCTGAGGAAGCCTTGGGGGATGGTAGTATTCCAGGGCCCGGGCCTGCCTCAGCCCCTTCCTACCCTGTCCCCTCCCAGGATATCCAGGAGGTGCAGGGTTACGTACTCATCGCTCACAACCAAGTGAGACAGGTCCCACTGCAGAGGCTGCGAATCGTGCGAGGCACCCAGCTCTTTGAGGACAAGTATGCCCTGGCCGTGCTGGACAATGGACACCTGCTAGACAGTGCCACCCCTGTGGCAGGGGCTGCCCCAGGAGGGCTGCGGGAGCTGCAGCTGCGAAGCCTCACAGGTGGTCACCATTATCATTAAAATCTCCTAGTTATTGAGAGCTGACCAGGGCCACTGCCAGCCAGGGGAGGCTTTGCATGAATTAGAACTTGTATCCCTTGGGCCGGCCTGGTGGCTCAGGTGGTTAGAGCGCCGTGTTTCTAATGCTGAGGTTGCCAGTTCGATTCCCACATGGGCCAGTGAGCTGCACCCTCTACAACTAAGATTGTGAACAACGGCTCTCCCTGGAGCTGGGCTGCCCTGGGTCGGCGCAGGCTGCTGTGTGCTGCCATGGGCTACCGTGTGCTGCCATGAGTGGCCAGTGACCAGCGTGAGTGGCCGGCAGCCATTGTGAGTGGCCAACAGCCGGCAAGAGCTGCTGTGCGCGGCCGACCGATGACCAGCGACCAACTGCCTCAGGCAGGGGGAGCACAAGACTCAACACCAGCCTGGGCCAAGGAGCTGTGTCCTACACAACTAGACTGAGAAACAATGGCTTGAACTGGAGTTGGTGGAGGGGGAGGTGGAAGACGGGGAGGAAAAAAAAACAAAACCAAAAAACCCAAAAACTTGTGTCCCTTCTAGATCGATGCAGGTGGAGCTAGGGAAGGTGGCCTTGTGAAGATTAAAAAAGATTTCCCTTCTTGCCAGGAAGTCAGCTTGTGCCAGCCTGCACAGTTTGATAATTAGAATGCAGGGTGGGTTTTTGCCCACTTCTTGGCTGAGTACACATGTGCAGTAAACAACCTGTGTAACGGTACATGGCAGCCCTGGGGCTGACAGTGTCCCAAACCCTGTGTGCCAGGGCCTTTTTATGCATGATCCCATTTCAGTCGTGCTATACTCTTCCAAGGGAAGCATCAATATTTTTCTCAATGTACAGATGAGAAAACAGATTTACAGAGGATAAATGACTAGTTCAAGGTTACACAGCTAGTTAGTGGTGAGGCTGGGTTTCAGACTCCATCGTCTCTCTTAATCGCCAAGCAGTGTGCACGGAGTAGATAGAGGTGAAGTGAGAGGAGAGAGTGACCTGGATCTCTGGAGCCTTCCATGGACAACTCACTCCTCCCTGGATCTCATTTGGTTCATGTGTGTGTCAGTATGGGCAGGGCTAAAAGACGATGAAGGTGTCTTCTCTGCTCCCTGGGGAACCTGGAGTGTGTTTGAGAAGCCTCTTCCCCGTTGAGTAGGCGGGAGGACAGAAGGTGACAGACAGGGAAAGAAGCCCCTGATTATTCCCTGTCCCACAGAGATTCTGAAGGGAGGGGTCTCGATCCAGAGGAACCCCCAGCTCTGCCACCAGGACACAATTTCGTGGGGGGACATCTTCCATAAGAACAACCAGATGGCCCTCATGCTGATAGACACCAACCGCTCCCGGGCCTGTAAGCCATGCTCGTCCTCCCTGCCTGCAGCCTCCTCTCTTTCTCAGGCAGGCCCACCACCCCCCATCCCGCCCAAACTCCTGGCTTACATCCCGCCCCCCCAGACCCCGGCTCCCTGCACTAATACCACGCATTTCCTCTTTCTTGTGCCTCCTGCCATCTCTATGTTCGTCTCTGTGGCCCTCTGTCCTGTCTCCCTCTGCTTCTAGATTGTCTGTTTTTAGAGTCCTCTTTGCCTGCCTGGGTCTCTCCCTCACTATGCATTCTGCCTCCTGGTTGATTTCTGTCTCTCTCACTGTCTTTCTGCTCTCTCCCCAGGCCAACCCTGTTCTCCAGCTTGTAAAGCCTCCTACTGCTGGGGAGAAAGTTCCAAGGATTGTCAGAGCTGTGAGTCTTACAGAGGCAGGGCTGGGTAGAATAAAGGTGACATGGGAGGGGTGGGATACCAGGCCTCAGGTGTCTTCCCTGGGGCAGGGGGTCTCCCCAGAAGGTGATGCTGGGGAGATCTGGTGCCCAGGCTGCCTCCCAGACCTCATCCTGCCCTCTGCCTGACAGTGACGGGAACTGTCTGTGCCAGTGGCTGTGCCCGGTGCAAGGGCCCACTGCCCACCGACTGCTGCCATGAGCAGTGTGCTGCTGGCTGCACAGGCCCCAAGCACTCCGACTGCCTGGTACGTGCCCGCTGTTCCCCACCTCTCGGGGGGCAAGGGAGGGGGCACCCCACCTGGTACTGCCCTATGGCCCCTGTCACATCAGGGAAAAACAGCCCAGTGACCAGCAGCTGCCTGCCCCCCCAGGCCTGCCTCCATTTCAACCACAGTGGCATCTGTGAACTGCACTGCCCAGCTCTGGTCACCTACAACACGGACACCTTCGAGTCCATGCCCAACCCTGAGGGCCGTTATACTTTCGGCGCCAGCTGTGTGACCGCCTGTCCCTGTGAGTGCCCGGGAGTAACATAGTTGTGGTAATTTTGCTGGGAGGTCGGTGTACGTAAATGGGAGCATATTGTGCGTATCGTCTGCCCCTGGCTTTGGAGAGCGGGTCCTGACGGTTCTTGTCGAGCTGCCTCGTTCTTTCAACAGCTATGGAGCAGGTGGCAGCAGCAAAGAGTAGCAGTGAAGGGCCCAGGCCCGGGAGCCACACTGCCTGGGTTTGTCAACCTGGCTCTACCGCTTGCTAGTCACGTGACCTTGCTGTGCCCGAGTTTCCTCATCTCTAAAATGGGGGCAAAAGTAGTCCCAACCTCATAAGGTGGTTACAAAGTTTGACTGAGTTAATGTGCATAAGCTCTTAGAACAGTGCCTAGCACGTACTGAGTGCTCCTAATGTTAGTTTTTCTTCTGTAGTGTAGATCGATCAGTTTTCTTTAACAGCTCCCCTACTTCCTGATGGGCTTTTAGGGACAGGCCTTGGATCAGGGACCTTTTTCCTTGTCTCATGAGAGACAGGAGTGGGCTCTCAGGCCCTGGTGGTAGCCTCCCCACGGTGGGTGACAGTACCAAATGTAGAGCCAGACTGTTTGGGTTCAAATCCTGGCTCCTCCAGTCACTAGCGCAATGACCTTGAGAAATTTACATAAAATTGTACTTTGGTTTCCCTTTTGGCAAAATGGGAATCTCTCGGTGTCTATCTATCACATAGACACAGTGGTTGTGAGGAGTAAATGACTGGTGAGTGTTCAGACCTGTAGGAAGGGCATTTCAGGACTGGCTGATGTGATTCTTATTGTGCTACCTGGGCACGGTGTCACTGCTCATGGTGGGGCATGAAGGGCCGGCCACATGGACACACAATCCTGCTCTCCTCAGATAACTACCTATCGACGGACGTGGGATCCTGTACCCTGGTCTGTCCCCTGAACAACCAAGAGGTGACAGCTGAGGATGGAACACAACAGTGTGAGAAATGCAGCAAGCCTTGTGCCCAAGGTACCCACTGCCGCCCGCCGAGGCAGGCTGCAGGTCCTGTCCCTCTGCACCCAGCCTGGCCTTGTCCACTGTCCCACCCTTCCTCAGATCCTGCTGAAACCCAGTCCTTTTCTGCCCCTGGCTCTCCCCAGATCAGCTCCAAACTCTTCCGTATCTCGCTAGTGTGGGGGGCGGGCATGTGGCTCCAGGGTGGGATGTGGACAGGACCCAGGAGTTTGATTCCCGGTGCTGCATGTGGGGGCTGGTCAGTCCCAGTGCAGGGGCTGAGATGGCCCCTTTACCACCTGCCCCACTCCCCACAGTGTGCTATGGTCTGGGCATGGAACACCTGCGGGAGGTGAGGGCGGTCACCAGTGCCAATATCATGGAGTTTGCCGGCTGTAAGAAGATCTTTGGGAGCCTAGCATTTCTGCCAGAGAGTTTTGAGGGGTAAGGATACTCAGAGTTAAGGGTGGGTACAATGGCCTGAGACAGCATCAGGACAGTCACTGATTCCTGAAGACCCGGAAGTGGCAGCATCTGGGGGTGACAGAGGTGGGAGGCCAGGAATGCAGAGGAAGCAGGTGGGAGACCAGAGGGGGCAGGGACTTCTAGGGGGATCATTTTCATAAATGACATGTTATCCGTGAACATGCACTTGTGTGGAGGTCCAGCCATCCAGATAAAGTTACATTCTCCTTGAGTTCATTGTAGCTTTATTCATAATAGTCCTAAACTGGAAATAATACAAATGTATATCAGTAGGTGAATGAATAAATAAATGGTGGTCTAGCTATACAATTAAATTCTCAGCAATAAAAAGAAACACACAATACTGATACACACAACAACATGAATGAGTCTCAAAAACATGATGTTAAGTGAAATAAGCCAGACAAGCAAGTCTACAGTGTATGATTCTCTTTACGTAAGGTTCTTTACAGGCAAAACCACTCTGTGACAGCAATCAGAACAGTGGTTGCCCTGGGCTGGGTGGACTCGAAAGGGACACAACAGAAATTCCCGGGGTGATGGAAATGTTTTGTATGTCAGTTGGGGTGGGGGAGCCATGAGAGAATGCATTTGTCAAAACACATCAAACTGGACAGCAAACATCTGCATTTTGTTATATGTGAATTACATCTCAATAAAATGTGTATTAAAAAGGAGAAAATTCCTTTCAACACTTCCTCCACCTCGACTTCCCCTTCCAGAGGAGACCACTAGTAACAGGTTGTATGTTCATCTAGACCAGTTATGCCCACACAGATGCTCACAGAGAAACGTAGTTGTGGTAATTTTGCTGGGAGGTCGGTGTACGTAAATGGGAGCATATTGTGCGTATCGTCTGCCCCTGGCTTTCGAGAGCGGGTCCTGACGGTTCTTGTCGAGCTGCCTCGTTCTTTCAACAGTTGTTGAAAAGCAGGTGGCAGCAGCAAAGAGTAGCAGTGAAGGGCCCAGGCCCGGGAGCCAGACTGCCTGGGTTTGTCAACCTGGCTCTACCGCTTGCTAGTCACGTGACCTTGCTGTGCCCGAGTTTCCTCATCTCTAAAATGGGGGCAAAAGTAGTCCCAACCTCATAAGGTGGTTATAAAGTTTGACTGAGTTAATATGCATAAGCTCTTAGAACAGTGCCTAGCACGTACTGAGTGCTCCTAAATGTTGGTGTTTTGTCTACAGTCTGGATAGGTCAGGATTATATTTAACAGCTCTCCTATTTACTGAGAGGTGTTTAGATCATTGTCAATTTTTCTCGTACACTACTGCCTTCTGCATGCCTCAGGGCCAGTGTCTCTCTAAGTCACATTCCTAGAAGTAGAATTTCTTGATCAAAGATTATAAATACTGTTTTGATTGATCCTGTCAAACTAGGGCCTGGGCTTTGTAGTTCAAGATGGGAACAGCTGGGCTTGAGCAGAGAGTTAAGTGAAGTTATGAATGGGGTGGCAGGGCCAGCTCTGGGGCTGTGCCCACCCCTTCCTGGCCCCGCTGACGCCTCTCATCCTCTTAGGGACCCAGCCTCCAACACTGCCCCACTACAGCCTGAGCAGCTCAGAGTGTTTGAGACCTTGGAGGAGATCACAGGTGGGCTCTGACTCTGCCTCCTACTCTGAAGGGCCTGGGGGTCCTCGTGCTGTCCCCACGCCCCTAGACTCATCCTGTGCCCTGCAGGTTACTTGTACATCTCAGCGTGGCCAGACAGTCTGCCTGACCTCAGTGTCTTCCAGAATCTGCGAGTAATCCGGGGACGAGTTCTGCATGAGTGAGCACCAGGGGAGGGGCCCCGACAGGGGGGAGGCCTGGGAGAAGCTGTGGGTGTGCTGGGTCCTCCTGTACCCCAGGGACTCCATCCACAGCCTTTCTGCGGGAGTTTGCCAGTGTGATGGGGAGGGCAGCCCGTGCAGACTGGGGAGGGGCAGTCAGCGATGCACTGTCCCCCTGCAGCTGAGCTCTCCTCTCCCACAGTGGCGCCTACTCGCTGACCCTGCAAGGGCTGGGCATCAGCTGGCTGGGGCTGCGCTCACTGCGGGAACTGGGCAGTGGGCTGGCCCTCATCCACCGCAACGCCCGCCTCTGCTTTGTACACACGGTGCCCTGGGACCAGCTCTTCCGGAACCCTCACCAGGCCCTGCTCTACAGTGCCAACCGACCAGAGGATGAGTGTGGTAAGACAGGGAGCCCAGTGCTGCCCGCTCCCCGTCTGCCAGCACACAGGAGTGCCCATGGGCACCTAGCAACAGCAATCTGGGACTTGTGCAGACCGCCTCTCCTTGGTGTGCCGTTCTTGACACAGCTCTGGCTGGCTTGACCTCTTGGCATGGCTTTTAGCTGAATCCTGCCTCACTGCCTTGGCATCCTTCCCTTCCCTTTCCTCTTTGTTCTTACAACCTCAGAATTGCTTTCTCTCCCTGCCTTGCCCAGGCCCTATCCCACCCCTCCGACCCAGAGCCACCCCCACAGCCTCTTCCCCTGGTTCACTGAGACCTGGAGCCTCCCTTAAGGGTCCCCTCTGACTCCTTCCTCCTCACTGCAGTGGGTGATGGCCTGGCCTGCTACCCGCTGTGTGCCCACGGGCACTGCTGGGGTCCGGGGCCCACCCAGTGCGTCAACTGCAGCCAGTTTCTTCGGGGCCAGGAGTGCGTGGAGGAGTGCCGAGTACTGCAGGGGTATGCGGGGTGGGGCACGGGGAGGCCGGAGGGGTTCACGGGTTTCTTCCAGACCCCCTCACCAGCTATTCCCTGTCTCAGGCTCCCCCGGGAGTATGTGAAAGACAGGTACTGTCTGTTGTGCCACCCTGAGTGTCAGCCCCAGAATGGCTCCGTGACCTGCTTAGGATCGGTGAGGTGCTGGTGGGCTCAGAGCTGGGTGGAGGGAAGTAAGGGTGGGTGGAGGAGGATTGCTAAGGACCTCGCCAGTGGCCAAGTCTGGGAAAACATCTGTGGAGAGAGCCCTGAGCTCAGACTGGCACAGCAGGGGGGTGGAAGATGGCTGGGATGCTGGGGACTGCGAGAGTTGTGTTGTGGTCCCTGACCCCCTTCGGGTGGTGTGGAGGTCCCACGGGAGCCTATGTTCTTGGCTGTGGCTGTGCCAAGGTGGTGAGACTTGTGGGCTTAGGCATCAGACTACCTGGATTCAAATCCAGGCTCTGCTTCCAACCTCAGTTTGCTCAGTTGTAAAAGAAGTATCATACTAGTACCTGCCTCATTAGAGTACAGTAAGAATTAGCTTAAAATAGGGATTGGCCCATTGCCTGAGCATGGGAAAGGCTTTCTACATATTAGTTACTATTATTACTTGCTGGAATATCTTAAGTAATGCACTCCCCTCCTAGGCTTCCAATTCTTCATTTGAAGTCCCTGGCTTGGGGATCAAGCCTTCAAGTGAGGGGAGCTGGGTAAAGAGCAGAGGCTGCAGACACAGCAGGTCTGGGCTGCCCCAGGAGCAGGGTGAAAAGTGCTGCTGAGTGGCAGTGGGGAGCTTGACGGGGACCCAAGGGCCTGATCCTACTGCCAGCCCCACGCAAACCTTCCTCCCCTCCCAGGAGGCTGACGAGTGTGTGGCCTGTGCCCACTACAAGGACTCTCCCTTCTGCGTGGCTCGCTGCCCCAGTGGTGTGAAACCTGACCTCTCCTTCATGCCCATCTGGAAGTTCCCAGATGAAAAGGGCACGTGCCAGCCGTGCCCCATCAACTGCACCCACTCGTGAGTCTGAGGGCCTTTTCGGCAAAAAGGAGGGCTTTGTTCCAGGAGCCTCTCTGGGGCTCTTATTATAAAAGGGGGACAATTCTGCCTTTGCTTACCCTGCCTTAATTTTTCGTATCTTTTTTTTCTGCCCACAAAAGCAACATGTTATTAAAAAGTTTTTATTGAAATGTGAACTATAAATTAATGTCACTAGCAGTTCTATCCCTACTGTTAATAATTTGTAATATTTTTATTCTAGTTTTTTAACTATACATGTTAACATATATATTATTATAACATGTAAAATGTTATACTCTCATTTTTAATCTGTGCACATTCTAACATATAACATATATGTTAATATACATTATTCTCCAGTTTTTCTTTGTAGTCTAACATTTTTATTTTTATTTATTTTTTCTTTTTTAAGGAGGGCGCAGCTCACAGTGGCCCATGCGGGAATTGAACCGGCAACCTTGGTGTCATTAGCACCACGCTCTAACCAACTGACCTAACCGGCCACCCCCCTAACATTTTTTATTTATTTATTAGATTTATTGGAGTGACATTGGTTAGTAAAATTATATAGGCTTCATGTATACATTTCTATAACACATCATCTGTATATTGCATTGTGTCTTCACCACCCAGAGTCTGTTCTCCTTTCATCATCATACACTTGATCCCCTTTTCCCTATTCTACCGCCCCCCAACATATATTTCTTTATACCAAAATAGGATCACAGACCGTACATATTGTTTGCGGATTGTTAAAAGAATCTCGCAGTGTTTTTTCATGTCCTAACATGGTGATCTACCCTATTTTTATTTTTTTCATATAGTTATCCTTAAGTACACAAGCAATACGTGAGTACATTCTTGTGATAAACATTTTCAGCAATATAGAAGCATACACACTGCAAAGCAAATGTGCTTGTTTGTCCCATCCCCCACCCCTCCCTGGGAGAATCACCAGATTCACTCTGGGTGTCCTTCCTGGCTCTCTCTCCACACATCTACATAAACATATATTATATTTGTATTAGGTGGAGTCGTATACATTGTTGTTTTTGTAGATCAAAAATGGCCAAGAAACAGCAATTTCATATAGTTCAACGCATAATCAGGTTTGGTTTTTGTGTGCGTTTTTTATGTAACCGAATCATACTCCACATACTGTTCTGCATGGTGCCCCCGCCCTTTATGTGCCTTGGGGGCCTTTCTTGTGAGTGCACAGGGATCTACCTCCTTTTTCTCATTTTTTTTAAGGACTCCATCCGCAGCATGGATGTAATATTTAACCATGTGTATCCCTGTCTGAGGGATATTGATGGAGCGTGTTTCCTTGTTTGTTTTGCACTTGAGCTCCATGCACACGTGAGCATCTTGTACATGCCCCCCAGTGTACAGGTGCTGGCATTTATAGGGTACATCCCGAGAGGTGGAACTGCTGGATCACAGACATTATTTAATAGGTGTTGCCAAATTGTCTTCTGCAGAAGTTATGCCAGTTTACTACCTTGGCCTTTCACGGAGGGAATGGCCAAGATTTTGGACTTGATGCTCCTTTTGGTGTTCCCCCACAGGGCACACCACAGGGAGGTACAGGGCAGCACGGGGTGCGGGGTCACAGGCTGGAGAAGAAATCCCCTTGTGGGGTAGGAGAAAGACACTGGTGACCTTGAACCCAGTTTCTGCCCTTGTCAAATGATAACAACCCAGCCACATGGGCGGCCGGTTAAGCCAGTTGGTTGGAGCGTGGTGCTATTAGCACCAAGGTTGCCGGTTCGATCCCCACATGGGCCACTGTGAGCTGCGCCCTCCTTAAAAAACAAAACAAAACAAAACTTTAAAATGTTTAAGAAAAACAAGCCAGCCACACCTACCTCAGCGCTGCTGTGAGGCGGGAGTGAGACAGGAGGTGGTTGCAGCCTGTTGACAGGACTTTCTCTCCTGCAGCTGTGTGGATTTGGATGACAAGGGCTGCCCCGCCGAGCAGAGAGCCAGGTCAGCTTGGTCCCCAGGATGCACCCCATGCTGCCCCTTAGTCCCCCACCAGCCCTGGGGGGTTAGTGGGGAGCTTTGGGGAGAAAAACAGATTAGAGTATGTCCTACACAGTCCTTTATCTATAAAACAAGTGTTTATTAGAGGTCTGTGATGTGCTAGCCCTTGGCTAAGCAAGGGAAAGAAGCAAGGGTGACAGTGACATAGGGTTAGTACGCAGGAGTGCCATCTATTCCAGGATGAGTCTTGAAAGGTGATCTTATGGAGATATGGTGGTCCAGGCGGAAGTAACAGCATGTGCGAAGGTTGGGAGGTGTGGAAAATCATGACCTATGGCTGAAAAATTTGGCTAGAACATCAGAATCACTGGGTGCACATTCCTGGGCCCCACCCCATACCACAATCAGATTCTCAGGGGGTGGGGCTCTACACTTGTGCACATTAACAAGCTTCTTGGTGATTTTTGTCAGGAAGTTTGAGAATCCTGGACTAGAGCCATGGGCAAGAGCATAGATTTTGGGAGATGTGGGTGGAGAGGGCTTTGAATGTCCAGCAAGGAGTTTGGACTTGATCCTGGAGGCAACAGGAAGCCAAGGGAGGTTTGCAAGGAGGGAAGAGAGGCTGGGGATGGAAGTGTGTGGGTCATCCTCCCAAATTCCCTTTCCAAATGCCAGCGACCTTCATGCCCCTCCACGGGTCCGCTTCATCCCTTCTACCTAAGACGGGTCCCCAATCCCTGACCTTGGCTTCTGTCCCCAGTCCTGTGACGTCCATCATTGCCACCGTGGTGGGTGGCCTGCTGTTCATGGTCATGGGGACAGTCTTCGGCATCCTAATCAGGCGACGGCGGCAGAAGATCCGAAAGTACACGATGCGGAGACTGCTGCAGGAAACGGAGGTGAGCCGGCCTGAGGGCCTCCCTGCTCCCCGGGCTCTGCGGCCCTGCCCCGCAAGCACTCATGCACGGTTACCTCCTCACTCATCTCAGCTGGTGGAGCCTCTGACCCCTAGCGGAGCGATGCCCAACCAGGCTCAGATGCGGATCCTGAAAGAGACAGAACTGAGGAAGGTGAAAGTGCTTGGATCAGGAGCTTTTGGCACAGTCTACAAGGTCAGAGGTGGGGCCAAAGCCCGGGGTGGGGGTGGGTGGTCCCAGACGATGCGTCGGGTGTGGCCAAGGGTTCTATTGGGGAAGGTAGCCGAGAGCTGGGGCGGGTGGTATTTAGTACAGCAGTTATAGAGGGTGGAACAAGGGAAGGGGTGTGGAGCGTGGGGCCAAATAGTGAGGTTGTTGCTAAATAGCGGGCTTGGCCCAAGGAGGGGAAGGGTATTTGGAGCATAAGGAATGACCTTCTGGACTGCTGCAGGTTGGAAGGATCTGGCTGGCCCTCTTCCTGCTCACATCCTCCTCTTTCTGCCCAGGGCATCTGGATCCCAGATGGGGAGAATGTGAAAATCCCAGTGGCCATCAAAGTGTTAAGGGAAAACACATCTCCCAAAGCCAACAAAGAAATCTTGGACGTAAGCCCCTCCACCCTCTCCAGCCAGGAATACAGGAGGGAACCCTGGTTGCAGGTCTGGGCTCTCTCTTCACTGGAGTTTGAGGAGACTCAACTCCTCAAACTGGAGTTTGAGGAGGTTGAGGAGACTCTGTGTTATCCCCAAACTTCAACTCTTACCCTCCCCAGTCTGTGGGCTGTAGTTCTGGTTTGTGTTGGATGGGGTTGGATCCGGTGAGGTCCCATCACACCTCAGCCCTCAGGAGGGACGTGTGGTGGTTGGGGCTTTGTGGTCTCCCATACCCTCTCAGTGTGTACCCTTGCCCCTAGGAAGCATATGTGATGGCTGGTGTGGGCTCCCCGTATGTGTCGCGCCTCCTGGGCATCTGCCTGACCTCCACAGTGCAGCTGGTGACACAGCTTATGCCCTATGGCTGCCTTCTAGACCACGTCCGAGAACACCGCGGGCGCCTGGGCTCCCAGGACCTGCTGAACTGGTGTGTGCAGATTGCAAAGGTATGCACCGAGAGGCCTGGGCTCTGTGGGTGCCCTTGGGAGCAAGCCTGTCCCTACCCAGGACTAGGATGAGGAGGTATCCTGGGAGAGTATGGCCAGGATGTGATTCACACGGATACCTCTTATCCCAGGGGATGAGCTACTTGGAGGACGTGCGGCTCGTGCACAGGGACTTGGCTGCCCGAAACGTGCTGGTCAAGAGTCCCAACCACGTCAAGATCACAGACTTCGGGCTGGCTCGGCTGCTGGACATTGACGAGACGGAGTACCACGCCGATGGGGGCAAGGTCAGAGGGGGGCGCAGTGAGGCAGGGTGGAATGGCATCCGGCCCTGGGAGAACTCTCAGAATGGCTCCGTCCCCGCCCACACCTAGTTCAAGGACTTCCTCCTCTGCTCTCCCAGGTGCCCATCAAGTGGATGGCGTTGGAGTCCATTCTCCGCCGACGGTTCACACACCAGAGTGATGTGTGGAGCTACGGTGTGTGATGGGGAGCGGTGGCCGAGGAGCCATGGCCCTGCCCATGGGGGGGATGTGGGTGGAAGGATGAGAGTTGAGATGGGGAAAATGAATGGAGACACCTTAGCATGGTTGTGGGACAGAAGGGTGGGGCTGCCAGTGCCTCAGTCTGCCAGGGGCCACATACGCTCGGGACTGGGGGAGACTTGGTACCTCCTACGCTGTAGCATCCCTTCCCTTCCTTCCTTCCCACATGGCTCCTGGACAGAGCCTCTGTGCTCAGTACACTAACGCTCCCTCTGTCCCCAACCTCCTAACCCTGTCTCTGCCCCAGGTGTGACTGTATGGGAGCTGATGACTTTTGGGGCCAAACCTTACGACGGGATCCCAGCCCGGGAGATCCCTGACCTGCTGGAGAAGGGGGAACGGCTGCCCCAGCCCCCCATCTGCACCATCGATGTCTACATGATTATGGTCAAATGTGTGTGGATGAGCTGTGCTGGCTGCTTGGAGGGCTGGGAGGTCCTGGGTGGAGGGGCCTACAGGGGGCATGGGAGGGGGCCGAGAGCAGGATGTATGTGGACCTAGGGGCCCTGATACGGTTAAAGGAGCCTCACAAGTGTCTTGCTTCCCTTTTACAGTACCAGTCCGGGGAAGCTCCAGAGATCAGTTAGGAAGCCCCGCCCTTGTCCAGAGATCAGCTAGGAAGAGACTTAGATGCAAAATAAAAAGGGCAATCTTACAGAGATTGTCAAAAGTTCTGGTACCTTAGCTCTGTCACCCCAGGGCTTTCACTAGACCAGACCTGAGAGGGAGAGGGGGCGGGGCTGCTCACAAGCTCCAGCCGGAAGTGAGATGCTAAACTCCCTCCTGCTCCCAGGTTGGATGATTGACTCCGAATGTCGGCCGCGGTTCCGGGAGCTGGTGGCTGAATTCTCCCGCATGGCCAGGGACCCCCAACGCTTTGTGGTCATCCAGGTACTGGGCCTTTCCGCCCCATTCCTGCCTATGACTAAGCACTCTCCTTCAGAAGGTGGAAAGAGAGATGACTCCTGGGGCCCCCGGCCTCCAAGCCCAGCCCTTGTCTGACTCACCTTACCTCTTCTACCTTCCTGAGCCTTCCTCGGGGCCGAGCACTAGGCTGGGGCGAGGCTGCCACACTGTCTCCCTCCTCCCCAGAATGAGGATTTGGGGCCTGCCAGCCCCTTGGACAGCACCTTCTACCGCTCACTGCTGGAGGATGACGACATGGGGGATCTTGTGGACGCTGAGGAGTACCTGGTACCCCAGCAGGGCTTTTTCTGCCCAGATCCTGCGCCCGGGACTGGGGGCGCAGCTCACCACAGGCACCGCAGCTCATCCACCAGGGTCAGTGCCCTCGGTTACAGCTGGTGGGTGTTTGGTTTGGTTACCTCCCCCGACCCCAATGGACTAGGGTCCCCTTCTCCAATGTCCCCCCACAACCGTCGCCTTCTCATGGAGATCCCATTTTCCCTAAGAAGGATTCCTACTGCCTTCCAGCCCGTGACACCATTCTCTCCATGGTGACGGTCATACCCCAAAGGTGACTTCTGTTTCTCTCCTGTTACCCTGTCACATCCCATGGAGTCTCCATCCCAAATCCATGAGTAACTCCCACTATGACCTTCTCTTTTGTTCCCAGAGTGGCGGTGGTGAGCTGACGCTGGGGCTGGAGCCCTCTGAGGAGGAGCCCCCCAGGTCTCCACTGGTACCCTCAGAAGGGGCAGGCTCTGATGTGTTTGACAGCGACTTGGGAATGGGGGCAGCCAAGGGGCTGCAAAATCTCCCCACACATGACCCCAGTCCTCTACAGCGGTACAGTGAGGACCCCACAGTACCCCTACCCCCTGAGACTGATGGCTACGTTGCCCCTCTGACCTGCAGCCCCCAACCCGGTATGGAATACAGGCCTGAGCTGAGATTGGGAGGTGGGGAAGTTGGGGGCCCTCAGCCGAGTGCCCACTGTGGGGTCTGTGTTAGGAGCTGGGACACATGGGTTCCTTCCCCTAAGCAGCCCCTTTCTCTTGCCCTTTCAGAATACGTGAACCAGCCAGAGGTTCACCCGCAGCTCCCCTCACCCCTAGAGGGCCCTCTGCCTCCTCGACCTGCTGGTGCCACTCTGGAAAGGCCTAAGACTCTCTCCCCCAAGACTCTTTCCCCTGGGAAGAATGGGGTTGTCAAAGACGTTTTTGCCTTTGGAGGTGCTGTGGAGAACCCTGAGTACTTGGCACCCCGTGGCAAGGGTGCCCTTCAGCCCCACCCTCCCCCAGCCTTCAGCCCAGCCTTTGACAACCTCTATTACTGGGACCAGGACCCATCAGAGCGAGGCTCTCCACCCAGCACCTTTGAAGGGACCCCTACAGCAGAGAACCCTGAGTACCTGGGCCTGGACGTGCCAGTGTGAACCAAAAGGCCAAGTCTGCTTTGGTCCTACTGAACCCTCGGGGAGTAGGAAAAGCCTGACTTCTGGCCTCTGTTGGTACAAGGCGGAGAGAGGGCCCTTGGACCACATCCAGTGGAGCCTGCCCTGCCAGGAACCTTCCTTCCTGTTCCAATTCCCAGCTGGCTCAGTCTGGTTAGAAAAGGCCGCAGCACTGGAGAGTCTCGACTGATTGATTCGAGCCTGGCCCCAGCAGACTCTAGGGGCCAATGGATGCCATAACCAGTCTCCTCAACCTGAGGGAGCAGCCCAGCCTGGCTCTCTTCTTCCAGATCTCTGGCACTGAAGGACTTAGGGAAGTTGGGCCTAGGAGGGGAAGAGGCCCGAAGGGAATATCTAGGACAAAAGTTATCTATTCAGAGACTGTTCCTGAGACCTACGGTAGCTCTGCCCCACGAAGGAGGGAGCAGCAGTAGTACCCAGATCTAGTCCTGTACAGTGTTTTTTTGTTTTGTTTTTACTTATTTTTTTTTTAATATGAAATAAGGACTTGGGGAGAGTGGGTATTGGGGAAGGGGTTGGGGTTCCCTGGGGTTGAGGGAAAGATGTCCCTTCTCCACACCCACTTTCTCTATCTGCAAATATATTTTGGAAAACAGTTGGGCCCCAGCTTATGCCTGGGGCTGGCTCTGTGCCATCCCTTACTGCTTACCTCCTAACTTAAAAAACTCAACTCATTTTTTTCCTGAAGGGAGTGGCTAGTAATCTTTAGGAAACCTGAAAGAGAAGCCTATCTTCCAGCTTTCTAGCTTTCGGGTTGGGGGCGGGGGGTGGGCAGTGGGATCTGGGAATTGGGATTGTGATCTGAGAGCCCTCTGACATTCTTGCTTAGAAAAAACAAAAAAACCGGATTTCTAAGGACACCCACTAGATTGGGGTAATTTCTTCCTTGTGGGTAGGGGTGTTGGGGGAGGGGTGGAGGAAAGAAGAGGAGAGGTCTACTGTGTGACTCTTTTCTTGCCTTGGCTATGAGAGAGGAGATCATTGAACTAGAAGTAGCGATCCAGAAAAAGCCCACCCATCCAGCACGCCCACCCTGGTTAAAGGCTGGGCTGGCCTTTGTGCTCCCCGAACCACGCCCCCACTCTCAGACTGGACATAAAAACACACACTAGTTGGCACAGGTGTTTGTAGTGCCACTTTATTGCCAATAGCTGACATTGCTCAGGGCTAGTGAAAATAAATTAAAACTACGATGGCATCCGACAGTTATGGCTAAGCTGGAGACGGAGGTGGGCTTTTGTGGGCACTGATCCTGGGAAGGGGGTATAAGATGGCTGTGGAAATGTCAACGGAGAGGCTCTCCCACCGAGACCACATAAGTTTCTATTCCCTCCTGGTACCCAAAAGGGCAAAGTGGAGGCCAGGGTCTCTTAGCTACCAGGAGCTAAGGGAAAGAGGCAATGGGAAACCCTCAGCAGGACCAAAGGGGAGACCAAGGCTTGGATCCCAGAAGAGCAGGAACCCGGAATCCCATGTAGTCACAGAATGACGCAGGGAGGTCGGCTGTTGGTGATCTTTTCTAGGGGTTCTCCATTACTGGCTCTTCGGATGGCCTCAATGAGCTAGAGGGCAGACATGTGGAATGGGATGATGTGTTGTAGGGGTAGGGTGAACCAGGGGGTACTTCCAACATGGCAAATACTCACATCTTTCTCATAAGGGAAGCCCCCATTCTCCAGCTTGGAGAAAACCAGCTGTCCATTGATCTCGATCTCAAAGGCGCCTGGTAGTAAATAAACCAACAAATGAACTGTATGCTGAGAACAGGCAAAAGTTGGGAGATCCTCCAAAGGTGGGCCTTCTACACAACTTAGACTCACTCCTTCATGTCCCCCTTGGCCCCATTAGAGGCTCTTGTAGTTCTTTAAGCAATTTTCCAAGCCTGGGTCAAGCCAAAGGAACCTACAGAAAGTGTCTGTCACTTGTGTATCCTTTCTTTGAACTAAATGAAGGGCTCCCTCCTCTCAAATCTATACTTCAGTCTCATCAGTTTTTCTCTACAGGCTTCATCTGTGACCCCCTCTCCTATGGGAGGGGCCTCAAGTTGGCTGGACATATACTATGTGCCAGATCCTGCTGGACACTAAAACAGCCAATGCCGGAGCTAAAAACCTTAGAGGTGGGATTTAAAAACACTGACTCAGCAGGTGTTCTGCGGGCCTCACCTGTGCCCCCCAGGCGCGACTCAATCTCGATGCCAGGATACTGCTCTTTCACGGCACTCGCCAGCTCCAGGTAGGTCGACTCGAAGCCGCAGGGTTCACTAGGAAGAAGATGCCTGGGGTCCGCTTGGGTTTCGGGGTGGGGGGGCTCCCGTGGACCCACCCCCGTCCGGGCCGGAACCCCACCGGGCAGAGCTGCTCACCAGTACTCCACCACGATGCGGACCCCACTGCCAGGTTCGAGCTCCCTGGGATGGGGCGCTGCAGACGTCGGCCCCAGGTCCCCGCTCATTGCTGCGGGCTCCGCTTCAGCCGCTGCTTCCGGGTGTGACGCGACGCCGCAGGCACGTGAAGGGGCGGAGTCGCGCGTTACGTCCGGGCGTCCCCTTGCGGGCTGCTGCTGCTGGTCTGTTTTGACCCTATTCTTAGCTAGAAAGCTGGGCACTCGGTGGACTAGTCCAGACCACGTTACCTACGCGCTGATTCTACGAGATCCTGGGCTTATCCCGCACCGGGTGTCCGCTGGACTTCACCGCCTTATTTGATCTAATGAAATATCTTAAACTGCAAAGCGCTTTCCAGGAAGAGAATGTGGTGGAGCAAGGGGTCTCAGGGTCTAGGGTTGGCTGATGGTATAGAATAGTTGCCATTTCTCGCTAACATGCTGATGGCATTTTAAACCATCCCACAGCCACACCCTCAGGTATTTCTGACTACACCATAGACACAACCTAGGGCAGTGACCACGTCTCCCCTGCATTCAGGAACCATAGGTTTTGGGGCTCCCCCTCAAGCTGTATGCGCCCCATCACGTGCACCCAGTTCCTGCACCTCCCCTGTTAGCCCAGCTTCACTACAGGTTGGCATCATTATTCTCATTTTGCAATTCTAGAAATGGAAGCTGTCTCCCTGTCTCTTCCTGGCTTCCCACCATAGCCCACCATAGCATACTAACAGGTCACCCACTCTACCATTTCTTTAAACCATTCATTGGATTTCTTCAAACCATTCATTGTTTTTCCATTTATTTATTTCCTCTATCTATCTATCTATATTAGTATCAGGAAAACCATTTTTTA
Organism: Rhinolophus ferrumequinum; assembly: GCF_004115265.2. NCBI lineage: Eukaryota > Metazoa > Chordata > Mammalia > Chiroptera > Rhinolophidae > Rhinolophus > Rhinolophus ferrumequinum. Next base: position 36,331,632 of record NC_046304.1, read on the forward strand.
AAGATTTTATTGGGGAAGGGGAACAGGACTTTATTGGGGAACATTGTGTACTTCCAGGCCTTTTTTCCAAGTCAAGTTGTTCTTTCAGTCTTAGTTGTGGCGGGCGCAGCTCAGCTCCAGGTCCAGTTGCCAGTTGCTAGTTGCAGGGGGCGGAGCCCACCATCCCTTGCAGGACTGAGGAATGGAACTGGCAACCTTGTGGTTGAGAGCCCACTGGCCCATGTGGGAATCGAACCGGCAGCCTTCAGAGTCAGGAGCACAGAGCTCCAACTGCCTGAGCCACTGGGCCGGCCCAGGAAAACCATTTTGTAAGCAATGATTTATAGAGTTGTACAACCATCACTACAATCCAGTTACAGAACATTTCCATCAAGCTCAAGAGGTCCCTCCAGCCTGTTGGCAGTCAATTCATCTCTCAGATCCAGCCACTGATCTGCTTTCTGTCTATAAATTTGCCTTTTCTGGACATCTCGTATATCAGATAGAATGATACAATATGTGGTCTTTTGCTTCTGGCTTCTTTCATTCAGTGTAGTTTTTGAGATTCAACCATGCTGTAGTATTACCAGTAGTTTGTTACTTTTTTGTAGCTGACTAGTATCCCATTGTATGGATATGCCACCTTTTGTTTATTCAATACCGATGAATAGACATTTGAATTTCCAGTTTTTGGCTATTTTGAATAATGGTGCTATGGACGTTCATGTAAGTACATACAAAGAGTATGTACATGTGTGTCCACGTTTCTTAGGTAGATTCCTAGGAGTAGAATTGCTGGGTTGAATGGTTAGTTTATGTTCAACTTTTTAAGAAACTGCCAAACTGTTTTAAAAAGTGGCTGTACCATTTTACATTCCCGATAGCAAAATATATGAGAATTTGTTTCCCCATATCTTTGTCAACACTTGTTGCCTATCTCTTTGATTATAGCCATCCTGGTAGGTGTGAGGTGGTATATCATTGTGGCTTTAGTTTGCATTTTTCTAATGACTAATGATGTTGAGCATCTTTTTATGTGCTTACTAGCCATTCATGTATCTTATCTGGAAAAATATATATTCAAGTATTTTGCCCATTTTTTTTTTTTAAGATTTTATTGGGGAAGAGGAACAGGACTTTATTGGGGGAACAGTGTGTACTTCCAGGCCTGTTTTTCCAAGTCAAGTTGTTGTCCTTTCAATCTTAGTTGTGGAGGGTGCCGTTCAGCTTCAAGTTGTTGTCCTTTCAGTCTTAGTTGTGGAGGGTGCAGCTCAGCTCCAGGTCCAGTTGCCATTGCTAGTTGCAGGGGGCGCAGCCCACCATCCCATGCAGGAGTCAAGGAGTTGAACTGGCAACCTTGTGGTTGAGAGCCCACTGGCCCATGTGGGAATCGAACCGGCAGCCTTCGGAGTTAGGAGCATGGAGCTCCAACCACCTGAGCCACCGGGCTGGCCCTATTTTGCCCATTTTTAATTGGGTTGTCTATTACTGATTCGTAAGCATTTTTTATTCTAAATTCAAAGTCCCTAACTGGATAGATGACTTGTAAATATTTACTCCCAATGTTTGACAAGTTTCTTGTTTTAATTTTCTTAGTTATATCTTTTTTTTTTTAACTTTTATTTATTTAAGCCTGTTTTTCCAGGACCCGTCAGCTCCAAGTCAAGTAGTTGTTTCAATCTAATTGTGGAGGGCGCAACTCACAGTGGCCCATGTGGGGATTAAACCGGCAACCCTGTTGTTAAGAGCTCACGCTCCAACCAACTGAGCTAACTAGCTGCTCCAGTAATGTCTTTTGGAAGGCAAAAAATTTTAGTTTTGATGAAGTTTAATTGACCAATTTTTTTCTTTTGTCACCTGCACTTTTGCTGTATGTGAGATACAAGATCATAAAGATTTTCTCCATTGGTTTCTTCTAGAAGTTTTATAGTTTCAGCTCTTATGTTTAGGTCTATGATCTATTTTGAATTAATTTTCATACATGGTGTCAGGTAAGGATCTATATTCATCTTTAGGCATGTGGATATTCATTCGTCCCATAACCGTTTATTGAAAAGATTATCCTTTTACCCTGAATTGTCTTGGCATCTTTGTCAAAAATCAATTGACCAGAAATGTAAGGTTTTATATTTGGACTCTTGATTCTGTTCCATTGATCCATACATCTATTTTTTGTTTCTTTCTTTCTTTTTTTTTATTGGGGAAGGGGAACAGGACTTTGTTGGGGAACAGTGTGTACTTCCAGGCCTTTTTTCCAAGTCAAGTTTTTGTCCTTTCAATCTTAGTTGTGGAGGGCGCAGCTCAGCTCCAGGTCCAGTTGCTGTTGCTAGTTGCAGGGGGTGCAGCCCACCATCCCTTGCGGGAGTCAAACCTGCAACCTTGTGGTTGAGAGGACGCGCTCCAACCAACTGAGCCATTTGGGAGCTCAGCAGCAGCTCAGCTCAAGGTGCCATGTTCAATCTTAGTTGCAGGGGGCGGAGCCCACCATCCCTTGCAGGACTCGAAGAATTGAACTGGCAACCTTGTGGTTGAGAGCCCACTGGCCCATGTGGGAATCGAACCGGCAGCCTTCGGAGTTAGGAGCATGGAACTCTAACCGCCTGAGCCACCGGGCCGGCTCTGTTTCTTTTTTTTAATTAAAAAAATTCAGATACAATTTATACACAGTAAAATTCACCCTCTTGAGTGTACCTTTCTGTGAGTTCTGACTCACAGTTGTATATCCACCACCAACACCAAGATACATAACAGTCCATTACTTCCTACAGGTCCCTGTGACCCTCTCCCTCCACCCCACCCCAACCCCAGATCTGCTTGTTTTAGTTTCACCCCCTCCAGAAAGCCTTAATGGAATCCTACAGCACTCAGTCCTCTGGCTTCCCTTTCTAAACTATCCTTCAACATCCAGAGTGATCTTTCCAAAATAAAGATCTGCCTGTTCCTCTGTGCCTCTATTTAAGCCCAGGTAGACCCTGCAGGGTCTGGCCTCTGCCCACACATAGTTCCTGCTGGTCTGGACAGACAGGATGGATGGCTCTTAAACCTGGTTCACAGAACAACCACCTGAGGGCTTGTCAATACCACACATTCCTGGGTCTTGGCCCCAGAAACAGATTCAGAGGTAGGGAGGGGAACCTGGATCTGTTTTTCATACAAGCCTAGGGAGATGTAGAGGCAGGTGGTCACCGGCTACACTTTGAGAAACACAGCTGAGTCCAAAGCACTTGCCTTTCCCCACACCTTCCACAGCCACTTCCCTGCCCCAGACAGCTTCCCCTCTGCTCAAATGTCACCTCAAGGGAGAAGTCTTCTTTAACTCCCTGGGTGAGTCATTCTCCCAGCATCGTTTGTCACCTGTTGTTTCTTATTATTTGTATAATTCTTTGATTAGCATCAGTCTCCCGACTGGGCCACAGGAGGACAAGGGCGCGGCCTGTGTTTGTTGCTTACCACTGGATCCCCAGTACCAAGCATGGGTTTGGCCTAGAATAGATTCTTAACAAATATTAGTTGAATGAAGGAATGACTGAGTGAACTGTCTACTGTGCTTTGCATAAGCTACTCCATGGCCCAGGTGACCTACCCCCTCCCCCACTTCTTTGCTTAGTCCACTCACACTGGTTTTTCGGAGAAAATGTAGTTTGGAGAAAGTGGAGGCTGGAGCCACTTTTCATGGTCTCCCAGGGCAGACCTCTTATCACCCTATGGGTTGTTTTGTTTACCCAACTGTCACCCACTTCAGGCTGGGAGGTGGCCTCTGCCTTTGATCTCAGCCTCCCAGGTCCTCCCCTCCACACCCCAGTGTTTGCCTAGTGCAAAAGGAGAGAGCCAAAGTGAGCGCTCTAGGGGAGTACCCTGGCACCTGGCCAGAGCTTTCCCTACCAAGAGACCATGACTTACCCCTTCAATTTCAGGAGAAGCTAAGCCCCTGCATTTTGCTCAGAAGGGAGGACATACCCTCCGTGCCTCAAAGGAGCCAGGATGCAGCCCGGGGGGCCAGGCTGTGGCTGGAGGTCAAGAGGCAGGCCGAGTTGCCGGACACTCCTCTGATTGGCGGCCCCCTTTTGTCGAGCGCCCTTTGCCCCAGGGGGTGGGACCCAGAGCAGGCCCCCAGCTTTGGCCAATGAACACTCCAGGTTTGGGGGGTGGGGGCAAGGGGAAAAGTGGGCGGGGCCGTTTCCTCTCACCTCGTCCCCCAGTCCCTCCCTCCCAGGCTGTGAGGTCTTAGCTCTTGAGGCTATTCAGTTCGACTGTCTCCGCCTCTCCCCTGGCACCTGCTGCCAGGCTAAGAAGGGTAAAAACAATCCCAGCCGGCGTACAGTTTCAGGGAGTCCCCGCCCAGCCTAAGCTTCCTCCTCCCATGCCGCTCCTCCAGGCCCCACCCCCACCTGCCCAAGATAATTTTAGTTTCCTTGCGCCAGGAGCCGGTACACACTGGGCTCACCCTCCCCCCCGCCCTCACTTCTACATCCAAAGGCGGGACACCCTCCTACCACCTGTACAGAAGAGGGAGCGGATTTGAAATCAAGTCCAGGTGTCTAGGGTCCCTAGACTGTGCCGATCTTCGGACTCTGTGTCCTGCTACTCCTGCTGAGGTTTTTACAGGTAAGGGGGCAGAGATCAGTCCCAGACGACAACCTGCACCCCGCCCCCCAGCCGCACCGGGGCCCCAGGCTGTGCCCGTCTCAGGGCCAGGAGCTGGCTGGCTGCCCAGGTGAGCGGCCGGGCGGCCAACTGGCTCCCTCTCCTGTTCCCCCCTCAGTGATGTCAGGCCAAGGGCGGGGGCAGGAGGGGGACAGGTAGTTAAGGGCTTGGCGTCTCCCTCCCCAAATCGGAGGCCCCAGCCAGGTGTCACCAACGCCCCGGGTCCAGGTAAGGACCAAAGCGGGCATTTCATCTTGGGAGGGTGGGGAGCACCGTCAGGACCGGGGACAATATGGGAAGATTCGGCCTCCTGCTGTGTTACTCCGGCGGCCTCTCTTTCTGTTTTCCTCTAGCCCCCCATCCCTCCCCTTCCTCACCGTCTGCCCTCAGCCTTTCCCTATCCTCATTTCCTGTCCTCTCCAACCGTTCCTTCCCTCTCTGTACCCAACCTTCTCCCCCCGCCCCCCGGATCAACTAGCACATGGGGACGGGGAAGTTCGATGTCAGATTCTCTACTCCGGGAGACGCGGCTTTCCCGCTGAAACTAGCCCCTCCCCACCCCCATTCTCAGAAGGCGAGCTAGGAGGGGGGTCCGAATATCGAGGAAGCTGCCCCGGAGTCACTCCCTAGCTCAGCCTGATTTTTACCTCAGTTTAAGTTTCCCCAAGTCTTTTACTAAAGACCGACATCTCTGCGACGGGAGGGAGGGTCTCGTTTGGAGGGCAGTTAAAGAGGGATTCTCTACGTTGCTAGAGCTTCGTCTCTCCGGATTGTACCTGTGTTCAGGAACACAGGGTCCTGCCCTCGAATGGGAGAATGGGGGCGGGGAAGGTCCAGGGTCCCTCCTGGCTTCAGAACAAAGTGGGCTGGAAAGGCTGGAGACCTGGCTGCTGGGGTGGTCAGCCGCACAGCGCGGCCTGGGGAGAGTGTGTGTGCGTGTTGGGGGGTCGGGGGGGAGGCAGATGGTCTCGTCTGTTTGAATAGGCCGGAGAAAGACCCAGGTCCCAGTCTGGGTCTCCCTGGCTCGTTGAGGATGGAGAATGCACCTGTCCGTGGTTGAAAGGTGTCCTAACCCCACTGCCACTCAAGAATGCCCCCTCTTGGTCTGCCTTTCATGGACTCTGCTCTCCCCTTCACCCCTGATACCCCCCGGGGGGGCCCTCCGCGAAGGCAAGCAGCCAGTAATGATTAACTCCACAGACACTCTAGCATTCTTACCAAATTAAACTTTAAAAGAGCTGCCCCCCCTTCTCCCATTGGGCGTTTCTTTTCTGAGCAAGGGAGTAGGCGGGGCCTCAAGGTCCAGGGCCCTCCCCCCAACTCCGGGTCACAGAGGGGTTCCCCGCCTCCTCACCTGGGCCCTGCACCATAAGAGCTCCCCCAAAAGTTGAGCCTTCCCCGCTACAATCAATCGCGATGGGGGCGGGGCATGAAGTTCTGGGCTAGACCCGGTCTTCCCTCCACGTCCAGGGCCCCAGCCCAGGCCTCTGTCCTGCTAGCCCCTCCCCCCACCCTGGGAAGCACCGAACGTGGCCTTGTTTTCTGTCGGCCTTAAACACTGGGCCTTGCCACCCGCCCTTGGGGCCAGCCAGGTGGGGCAAGATTCAGGAAGTAAACAAGGAGGCAGGAGGCAGGAGGCAGGCAGGGAGGGAAGGAGGGTGGGGCCGGAGCCGCCGGGGCAGGAGAGGCGGTGGGGAAAGCCGCTGCTTGGACTTGCAGTGTTTAGGGGACAGATTGATTCTGGGGTTTGGCTTCAGCAGAAGCGAATTTCCTAAGGCCCCAGTTTGAAAGCTTTAGCTCTCTTGGGAAGGAGGCTTGTCCAGGCCCCACAGCTGGGACCCCAGTTCTCCTATTTCATCTCTTTGGTCCTGATTGTGCCACTCTTCTCTTTGCCTCAGAAGGGTCTGGAAGAGGCGGGGTGGAGGGATCTGAAGACCAAACCCAAGTTTGAGGCCATACTAATCTGATTTAAATCTGCCCTCTCCCCTTCCAAACACTGCCCTGATTCCTCTTCCATCTGGGATGGGGGAGGACCCAGACTCCTCCCCGACCCCCCCCCCTCGCCTCTGGCTTCCAAGAGGGGTAGCCTCTGCAAACCCTCTCCCTAGTCCTCCTCGTGGAAGCGTTGTGTTCTGGTGGTGATGTACTGGTGTCTATCAGGATCAATGGTGGGAATATCTTCCCCTTTCCCAGTAGGATACTGAGCCCCTTCCTTTGCTCTCCCTCCTGGACCTTTCCTTGTCTGCTTGTCTGTCCTCCTGGGTGTCTTGACTTTCTGCTCCTGCTCCTGGGGTCCACCTCTTGCCAGGACACTAGGAGAATGTGTAGGAGGGCCTTCATCCCCCGTGAGCTGGCTGAGTCCTGGGTACTAGGGCCGGGCAGCAGCAGCAGAATGAAAGCCTGGGAGGCCCCATATAGTAGAGGGAGCAATGCAAGCTTTCTTTGGGTGAGTGAGGGACGCCCCTGGGAGGATGGCTCCACTACCGATGGGCCTCTAAATCCAGGCCTGATTTTTCTTCTCTCTTGTCCGGACTGGGGTGCTCCTGGGTTGGGTGGTGGTGACTGGACTGGGGACAGATTGCAGGTCCCACCTGGACTGGAGATGTGGAGGTAGGCCGAGGGTGAGGAGGAAGAGATGATGTCAGAGGAGCCTCAGGCCCTGTATCCTCCTCCCTTGCTCCTCCTCATCCCCTGTTGTGTTCCTTGCCCTGTGCCTTCCCTATTCCTCCCAGGCTGGAAGGTTGGGGGCGGGAGTGGAGGCGGTGTGTAGAGGCAGGGTTGTTTGTGTTTCTCTTAAGCCAGGAAGTTGTGCAGATGAGTCAAGGTTGAATGGAGAGCCCCAGGCAGTACCATCCCGCCCCACCCTGACTCAGCTGTCCCCCAAGTCCCCTCATGCCCACACTTAAGGGTCAGGGACGTGCCCCATTCTGGAGGGTCAATCCCAGTGCCCCAGGCAGCCTAACAACACTGCCCAGGGTCTGGAGAGCAGGCAGGGGGCTGGAACTGGTGATGTCTCCCAGGTCCTCCCTGGTCTCAGCCCAGCCAAAGGGATCTTGGTTCCTGTGGGGGAGGGGCCTGCATTACCTCTACCCCCAGTGGGCATCTTTGCCCCATTTCTCCTATCCTTACTCATCCTGGGTGCCCATGCAGCACCTGTGGGTGCTAAGACTTGGGGAAGACCCTGGCCCTGCCTAGGAGAGCCGAGTATCTCCAGACCAGTGGGTTGATAAGACAGGTGCACAGTAATTGGCGAGGAAGCCCCAGTGCAGTACCCTGGGAGCCCTTCCAACTGAATGTAGAAAATTCAGGAAGGCTTCTCAGAAATGGTAGGTCTGGCATTGGGGCTTTAAGAAAGTTGGGCAGTTGGAATGGCCTGGGGAGGGCACACGGGTTTGGGGGCTGCTGGGGCCAGGGCCCCAGGCTAGCCCTCCCCATCCCACTGCAGCTGACCCTGCCCCCCTGGTACCTGTTCTTACTCACCTCCTCCTCCCCTTTGCATCACTCAGCACTTGGGCAGGCGTTGCCACAACAGGCTCTGGCAACCAGGTCTGGCAACAAAGCACTGGAAGAACCTGGGGCAGAGCCCAGAGGAGTAAGTGCCCCACGCTCGGAGAGAGAGGAGTGGCCCTTTGCTCTGACACTGAGAGCTTGAGCCCCAGACAAATCTGTGGGTCCTGGAATCTGTTGCTGTTGCCCGGCTTGTAGTTGGGGGACCCTCTTAGCTCTTGTCTTGGGCAACTTGGGGCTAAAGGAAGAGAAGAGCACTGGACTAGGTGTCCCAACACTGGGTTCCTCTCCCTGGCTTATCTGTGATGGGAGCGAGAATGCTTCCTTCTCAGGGACTTGGTGCCCCCTTTTGTAAAATGGACTAACTTTTCTTTTCCCAAAGTTTCCAGGGAAACTCCAGTTAGAAGGGAAACAATGAGGTACTAGGTAAACTCTGAGCGGCACCTGACATCTATGTGAAGTGAGGAAGTCGGGGTCTTCTTGGCTCCTCTCCCCAAGACAAAGGCACAAGAGCGGCTGCATTCAGCCCCCTCTTCTCCTTCAGATGTCATGGAGTTGGGTCTGTCTCCACCTCATCGCAGCAGCTCCCCAGAAGACCTGTACCCAGCCCCTGGGACCCCTCCTGGGACTCCTCCGCCTCCTGATAGCCCTCTGCCTGGGGAGGTGAAGAGGTCTCAGCCTCTGCCTATTCCCACCAGCAGGTACGATGGGGAGCTGGGGCTGAGGAGGGCTGGCGGGGGGGGGGGGGCGGAGGGGGAGGCAGGAGGGCGGTGGTCATACCTAGAAGCTTGCAGTCAACTCCTCCCTGCCCCACACAGGAAACTTCGAGAGGAGGAGCTGCGGACGACCTCTCTACCCTCCATCCCCAACCCTTTCCCCGAGCTCTGCAGTCCTTCTTCACAGAGCCCCATTCTCGGGGGGCCCTCTAGTGCAAGGGGGCTGCTTCCTCGAGACGCCAGCTGCCCCCATGTGAGTTGTCCTGGGAACGAGAAGGCAGGGATGTGGAGGTGCTATGGGACACCGTGGATATAGTGCTACTTCTGTGAAGGTGGGGGGACTTGATTAGGTGTCCCTGAGGGCATAGCAGATGGGGGAAGGGAAAGGACCGCCCTTTGCCCTTCCTCAAGGACTCTGCAATTCCTGGGGTGCAGGTAGTAAAGGTGTACAGCGAAGACGGAGCCTGTCGGTCTGTGGAGGTGGCGGCAGGTGCCACGGCCCGCTATGTATGTGAAATGCTGGTGCAGCGAGCTCACGCCCTCAGTGATGAGAACTGGGGGCTGGTGGAGTGCCACCCCCATCTAGCACTGGGTGAGTTGAGGTGCAGGGTCTGCCTGGACGGGGAGGACATGCTTCCCAGTTGGGCTAGGGAGATGGCTCATCCGAGAGGCCTTGGCTGATGTCCACTGACCCCGCTTTTTGCCCTTGATCCCAGAGCGGGGCTTGGAGGACCATGAGTCAGTGGTGGAAGTGCAGGCTGCCTGGCCTATCGGCGGAGACAGCCGCTTTGTTTTCCGAAAAAACTTCGCCAAGTATGAACTGTTCAAGAGCTCCCCAGTGAGTGCTGGGGGTAGCGGGGAGCTCTGGGACACCTGATCCCCTATCTGGACCCTCAGCCCCTGACTCCTGACTCCTTGCTCCCAGCACTCCCTGTTCCCAGAAAAGATGGTCTCCAGCTGTCTGGACACACACACGGGTGTATCCCACGAAGACCTCATCCAGGTGAAGGGACAACCTCATTTCACAGCATAGTCGTAATTCCCTAGAATCCCCATTGCTTCTTGGCCCCTAAGCTTTGTGAGCCCAGCGCAGTCGTAAGTGATGGTGAACGCGTCATTTTCCCTGCTTGAGTGTCAGTTTCTTCGTCTGTTAAATGGGGACAATAAATGCACGTGGAGCACCTCCTCTCATAAAAGGGGTTTTGTGAAGGCACTTGTGTGTATGTGTGTGTGTGTGTGTTTCTGTCTGTCTGTCTGTCTGTGTGTCCGTGCCCCCCTCTAGGCCTCTCACCCTCTTCCTGCCTTCTTCTGGTCTTAGAACTTCCTGAATGCCGGCAGCTTCCCAGAGATCCAGGGCTTCCTGCAGCTGCGGGGGTCAGGACGCAAGCTTTGGAAACGCTTCTTCTGCTTCCTGCGCCGGTCTGGCCTCTATTACTCCACCAAGGGCACCTCCAAGGTGAGGTATTGAGGGCAACACCCCAACCCCTAGAATGCTGCATCCTGCTCCTTCTAGGCATTGCCCTTTCCTGTTGGAACTCCTGGACCTTTCTCCCCCTGGGCCCTGAGACCCTCAGCTGCTTCTCTTTCCCGCCCAGCTTACCTGCCCCAGGAGGTAGCAGTGGAAAATGCAGGTGAACTGAGTTTGAGTACTGGCTCTGCTTCTATTTGCTATATGAACTGCGGCACTTCTGTGCCCCTCTCTGGGCCTGAAACCTCCGCAGCTGGCTTGGGGGGGGCAGTAATCTGTGGATAGGGTTCACCTGTGCCAAGTCCTGCTTACCTGTGCTGTGCAGGATCCAAGGCACCTGCAGTACGTAGCAGACGTGAACGAATCCAACGTGTACGTGGTGACCCAGGGTCGCAAGCTGTATGGGATGCCCACAGACTTTGGCTTCTGTATCAAGGTGAAGACCCTGGCCTGGCTGGGAGGGAACAGGACTTGCTCTGTCCCCAGGATTCTACCTGGAGGTTCTGAGCTCCATTTGGAACACCCAGACTCCTCCCTGCATCATGCCCTGCCCTATGGAGACTGGGAGACAGACATCTGGTCCTAAAGGCAGACATGGAACCAGCCAGTTTTCTCTCCCCACAGCCAAACAAGCTTCGAAATGGTCACAAGGGGCTTCGTGTCTTCTGCAGTGAGGATGAGCAGAGCCGCACCTGCTGGTTAGCTGCCTTCCGCCTCTTCAAGGTGAGGCCTCTCACCTCTCACCAAAGGTCCCGCCTTTGGGGTCCTCAGCATGAGGGAGGAATGATAGATCTGCCCTCAGGAAGTCTCCAGAATGAGGGGGCATCACAGCCTTGCTGTCTTAGAATCCCTGGTTCAAGGCTGGAGTCGAAGCTCTGACTTCAGAAAGCTCCTTATCCTGGGGCAGAGACACGACTCTGCTGCTGGGGGGGTCTGGTCTGGAGGGTGTCACAGCCCAGACCCTGGCACCTGCTTGACCTCAGGCCTGCTTTCTCTCTCCATCCCCCAGTATGGGGTGCAGCTGTATAAGAACTATCAGCAGGCACAGTCTCGCCACCTGCGCCCATCCTGTGTGGGATCCCCTCCCCTGGTGAGTGTGCATAAGGGCATTAGCTGGGGGTGGGTACCCAGGCCCCATCCCGGGGATACTTGGGCCCCATTCTGACCCCTCCTCTTCCCTTCCTATCCCATTTGCAGAGGAGTGTCTCGGATAATACCCTGGTGGCCATGGACTTCTCTGGCCATGCTGGGCGTGTCATTGAAAACCCCCGGGAGGCTCTGAGTGCAGCCCTGGAGGAGGCCCATGCCTGGAGGGTGAGAGGCCTGCACCCGTCTGCATATTTGTACTGGGGACCTCTCTCCGTATGGGTTTCCATGGAGTGGGAGGACAAGGGGTGAGGGGAGGCCCTCAGCTGATCAAAGGCACAAAGGGGCTCTGCATTCTTGAGGGGTGGTGTAATATCCCTGACACCCCCCACTGTGTCCCCCTCTGCCCTGCAGAAGAAGACGAACCACCGTTTCAGCCTGCCCACCCCATGCTCAGGCACAAGCCTCAGTGCAGGTGGGTGAGGGCCCAGCATCCCTGGGGGCTGCCATGGTTCTCTGAGCATTTCTGGTGGGGGTGGTTAGTATGGAGGTCCCATCTGTCTCCCCTTCACCCCAGCCATCCACCGCACCCAACCTTGGTTCCATGGACGCATTTCCCGCGAGGAAAGCCAGCGACTCATCACACAGCAGGGCCTTGTAGATGGGTAAGGGGCAGGGCTGGGCAGGGCAGCAGGCCCAGGGGTAAGAGAGACCCTAGGGGAGGATGGCAGCCGTGTGTCCTCAGCTAATGTTGCCCTGTCTCCTGGCAGCCTGTTCCTGGTCCGAGAGAGTCAGCGGAACCCACAGGGCTTTGTCCTCTCTTTGTGCCACCTGCAGAAAGTCAAGCATTATCTCATTCTACCGGTGAGTAATCCGTCCCTTCCCAAGAGTCCTAGATTCCTGCAGTGGAGACGCAGGACTCCTAGCAGCCTGTCGTCCCCATCAGGCCCCTGCAGGAAGTGCCCTTCACCCCTGGTCCCCAATGTGTCTGGGGTCTCCTGCTCTCTCCTTTCTCCCTGCACAAGCAATGGGGACCTCAGCCCTGGCCCAGGAGGGAGCCCTTCCAGTTCACATCCTTCCCTGACTACCTACCCCCTATGGCCATACCCCAGAGTGAGGAGGAGGGCCGCCTTTACTTCAGCATGGACGAGGGCCAGACTCGCTTCACCGACCTGCTGCAGCTCGTGGAGTTCCACCAGCTGAACCGCGGCATCCTGCCCTGCTTGTTGCGCCACTGCTGTACCTGCGTGGCCCTCTGACCACCGCAGAAGCAGGCATGTGTCTCAGTCCCGTGCTCATAGGCCAGACTCGGAGGGTGCAGAGGGCAGGGACAGCATCGTGAATTATTGGAGGGTTTCCCCACTCCAGTTTTCACCTCTGCTCCTTTGCCTCCCTGAGGCAGAAAGTACCCCCCACCCAGTCCACCCTCAACCCCTCTCCTCAAGGGAAGGCACTTGGGGTGGCCCTCTCCCCTTCATGGAGCTTCTGGGCACTGCCCTGGGACAGGGCATTATGGGAAAAATGAGGGCAGCCCAGGGGATCTTATGCTCCACACTTTGTACAGACTGAGAGGCCAGTTGATCTGCTGTGTTTTATACTAGTGACAATAAAGATTATTTTTGGATACACCTATGTGTTCTGTCTGGCAAGATCTGGCTAGCTGGGGTAGAGAAGGGGAGTAGGACAGGTGGGCACCAGGTCTTGGTGAACGTGTCAGGTGGATCGAGGCCACGTACTGGCTAGCCTGGATGTTTCTGAGGGCAAGGACGGTCTTGGTCATCTGAGAGTCTCCAGTACCCAGCGTGGATCCTGGTGCATAGAGGGTGCCCAATAATTGCTTGTTAAATGAATGAATGGACAAGGGACTGTCATCCAGGTGAGATTTCCTGATAGGGCCTAAAGCTACAGAGATAACTCTAATAGGGTCTGGGCATTGGAGATGAGTCAGGCAACATCCTTATGCTCTACTACAAGTCCTGGGCTAACTGGTGGGATACTGCGTCGCGACAAACACACAGGTATGCCTGTACCACCACCATCCAGTCACACAACGGCTCCATTACAAGTCCCTGTGTCAACCCCTCTCCCTCCTCCCCAATGCCAGATCTGTTTTCTGTCCTTCTAGTTCTGCCCCCTCCAGAAAGCATTTATGGAATCCTACAGCACTCAGCCCTCTGAGTCTGGCTTCCGTCTCCAGCCTATCCTTCAGCATCCCATGTGATCTTTCCAAAATTCAAATGCCTGCTCCCTTGTACTTCCACTTACGCCCAGATACACCCTGAAGGATCCGGCCTCTGCTCACTGCCCATGCCAGTCTTTGTTTTTGTCTTAAGACTTTTGTCTAATTTAACAGTTTTAGCTCTTATGTGATGGGGAGAGCTTTATAATAAATGTATCAGATTGGCAACACCAGAACCTACTGCTCAATCTTCAAATCACAAAGAGACCCTCCAGATGTGAACCTCAACTAGGCATTATTTGGGTTAAGAAATTGAGTCTAAACCTGATCACTTGTATCTAACTACTAGTTTATTGGAAATACAGGGAACAGAAGAACATGTGAAATGACACATGGGGATACAATTACCAAAATCCAGACTAGGAAACTACAGAACAGATAACCCAGTTTCTTCTTCAACAACAACAAAATTACAAGAAAAGATGAGGAATCTGTAGGTTTCAAGAAATTTAGACATATCAACCAAATATAATGCGTTGACCTTATTTGATTCAAATCCAAACCACCTAACTGTAAAAAACATGTATGAGCAATTGGGGGAAATTTGAACTTTGATATTTGGTGATGTTAAGGAATTATGTTTAACTTTTTAAGCTGTGATAATGATATTGTGGTTATTTATTTTTTTTTAACTATTTAAGTCCAAAAATCCATTCTGAAGTATTTATTGGTGAAATGATGTCTCCACTTTGTTTTCAAAATAACCCAGAGGTTAGGGGAGAGGGGTGGGTATAGTCTTGGGTTGGCCATGAGTTGATATTGGTTGAAGCTGGATAATGGGTACATGGGTTCATTAAATTATGCTCTAATTTTGTATAAGCTTGAAAATCCTATAATCGTTTTACTTTTTATTTCCCGCCCCCCCTTCTTCTGCCTCCCCTCCACCCCCGGGACTCCGGTTCGGTTCAAGCCGTTGTTTCTCAGTCTAGTTGTGTAGGACACAGCTCCCTGGCCCATGCTGGTATCTGCACCCGCCCACGGTAGCCTGTGGCAGCACTCAGCAGCCCCAGCAGTTTACGCCAATCTCCATCTGCTCACGTCAGCCCTTCTCCAGGGAGCTCTGTTGTTCACAATCTTAGCTGTAGAGGGCGCAGCTCACTGGCCCATGTGGGAACAGAACCGGTGATCTCAGCCTTAGGAGAAAGGCCTTCCAACCACCTGAGCCACCCAGAAAGTGGTAAATTTTTTTTTTTTAATGGAGACTCTCTGGACGGTTGCGGGGAAGGATGAAAAAAGTGAAAGTATTAAGAAGTACAAATTGGTAGTTACGAAGTAGCGGGGGTGGGGGTGGTGGAGTGCTGCATGAAGAATGTAGTCAGTAGAGTTGTGATAGCTACGTGTAGTGCCGGGTGGGTGCTGGACTGATGCAGGGATCACTTCATGGATTGTGCAAATGTCTGGCCACTGTGCTGTCCTCCTGAGACTAATATAAAATAATGTTGACTATCAACTATAATTGAAAATTAAAAAAAATAAATGGAGACTCTCTCCAAATCTTTGAGATTGGTTGGGCACAAGGTGGTAGGATCCTATTTTGTAGGTGAGGAAACTTGACAGCTCAGTGAGGAGACCCTCCCCAAATCCTAGTTAGTTGGAGCGCCAGGATTTCAACCCGGATCTGAGTACCAGGTCTGTCTGTCCTGGTGCCCTTGCCTAGCTGAATTCCTGGTGGAATTCCTAAGTGACTTGTGGGGGGGTCCTCCCTTGGGAGCCTCTCCCTTTCTGCAGCCCTGGTCACTGGCTGGGGGGTTGTCCTGAGATGACCTTGAGAAGGGTCAGCCACCACAGCCAGCCCTTGGGCCAGGCTTGGCAGCCCTGGCAGCCACTCGTGATGAAGTCTTGGCTAATCCCAGGCTTGGGAGCCAGGCTTGTCAGACAGAGGTGGGCAAATAGGCCTCATCCACACTCCAGCCTAGAACCTGCTGGATTCACCCTGAAGAACGTAATGGCAGCCCAGGTGTGAGAAGGGTGCAGATTTTGTTTCTTTTTAGCAGGACTTGAGGCAGAGACCAGTGCAACATGCCACCTGCCACCTGCCATGGTTCCCAGAATCATGCTATCATTGGCTTCTCCTCAGGCCCAAGCTATCTGGTGCTGGCTCTGTGGTTGGCCAGGGATGCCCAGGGCCACTTCCGAGGTAGGGGTGCCAGGGACCCAGGCTGTGGTGAGAGTGAAGGGGTCAGAATGAGTCACCTCTTTAGCATGTCCAGGTGTTTAGGCTACACAGAAAAACAGGACCCAGGGCAGGGGACAAAGCCCTCTGTCAACCAGCTAATTGGAGTATGGGAGGCAGATATCACTCTCATTTTATAAAAGGGAAGCTGAGGCTCAAGGAGAGTGACCCACCTGAAGTCATATATGGAGTAAGGGACAGAGGTCAGACTCAGCCCATCTTGCAGGTGGTAGAACTCAGCCCTTCCCCGCCCTGCCCTTTGTTCTCTGTCCCCTTCCTTCTCAGTGCTGGCCACTGTGCAGGGACCTGGGCCACTGGGAGACCTTAGGGGTGGCAGCTGGCTTGGCCCTGTGCTGGATATTGGAAATCAGCAGCTGGACATCCTTCGTGATTGGCTGAGATCTCCGGCTTCATGGAGAGTGTGGGGGACAAGGGCCCCTCAGGGCCAGCTAGCAGAGGGACCCAGGACAATATTCCCCAGCTCTGAGGATGTGGGAAGGCTGCTGCTCTACCGCCGAAGAGGCAGCAGCACGACCCGCTAAGTGCAGACAGCTGAAGGGACTGCCAAGGATAGCTGAAGTGCTGGATAGTGCAGGCTTGTGGTTATGAGGGCATTTGGGTGGGTGGGAGGAAGGCGGGCACATGGTGGAGAAGGCAGAAGCTGGCGCCTCAGATACTGCCTTTTTAATATAAAGTTACTGAGTTTGACTTTACAAATTATGTTTCTTAAAGAACATTTCAGGAATCAGAGAAAGACTTTGGAAGAGAAAGGGAAATGCCCTCTAATCTCTTCAGGCTGAGGGGGACCCTGGCCTTGAGAGAGGGTGGTGCAGGGCCCATATCCAGGGGGCTGGCCCTAAGTGGCCTGCAGCACATGTAGACCCAGCTCCTTGGGCTAGTATGGTTGGCATGAGCCTGGTGCCAGAGTCCTTGGTAGCACCAGGGGCCTGTAGGAGGGTGTTGGCCACGGGGTTGGCCTCCTGCCTGCTCCAGTGTGGAAGGCAGGGCGGGCTGGTGCTAACTTTCTGGACTTTGGGAATGGGTGGGCATGATTCTAGAGGAGCCTACTGTGGGGACAGAGCCAGGAGTGCAGTTTCCAGGCTCTCGGCCTCACGTGGAAAGGTGCTGGCTCAGGTAGTAAATAGCCATCAACTATAATTGGATGGCCATCAGCTATAGCTAGTTGGCCATCAGCTGTAACCAGTGAGCCATTGGCCACTAATATAACTGCCGTGGCTACGCTAGCAGAAAATAGGGACTAGCAAGAGCGGATTGCAGAGAGGCGGATGCCGCCAGCAAGAATATAGTGGTATGACTCCCCTATGTATGGCTCCATGAGTGTTCCTTTTTGGCTTCACCCTATCCTGCGTTCTTATGTGGGGGACGGGACAGGAGACCCCGCATGACACCCTGCATGACACCTACCTCCCCTAGTATGCCCTGGGTAGGGTATCCATGGACAAAGCTCTGGTCAGTTCATGTTCTCCCTGCTCTCCAGACATCCTGTTCAATGAAATCCATGCAGCTTCCAAGTTCACAGGGTGAAAGACCTTCTGGTGCAGGCTTGAGGGTTTAACATTGGATCAGTGACCCCACCTGGCTCCTTATCCTCCAGGCCAGGCACCCTGAGGGAGGAGGGAAGAAGGAAAGGAGTCGGGAGACCAAGGCTACTAGGAAGGATGATTTCTTCTGAACTGTCTACATAAGCAGTTTTTTAACTAGCTTCCTGGAGTCCAAGGGTTCCAGAAGGGGTTGCGGGCAGGTTAGGGTGGCATTGGGGGGAACACTGCCTTTATATCTGGGAGTATGGCTTCATGGTATATTTAGAAAAAAGGCTTCCCACTACTGAAATACTGATCTGGTCCAGCAGACAGAAAAGGGGGCCGAGTCAGGAGTCGGTTCAGCTTACACAGTGGTAGCGTCTATGGCACTCAGCTTTCCTGTCCTGTGCTCATGGCAGAACCTCAGTTTTGGGGCTTGAGAGTGAGGTGCTCAGTGGCCTCTTAGGACAGAGGGCTCTGAGCTTCCAGCTGGGGTGGGATGTTGGGAGAAGGGAAAGAGGGAGTTGGATATGGGGGGAGTTGGATGTTGCAGACTGGAGTCTATAGTCACAGGGGAATGGGTGATCCTGGGGCTGAGGCTGGTCCTCAGGGGTCCCCCATGATCTCCATATAGGAAGGGGTGTTGGAAAGTGGGGTTACTATCAGGGCTGAGAAAGTTGTGCGCTACCAGGCCCTAATGTGGCCTGAGAGTTAATCCCGTGTGCTTTGAGCTAGCATCCCCTTGCAGGGCTGCATCTGCCCCAAGGAAGGGGCAGTTTTTCTTTGCTGGGCACCTAAGGGGCTATTTAGTTGCAGCTGTGTTTTCATGGTAAGCAGTTTGTTTTTACTAGGATTGGGTTTATTTTGGGTGGTTTGGGGGAGAGTGAGGGAGAGTGGGAGGCCAATGCCACTCTTTTAAGGCCACTAGGTGGATCCTCCTAGGGTGTCCTTAGTGGAGCTGGGCCCCTTGACCTTGGAATTCTAGGGAAAGCTGTACACAAGATGGAATGGGCTGTCTGCACCTTCCCCCCACTCCCCCAGCTGCAGCAAACCGGGTGTGTTCCTCTGCATGTACCTGCCCAACTGGTGACCTGAGTTAGATCCAGGACATGGTAGAAGTGGACATTCCTACCAGACCACCCGTTTTCCAAAAGGTTCCAGGTACCTCCGTTCTTCCAGCCTTGGCTCACCCACAGCCCTCTTCACCCATCAGTCTTGACGCAGTTCCCACCTTTTGGTTTCCTTCTCCCAAGCTGAGGCACCCCGTCCCACACATCTAAGGGAAGAGCTGGGAGGCTGCGGAGCGCGGGCTGGGTGAATAGGGCGTGATCTAAGAGTCAGTCGAGCCTGAAGTGAGGATACACCCGGGGACCCATCCCACCGGGACTCATCCCCCAGGGATCCAACCCGCAGTCGCTCTGGCTCCGCAGCACGTGTGGAAGGTGATCTGCACCCGCCGCACGCCCTTCCGCCCCTCTTCCCCCTGGAATAACCCGGCATGCACGCGGTTGCTGGCACCGAGGGGCACTCGGCCATCAGGGGTGCTGTAGGCGCCCGGCTGCGCAGAGCCACCTCCATCTCTGCGATGGGAAGGCCCGCCCGCTTCGCCAGGGGGCGTGCTTGGTTGGGGTCTGGTGCTCAGCGCCGTCGGTCCCCGGGCCGGCGGACCGGGGCCGGAACGGGAGGTGGGGGTGGGGTTCGTGTGGCGCAACAGAAACGAGCCCATCCGTAGCCCCGCAAGAGGGCCAGTTTGTTCATTGCGAGTCGGTGGGCTGGGTATTGGCTTCCAGAGACCAGGTGGGTGAAAGGAGGTCTGAGCGCCTGATCCAAGCATAGCAGGGCATCTGGGGGCGAAGGCTAGGCAGGACCTCCCTCGCCCGCGCGGTGGATTCGGGTCCTCGCCCTCCCTGGGACCCACACCGGCGCCTCACGACGCGACCCGGACCGGCTCAGCCGCGCGGTTGCAGTGACACCCAGCGGCCGTGGAGGAAAGTGCAGGCGCCGCCCTCTCGGCTCCCGAAGTAAGGTCGGCGCCTCTTGAGGTTCCCACTCGTGGTTACCAGCGGGCACCCCCGGGAGAGAAAGCCGTGCTCTGCAGACTGTCCCGCGGGGCACTTCCCCTTCCCCTCCCCCAGCTTCCTCCCTGCAGTCGCTGGAGCGCTGGGAGATCCTGCAGGGCTGCAGTGCCCGGAAGGGCGGGGCGGGGCACAGCGGCGGCGCTGGGCTGTGACCCCGAGTAGTTTCACTTCTGGATCCTGCCCCGGGTGTGATGGGAGAGTACCTGGGTGGGGGTGGAGGGGGGACACACAGGCGGGCTTAGGTCCAGTGCTCAGGACCCCGAGTGAGAGGTGGGTTTTTACTCCTGGATGTCATGCTCCCCGCGCCCCCCTCCATTTCCCACCCCCATGGGTTCCACTCCGCTGTTCCCCGAGCTGCCACTCCACCCCAGCGGCCGCCGCCTTCGCGGGGGCTGCCGACCCCCAGAGAGGCCCCGAGCAGCGTGGGCGGCAGGAGGAGCGAGCTGTGAAGCCGCAGGCAGGGGGTTAGGCTGCGGGCTGCTGAGATGCCGAGCTGTTTCTCAGAAGTGCAGCTGCCCCTCCCCTCACACCCCCCTCAACTCCCACCTCGCACCGCACCGCACCCCTTCCCACCCTCCGCCTGGCCTAAGCCAGGAATCTGGTGTCTGGGTCCACGCAGAATTAAGAGGAGATCCTGCGAGAGGACGAAGTTCAGACCCGGCCTCAGCGCCCATTTTCAAAGCCTCCCACTATCACCTACCTGTCCCCAACACTCCTGTGGGCCAGGATTGGAATTTCATAGAACGGTTAAGAAAGTGATCACTTGCAAAAATCACCGGCGGCCATCACCCTAGCTCCCGAGCCCTACCTCAGTCCCAGTGCCTGAATTGATGGGGAGAGAACGAAGAGGGAACAGGACCCCTCTCCTATTCTTGTTTCTGGAGTTAGAGAGAAAAGGCCTGGCTGGAGCAATGGGGTTGAGGTCCAGGCTAAGTCCCAGCTGGAAGGAACTTCAGAGATCTGACTCTAGGGGAAAAAATCAAGGCCCAGAGAGAGAAAGCCAAGTGGCCAGGGTCACCCAGAGAGTGGCAAGGCTGGGACTGGAACCCGGGAGTCCAAGTACTCAACTGGAATGGGCACCAGGCTGCTCTGCCTGCTTTACACACACACACACACACACACACACACACACACACACACACACACACGTCTAGGGAGAGCAGTTAGGGTCTGTGAGCAAGAGGGAGGTGGAGGTGCTGAGACTGTAATTCCAGTGGGGGTGGCATGGGGATTGAGCTGGTGGAAGGACAGGCCTGGGGGAGGAGGTGGCATCTGCCCCCCTAGTTCCCATCCATCAGCCGCCCCCAGGGCTGTGGTTTATCTGACTAGGCAGCTCTTCAGGGCCAGGGGGCCAGGGGACTGAGGGGGGAGGAGAGGTGATGGGAAAAGGCTGTTCTGGGGCTTCCTGCCCCCTCAGTCCTGGGGAAGGGGGGCACTTTACATCACCCACAGGCTCTCTAACCTCCATTCTTTCCACTACAGTGCTCTTTCCTGGGGTATGTTCATGTTATTCTGGGGGAAGATCTGTTATTTTGGGGGAAGGGAGGCACCTGCTTACTTCACAGGTCAAGACAGAGTTAAAAACAAAACCGCAGCAAATTCAACACCCCGTGTCCTTCAGGGACTTTCCATGACACCTTCCTTCCCCCCTCTCCCCCAAGCCAGGGAGTATCTCCCCAGAGGGCCTCCCCACCCCAGGTGCAGTGGCTTTTGGCTTTTATGCAAACAACTGTCTGACCTGGGAATGCTCTGCAGTCAGAACTTGTGTCCTGGGCCTCATGTATTCCTCCACCATCCCTCAGCCTTCCTGGCCTTCCCAAAGTTCTCACCTCCACTCTCCCTCAGACTCTGGATGCTCAGGGACAGAAGGCAGGGAAGAGATATAGGTCCTTGTTCCCCTGCCTGCCCTTGGGTGGCAGTTGCCTGCAGGTGGAGATTTGGGCACGCAGCCTGTGTGAATGGCCTGGTTGTGTTGAGTGATGGGGGAGAAGGAGGGTGCAGGTGTAGGGTGGCCTCCACTGCCAGGCTCACCACCCTCTAAAGCATCCAATTAGTTCCCAAGAATTAGGAAAGGAAACTGTCCTCAGGCTGGAAGTCCATTCCGTCCCAACCCCAGCACCAGCCAGTTAGGGATCTCTCTCCTCCGCTCACTGGCAATGGGGATCCCTGTCTCCCTCTTTCCTCCCTGAACTGCTTCTGCTTTGGGAAGGGAACAGAGATGGAAACAGCTACATAGTATTCTTTCCAAGACTGAAAATCAGCTACCAAGAGGCCATTTTTGAATGTATTTAATGTTACAATACAAAGACAGACTGCAATACCAGTCCTCTCTCTCTGCCCTTAGTGGGGAGACTGGAAAACCTGTTGGAGATCCTGAAAACAGCCTGGTGGTGCTGCATGGAGGGAGATGGTGCTGAAGGTAGAGCCAGCAAACGCTGCCACCAACCTTGCCCTACATTTGCTAATCCTAAACCTCAGAAATGTCTTCCTCCTGCCTCTTCCACAGGAGGGAAAGGGAAGGTGTTTTGGATGAGTCTGAGCAGGAAGCCAGACCACCTCTCAGACTCTGACATTTGCTAAGAGAGAACAGAAGATACCAAGACCGGGAGAAAGCTGTGCGATCCCTATGACATTCTCCTAGGAGCTTTTCCCCCAACACCTTAGGTTTGGGCCTCCAGGTGTCTAAAGACTATATTTAAATGTGGTTCAGTAACTGTAACTTGAGTTTCCCAATGGATGTTTCTGAGACCCTACAGATGAAAAAGTCAGGACTTGCCTATCTTTTAGGAACAATCCCTGCTGGGAGGAAGGGTGGGATGGTGTCTTGGAACTGGGAGACCCTGTGCTTGATGTGTTGATCCTGTCAGGTGAAGGCCCCAATCTCCTCCAGTTCCTGTAGTGAACTAAGGACTAGTGGAACCAGAACCCCACTGTGGGGACATGGTGGCTAGCAGCAGGATACCAATGGCAGGCTGAGCAAGGCATCAGGGGAGATGCTTTCTTTTGGTGACAATTCCACTTATCTTGGTACTTGAACTGTAAGCATTAGCCAGAGGGGCTAAATTAAGAAATAGCCCTAGAGGTAGACTTGAGCCCTTCCATTTTCTGACAGCAGCAGCTATAAATGATAGACATGCACGTGACTAATTTTCAACACACCAGTTTATATATTTTTTATTTTCAGTGTAAAAAATCAAACATGATAAAGAAACCTTGAAAATATTATCAGCAGGGTTTTTTTGATGCAAGGAGGCACTCATTATGGTTCTGGCAAGGTTAGCATCGCTACATTTCAGAAGCAGACTCGTTCAACACTCTTTATTGAGAGTAGGGCGCCTTACGGTGCTCCAAATGGTTGGACTCCAGGTCAAACTTGAGGGGACCAAGAGGGAAGATCAGTGCTGGGCAAGGAGGGCATTTCTGAGAAACTCAGATGAGAATGCTGTGAGCACAGGCTGTGTCAAAACTTCTCGGCAGGGTCTCCCTCCCTCACTCCTGGTGGAAAGGCTGCTCTGAGCCCCAAACCACATTCCCTTCCTCACCCGTCATTCTGCAGACGAGGGTCATCCACAGACCACACGTGTGGTGGCTTTGGCAACCAAAAGTTAAAATTAAGCGATGGTTTTTCCAGCAGCCAAAATGATCCCTCACCAAAGCTCACACA
Source organism: Rhinolophus ferrumequinum (assembly GCF_004115265.2). NCBI lineage: Eukaryota > Metazoa > Chordata > Mammalia > Chiroptera > Rhinolophidae > Rhinolophus > Rhinolophus ferrumequinum. The sequence continues at coordinate 36,354,727 of NC_046304.1, forward strand.
GACTGAGAACCAGAGCATGCAAAACCACAGTCTGGGTGAAGGGATGTCTGCTTTTCAAATGACCTGCTAATTCTTTGCAACCCACAGTAATTTGGTTTCTGTGAACCCACAGAAGCAGACCCACCAAAAAGGGCCTTGTCTGCTAACATGGAAGAGTCCTTGTATAAATGACTCACTGGCAATGGGATCAGTCAGTCTTCAGGCTGCCCCATTTTCCTAGCATGTTAAAATGTCTGTTCTCAGCCTTTTCTAGGAGAGGAAGAAGCAAAGCTGCACTTACATTCAGAATATGCAATAGGCCCCACAGATGCGTGGCACGGGCTTGGAAGAAGGTGGGTGCCATTATAGGACTGCTCCCCAGGTTTTCTAGAATGGGCCAGTGGGGAGATGGACAGTGAGGACCATTGGAGGAAACTAAATTGCTTGGGGAATTAATGGCTGAGGGCTCATAAGATGGTGAGGGAGCAAAGCTATTCTACTCCCCTGGCTGCAATGCCTTGAAGTACCTGTAGCCTGTGGTTAACGCACATTGGTTCTAAGGTTCAGTATGTTCTTTACTCTTATGCATTAAAACAACACGAAGGAAACTGTGTTACAGACCAGTTGCCTCCATTGGCAACTGAATTATTATTATGATCCTAGTATGGTCTTTGAATATTTTCCATGTCTTTAAATCCAAATGCAGTACATATAGTGGAAAATTTGCAACCATCCAACAGAATCCCCCCAACCCCTTAAAAAAAAAAGTAATATTACCCCATAGACAAAATTACATAAAACCTCACAACATCCTTGGGAGGTAGATATTGTTATGACCTTACATTGTTTTAATCAAAATATTAACATTCCAATTTCAGATAACTCAATATCAATGTATAAGACAGTCCACTATTATCATATTCAGAGGAAACGCATTCACTTTCTTTAAAGTACAATGATCTGTTTATCACATTGAGAGCATGGTGGGGTACAGACTATATACAGCTTGGGTAAACAGAAGTCCAGTCTTGTGTTATGAGCTCACACAAGTTTAAAGCCTGCAGCTCTCGTTGAGCTCTTCTGAGCCCCCAGGTTTAGAGGCAGCAGTCCCCAACTCTGGGTTCACTGATCATTCTCAGAACCGGTCAGTCCTTTAGAGAACAGAGTCCTTTTCCTCGGGTGGCCTTTGGTTTCAGGTCAAAATTGTCCTCTTTACAGGCACTTACATCCCCAGTCATTCTGCTTTTCTGAACTCTGCCTACAGAGTCTCTGCACTATGCTTTCTATCTGAGCGCAGAAATAGCTCCCAACTCTTTACAAGGTAAGAGATACCACTATATACCGCTCATCTTCTCCACAGCCTGATGCTGTTTTCCAGGACAAAATGTTCATGGCTTCACGTTCGTTACTCTCCTTGAGCTCACAAGTCCAAATTCTGAGTCTTTGTGAAAGAGCTCAGACATCTCTGAGGGCTCAAATCTTGCGTGTCTCCAAGTTTCTAAATCTCCACTAGAGACCAACATACATACCTGCTCTCAGTGGGGTCCAGTTTAAAGTTAGGGCTTTAAACATTTAATACTTCCATTATAGTCTTACTGCCCGCCCTGGGAAGTACTGCTTTTTCCCTTCAAACGTTCTAAACCTCATATTTAGCAGAGGAGGAGAAGAAGAATGATACAGAAGCTACTTGGGCAAACTTTATGTTGATATGAGCTTTGTTAATAACACAGTGTTTCAAGCGAGTAACATTTTGTATTCTTAAACATTTCTCTTTGCAAAAAAAATCTGAGGTCCTTTTATATCTGGGCCACTGCATGGGCCTAGCAAAATGTCGAGTGCTGCACTTAAAAGGTGAGAGATCTTGTCACTGACAAAGTCAAAAGCTGAGTCAGGAACAGCCCAGAGGTAACAGAGCATAAGATTAGCTAGCTTATCTGTATCAAGGCAAATATCTTTTTGGGAGAGTGAGTTAAGGAATCTAGAAACTGCTGGATTTATTAATTTTTTTTCCCCTGGTGGTAGTGGTGGAGGGTAATGGGGAGAACACTTCTATTTAGTTCTCTGCCAGTAGGAAATGCCCTTGCAACACTTCAAATGGTGGCAAGGGACATTTGGAGATCCAGTTTTCTCCCTTTTTCACCCTTACCCCCATTCTGTCTCCTTGGCTCCAAGGGAACTTTTCATGGGGTGGGCTGTTTCTCAGAGTGTGGCCTCCTGAGTGTGTGGCGGGAGGCCTGCCTAATAATGAAGGAGAGAGACCTACATGTTCAGAGGGACTCTGGCTCAGAAAGCTAATGTGCTGCCTGAAGCCGCTACGAGACTTCACTGTCCAACAGGGTCCATGGGTTGGTCAAACATGAGTCCTGACCCGCCCTTTTCTCTAAGCATCTTGCTAACATTCTCCTTCACCCTCTTCCCCCACCCCCAGCACGGGGAGGGTGGAGGGTCATTAATTAGTATAAGGAGTGCCTACAGAAGGAAGTGTTTACTTGTGTGGTGGTAACCATTACATACCACCTGGTTCAACTTTTAAGATAGAAGAAGGTGGAGTTTCCATATAAATTTTCTCTGGACTTGACATGCCCTCGTCTAGGCTCAGGATGCTACTGTGAAAGTACAGCCTTTGGAAATCATTCAGAAAACCCATTAGTCACAAGGAAAATGAGGGTCATATCAACAAAAAGCGTCCCCAAGTGGGTGGGATGGGCCTTAGTTTCACTATCTTAAGGTGCAGAAGTTGGTGTCTTCAGCAGAGACTTTCCCACTAATCTGGTGGAAATGCTTGCTTTCCCTAGCTTCCCTCCTACTAATCCTCACTTCCAAATTCTCTTTCTTTTGCTTCCTGAATAGTCAACAGGATGTGTGATATTTCAAGAATTTAATAAGCAGCTCCTCTTTCACAATGGGTATAAGCAACCTGGCACAGCTTGGAGTCTAGGATTATGTAAACACAGTGATATAGTGAATACTACACACAGAAATACATCTAGTCTTTCAGCTGAAATCTCCAACATGTTGGGACTGTTGCCATGGAATTTCACAAAATCTTTTTTCTTGAGACAGACGCCATGCTACAAAGAGGGATAAGCCATTTGTGCAGTCTGAGGTGGAACATTTTAATTACTGGCCACACATAAACGAGTTGAGTTTGAGCCTAATGCATAAACCCTTTTGAAATATCAAGGCAAATACATAAAATGCGAATCTACCAGGAATTTGGGATTCTTGGCTCCGGTAGAAATGTTCACAAAGCTGACTGTTAATTTGTAAACAGGCTCCATGAAGTTGTCCCTGGAAGCAGAATTTATTTTCCCTAACACAAGTTCTTAAAAAGGAAAAAAAAAAAAAAGAGTTTTTGGCAAGCAGCTGCAGGTGCCAGTTTGTGTGTACACTTTGGGGCAAGATCAAAATACCTTCCTGTTTTTTGTTCCTCCCCACCATCCTCTTTACATTTACAACTCAGTGGTTAAAGGAAAAACTTAACACTACCATTTTCACACCAAAGATATGTGAAACACATATTCATATACAGACTCTTCTGCTTAAACTTAATGCTGCATAAATGCTTACTTTTTCAAACATTGGTGGGTATTAAATACCCACGAATACATTAAGAGCTTTAAAAAAATAACTGGTTACTGCATAATCACATAAATTTAAAGCTGGAAGGGATCTTAGAGAACATCTAAATTCAACTCTAGTCAACGGTTAGGAAACTTAGTTTTAAAAGTTAAGTGACTTCAATGGAATACTACTCTGCCATAAGAAAAGATGAAATATTGCAATTTGCGACAACATGGATGGATTTTGAGATTATTATGCTGAAAGAAATAAGTCAGACAGAAAAAGTCGAGAACCATATGACTTCACTTATATGTGGGATATAAAACTGAAAGCAACAAAGGAACAAAACAAACAAACAAACAAACAAAAACTCATAGACACAGACAACAGTTTAGTGGTTACCAGAGGGTAAGTGGGGAGGGTGGATGGTAGGAGAGGGTAAAGGGGGTGAAATATATGGTGATGGAAGAAGAACCGACTCTGGGTAGTGAGCACACAATGTGATACAGAGATGATGTATTACAGAATTGTACATTTGAAACCTATGTAATTTTACTAACCACTGTCACCCCAATAAATTTAATTTAAAAAAAGAGTTAAGTGATTTGCCCCAAGTCATACAGCTGCTTAGGGCAAATGTGGAACTAACAAACAGATTTTGTGGGCCCTATTCCGGTGCTAATTTTATAGTGATCACAGTGTTTTTCCTTGATAGCATGCCTCCCATAGTTAAGGATAGAGATGACCAATACATCTGCAGAACCAAGATCGGACTTTCAGGAATTTTTGTGGAATACAGCAGCTCCATTTAAAGTGGGGGTGAGGAGGAACCCAAACGGCCTGATAAAGAAGAACCTACCAGGAGAGCTGTTCCCCTCCTCACTCCATCATGAAGCTCAGCTCTGATCTAAATAACACTCATGGTGTCCATCCCTGAGTCCTCTCTGTAAGGAGGGGGAGACTAAGTCATACTTTTTGGAGTCTTTGGTATTTTTTTACATTTTTTTTTTAATCAAAAAAAAAAATCACTGGCAAGTTTGCTTTGGGTCTGTACTAATACTCCATGAAAAAGACCAAGAACTTTCAGGTAAATGTTTTTCTTCTTTCTCTCCTGGTGGTGCTGCTAAACCATCTTGTCACTCAGAAGTCAGCTCTGCCAATCTTGATCACAGGAAATGGATGCCATCGCCCACAGTGGACAACTTCCTGGAGTTTCGATGATGGTCTATATTTAAAACCATCAGTTCTTCTGGTATAGAATTTCTCCTATAGATGACTGACTCAACCCAAAGCAGCTTTTAATTGGAGATGGGAGGCTAAAGAGTAGAAGCAGAAGTATCATCAGACGACTTTTTTTTCTTTTCTTATGTGATAAGGAATGGACTGATTCTCAGTGACTAGGTCTTCAGTCATTGGTAACAGGGACTTATTTCATGGCTCTTCTTCCCCTTACTCTTAGACTCTAACTGGGATGGGGGATATTACATCCCGACCCTTCAGCCTTGTGGTAAGGACAGAAGGGCAAGTCTTCCCAACAAGTTCAACCGGTCAGCTCTTCTTCTCTGTAGGCCTGGGCTTACGACCAGAAGGCTTCTGCACGTATGGCTGGCTGATGTATCTCAGAAAGAATGTCTCGTGCAGCTAAACTGGGGGACTCTTTTGATTGATAACAAACTCCAAAGAAAGCCTGTTCTATTGATGCAAAAGACAATGACCAAATACTTCACTGCCTTTTTAAAATATCATAAAATTCAAGTTCCTGATGGGAAAACAAACATTACACAGAGTAGTAATCTGGTGTATCTGCAAACAACTTTCGAATAGAGACTGCGTTTTTCTGTTGCTCATGTGAACGTGACCCTTTGTATGGAAAGGAGCTTGGAACAGAGTTTCTTTTGAGAGTAACTTGTTAGGCTGGGGTATCAGTTTTTAAAAGCAATGTTGAATGCTCAGGTGCAAATCGTCTCTGGGACCAGATGTTCACTTCAGCATGGCTCTGTGTTCTCCTCTGGCTATGTGAGACGAGAACTCATACCGGTCGTGGCTTCGATACCCACACATGTTACACTCAAAAGGGTCACGAAAGCCGTGGCAACCCATGTGAATAGTGAACATCACATAATCCAGGAAGAGGACTCGGCAGTGGTCACACCGATACACATCCATCATCTCCCCTTCTTTGTTGATCACTTTGATGGAGTCTCGTGGGCAGATGGGTGGGGGCTTGAGGAGTTCATAAGAGCGGGGGACCTCCTTCAGAAGCGGCATGCCATTGCGGACCCGCGGAGGAACCATGTGATTTTGCTGATAGATGTGATTCTGGCGCTCTTCATGGTTGCTGTCAGTGTCCGTGGAGTCATGGCCACTGTTGTTAGGGGAGAGGCCTCTTTCCGAAGGCAGGCTCTTCTCTGGCAGGTGGATGCTCTTCTTTTCCAGGTCCTGGGGGGCACCATTCGGCATCTCAGCACGGGTGAGGGCCATGGGATACATGCTGCTGATAACTGGAACCATCTCTGAGGTGGGAGCAGGGGGTGTCTGGACTAAGGGGCGCAGGGCCTCGGCACCGAGATAGCTGATGGCATTGTTGATGGCTTGGTCCATCATTCGGGTCTGTATTATCTCACTCTCTTTCTCGTACATATAGCTGGGAGTATAGCTGACGTCAAAGCAGTGGCGCTTTTCACCTAGAAGAAGTGACAGAGTGAGTTACAAAAGGAAAAATACGAAGGCAGGCTGTTTGTAAAATTGTTTTTCAGAGTCATGTTCAAGAACACCCAGCCCAGCACAATGGTTCCATGCGGTGCTGAAGTCTCAGGGACAGCAGGTGACAGCACCCGAATAAATGAAGCCAGCAGGCAAACGGGGGCGTCAGAGATGTCATTAAGTTGAAGCTACCATGTGAATTGTTTCCACTGCTCCCGTCGGAGGGGAACTCTGGAGAAAAGAAAGCAAGAGAACAGGAAGATGGGGTTTAACGGGGGCTCCCTGTGCAGGAGCACAGGGGCCTCTGCACTTCCACTGTGTGTGAACGCTTAAGACGCAGTCAATTCCCAAACTCTAATTTTGCTTGTATTTTGTGCGTATCATACCAGAGAGCCAGGGGACGGAAGTACTGCAAAAAGCGGGGATGTTCAGTGACAAGGCCTCGGCGGCTTTTTAAATAGCTACAGGAGTAAAAAATAGCTCCAGAAACTCCCCACTCCCTACACTTGCCACTCCCCAAACACATCAGTTATTGGACTGAGATTTAAATAAAAGAGCTTTAAATGTAGGAAGTTTTAGAAAAGCTTTCTTGATGAAAGATCATGATCTTTGTCCCTTTCATAAAGTGTGTTATTCTGTTGCTTGAAAAAAATGTATCATTGATATACACGCGATCATTAGGACCTATGTCACACTTAACTGAAACATTTATTTGTGGTCACCCGCTCCTACTTCGCATGTCAAACTGCTGAGAAATTTTGAAAACAGAGTTTAGCCACCTTCAGGGCGTGTGGGTGTTGTGTGTTAGAAAACAGAGGCTCTCTGGTCACAGGGAAAGCAGGAGCCGCGTCTGTAGTGAGGGCAGATGTACTCAGTGGTGAGTGGCTGGTAGAAGGAAGACAAAGTGGGGAAGACATGTCGAGAGCTAGCAGTGAGGCTAAGGTTATTGCTGATGCTTTTTCATTCTATAGACGCTGGATTCTGGAGAGATTTGCTGAACCATAGCCTCTCTCTTCTGTAACATTTCCTAGGTACTTGTGGTTCCAAAATTTGTCCCTGCCATACAGTACAGGGTCCAGTAATGAAAACCCACAAGGAAACAAAAGGATTGGGAGAACCAGTTCCTTTTCTTGAGGTGTCTCCAGCTTAGTGGGAGACAAATAAGACCTGTATATATGGAACTGGAGAAAAAGAAATGTTGAAAGTTTTGAAAGGGCTGTCTTGCCCTATGGAGGCCTTTGACTTATTCCAAAAGTCATGTTTGAGGCATGCAAGCAGGGGAGTAATATGTCTTCTTTAAAAAGAATTATAAGGCAAGGCAAGGCAAAGGCAATTTGGTAAAAATTGTATATTTAAGTGTTAAGAGAATGCAAAAAATTCAGGAGTACTTGGGGAAGGGAAAGTATTCTTGCAAAACCTAAATTTTGCGAAGAGTCTTGAAATGGTAGGATTTAGATTTTCAGAGAGGTAGAAGAGACATCCTAATCGAGGAGGGAGCAAGAATGAAGGCAGAGAAGTGGGAATAGACAGGACATGAGCAGGGAAGAGTAAGAATCTGATATTGCTAATGTCAAGAAGTACGAAAGAAAGTATTCCTCAAACTTCGCTTATTCCTTCACAATCTGCAATGTCCACACACCAGGGTAGTGTGGTGGCTGACAGCATGAGCTCCAGAGTCAGACGGATTAGATTTGATGCTGGCTCATCAGTTACTAGCTGCATGACCTTGAGCAATTTACCTAACTTGTCTATGGCTCCGTGTCCTCCTGTAAAATGGGGATAATAATCATATTTACCTCACTGGTCTGTGCTTAGAACAGTGCCTGGCACACAGACAGCACTTGGTAAACATCAGGGTTTTTCATTTTGTTTGAATTTCTTTCCTTCCTTCCTTCCTTCCTTCCTTCCTTCCTTCCTTCCTTCCTTCCTTCCTCCCTTCCTCCCTCCCTCCCTTCCTTTTTCTTTCTTTCTTTTTTCGTTAAAATAAATCTATTTTTGTTTTTTTTTAAGGAAACTTAATATCACTAACATAAAAGGAAAACCAGAATCACTTGCCACAAATATAAGGTAAAATCAAGATGATGAAACAGAGCAATCCAATTTTGATCAGGTACTACTGTAAGTATTTGGAGGAAAAAATCCCCTCTCTTTGTTCAAAACAGGGATTCCCAAGTGTGAGATTAATGTTAAAGACAACTAGCATCGAATTAAATCTAAATCTTTCTCCTCGGTATAAGCACGGAGACTGAAAGAGAACTAAAAAGAAAATAATTTTCTTGCCATGTGGATCAAGGTTTTTAAATGCCCTGTGGGCCTCCTGGCAGGTTGCATCCCACATTTTGGGAGACGTTGAAAAAAGAAAACACATGGCGGAACCAAATGATGGGCATTCTGAAGGCCAACCATAGGGTTTGGATTTGAACAAAGAGCAAACCACTACATGCCCTTGAGCAAGGGAGGCTTGTGGTCAAAATGTTATTTTCAGGATATTAATGTCACAGCATTGTGTAAGATGGAGCGAGAAACTGCAGCCAGAAAGACCAGCTAACAGATCTAATCTAATCAGACGCATTTGTCCTGCATCCCCACTACCTTAAGGCCAACCTGGTAGTTTCTAGACAAATACCTGAGAGAAAACATATGCAAAGAAAAACAGCCTTGACAACGCAATAAAAAGCAACAGAAAAGAAGACCTTTGCCAAGTAATCAATAGTTCTTATTTTTAACTTCCAGATTGGATGTATCTTTTATAAGGCTGTTTGGAAGAATGAGACTGAGAAGAGGAAAGCCAGCTAAAGTTACAAATATTCATTCCCCTAAGAGTCACACAGAAGTGATGAACTTTGGTTTTGTGGCCTTTTCAAAGTTATTGATGATTTTCCAGTGTGGCCAGCTCTACTCAACTCCTCATATACTATGGGTCCCTGTGAATGTTTTCATCTTTTTACCTAACAGAGAGGCTCCAGAAAGTTTCCGGGGTGGGGCAGGCACATCACAAACTCTGCTTTTATCCTTTCTCCCAGGAGTTGGCTTTACTTAATGAGGCCTACAATGTCACAACCCATACCACCTGCAGCATAAGTCAGAAAACAGCTGAGTGCTCAAGTTCTAAGAGGCAAAACATTAAGAGGAAAACGAACCTCGGGATGAGTGGAAATAAGTGACTGAGTTCTGTGGTTAACGCAGACCATTGTTCATTGTAAGAAGATGGGAGAGCCTAAGAGCTTCACGTGCACGCACGCTGCAGTCATCAGATCCCCTCATCTCTGAGTTACGGTAACTTGAGTCGTGCAGATGATTATCAGTCACCTGTAGACACGATGACTCAATGTGTATGAAACTCAGAATGGGTAAGCTACAGTAATTGAAAAGCCAACAGCTCACGTTTCTTTAGTAACACACTCATAAGAAAGGTTAGTCAAACCACAAGAGTGTAACTGCTCCCAAACCTGCACGGAGCTTCTAGTGCAGCTTCTAGTCAAAATCGTACCGCACCTTTGAATGACTAATGAGCAGCTTCAAGCTGAATTAGAGGTTTTTCTCCCAGTAAAAATACAAATGGCCACAGCAAGTCCTAAGTTTAGAAACCAAGGCTGCCTGGTTGGGCCATTCCCTACCTGTGATTCTTTTTAAAGGTGTCGATCCCTGATACCTAGGCTTTGGTGACTCTAAACCGCCTGACCTGAATTGCGGCAATGTGGCGAGGGCATATGGTTGTTGGCTTCTAAGTGCCAACTTGAAAGTACAGAATCACAGCCTAGAGCTAAAAGGGACCATCACCGAGCATGTGGGTTCAGGCCTCTGCCTTTGGGGTGGAGGGATGAGATCCACACCCTAACCTGTTTACTTCTGGTCTTTATATTTCATGGTACCTAGCACTGTGTCTTATACAGAATACTAATAAGAACACCTACTATTTATTGAGCCCCTATTATATATCCAGTGCTGTCCTAGGTACTCACGTTACCTAAGATGAATTATCATCTCTTAGTCAGATGAAGAACCTAAAGCACAAACAGTTTGATTAAGTTGCCAAGGCTGCTAAATGGAGAACCAGGATGCAATCTAAAGGCCCACGTACCTCAGTATGGGTTTGAGCGTTAACTGTTTCCCACCTGCTACCTTGGCCATGCCTGCACAATCCCACCACTGGCAGTGACTTTAGATTCTCTGCTGGGATGGTTCCCATGAGCAGTGGAAAAGCAACTGTGCTTTGTTCCATATGGGCCAGCGTGCAGCATTTAAGAAATACCTGTGATGCACAGTGTTGTGATGTCTAGAAGGTGTGTGACAGAGTGCCTGGCGTATGTGAGCACTCAGTAAGAGACAGATGTTTTATTACGACAATTATCATTATCGTCGTCGTCCTCACACCATGTTAGGTGCTTCGAGTAATACAAACGTAAGTGAATCCAATAGGAGGGGCAGCATTTACACAATTTCATTACAAATCAGTATCCTTAATACTATGTGGTGGAACCAAGTATACAGTAGCCAAGAGAGTGGAGAGAGAAAAACATGGATCACTTCTCAAATATGCCTCACATAACATGGGGCAAATGTTAATCTGTTCTTTTTTTTAAAGACCACTTGTTATCTGAGGTGGTGGTGGTAGCGGTGGTGGACATAGTCGTATGTCTCACAAAAAGCGGACTGTTAAACTTGCCTTGAGTGCAGAGGGACAAGACAGCCGAGAGGAGAGTAGGGGTGAAGACCACGTATACCAGGGGTGCCAAAAAATGTATACAAGTGGACACTTTGGTCAACGTTGCTCAAGCAGTAGTTTGCCATAATCAGAAGTGTCTGGACGCTGATGGTAACCACTCTGAGCACCTCTTATACTTGCAGAAGTCAAACGTGACTTGTATTCATCTTTTGTTATCGGTATATATTGAGTATTACAATTTTAATACAGTTTTCCTTTCTTAAAATGTGTGTACATTGTTTTGGCACTCTCTGTACTTATAAGGGCAGATTGAGGGTGGGCATTCCAGACCAAGAGCATGGAAAGAATGACTACATGGAAGTGGGAAAGTATTACACAGAAGTGTGAGTAGTTCACTGTGGCTGAATTAAAGGAGTAGTTAGCTGAATGATAAAATCAGAAAAGGCAAATTGGAAACAGATTGTGGAAGGCTCAGACAGCCTGGGTGGTTTGGATTTTATTCCAATGGGGAGCCATTGAAAGGTTTTTGTGAGGAGGGGGGAAAATGATTTGAACATTATAAAAAGAACACAATTCCAATATTACAATCATCATGATGGGATAATGTGAAATATTCAGGTTTTCTTTAAGTTTCTTCTTTGGGGGTGGCTGGTTAGCTCAGCTGGTTAGAGCACGGTGCTCTTCACAACAAGGTCGCTGGGTTCGATCCCTACATGGGCCACTGTGAGCTGCGCCCTCCACAACTAGACTGAAACAACTACTTGACTTAGAGCTAATGAGCCCTGGAAAAACACACTTAAAATAAATAAAAGTTAAAAATAAAAAGTTCCTTCAAGTCACTTGAATGTATTTGCTGCTACCTTCATACAATTTCCCGTGTGTATTATCGCTTATTCTTACAAGCACATATCAAAAAAAAAAAAAAAAAAAGGCAGGTAAGTAGAGTAAATGGAATATCTGATGGTGATTTATGGCTCTGATCTCAATCTAAATGAGACTAAAGTGACTAACACTTCTTCCAGGAGGAGAAAAGCAGAGGGGAGCCACAGAACAAGAAGCAGGAAGGTGAGTGAACAAAGAGAGCTATGGGAGTGGCGGTGAGGAAAACTGAGCTGGAGACCACATTTTTTTTTGTGGTTGTTGCTGCAGAAGCCTTTGTCCTCTGTGACACACAATGATGCGCCATTTGGATATTGTCTGTCCTGATGGGATCACCAGGAGAAGACATTTCTTTTCTTAAGGAAACACACCCTTGAGGGAGAATGACTGCCCTTCTTCAAGGCTTTTCTTTCACCAGTTTTCAGTAACTAGACTCATCTCTGTCCAAAGCCCCTGTGTCACACACATGCCATGCAGTGCTCTGGGTGACCTCCCTTGGACTACAGCACTTTGCAGGTTCTGGCCCTGCTCTGTGACCTACCATCCGTGCTGATAGGGGGAGCCATCTCTCTGATTCATTCCCTCCTTGGTAAAAGTACTTCACCGGTGGTTCATAATATCCCTTCAAACTATACAATTCTGTGGCTTTGTAATGCATCTAGATTATGGATTTCAGCTCTTTGGGAAGAGGTAGGAGAAGATGCTTGTGCTTTTAGAAACCGGTATTAAAACTGCTTCCTGTCCCTCTGTTAACCAAAACGGACAATTTCTCATTAGTTACTTACAGGGAGAACCAATGGTGTTTGTTGAAGTGTCAAAACCTCACTCACATGTTTACCGCGGGTGAGATCTTTTCTCATGTTCTTTTCAACATGAAAACTTTCTTTAATAAAGTAATACATAAAATTTTAAAAAATTAAGGAGATGCTATGGTAACCACTTTAGTTTGAATAACACATCTGTTTTTGGAGAAAGAATGAAAATCAGAAAAAGAAATATGCAGAAATGTAGTCATTTTCCTCCTCCCTCCAGGAGAGAAATCTGGCCTCTATTTTGAGCCAAGTATTTGAACATGGCCTAGTTAGAAGTATTGCCCGACAAGTTTATAACAGGAAAATAAGATTCAGAGAAAGGACAATCCTAAAAGGGTTAGGTGCTAAAAGTAAGGTCTTCTTGTTCTTTGAAAAGAACAACTAAGGATTATTTTGATGATGTTAAGATGCTGATTTCTAATGAATGTGTGTCAATTTATTTCCCATTTTAGAGAAAGTGATACAAAATTTCTTGGAGAATTAGGGGAAAAAATAATTTTATTTTTCTCCTTCTTGGGCGATTTAATTTTACTCTTACTCTTCAATAGAGGCATATTTTTTTTGTGTTTCTAAATGCACTTAGACTTAATCCAATTGTCACTTGTCCACAGTTTGTCCCTAATGGATGAGAAATGCTACCTGCTGGTAATTACTCCTAGCCTGTTCGGAAAGTATCAGGCTGACCTGATGCTATAATTTCACCTTTACTCTCACAGTTCAAGAGGTCAGGGAAGCCAAGGTTGGTCTGAGTGCTGTGCAACTGTCAGCAAGGATTAAAGGGAGTGACTCATTCTTCCTTCACACTTTACCCATTGCCATTTCCCTGGCGCTGATCTTTTCAGAAAATGGTGTCTTGGAGAGGAAATATAGGAGAGAGAAGAGAAAAGAGAAGGAGGGGAGGAGGGAGACATCAGCCCCATATGTTTTATATCAGTTCATCCCATACATTCATTGCACAGTGTCATAATGTTCCTCCCTCCCTTTGATATTGCTATTTTCTCTTAAAAAGGTTGATTCAGTTAAATGATTCAAGGGCTTTCTTTTATTTTAAAAAATATTTCTAAAACAAAGGTTCAGGATATAAATGAATGCTAGAAGATTACAACAGTGCTCAGGAACAAGAATATCACGTGTATAGCAGGAGCTCTATAATCATTTCATGATGAATGAATGGACAAAAGAGCAAATGAACAAGCAGTGATGCCCTAATCAAATATACAAATGTTGAGCTAATGCAGCTGTTTTATGGATATTCAAATTCATCTTCCTAAAAAACAAAAAACAAAAACAAACTCTAAAATATGTGGTATGGTTCATAACATAAACATCATGTCTGTACAACCTTGAGAAAAAAGTTTCTGAAGTTACACATATGGGCTTATCAACACCAAGCGGTATTCATGATTGCTGCCTTTTCTAACTCATCTCACCGACTGGTAGGATGATAGAGCAGGGAGGGACTGTCCTGATCACTTCATCACCTAATCGGTCTCCTCATTTCACAGATGAGTAAGTAAACAGAGGCCCAGAAAGGTTACGTGATTTGTCTAAAACACACACAGTTAAGAAATGACTGAGCTAGAATCAGAACCTGGGTCTCTTGGCTTCTAATTCAGTGTTCTTCCTACTGCACTATAATACTACAATTTACCAAAAAAAAAAAAAAAAAAAAAAATTCCCTTATGTGGGAATTCAGTTATGTGGGGCCCTGAAGCCCTGAAGTTGCCACCTCAGCTCAATCCAAAAGCTAACTCTACTGGGTTTCCTGATTCTACACAGAGAAAACGTGATGCTTCAGAAGACGAGAGAAATCAGCACCTACAAGATCAGCATCTCATGAGTCTGGAAATAGAGGAGTGAAAATCCTTTGGTCAGGATGGTAACAAACAAATGGAACACGGATTCCTGATGCAATGAGCAAAATGGCATGGACTTGGACATATGAACTATGTGTTTTCAAACCCATGAAAATACCAAAGCAACTTTTACTCTATTAAGTAGGGCTTTAGGTCAACGACAGGTTTAGGGCAGCTATTAAGAACCTTCTCTCATATATAGGTACCGTCTGTTACATTTTAGTTCTCTTAGACCAAAATGCATTGACCACAACTGGATTGAAATGAAGTCACTTTATATTTTTTTCTTGCCCATTTCTCCCCAAGTCCCTCCCACATCAACTACAGCCATTTCTAGAGTCAAAATTTTCCCCAAATTAAATTACACTCATGGCATAGAATAACAATCCAGGCTTCTTTTGTACTCCAGTCAGAACCTCTTCACAAAAGTAAAGATCAAAAGATATATAAGTAATGTCTCAAGATAATGTTTTGGAATCCCAGTTGGTCTACTGTGCCTAACTCCATATGGAAGACAATGAAGAGAAGGGGTCTCTCTAAACAGAAATGCACCAACTTTAGTCTGACATAATTTACTTTTAAAGTGACTAAAAGGGTGTAAACACTCTTCAGCTAATCAAAATAAAATAAATAAGCATAAATACCAAGCTAGGTAATTTTGAAATATATGGATTCTTTCAATATATCTTTATAATTCACATAAAATGTCTGCCTGTAAAACAATTATCTAGATCAGAATAAAATTTAGCCAGATTAAAAAACTTAATATTTATAAAACCTATTGAAAAGAATAAACACAAAAGGACTGGAATAAGAAATCAACAGTGGCAAGTAACTTTGGAAAAACAGACTGACAGATTTCCAAAATATCACCGGTGTTGAGGGAGCCCTATTTTCATGTGATAACTATTTTTATTCAATATCACTGACTTTCAATGTATAGCAAAACCGATACATTCAATTCAGCTGCCTACTTCACAAATACAAAAATACCAAGACAAAATCTATTTTAAATATCATGGTCACATTTATGTAAACATCTGGGAGAGTTCAGCAAAATATCTCTGCCTTCAGCAGCCCTAATACTTTAATGGACATCATTATTTATTAGCCATCTCCTTTTGCTGTTATTTTTTGACAATGTGAAAACCAATGGCATAAAAATTAACTCCGGTAAGATAGATGGCTAAATCAAACCTTGTTATTTCAATCTATGTTTTCCCAACCACTTTCCCTTAAAGTCAATTCTCAATCAAATTCAAGAAAATATGGCAATTCACTTTAGAGCATGAAAAAGGTTTGAGCATGATAACGGAACCAACTTGTAAAATATAATTACAAAAGATTACAAAAATGTTATCTCAAACATCTTACTGGTGTAAATTGCATAAAGTTTCTCATGCAACATATGTCATTCAGAATAAAGAGGAAGGAACAGCATTTTTGACATCAACTCCATTTAGGAAACTGGATACCAAATATTCCCATCTTCAGTTGTTAAGATTCTTTAGTTAAAATATTATTCTATTTGCTCTAGTTATCAAAATGAATCATGAAGAATAAACGTGTACAATGGAAAACCAATTACCTTCTTTTAACAGAAATTAAGCTAGGAAGGGCCTGTGTAGTAAGCATCCTATGTTATCTTATTCAAACTATCTGCTAACAACAGCAGGAAAAGGGTTGTATTCTTACCAATGAATTTCTGAGGCATTGAGCTTTTTCGTTTTGCCACATTGCTTGCTAATCTGTCCAGAACGAGAGCTCTTTCACTTCCCATCTCTGCTTTGATGTGTCTTGCCTCCGCACTTGCTGATTTGGAAAAATGTAAAAAGAAGAGGGAAAAGAACACGTTGGTAAATGGGGGAGAAAAGGAAATAAAGTGGAAGGAAAAGGGTCAGAGGTCTGATGCACACTCTGTTGTTACCTGTTGTTACTGTTCAGATTCTTGCTGTGATCAGTGAAGCCAGGGCACCAGGGCACATTCAAATCTTGCAGTCCTTATGCTGAGATGGGAAAGCCCAACCCATCCCCAACCAGTACCTTCATTAGCAAGAGGAAGTATTAAATAAACAGCCTGGACGTGGTTGGTTGCAAAAAAGATAGATAGATGGAGATCTTCTAACCCCCATCAGCCTTCTTTCTGATTCTGAGTAACTGCGTGTGACACCTGCAGACTGATATAATTCTTCTTAACAACTTTGAAAAAAAAGTATGGTGCCCCAGATTTACTGCTCTGTTTATGTTAATAGCACTTTTGAAAATACACTTACCCAGACAGCAAGAAATCTACTCAGTGATTTGTGTATTGAAATTCTGAGTGTTTTGTTTTGTTTTCTTTTTCTTTCTTTTCTACCCCCAGCACGCTCCTTTCAGTTCCTATCTTTTAAAATTCTATTTCTCTGGGCTCTGCATTATCTGTTTCACATGCTCTTCACATTTAAAAATTGTCTCAGTTAAAATTTCCCTGAGCAACACTTCTGTCTTGAAATTAAAGAGCAATTTGTATAATGAATCTTTATTACATTTCTAATGAAAAATGTGAATAAAAACTGCCTAAGAATATGGTTTGTCAATCCATGAATAGACCTTCCAGTGGTATAGGCCTGTGGTTCTCAGACTTGCCTGACCATTAGAATCACCTAAAAGAGCATGGAAAACACACCTACGCCCAGGCCCCTCTTCAGATCAATTAAATCAGGATTTCTGGTATAGGAGCCTAGGCAATAAGATTTTTAAAGCTCTCCAGATGATTTTAAAATGTAGCCAGAATTGAGAACCACTAGAAGAATAACTAATCAACTAAATAGTTAATTGGAATATATATATTTACCCTCATACAGCAGACAGTACCCAATAAGAGTTCATGTTTAACGTTCAAAGAGATACAGGCTGCTCTAAATATAGCCTTTAAACTTGAACACATAATGTTAGCCCAAGCTAGAGATCAGCAAACTTTCTCTATAAAGGGCCAGATAGTAGATATTTTAAACTTTGTGGGACACATATCATCTCTGGCCCATAGTCTCTGTTCCCCTCCCCCCTCACACACCCTTTAAGAATGCAAAAACCCTGTACACAACGGGGCTGCTTGCTACATTTGGCCTGAGGGTCACAGTTTGCTCACTCCTGCCCTAAGCAAACATATTGTGATCCAACAAACATTTCTCTCTGTTTTCTTATAAGCATTTCAGGAGGTCTAAACTAAACACTGAAATGAAGGATCTGTATATTTCTAATGTCTCTAAGGAAAAAGAAACTGAAATTAGTTTAAGGGACAAGAGTAAAAAGCAAGTGATAATTGCAGAATGGAATTTTCCCCCCAACTATATACACAGATGTAGGAATTGTCAGTGCTCATTCTGTTGAAGAGTTGCCGTGTGAAGAGTTCCTAATATATGGAAATAATGTCACCAATTCCTTGGTCTCTTAGACAGTCAGTACCACAAATGGACATGCCCAGAGAGAAGAACACTGGCCATCTCTGCAGTAAATGAACGACAGAAAAAGACCTCCAAGGCCCAACTGTCAAGTGTGGTCACGGCGAGAGAACCAAAGACAGATCAGAAAAAGAAATCAAAGTGTTAAATAGTGTTCAATTTTATTGTGGGCTTATTTTGTTGTTGTTGTTTTTTAAAACTCTATGCCAGTCGTTACACAATAAATTATGAAGCTCAGGACTTTGTAAAATTCAGGAATAAAATGATACCTGGCTCCAAAACTGAGTAAGAGAAGAGGATGATAATGACTATATTTACTAGACTTTGTGAATTTCTTATCAAAAATAATTCTGTGTTCTAAACAAATAAATTCTAGCCTCCAGTTTAAGCTATTTGTGTAATGAAAACAATAAAGGTCAGAATAAGAGGCCTGGGCAGCTTTTGGGCTAGTGGTGAAGTAATGCAACTTTGGCTGACCAACTGTTGTAAAGAAGTAGCACGTTAGTGACAGGACACTGCTACTGAGTGAAGTGGGTCAAATTCTGTCCAGCACAGGGATAGGTTTAAATGACCAAACAGGAAACTATTATATATATTATTTCCTTTCACACAAACCACCGCCAGATGTGGCACTACTCAGAGCCCCAAGAGCAGAGAGATGAAAGACAAAGGCCTGGGATTTGCAGTAAGTTCCTGAGGCTGTTATAAGGAGGCTTTTTCTTGAAGCATCAGAGAGGCAGCTAAGTTTGTGCTCAGACTGGGAACACTTATTCTGGTTTGAGCAACTGTGAGAGCACTAAATCCAGGTAAGACTCCCCCCACCACTTTGTATTTATTACCAAAAAAATTTACAGTGACTTGGGAATGAAGAACAGTACTTTGGGAACTTTAAACTTTATCCCCATTTTACCACCATTCTTATTAGTCCCTTTAGTCCTTCCTCTAATCATCACCCAGAGGTATGTCCGTTTCATCCTAGGACTTTCCCCACGCGTTATGCTGCCAGTCGAGTTTCCCCCTTGTCTCTCAGCAGTCACTGTGTACATTTCACCAAAGTCACTATCAATTACCAAAAGCAGCTTTCTGAGGACACATACTCAACATCCTCTATATTTGGGAGGATGCTAAAGTGGGGATACATTGACCTAAATAACGTAATTAGGACATATCACTAAATGGCAACCCTCTGAGATAACATCACCTTTTAGTATCCCTGGTTACTCACCAAGCTTTCTAGATGAATCTTACCCTGTAAATCAGTGACCAAATGACTCACATTTAAAAAAATGAAATTCTAGAAGTTATGGATAGACAGATAATTTGAGGCACAGGTGGAGACTTTCCCATTTCCACAACTCGGGTTAGATTGAAAGAAATCCTCTGAAACTAAGCTGGAGGGCTTCATCTGCCCAAACTCCCCCCACCGTTTCCTCAAAATACCAACTCCAAGAGCCCACCCTCATTGTACATGTGACCACACGCTAGAGATTAAATCAATCTTTACCGAGTTAACTGAGTTTTCTAATTGGCAAGTTAGGCAAAGCCAAATTTTCAAATGAATATGGCACACTCTTATTTTCGTTCCCAAGCTGCTAGTTTTTTTGCCTTGCAATAGTTGGACAGCTGCTGCACAATACCACTAAATGATCGCCCCTTAAAACACAAAGAAATGTTCTGGAGTTAGACAATCTTTTTGGGATTACAAAGAGTTTAGGCAGTACACTGAAAAGAAAAAAAAAACAACAGAGGACTATTGGCTTTTGGTTCTCTGCTTCAACTTTAAGACCCAACTGTCTATTTATACTATTTATACAAACAGTCTAGACTTGTTATCTTGCTGCATCATGTCTTAAAAATGTAAGTGGAGGGAAACCAGTTTGGCAAGATAGTAAGGGAACAAGATAATGGGTATAAATGACGAAACAGGAAATCCGTTCCTAGGTGGTGTTTGGCAGTTTAATGTCGCAAGGGGTGGGTGTGGGGACTATGGGATGGTGGCAAGGAACAATTTGCACACTTGGTTCATGAGTGAGCACAGAAGGAGTGGGATTGTAGTTCTGGATCAATTTCCCTTCATGTCACTTGCCTATTACACAGTGCATATACCAATTTTCATTAGCCAAATGATTTTAAAGACATTGAAAAAAATAAATAATAAAACTAACATGAAGTCATAATTACAGAATAGATTACTACCTTTAATCTCTGCACAAGTCTTAGTTTGGTTTTTAGTTAACTGTGTCCAAGATGCAATTTCTATCTCAAAGTGATTTCAGATTAAACTATGTAATTTGTTGTGTTTTTGTTTTTGTGCAAAATCCTTCATTAGATATTGAAGTGTTAAATGGAGCTCAAATAAGAGGCATGCTTCCTGTCTCTTCTATGGTGTCAGTAGCTAATAGAGAGTGGAACAAAAGGGTGTTAGTGTGCAATCTGAATTGTCTAGCAAGAGATTGCTATCAAAGACAGGCAGGTTCTAACAAAAAAGCTACATAAAATTGTCACCTTTTTGAGTAAGCAGAAAGAATACTACCTATAAGATAGTATCAATTTTTAAAAAGAAGAATCAGTTGGGAAAACAGACTATTAAAATGTTTTTTAACTTTTTCTTTGGTCTGCTACTTGGTAAAAATATAAGTTTATTCTGAAACTCTCATGCTTGTATTAACTCAACTGAAACAATGAGAATAAAGATAAAAGGTTTTGACTCCTAGTTTCATAAATAAATATAATTATTCAATTACTTTAAAATCTTGTTCTTGCTAGAACTCATTGTCATACAAAAATATGTCCCACTCCAAGTATTCATAATTTGTGTGAAATGAGGCTAAATGAATCTCTATACCAGCTGTTAGTCCCTTTCTGGAATAAGGATCAAGCTAATGTGAAAATGAAATCTGTGGTGTTCTATATTCATTATTCTTTTCACATATACTCCATTAAGACAGCAGAATTGGATTATCTTGATGATGTCATTCATGATGTCTGGTGAAGAAACGTGGACCAAAGTAGCAATATCACACATTGTCTATTAGACCTTGTGTTATATCAGGGGTGTCCAAACTGTTTTCAACGTTTTTCACCAAGGGCCATATACGGTAAAATACACAAACAGCCGGGCCACTCACTCGAGGTGAAATACGTATTGCCTCACCTGGTTTATTTAAGTAAACTAAATATATTTTTGGAATTTGCTGCGGGCCGGTAAAAAATGGATCGCGGGCCGCAGTTTGGACACCCCTGTGTTATATCAATAGATCAAGTACCCAATCCCTTGTTGGAGTGAATTCTTCAAGGGTAGGGCTTTAACCTTCACTCATCTTTACAAACAGCTCTGACACAGAGCCTGACACATAGAGAATACAACCAATGCTATCAGAATAATAGAAAAATGATCAGTAAGGCCAGAAGTCATGTTGCCCAACACGGCATTCTTTGGCAGACTGGTCTCCACTCCAAGGCCTTTATCTGTTCTGCTTCCATAATGGCTTGCTTCCTGTTGGGGGCAGGTTGGTCCCAAGGCTTGGCTGTCACACTAGGCGCACTTCAATTTACAATAAGCACTTGATGAATAAGTGCTGAATCGACAGTAGCAATGGAGCATCATCACTTTAAAAGCTAGGGATGAAGGGATAAGATGTACTACTGGTGATTACTTTCATCATCAGGGTCAGAATGGAACTCTATATCCAGATTGGGACTCCCAATTTTAGGAAGGAAAGAGAAATGGAAACCATATTGGCAATAATTAAAGGATTGGTTTGTGTTGGATTAAACAATATTTACATTTTGGATTTCAGTGAAAATCAGGGGAAATATTTGAAATATAAAAGAGAATAATACATTGACTGATGTGCAGTATTTATTATACTTAATTAAGCTGTGACTTTATATATTTTGTAAACTGAAACCACCATTACAACATATATGTTTAAAAAAAAATCAAAACTTGCTGACTTAGTTAACCCTTTATTTTTTTGCTGAGACTTAAAATAAAGTATGTTGCATGCATCCATCAAACCACCTGTGAAATGCAAATTAACTCATCCTCTGTATTTCAGCATTTCCTGAATCACCTTATACCACTGAAGATAGCTCAATTATTTCTTTACATATCTTCCAAATTTGAAATTTCTAAAAAAAGTTATGAGGATGGGAAGTAAGGTGTGATCTTACTTCAAAATCAAGAATTTTGAGCTTCTTGTTCTAGAGGGTAGTGTATTGACTTTTTTCCTCTGACTTCCAGAAGAATCAAAACACACATATATGCATATGTATGTGTCTATTAGTATGTATGTTACTATGTTTCTTTTGCTAACCAGATAATGTATGACCTTTAAAAAATATAATCAAGCCATATTTCCCAAAAATGGAAAAAGTAGAAAACGCCCAAATGTCCATTAACTGAGGAATGGATAAAACATAATAAATCTAGAGAATGGAATATTATTTGGAATATAATTATTTGGAATATAATATTATTCCTTTTTAGCCATAAAAAGCAATGAAGTGATAACACATGCTACAACACGATGAATCCTGAAAACATTATGCTCAGTGAAGGAAGCCAGACATTAAAGGCCACATATTGTATGATTCTATTTAAGTAAAATATTCTGAATAGGCAAATCCATAGAGACAGAAAGTAGATCAGTGGTTGCCAGGGGCTGGAGAGAGGGGATATGGGGAATGACTGCTAATGGTGGCGGTGGGGACAGGGTTTCCTTTGGGGGTCACGAAAATGATATGGAATTAGATACTGGTGATGGTTATATAACTTTGTGAATATATTTAAAACTACTAAGTTGTTCACTTTAAAAAGATGAATTTTATAGTATGTGAATTCTCTCTCCATACATTTTTTAAAGTTAAAAAATATAGTTAATCATGAAAACAATGGATGTTCTAGTGATTTTAAAATAAATCACTGAATTTTTGATGTCTCAATTTCCTCACCTCTAAAATGAGGTAAGATTAGATGCTCTCTATAATCCTTCTAGCTTTAAATATTAATGATTCTACTTGGAATATAACAGATATTGCTAACTTGGGGATTTCTCACAGTAAGACTTTTGTCTATTGTCTGAAATATGGAACTAGGAGTAAAGAGGCCCAAGTATTGCCTGACTAACCTGAAGCATGTCACCTAAGATGTCAAAACCCAAGTTCTGGGTGTTTTTTTTTTTTTCTTTTTTGAAAGAGAGTAAACATTTCTCTTTAGAAATAAGAGGAAATCCAACTCCTTGATAAAACCAAAGATGCCATCAGGATAAAAAGCAGAAGCAGTACAAACCAACGGAATTCAGTTGGCCAGCTCCTAACACCATAAAATAGGCTTTATCTACAACAAAAGTTTCCTCTCACTCAAACGGGTACAGTTAAACTACTCATGATTTCCACTCCATTTTCCCCGAGTTTCACATTATTTCTGTTATATTTTTGTAATCTTTCTGCTTTAGAATGTTCAAACTATTCAACTGCTGTTGTCAAACGCCACATCTCATGAGGGCTTGTACCTACTCTAAATAAGCAACTGGTTCAAATGACCAAATAAAAATGTCAGACAAGCCAAAATGCAGAACCAGGCTGATGGTCAATGGGATGGGACAAAGGACAACTGCAGAGATGCAACACAAAAAAGTTTTAGGCCGTTTCGACTGAAGAACGAAAAGGAAATAAAGCCACAATTGACATATGGAAAGACATCTAGTGTTTCAACCAATTGCCACTAGGCATATAATTCAAAACAATGAATAAAATATGAAATTCCCAAAGCCAAACATAAGTGTCACAATAAATCATATGAGTAGACAAGTATATGATTCTTGGGCCTTGTGCAAAGAAAATTGGTGTGGTTTAAATCAACTCTGCCCTAGCCACTTCTCAAGCTGCTCTACCCTCAATCTCATTTCAGTTAATGGTAACTGCATTCTTCATCACATCCCACATCAATCTGTTAGGAAATCCTTTTGGCTCTACCTTAAAATATATAATTAGAACACTTCTCACCACCCCTATCACTATGAAGACACAATTTTCTCTTGCTTGAATTATTGCAATGGCCTCCTAACCAGACTCTCCAATTTCTAAACTTGCCCCACATACAATCTATATTCTCAAGTAGAGTGATTCTTTTCAAATGAGAAGCCCAATCATGTCACCTCTCTGTTCAAAACCCTCTGAAGATTTTCAATTTCACTCAGAACAAAAGCCAAAGTCTTTACAATGGCCCACAAGGTCTGATAAGATCTGGTGTCCCATTTCCTCTTTGGCCTCCTGTCCCATTACTCATTCTGCTTCAGCCGGCACAGTACTATTTATACTCCTTCAAACTCAAGCCCCAGGGCCTTTGCACTTGCTATTTCCTAGTTATCTGCAGGGCTCTCTCTGCATCCCTTTAAGTCTGTTAAAATTTCACCTAGTCAAAGCCTTCTTCCCTGACACATCTCAGCCCCCTGTTCCTGTTTCTTTTCTTTTTTTTCCATTTACTTATTATTAAATTTATTGGGGTAACATTAGTTAATAGCATTATGTAAATTTCAGGTGTACAACTTTATAATACAACAACATCTGTATCCTCTATTGCGTGTTCCCCATTCGAAGCCTAGTCTCCTTCTGTCACCATATATTTGATCCCCTTTACCCTCTTTGTCCCCCCCATCATTTTTCTTGATACTATTTACTACCTTCTAATATACTGTATAAATTACTTGTTTACTTTGTTTATGGTCTGTCTTTCCCCATTAAAATAGAAACTCCACAGGGGCAGGATTTTTTTGGTCTGTTTATTTACGATCGTATCCTGTCACCTGGAACAGTAGCTGCTCACTAAAATGTGTGGAGAATGAGTGTTGCTGAACTCACCAGTCTCGCCCAGATCAGTGCTCTGAAGAAACGTACGGCAGCGCTCCTTGTGCTCCTCAAGTGAGCTCCTCTGCTTGTAACTCCTTCCACAAAACTCACATTTATAGGGTTTCTCAACTATAAGGAGAGCACAAGCAGCACTCAGTGACCTTCAGGGGTTACAGAACAAACGGCATGTCGGGGCTCTGTGAAAATTGTCTACTAGGAATGAGACTGCTGAGGGGATCCAGCGGATGTGGATACTTCTGCATCCATATTACTTTTAAATTTAGTGGACTGAAATACGGTAATGGTCTACAATGGATTATTATATTATTCTTCGAAAGGATAGTCTCCTTTCACAAATGAAAAGGATCTGAATTTAATAATTATTGTTGAGCTCCAGATCCAATCCTGTTTCTTTCGAGAACAATACAGGTCCTTTTCATTGTTCAAGGAGATTAGTGTGGTTTAAGAAGGAAACAGGAAGGGCTCGTTTATTTTGTGACATCCATTTGGCTGTAAGCAAGGAATGCTGCACTTTGTGGGAGTTTGCCATTCAGCTAGAAACTGATGGTCTTTTAGGGCATTGACATGTTTGGGTAAATTTAGCTTATCCTTGCCAGGTGGCTGGCTATAGCAAAGTCTGGGCTAAATTGATAAAAATGGAGCTAACAAACTGAAGATATTTTTGAATAATAGAAATACGAATGAATTGCAAAAATGACTTCATCTTAATTTCTAAGATAAAGCAAAAGTTTCCTCAAAAGTTCATCCATACAATTCAGGCTGTCTTTGTCCTCCCTACTCCTCTAAATGCTTTATTGCTTAAAAATAAGTAGGAACTTCAACTCTGTGTGCAGGGTTGGCCTTTCTGATTTTTTCGTAAAATGTACCCCATAAATTTGTCAGAGTTTTAGGGACTGAGATTTTTATTTTCTAATTCTCTTGCTCTGTTTATAATAGAACCTTTGGGACTTAAAGCACTAAAATATCCTCATGGATTAAAAAAATGCAGGTTTGCTAGAGCTAAAAATGTTAAGTTTTTGAATAAAT
Organism: Rhinolophus ferrumequinum; assembly: GCF_004115265.2. Taxonomy (NCBI): domain Eukaryota; kingdom Metazoa; phylum Chordata; class Mammalia; order Chiroptera; family Rhinolophidae; genus Rhinolophus; species Rhinolophus ferrumequinum. The sequence goes on from NC_046304.1 coordinate 36,380,525, forward strand.
TGGTACCCTTCTAGAATCTGTCTTAAAAATGACTACTATTGTTGGCTCGTACTTGAAAAAAGCAACAGAAGAGAACTGAAAACTGTTGTAATTTTTTTGGACCAACCTCAGACTTAATTCATTACTTTGAATAACGAGCTGTAAATAAAACCCTCCTTTTGCCACTTATGGTGTCTCATGGTGAGTGTTGTTGGAGCTGACTTGTTCAATCCTTAGTCTCCGAATTGTGGCCAGTTGCAGATTTGGGGCTGGGTTTTAGTCAAAGCAGTACGTGGACTGACATAAAAACAAACTTTTTTTTTTTTTTGTCTTCAATTAAAATTTTGTCAGATAACATCAAGAACATGAAGTCCTAAATTTGAAAAATAAACTCAGTTTTATTTTTCTAGGAGGGAAATTCTAAAAGCTGAAAAAAATTTTATCGTGCTTGGTTAAAATAAGAAGTGAAAAAACATCAAGACAGAACATTGCTTTTTATGCATTCTTGTTGCTGCTCATCTTTTAGAGATTAAAAATAAACAGGCTGGTCTAGAAGAAAGTTGGGTTTAAGAAATTTAGCCCACATACACCTAAAACTAATACAATGTTATATTGTCAGTTATATCTCAATAAAAAAAAAGAAATTTAGCCCAGAATGGCCAACTTCCCCCACTCCCAAATTTAGCCCAGAACAGCCAAAAGTAACCCCCAAGAATGATTTATACCTAGTTTATAGTTTTACATAACTTACAAGTTGTACAACATGGGTTTGTCCAGACTTTTGAATGAAGTGTGTGTGTGTGTGTGTGTGCGCGCGTGTGTGCGCGCGCGCATTTAAGGAAAATAATCTTTTAATAAAGTTTACCATAAGAGAATACGATGGCTATAATTTTTTCACAAAAATTAAGAAGGCATTTTTATAGGGCAGGCTCTTCCTGTCTGACTGTGTTGTTCTCCAGGGGAGCAAGGATGGTAGGAGATGATCATCCCCATTGAGCCAGACGGAGAGCAATTAATGCCTTAATGGAAGTGTAATTAGCCCTAGAGGTCTCTGCTGTTGTAACCCTTCAGAACAGGAATGACAGATGAAAACCTCAGTACTTAACTCTTTCTAGTTTCGGCAATGGGCATTGAGGAACACACATTGACTAGATCTGGAATGCTCACTGCTCTCACTTACCAGAATGTGTTCTAAGATGACCTGTGAGTGCATCTCTTCTCTGGCATGCGTAGTTGCAGAGGTGACACTTAAAAGGTTTTTCCCCTGTGTGCAGTTTAATGTGGCGGAGGAGGTTACCTTTCTGAGTAAAAGATGCCCCACACTGATTACACTGGAATGGGCGTTCACCTTTAAAAAGGACAAAAAGGAGATTTCTGATCAGTGCAAGTGGCGAAGCATATGCACAGATTAGATGCCTATGGCAAAAGCTCATCTTTTAGCCAGTTTCTGTGCACACTAGGATCAGCTGGGAGCTGTATTTCAAGGCAAGCATAAGACTTCCTTATGGAAACTTCCCTCTAGAAGAGAAAAAGCACTCACCTAGCAAAGCTATTTTAGGTATCACCTTGTCCTGAATCAGAGCAAAAACACAAGAGTAGCTCTAGATGTAAATTTTTACATTACTTAGCATTCCTTTTAAATATAATCTCAATCTGAGAAAAGAGCCACAGCCTCAAATCCTAATAAACTACTGAGGGCCAGAATGCTTCTTTTAAAAGGACTGATAACAGATACCAGATGGAATCTATTGGGCTCAGTAGGACTGTTGTATTTGTATGCATTTCTACAGACTGCCTGTTTATTGTCTGAAGATAGATTTTTAAAAATTGGTAATAAAAACTATATCCTTTCATCTACCAAATCTGAACCAATACAATAAGATCTGCCTTTTTTATAAAAGTTATACAAAAATATATGAAAGATGCTTAAGAAGCCTATCACACGATTCAACTCCTACTTATCAACTGAAGAAAAAATATTTGGCTGACCTAGAACACTGCTGTCTCTACAGTCCTTTTTTTTTAATTCATAGCATTTACAATATGTTTGCCAAATGCATGGTAAGGCAGGAATAAAAATTACTGGGTAAATGGAAATACAGAGAGGGAGAGATACATCAGAATTATAGCAAAAATCAATAAAAGTAATCAAAAGTCCTCCCACATTCCACCACTTCATTTTTCACATGGCTGCATTAGTACGGTTTTCAGAACAATAGATAAAGGAGACTATTTACCAGTATGGCTCCGCTTATGAACCATTAAGACATTGAAGCTGATGCAGGATAAGCCACACACATCGCAATTCATCTTGCCACTGGTCGGCCTGCTACTTTCATATGAGACAACATGCCTCTCCAACTTAATGTTTTCATATTCATTGTATTCTCTTGAATAGCTGTAAGGAATTTCAGGCTCTTCTACATTTCCCATGGGCTCTGGCTTGAAAACATTCTCATCCCTTTCACTGTATTCATCTTTCACTTTCATTGAATCATCTGCAGGGAAGAAAATGCAAGAAATGAACAATGATTATATTTGGAGTTATCAAAGCAGCTCTAAGAGCAGAGAACCACAATTGACAATTAAATACCAAATGAAGCTAACATAATATTGTAGATCTATAAAACAAGAAAATATCATTCAGATGATCACTCATTATTTGAATTCAGAACCACAGCCAGGGGAAAACACACACACACACACACGACAGTGTTTTAGGCCATCCAGAAAATTAGAAATAATACATTTTAGTTATGGACTGCTCAAAGCAACCATGAAAAAACATTTTGAGCAATTCTTCTCCAGTATTGGGGGAGAAGAAAGGTTTTCAGATCTAGCCAATCTTTTTGGTGGCTGCAATGAAAAGGCAAGGTGATGTACTCTTTGATTTCAAGAAGAAAATTCAATTCTTTCAATGCATCCAATTTAAGCTACCAAGATTGAAAGTTTAATAATTACTATGGTTTTTCAGATTTTAAGCCATGCTTTGCCTGTTTCTCTTCCATGTATATAAACTGCTAAAATGAGTCTTATCTATCTCTCTTGGAACTGATAAAGAGACAACACTGAAAGTAGAGGAAGTTGGCAGTACTAGTGAAATACTGTTGAGAAAGATAAAAGGAGAAGTAATTCTTTAACATAACCTTCTAAGGAGTCACTTTCATTGACACAGGTAAATGAAGCTCAACTTAAGCAAGAGGAAGGGCCCCTATACCCAAGTTAGGGAGGCTAAAGTCAAGATCCTAGAATTGTAGGACTGGATAGGGAGGAAGGGCTGGTCCAAGTGAGTTGCCTGACCAGGTACTACTTAAAAAGAACCGCAATACTCTTAAGCTGAAGAACATAAGAAATGAAGAAGACAAATTTATATACTCATGCTAACAAAACCTAAATATTTGCCTGACGTGATAATAATAAACGTTTGTAAGGGATTTTTCGTGTATAAAATATACTGCCTAAATGCTTACTTTTTCAAACATTTGTTCTTAGAAATTGGAAGTTGTCTTTCTCCATGAAGAATTGTAAATCAATGGAATTTTAAGGCTGGAAGAGAATTTAGAGATCATCTAATCCACCCCTCTTGTTTTTCAGATAAGGAAACAGAGGAATATAGATATTTTCTTCGGTGATCTGTCTAAGGTCATAGTGCCAGTTAATAGCAGATGTAATTAGAATGCTGAACTTGGATTTGACCTCGCACACCAGATACATAAAGTCTAAGTGGTGTCTTCCACGTCTTCCATCAATGGTGTAGACGTTAAAAACCAAAACAGTGAAGAAAAGATATTTAAAAAAACTACATGTCTTCAAAATCACCAGTAAGTGCAGCTCCTGTTGCCACATAGGAGGAAGTACAACTGCAGCTGTGCCTGGCTTGCTACCTTCAACCAAGTTTCAATTTTCACTTCTATCAAGGTTACCTTTCATCTATATTAACCGTGTTTGCTTAATAGAGCAAGACAGGGCCTAACCACCAACAGAGGAGCCATGGCTGCAACACTGTTCCACCGCTTCTCACCATGGTTCATGGTTCACAACCTTTTACTCTTTGATTAGAAGAGATGTAGGGCTGTAGGATAAGTCTGACGATGTGTTTCAAATTTGCCCACCCTATGCATCTGGGTTACATATGAATTGATATTCATTTCCTTTTTGGAAAGAGGTTCATTCCCTGCTTTCTTTGGACAGGTCTTGCCTGCTTTCACATGGAATTTGCTTAAGTGGTTTTTATTTAAATTTTTTTTTTTTTTTTTTAGAGAAGGATGCACCTGAGGCATGTACCCTCCTCCCTTCCTCCATCACTCCAGCTGCGGGTGATATCCCACCAAAGCTTGAGTGCTCTTCAGTTTGCATGTAGGCGTTTAAAAGAACCTCAACGGAAAACTTCAGCTACTAAAAACCAAAAACAGCAGATAGAAAGGGCCAGCAGAAAAGGATGCTTTGAATTTTGGTTATAAAATGTTCATATGAACAGACTCAGGCCATTCCGTGGTCAGTGACATTTAAAAAGTAGTAATATCAATGTGTTGGGTCTTTCTGAAAACACAGGACATAAGAGAGTTGCTCCTTCCCTCAGGATTTTGGCTTTAATGAGCTTGACCTAGAACTCAATACTACACTGACCAGGCTCAAGATAAAAATCTTGGCATTTGTCCTTTAGGATTTAGCTGTAGAACAAGGAAGGCAGTATTTGACACCAAGGGCCCTAAGGGAAAGTGTAAAAGTCACATGGACAGGGCATTAGGTAAGTTCCTTGGACTTACTGGACCAAAAGAGTTCCCATATAGTTGTTGGTTTGCCTTTAGAGTCTTAAATCAGTTTTAGATAAAAGGCCGGATGGCCTCTCTGCATGGCTACTAAAGATCAACAATTCATTATGGTTTACCATGTGAACGGAGCTGAATATTAGAATACATTAGTATCTGAGATACGAAAGGAATTTCTGTGAGATTATTTGGCTTAGCACTCAGCCTTCAAATATAGTCCACTAAAACTACCAAGAAAGACACTAGTCTGCTCTAAGGAAGAGATTCATTCCATCTCTTGGGAGGTAGATTAATTGGAGCAGAGGAAAGGGGGGGCATTCCATAGTATCCCTTGAAAACATTAATAAACATGTCTAAAATCAAATTTGTCATCTCTGAACCCAAATCTGCTTCTAATGTATGATTTCTTTATATTTACAACTGGCATCTTCCTTCTTCCATCTTCAAGTCTTGAAGCTGGAATTCTTTTCCTTTACATCTCTGCATCAAGTCAGTCTCCTGGACATAGAGATCCTACGTTTTCAGGCTCTCTGGATGCCAACTCCTCTTTTCCATTCCCTTTGAAATTTAGTTTAGCCTCTCATCTCATCATACCTACATTCATCCTCTCTCAATATTCCTTTTTAGACAGATTTACTACAAAAGTAATCTATGCTTTCTGCCCCTACATCCTCGAAATTGATGTAAAATCCCCTGTAATCTGGATTCAGCCTCCGTAATTTACTGAATCTGCTCCCCTGAAGATCAATAATCTCTTGATTCCTAAATCCAGTGGCCTTTTGTGTGCTCTTCTCCCCAACTTGTTTGTAGCTGTTGACACTATTCACCATTCCTTGTCCAAGAAACTGTACCTTCTTCCTTTACCTTTCTGATTGCTTCTTTCTAGCTCCTTTCCCTCCCTCTGCCTCCTAAATACTGTCCTTAAGCCTTTTTCTTTCCCTCTACACCTCCTCTGGCAATTTCATCCACTCTTAAGGCTTCAACTGACATTTTATATGATTAATCCCCAAATATATGTCTCCAGGAGCAATCTGTCTTCCCTTCCTCAGTCCTCTATTCCCAGAGGCCTTCTGGGTATATTCTGAGTTACCCAGGCTAGAATGTTTGCAATCATCTTGCCTTCCTCTTGCTTGCACCTCACATTTGATCACCCATTAGTTCTAGTTTTGTACCCTCTCTCCAGTCTGCTCTCCTCCCCACTATTTTGCACGCCCATTATCTTAAATCTCAGACCCTGATTACCCTCCCCATGATATTGCGTAGCCTCCACGTTGTTCTCCCTGCCTCCTTTCTCTCTCCTTCCCAGCTCATCCCATTCACCGACACCAGACTATTCTTCCTAAATGATAGCTCTGGTCATATCCTGGCCTTGTCAAAATTCTTCAACTTCTTCAAATTCTTCAAAATTCTTCAAATTCTCCATTGCCAACAAAATCAAATCCAAACTCAAAAACAAAGACTTTAAAAGGCCTTTCAATATCTGGCCCAACCTATCTTTGTAATGTTGATTTGGATTACTCAGATGTCTTTAACCAAACTAAACAACTCCTCAGTATTCTTGATTCTATTATTTCCACTGCCTAAAAGGTCTTTCCCCAACATTGCCACAGGTCCAAATCCCACACATCGCTGAAGGCCAAACTAATAAGCTATTCCCCACTACTATGCCTTCCCTGGATCCTTCAGCTGCAAAGTAATCTGTTCCTTCTTTCTCTGAGTTACTAATAAACTCACCTCATCTCCTGTATGGACATGGAAACTCTGTGAGGTCAGAAGGTGCATAGGTGTTTTGTTTGTTTGCTTTAACTCCGTATCCCCTATAACACTGCTTAACCCATATATGTAAGACCAGAGGTTGTGTGGTTTTAAAATAGGAATTTGGGAGGAGTCTCACCATAGACCTAGGTACTAATCTGGGTGTGGCAACTGGAACTATGTGTTAAAAATATGCTCTCTAGAACTGCTGCTCTAGAGTTTGACACAGTGCTCTATATAAAGCACATATACAATAAATACTCAGTACATGAATATACCACTGCATTAGCCTCCTAACTGGCCCATAGTGTATGTGGCCTCTATTTTATATTATATTCTATAACTAAACATTCTGTTGCACTAAAACCCCTGTTCAGAAACTTTCAATGATTTCTTTTTGCTTACAATAAAGTCCAAACTCCTTAGCACCACATTCAAGCGCCTGTCCAGAACCTGCCCTAAGCATACCTGATCATCTCATTTTTCACTAGTCTCCTTGACTCATGCTTTTCCTTAGACTAGAATCTTTCTACTCAAAGCGAAGTCCTTGGATTAGGTTCCAGTGTCCCCTGGGAGCTTGTTAGAAATGCAGACTCTCAGGCCTCACCCTAGACCTACTGGATCTGAATTAGCATTTTAACAAGATCCATTTTAGCATTTTAACAAGGATTCTTATGCACATAAAGTCTGAGAAGCACAGCAGCAATCTGACTAATTGCAATTTTCTAAGCCTCCTCTCCAGTCTTTCCCATATCTAAAATGCCCTTTCCCTACAACAGCATTCTATTCAAACCTCTAGAAGTTCGTTAAATGCCTCTTCTTCCATGCAGTCTTCCTTGATACCCTAGACTAGAAAACAATTCTTTTTCTGTGCTCTCTCATATACCTACCTCATTGTACTTTATATTTAGCATGATGTCATTAACCTCTACCAATTCACCTTAATATGGTTGATGTGTTCATAAAATGTTACATGTAAATCCAATAATACTATTCCATTGATTTACATTATCTATTCAGAGATGTTTATCTTCATTTTTCATTGATTTACAGTTGTCAGTGACTTACGACACCTAAACTGTAAAGGCAGAAAATCTTTTAAAAATTTGGCAAGAAATAACTTGAATATACCTGAGGAACTGCCCCACAAACTCCTCGGTCTTTTGTAATCTGAATAATCTCCCATTTTAATTTTGTAAATTCTAGTCTTTTGCAATCAGCTTTCTTAGACACACAACTAAAACTGCCCCTTAAAAGACTAACAAGAATCTTCATAGGCACTAGCAATATTTTAATTCTTAAGCCAGGTTTTGGGTCCATGGGCGGCTATTCTGTTATTCTTTAAACTATGCACATAATTATATTTGCAATTTTGTGTGCATGATATATACCATAATAAAAACTGTTAAAGGCTTCCTGTAAATTTTTTATAATTGAACTTATGTAGAAAAGGACATACCAAATCACAAATTGCTGATAAAGGTAATTGCTAAACATTCCCAGAGGGGGAAAAAAGATGTCTAAATTGAATCTAACCCACAGAAAATTAGATTAAACTGAACTTCTGTCTAAAGGAGCTACTCTGGGGTACAATTGCTCCCATCTTTGTCTATGTTCTGGAGGCCTCTTAGGAAGATGACACACTAACACAAACACACCCCCAGAGAGAATTTTGTAGGCTGAAGAGAACAAAGGCTTGGCTCACTGGGGCTGATGCACATGGTTTCATTTCCTGGGGTGATGGTTATCACATGAAAGGCTTGCACTCCAGAGTAGACATTTTTGGTTTCACCTGAGACATTGCAAAAACAATGGGTCTTGGAAAGGATCCAACATCTAAATCCTTCAGGGGCAATAACAGTCTCAGCCAACTGTGCCTCAGTTTGTTTTTACAGGCACATAAAATGCTCAGTTAGAGAGAAGAACCTATCAAAGATGGCAAACAGAACAGGCAACTTGAGTGTGTTGGATAGTTGTTAGTAATTTCCCAGTGTCAAAGGGGGGGTTTTGAATTTCCACTCTGAACTATGAGATCTTAGAATCCAACTCAAAGAAGGACCAAGAGTGGAGTAATAGCCTCAAGTTTGCCAGAGATATTGCGAGAAGGGACAAAATAAGATAGAGGCTGTTAGACAGGGAAGCCACAAAAGGGCGATGTTGTTTAAGTGTTTTACAAGGATTGGGGGTCATAACCATGAAATCCTCAGCACATGCAAAAGTCAACTGGATAACAAAGAAGCTTAATCATCTTAATGTGGCATTTTAATGATGCCACTGATTTGCTATGCCAATTCAGAGATAATGAGGCCCTAATGCTACAGATGTTCAGCCAGGCTAAAAGAAAGGGGCGGGGGGGCTTTTCTAGCATGCCATTTTCTAACTATCCAATTAAACAAATTGTGAAAGCATCTAAATAGTTTACCAGGTTTTGACAGCTGTTAATAGGATTTAGAAGCTCGAAGCACTAAAGAACAAAATGGGAGATATATGGATTGTAGGCATTTAGTCTACAGTTTGCTGCTATGACCCAATATAGCACAAACACACGAACTAGAACAGTTTTCCTTATAAAATTAATGCCTGTATTCCTTCCCCACAATGGCCTCTTTGTATTATGAACAAGAACATGGGTCATTTTCATTTTATAATTTACATTTTTATGTGTAAAGTGAGGAGACAGAGAAACCAAATGATATTTTGAGAACTAAAAAATAAGTTTTAGCATTTGCCAACCAGTAAAATCATAACGCTTCAATGAAAATGAAACTTTTGGTCACGGATTTATAGAATCCATTATGTTTTCATTTTTCTCGTCTTCTAAAATTTAAAATTATAGATATCTAGTATTTTTTAAAACATCTATTTAAAAAAATACACCTATTTAAAGTTAGGAAAAAAACTGTAAATAAAAGGTGAATCAGACTAATAAGAGATAAAATAATATCTCAATAGCAGCGAAATAAGAGTAGCAATTTGTGTAATATTTGGTTTGGTTTAAGTTTTCATTAAAACATATTCTTATCAGACTTTTAAATTTGGCTTTAAAGAATCTAAACTGGTAAGTAGTAAATCATGTCACTTCAAATTCAAGAGCATGAAAACATGAAGAAAGTTTCAGTTGCAAAGGGACCACCCTCAATTTTACTAATGACAATCTTCGTCTTATTGTCCAACTATCAAATAGCTCATTCATTGCCATAATAATAAAAATAACTTTGCTTAATAATTTCAGTGCAATTCTTTGCTTTCCCATTAGAATAAGAGATGTATTATTATTATTATTATTATTATTATTATTATTATTATTATTATTTAGTTTCAGGTGTACAAAACAATGTAATAGTTAGACACATTTATCATTTATATCCCTCACACAGTGCTAACTCCCCTACCCCCAAGATGTATTACTTTTAACAACAGAAATACACTATACATCAGTTGTAGGTAAGTTGTGAGCTGCTCGGTTGGGCTATGCTCTTTAGATATCATAGGGCCAGCTGAATTCTTTATCTTGAGTTGTTGTGAGGATTGAAAAAAATGATGTGTAAAAGTTCTTTCTACAGTGTAAAGAAGTATACAAATATACAGTATTTTTTCATTTCTCACCATTATAACTATGAACTTTTCTATTGATTACTTAATCTATGTCATATATTATTTTATATTTCTGGAAAGTAATTGTTATTCATTGAAAAATAATGAATGAAAATACATTTAAGGAGAGTAAGGTTTTAGATGTTGCCTAAACATAATAGAGATAGACTAAATAAAGCACTGGGTAATCACTTCATTTATAAATCCAGAGGGAAAAAAACTTTCTTTTCATTCATAATTCCCCTGTAGAATATTCACTCTTTCTTTTAACAGAATTCCATTTAAAAATTTAAAGCATATTAAAATATAATTCTTAGAAAAATTTAAAAATTGTCATCTAAATATAATTAAATTGGCTAAAAACATTCTAACTGTTACAACATCAAACCCAGGATCATGAGTAATGGAAAGAATGAAAATGCCCTCTAAATCCAAGAGCCTAAGTAATTCTTGGTATACATACATGATAGTTATATGACAGTTAACATGTTTATTTCCCATATAGACTAGGAAGATCTTCAAGGCAGGGGCCAGGTTTTAATAATATTTGTCATCCCTGAACTGTTCAGAGGGCCTAGTTACTACGGGTATTGAATGAATAAATGAATGAATGAATGAACTCTCTGGGCAACTTGAACCAATTTAGTGATAATAAGAAGGCCAGGAAGGGAAGAAGTAAGAAGTCAATTTGCTGTACCACTCTCTAACTAGTCTATAACATTCTAAAGGTGAGCTGTAGTGTGCAGAGTTTCTTCTCATGAAACATCAGAGAAAGGCCCAAGCCCCACAGTGATAACCAGTTCTTCAGTTGACTTCTTTGCCCGCAGTGGTCTGGCTTCTGCCCCTACTTGTTCACCACTTTGGAACAGGAAGCTACTGATCAATCTCTGCTTCTTGAACTTCTTCCCTGAGTCTTATTCATGCTTGGTTCTAGTCTTACCTCATTTACTTATTTCCTAAGTTTTTGCTTCTTTCTCTGGTCTCCTGGGTGTGAATAATCTCCAGGGGCCTATTTCTTGAATCTTTTGTTTTTTCGCTTTATATGTTCTCCTGATCCAACTTTTTGTTGCTGATGACTCCCAAATCTGTATTTCCAGCCTAGTCCCTCCTGCTGAGCCCAACACATAATTCCAATCACTTTTTGGATTTCTTATACTTGTTTTACATTCAACAAGTTGCAACCTAGCTCCTTATTTCTCTCCTTTTTACTTCCTTTCCAAATTTGCTCCTTCTGTAGTACATATTCCGTTTTCCCTCTACATAGTGGCTGCTTGATGTCAATGTCTGTATATTTTTCCATTTGCACCCTTAACATTTAGCACTGTGCTTGGCACGCAATTCAATGACTGCTTACCAAATGAACAAAAGGAAGGAAAGAAGACAAGAAGGAAGAAAGAAGTAAATCATTATTCTGTTCTTTGCTTTAAGTACAAAATTAAGGTTGGGGGTGTTTAAAAAAATTGTACAGACTGTAATTTTGCCTAAGGTTCGCATATTAGGCCACAGTAGAGGAAAACAATAAATAATATTTCTAATTTAAGGTATGCCAACCAGACCCAAAGGGTATAAAAGATTTTTGGAAGAGAAGGACATGAGTATAAGAATTAAGAATTAGAAGATTCTTGCTCTTTTTAACATTAAATTAATTAAAACAAAATATGTATAAAACAATATAAATATTACCATCTGCTACACATTATTTGGACTTTTCTTCCTCTCTGTTTCCTCCATTCCTCTCTCTCTGGTTTTCAAGTAATGGAATTAGAGCACTAAGAAACATGAAAGAAACTCAGCCCTGACTCGTCCTAGGTGAATGTACAACATTAAAAGTACATAAGGGAAGAAGCTATCTTGTCCCTGGAACATGCTTGTCCCTGGGGGTAAAGTATAACAACTGCTCAACAGCTGCCCAGTAAAACTCTTCAAGGCTGTAAATAAAGATGCATCCTAGCTCCACCAGAAACTGGAGGAAATATTGTGTGGTAGAATAAACTAGAATGAAATCTAGCCAAGAAACTGTAGTACATGCCCCTTTCTATTTCAAAAGGCAACTTTTAATGATTACAGGTCATTAGAGAGGTTTCTACTAACCTGTATTCAAACAGCATCAGAATGGGTACTGGTAAATATAAGAAAGGGACAACATAATATTTCACTCTTATTTTGCCCACTGAAAATAGATTTAGATATCTTTTTTAAAAAGTTCTGATGAAAGAACATGGGCTATGGAGTAAGACAGAATGTAGGTTCAAGTTGTACTAACTATCTGTGTGATCTCAGCAAATCTCTTGACTTCTGTGAATTTTCTCATTTGTGCAGTGATGACAATATCTACATCTAACAGGGTGTTACAGTAATTAAATTAGGCAAAGTAATGTACATAAAGGCCTAGCATAGTGGCTGACACATAATATCTTTGTGACCTTGGGCGAGGCAAAGATTTCTTAGATTTGATACCAAAAGTATGATTCACAAATAAAAATATCTTACAACTCAAGAAGACAAATAACCAAATTAAAACTGTGAAAACAATTTGAATTGACATTTCACCAAAGAAATTACACAAATGAACAACAGGCAAATGAAAAGATGTTCAACATCATTAGTTATTAGAGAAATGCAAATTAAAACCACAATGAGACACCACTTCACACCCACTAGAATGGCTATCATCAAAAAGACAGTAATTAGTGTTGGTGAGGATGTGGAGAAAAATGGAACCTTAATGTGTTGCTAGTGGGAATGTAAGATGGTGCAGCCATTTGGAAAACAGTTTGGCAGTAGAGTAGGCAGCCTTCTAAAATGGCTCCCAATGCTCCCTGACTCCTAGGCTTCATATCCTTGTGTAATCTTCTCCCCTTGAATGTGGTCAGACCTATGTGATTTGCTTCTAATTAAGAGAACATGGCAAAAGTGATGGGAAATCATGTCTGTTATTTTATTATAAAAGCCTGTGACTTTCACCTTGTTCTTTTCTCTCTCTGTGTTTCTCATGTGCTTCTCTGATGAAGTAAGCTAGGGAGCCCACACGACAAGAAACAGAAGGCAGTTTCTCCAGATTGTGGCCAATCTCCAGTGAGGAAATGAGGCCCTTAGTCCAACACCCTCAAGGAACTGAATCCTGACAATCACATGAGTGAGTCTGAAAGTTGATCCTTCCCTAGTGAAGCCTTCAGATGAGACTGTAGGCCAGGTCAATACCTTGATGGCAGCCTTGTGAGAGGACCCAGATAAGCTCTGCCTGTATTCCTGAGATAATAAACTTGTATTGTTTTAGACTGCTAAGGTCTGGGGTAATTGGTTATACAGCAGTTGATAACTATTATAGACAGTTCCTTATAAAATTAAACATAAATTTACTATACAACTGAGCAATTCCACTCTTAGTTATCTACTCAAAAGAAATGAACACATATGTCCATGCAAAGACGTGTACATAAATGTTCATAGCAGGATTACTCATAAGAGTCCAAAAATGGAAACAATCATAAGGTAGATGAACTAATAAACAAAATGTACCATATCAATACAATGAGATACTATTCAGAAATAAAGAGAAACAAAATACTGATACATGCAACAACTTGGATAAACTTACACAAACATTGTGCTAAATGGAAGAAACCAGGAACAAAAGATTACATATTGTTATTATTCCTTTTATACCAGATGGACAGAAATGGTAAATATATAAAGACAGAAATCAGATTAGAGGTTATCTGGAGCTGGGGGTAAGAATAGGGATTGATTGTAAACAGATGAAAGAAATGTTCTAAACCATGGTTCTAGTTGCACAATTCCATAAATTTACTAAAAACCATTGAATTGAACACTTAAAGGTGTGTAAATTATAACCACACTAAAACCATTTTTTTTAAGAACTCTAAAAGGATTTTTTAAAAAAGAATAAGAAACCATACAGATAGCTGGCTATACTGACAGTGACTGTCTCAAGAGGAGAGCCTAGCTACTCACTCACCAACTATTCACAAGAAACATCACGACAAGTATAGCCTTTTGAGCTACAATTAATCCCATGAGAAATCATCATCAGACTGTCTTTAACTCCTTTTGTTCCTGTACGACTGATTTCATGCTCCTTTCAAAGAAATTAATAAGTGTGTTAAAAAACACAAGGTGCATCTGCTACTTGGCCATAGGAAAGGAGGCTGAAACAATTGAATGTAAAATATTTGGCTTTATAGGACATCTCCCATACTTAATTATTTTATTATCAACTTCAGAGAATACCTAAGTAACTATTGATTTCTGCTCTCTTTCTAAATTGTGCTAAAATCCGTAAGATCCAGATTTTCTAATTGTATTAGTTCTTTGTAATTGTTTGTGCTTTTCTGTCTTTTTATGAGCTGTGATGCCTCACTTTCTATTCTGTTAATAATTTAGTGTGCTTTACTAGGCTATGATTATCATTTAATTAATGAGCACTATTCCTGACCTACAAGTCAGCAGTGGTATAAAGCCCAGGGGGAAGCTCTCTGAGGGTTCACTCAGGGATGTGAGAGCTTAGTTCTCACATAAGAAAAGAAGAACATAAAGAATTATCTTTTCTACACAGTTTCAGAGAAAGAACTGGTACAACCTGAAGAACTAGAACCGGAGATTCAAGATGATGGTGAGTAATGAACAGTTCATATAAAAATGCCAGAAATAGTACTGGGCTTCAAGCAATGAAGATACATTAAGATACATAAAGATACATTAAGTTGTGTCCAAATTTTGGTGGATGAGAAATGTGACCACAAGCCTAGACTGACTTAAGAGAAGCTAATAAAGAGCCTTTTCTATTTTCTCTAGAGCTGCTATGAACTTTCTTGAGGGGTAACAAAGGCTGGCTGGGATTGCTGCTTCTGTAGACGCAGGTGCAGAAAATGCTGGTTCTAACAAATCTTGTCAATGTTTTTAATGCCACCAGACCGACTAATATAGTGAAATATCTACCATGATTCCATTTTTACTTACTCGGTTGACATAATTAACAAATCTATTAAAGGTAAGGTCACAAATTATTTTTAATTATTAAACCAGGTCTCCATATGTTACTGTTTAGACAGCATAACCCACTGCAGAATATAGTTCTCAAGACTGTCATTTCTGCAACCTCAATCTAGATCCAATTGCAATTGTCGGTTAAAAAAGCAGATTTCAACCAGACAGCTGAATGTAAAAACATCTGGACCTATCAGTCAGAATGAGAAAGGTCACATGTTAAATCCAGATAATCTTGTTTATTGGTGTTTGAAGGTTATACACCAAGGGCTGGATTACCAGAGTCCTCCGTCAGGCCTGGCTCTGACATCTTCATTCATCTGCTGTGTGTGTGACACTTTAAAATCCAAAGCTTTAAAACTACTGTGTCATCAGTCACTTCTAAATGTACCTTTTCTAATTCTAAGCCTGAATATCACGTCAACCTATTATTAGACTGCTGAGTATTAGATGCTGGAAGAAATCACACAATAGGACTGTCAGGGGAACATGATGTTTATTCTTCTAAAAACTGTTTTCCAAATTTCCAGCATTTTACTACGGATGAAGCATCTGCAACTTTCCCCATCAAAATTAAGAAACAGGAAAAACCTCAGCAAGGGATAAAAATCAAAAGATTGCCCTAGGATAGATCTCAGGTCAGTGATGAAGAAATGGGTATTTTACTTATTTCAAGATTTTTTTCAAAATTAGTATATATTTTTTTACATATATACAGAACTGAATCAAAATTGTTTATGTTGGAAGCAATTCTACAGTTCATTACATATTAAACTATTAAAAAAAAACAGCAAAGTCAAGAAACCTTAAGACCTTACACACTTTGGTCAGAGTTTTTTAATCTTTTCTGGGTTGTGGATTTCTTTTGAGAACTTTGTATTCTTTGCCCAGAAAAATGTAGACATGCCCACAAACACAAAATTTCACAGTTCTGAGAGGTTTCTCAAACCCTGAGAACTCAGGTTGAGAATTTTTGTATTAGACCTTTAAATAGACTCAGGCTTAAACTGAAGGTTCCTCTGTGCTCCACTTTATATATGTTATATGACAATGGTTGACCTTCAAATTTTTTGAGCAAGGACCCTCAAAAGAATTTTGAAAAATGTTGTTTCTCCCTTACACACAGTGAAAAATAAGTGGATAATAAATTGACATCTACAATTTTTCATCATAATTAAAAAAAAAATAAAAAAACAATTTTTGTTTATTGTAAATAATGATGGTTTAAACTGTTATTGCACTCTTTCAAGTGTATCTAATGGTATATAAATACTAGTGATTTGATTTACCCCATCATAAATTTAAAAAATCATAAGCTTTTTTAAAAACATCAGAAATTTTCCCTTTGAACTTCCATTTCCATTTCACTTTCCTCAGAGAATTTTATCCTTATGTACTGTTCTATTATGCTTGAACCTTCTGTTGCTCATCCTATCATGTCTTTACAACTGTGTGTGTATATGTGTATTTGTTACCATGAAGTTCTGTGTGTTAAGAAATTTCTTCTGTATTATCATAATTATTAGCATACAATTGATGAAAACAATGTAGGTGTATTAGAAATCTAGATCAATAATTATTAAATATAAAAAGTAAAATTTGGGGGAATGCACCTCTTAATGAGATGGATGGAGGGGGATACATTTATAGAAGTTTGATTAAAGGAATTATCTAATTGACCCTTTGTTTAGCATCCTGGAAGTATTCACACTTTACAGAAAAGACGTAAGATTGAGATGAGTGAGAGATGTGTCTTTATTTTATAGAGTGGAGAAGGATCGTCGTGAAAGGGGAGGGTAAAAGAACCTCAACTACAGCAGCTTTCTAGGGCAGATAGTTTTAGGAAAAAGAACATACTGAAGTTGAAGACCTGGAAATTGATTCTCTTAAAATTATCCACACTCACGTAATCCTTGGAAAGCCTTCCCATATCCCAGTTTGAAGAACACTGCTAAAAAAAGGCTCCATTGCCAAAACGTACTCACATGCTCTACTGCACTTTACTTAACCAACAATGATTTAGTGAGCACTCGGAACAATGCAGGGGATGAATGGATAAATGAATGGTTGGATGGAAAGGCAGAAAGAAAAATGCATAAATACTGAGCATTTACTGTATACCCCAAACTTTGGCATAAAAGACTAAAAAAGACTGTCCTTATGTCTTCAACTCTTTGGGAGACAATGTAGTATAGTGAGACCCTGCC
Organism: Rhinolophus ferrumequinum; assembly: GCF_004115265.2. Lineage (NCBI taxonomy): Eukaryota > Metazoa > Chordata > Mammalia > Chiroptera > Rhinolophidae > Rhinolophus > Rhinolophus ferrumequinum. Next base: position 36,397,836 of record NC_046304.1, read on the forward strand.
ACAATGCAATATGTATAGATTGGGATTTAGCAAGATTGGCGAGTACCTCCTCCCTTCTCTGACAGGGGCAAGCTAAAATGCTTATGCTCTGGGATTCGGTTGGAAGTAACTGCCTCATGATCATTTGGGGCTTTTTAAGTTTAATATATGGTCAGTTGTGTCTGTTGTTGCTTTATGCTTTTTGTAACAGTGTCTACCTCAAGCCCCTGCATTTCATTAACTTTACAATAATGTGACCCCCATATTTTAAAGATAAAATTTCTGGATCCTACCTATCACGTTGTGGAGACAGCTTATGTATTCTTCTCATCTTCAGAACTATTCTGCTTCGTGCAAATCACAAAAACAAATAAGAAAAAACAAAAGCCCCTCTGACAAATTATGAAAAACGATGACCTAGTGAGGCAGAACAGGATCTCATTCAGCCCTCAGTCCAGTGGTGTGCTGGTAAATGCTTAAAAACCAACTCAGAATGGAGGAAGGGCTTTCTCGTGTAGCATTTGCTGATATCAGTGGTATAAATACCACGGCCTGTTTCAAGCTACCAACGTGAAGTCAGCTGGCTCACAAAATTCCTGAAAACTTAACAAGCGATTATGAACTGACCCTGGCACACCACTGGGACTCCTCACTTATCCCTCAGCAGGTGTCTTCATGTGGTTACCAAACTGCAGCTGGGTACTCATGGGCCCAGGTCACGATGCCTAGTATCAAACTTTGAGCAGCTGAACTCACTTGGCAAGAGCGGATGCTATGAGCGTTAGCAAGCACATACGGGTGTTTCACATACTGCTAATCCATCTGATTTCATAGCCATCTTGCTTCACTGTAAGGAGGCCCCGGCACTATTGCTCCACAGTTCAAGAAAGCCAAAAGCAAGGGAAAGAGTCTTGGAGGATCCACTAAGGACAGTCGGCAGACCCATTTTTCTGTCAGCCATTACAGTTGTCCACTACTCTTTTGCAGATGCCAAATAGCTTCCTATAAGTTCCTTTTAGTTCACTGTGCTACATAGCTTGGTTAAAAAAAAAAATCCAGAGATGATGCTTTTTGTTAAAATGATTCAAAGGAGTGGTGTCTGGTTTTATCACCAACCGAACTTACCCGTTTGACACAGTAGAAGCTGTAAAGCCTCTCTGCCCATTGTGAGCACTTACAGAAATCCCCTGTGAGTGAACTTCTGCAGCAAAGTACTGCTGATTTTGTAAGATAACCCCTGCATCCCATGAGCGACAGGTCTTGATCTGGGCTTGAGAGATGTAATATTTTGATAAAAAACGGCACTTCCTTTTGAAGCACATATTTGCGTGTGCTGAGCAGTACCACTGGAACCTCAGTGAGCGCCTAGGCGAGGCTGACTTGGTCTCTCCCAGCTCGCTCCAGCCATAGGCCCCTCCTTTACACATCTAAATGTGGCAGTAATTAGCATCCATAAACCGCAACTGTGGCTTGGTTTTTTTCTCCCCCTTTCAAAAGCATCAAAGTAGTTTGTATTTCTCATGAGTGCAAAAAAGTTGTACACCTCAAAAGAGATTGAGACTCTGACATGGAAAGCTACTGAAGACAGGAGTATCTCCTAAGGGGTAAAGAATTATTTTTTTCAGCACACTTTCTAATTAAAGTTCTTACCTTTGATCTAATCTTCACACGAGGTATCGCAATAAGAGAAAATTTAAGGCCTTTCAAAAAATTATCAAATTCAATTTTTCTTATGGAATTAGGCAAAATTCTAACTCTCACACAAAAGACGTACTGAAATAAATCACTAATTGATCACTACTGTATAATTAATTAAAAAGAAATCTATTTCATGATGAGTACCAGGTATATTTTATATTCAGTTGTAAAGATTGGGGAGATGAAGGGTGTAGTGTGTTAAATGTCCCCCCAAAATTCATGTCTGTCAGGAACCTCAGATGTGACTTTATTTGGAAATAGGGTCACACTGTAATTAGTTAAGATGAGGTCACACTGGATTAAGGTGGGCCCTTAATACAATGGTGTCCTTATAAGAAGAGAAGACAGATATACACAGGCTGGTGATGACGGAAGCAGAGATTGGAGTGCCGCTGCCACAAACCAGGGAACACCAAGGATTGCTGGGAGTCACCAGAAACTAGAAAGAGGCAAGGAAGGATTCTTCCCTACAGTCTTTAGAGGGAGCATGGACTTGCTGATAGCTGGAGTTGGGATTTCTAGCTTCCAGAACTGTAAGAGAATAAATTTCTGTTGTTTTAAGCCACCCAGCCTGTGGCCATTTGTTGTAGAAGCCCTAGGAAACTAATACAACGGGTAAATGTGCAACTTAGGCAGGGTAAACAGCAGACGCTGATGGATACTGAGGTATATTGTGTACTTTTTGCCCCATGGCAGCTCCAGAACAAATTGCTAGTGTAAGTAGAAAGAGATGTTATTAGGGGGCTGCTGAAAAATGGGGGCCAAAAGACTGGTAAATGCAGGAAGCCGGTAGCCAAATATATATTCCCTAATTATTTAAAGAGGAAAAGTAATGTCACTAGCATATGCATGTAGAATCACAACCTCAAAACATACATACTTAGGACAGAATCTTCCTTCCATATCTAAGTGGGGAATGGCAAAGACGGGGATCCAATTTCAGAGGAAGAGAATGACTGAAACAAAAAGCTGAGTGAGGTTCTACCTCAGTCATTCTGCTCTTAACTGCATTTCTCTTTTACAGGGCCTTGCTGGGATGGCCCTATAATGGTGTTCCACCATCCCGTCTCATCTCTCTACCTAGATAAACCCCTCGGTACACTACCATTTAAATACATCTTACCTCCAGCCCTGATGTCCAGAGGTTTTTATTTTATTGTGTTCCTCTGTGAACACAGGCCAGACAGAAGCAGTATATTCTTTCTCATGATATAAATATTGCTTTAACTTCTACTTTTTTTTTCTTTTTAAGATTTTATTGGGGAAGGGGAACAGGACTTTATTGGGGAACAGTGTGTACTTCCAGGACTTTTTTCCAAGTCAAGTTGTTGTCCTTTCAGTCTTAGTTGTGGAGGGCGCAGCTCAGCTCCAGGTCCAGATGCTGTTGTTAGTTGCAGGGGGCGCAGCCCACCATCCCTGGCGGGAGTCAAACCGGCAACCTTGTGGTTGAGAGGATGCACTCCAACCACTGAGCCATCCGGGAGCTCAGCGGCAGCTCAGCCCAAGGTGCCGTGTTCAATCTTAGTTGCAGGGGACGGAGCCCACCATCCCTTGCGGGACTCGAAGAATTGAACTGGCAACCTTGTGGTTGAGAGCCCACTGGCCCATGTGGGAATCGAACCGGCAGCCTTTGGAGTTAGGAGCACGGAGCTCTAACCGCCTGAGCCACCGGGCCGGCCCTTAACTTCTACTTTTGATGTTATGGTATCTCAATGACATTTTAGATCTAATAGGAAGGTCCCAATATCCTTTGTATTCAGTGAAGTACTTATAGCCCAATATTTATCTAATACTAAACAAAAACAAAGACTTGGGGATCTCTAGGTTATTTCCTACTGCTCCAGATCAGTCTGACAACAGCTGCAGTTGGTCACCACTAAGAAGAGAAATAATAATTGTTCATAGGAGTCAATGACCAGACAGGAAAAAGAACTCTTTCTAGACAGGAAAATGAACTTCTTCACTTCCTGTGCTTTTCAATCCAGGTGAATTATATCACTTCATAGGGAGGTATTTTAGAAAGATAAATGTGGGCTACTAGGGCTCTTTTTTCAAAAAGTTTATAACATAATGGGGTGAAGTTTGTCATGCACAAACAATTCCAGATAGAATATAATTAGGTTCTTAAACAAGTACTAATCAAGCACACTATAAAGCTCAGCTCCAAGACTACAATTGGAGGAGCTGAGATACTGCAAGAAGTCCTCATGCAGAAAATAAACTTGAGTGGATGTAAATACTTCCAGTGCATCAGTCAATTAATTTAAATTTTCAGGAACAAAGGATGAGCCAATTCAGTGGTAACACAACATTTAATCCACGTATGATTTTATTCATGACCAACTAATTAATGTAAATTGTATTGGTACAGAGCTATACCCACTATATATGTGTGCAATGAACACACACGTGCGATGATATATATTTTCCTAACTTAAAAAATAATAGTGTACTCTCCATTGAGGCCCTTTTGAAATGTTTATATGAACACTGTTTCTTTCAAGAACCAAAAGCTTCCTTAACTCATCATACAATAAATGTATATACTAGGCCAGGAGTCAGCAAACTATGGCCTGCAGGCCAAGTCTGCCCCATTGCCTGTTTTTGTAAATAAAGTTACTGGCACATAGTCACATGCATTCATTTATGGCTATCTTCTGTGGCTGTTTTATACTACAGCAGAGTTGAGAAGTTGCAACAGAGATTGTGTGGACTACAAAGCCCAAGATATTTATTATCTAGCCCTTCAGAAAAAAAGTTTGCCAATTCCTGCACTAGGATCCTAGGAATATTTTGTTTAACTAAAAAAATACACACACACACACACACACACACACACCCGTCACTAGGAAACAAGTGATTTTTTTATGTTAAATGTTAATATCTTTGAAAAGTTCTTTCCAAATATTTTATTTTGTTTCTCAAACAATTCTAGTTGGGTAAAGACCCTCCCTCCCTCTAAAAATTTAGTCTGTCTGTCCACAAGAAAAAAATAAAGTGAGTGTTTCTATCAGAGCCTGAAATTTTCTATAAAACATTTTCCTAAGAGCTGAAAACTGAGAAAGATGCACATGACATTTCATTTATTAAACATATAAATTAAACATGATCACAATTATACTGAATTTAAAACATTCCAAGACAGGTCTTAGTTTCTAAAACTTTTTAGAAGACATTAAAAATATGCTTCCATTAAACTTAAATAGAAAAAGATCCTGTAAAATAGGATTTAAAATTATTTATAGTCAATATTACTTTACAGCTAAATTTCTCTAATTACTTTTAAAAGTATAATCCTAATTCTAGTCTAAATGTTTCCCTATGTTACACGTGGCAGAAATTACTTATTATGCAATACGCTTATCTTCTATCAGGCAATGCTACTTTTCAGTTCTATTATTTTATAATTTAACATTTATAGTTTGCATATACTGATCATGTTGTATATATATTTTAAAGCAGGGCCTTGTTACAACCTTTTCCAAAGGTATATGACCCAGATTAAATACCAACATCAATAGTATAGCAATCAGTTTGGAGCTAAATCATGAAATAATGGATTATACTTTCAACACTAAAGTTAGCCTACTCGTTTCTAAGGCTTAGAGGAAAGAAGCCTTTCTTTTCTCTTTCCCAAATTACTTAGGATAATTGGTTATATCTTCTAGTGTCTACCAAGAACTGCATGACACTCCCAGACCCCTAACAACTGAGAAAAATACACAGATATCCTACTAATCCACTGACATGTCGTTAGAGCGATGGTCATAGAAATGGCATAGGCAGCTACAGCAGTTGAAGGTGACCCAAACAGAGTGGACCACAGAGACTGAATAGCTCTTTCTCCTTGGAAGCACTTCGGGAGCAGGGTCACATTCAGAGGCCTACAAATTATTGTATGGATACTTACAGAAGTGCTAACCCATGTAGGTTGCTACAATATTTGTTTTAAATTCCTGTTGTTGAATAGAAGTTACTTGGTTTCTTGTTTATGCTTGGGTATTTAATCTGGTTCTTCCCCCAACTACCTGAAAACATAAAACACATAGCTACTTCTGAACCCAGAACAAATTCTAACATGAATTATAAATTCCCAGACCAAAAGTTGCATAGGGATCATTTCAAACATAAACTTAATGGCATTACCTATCAGAACGTAGAAACCCTAACTCGGAAAAATGCAAGCCAAAGGCACAGTTATCATTTGCCTCATTCTGAGTGAGACTCCATGGATGTCACCTTCAAGAAGTTGCATGAAGCTGGTAGAACACCATATGCCTTTCCTCAGCACAAATGACCACATCCTGTGCCAGGCAGCATTTTTCAGTCTCTGTGGTTAAGAACTAGTACAAATTAAAGTATAACTAGGCAGAGCTGGAATGTTAGTTGAAGCTGTGATTTGAATCTCAGAAGTTTTAGACATAGAACTCTATTTTTTGATTCCTTAACAATCTAAGACAAAAGAAAAACATCCCGAGAAACAATTTGCCTTTTTCCCTTTAGAAACATACACACACACAGACACACACAGACACAGACACACACACACACACACACACACACACACACACACACACACACACCCCTAACCTAAGGCATTCATTTAGTCATTTACTCAACAAATATTTATTGCACACCAACTATGGGCCAAGTACTTTTCATGGTGCTCCAAATACCTAGCAGTTAAAAAGACAACCCCAAATCCTACCTCATGAAAGGTGGAGGGAGAGAGAGACAATAAACAATAAACAAATAAACAAATGCTGCCTGGCACAGGATGTGGTCATTTGTGCTGAGGAAAGGCATATGGTGTTCTATCAGCTTCATGCAACTTCTTGAAGGTGACATCCATGGAGTCTCACTCAGAATGAGGCAAATGATAACTGTGCCTTTGGCTTGCATTTTTCCGAGTTAGGGTTTCTACGTTCTGATAGGTAATGCCATTAAGTTTATGTTTGAAATGATCCCTATGCAACTTTTGGTCTGGGAATTTATAACTCCAAAGTTATCCAGGGGAAGTGCCACACAGAGAATTTAAATAGGGTACTGTATTAACATAGTGACTGGGTTGTCAGGGAACAGCTCTCCGAAGAAATGACATCTAAGATGAGATGTGAGAGACATTTATAAAGCAATAGCAATCAGATTTATCAACATAAATATTAGCATGAAGTGTTTGCAATGTTGATATAAATGTTATGCTCAAAATGCACAAAAAAGACTGGAAATATTCCATAATGTTAACAGAGACTATCTTTGGGTGGTAGGATAGAGGTGGGTTTTTCTTTTTTCTTTCCACTTCTATAAATTGTCAAACTGTGATATAGTGCAAAAATTTATTTCGTCTTTGTCCCCAGTTCCTGACACAGTTCCTAAAATTCTTGGAATTTCTTGAGTTATAGGAGTATCTTTTATTATTCATAACAAGCCCCTTTCAATCACACCTGAGTTTATGCTACCGAGGTGACTTAGAATGGGGACACTAGATAGCCTCAGGATGTGTGGTCCATTAGAAAGGCCAACTGGTTAGAGGGTTGTAACTTTCAGCTCTATCTACCAACTTCCAGGAAGGGGAGAAGAGACTGCAGGTTAAGCTCTTCAAAAATTCCTGAACAATGAGATTCAGAGAGGTTTGGGGTTGGTGAACAAATTGAGGTGTGCCCAGAGAAGGCATGGAAGCTTTCCCACCCCATACTGTGCCCTCTTATCCATCTCCTCAATTTGGCTGTGCCTGAGTTGTATCCTTTATGCTAAACTGGTAATAGTAAGTAAAATGCTTTTCTAAGTTCTGTGTCATTCTAGCAAATTATCAAACCAGAGGGAAGTTTGTGGGCAACCGTGAATTTTTAGCTAAGTTAGACAGAAGTGCAGGTAACCTAGGGACCTGGTATTCTCAACTGGTGTCTGAACTGATGGTAGTCTTGTGAGACTAAGCCCTTAACCTGTGGATTCTGTATAAACTCTAGGAGTTAGTACGAAAATTGAATTGTTGGATACCCAGTTGGTGTCTGGAAAACTGGAGAATTGGTTGTTGGTATTGCAAAACACTCCAGAATTGGTGTCAGAAGTGGGATTTGTTCAACCCATGGCTAATAGAAACATGTGGTTTAGGAAAAGAAAGGAAGAAAGAATGGGAGATGAGGAACGTTTGATTCCTGGCCACATAGTCACACATGTTATAGAGCAGCAGCTTTGGCTGTGATCAGTTACCTAAGGTAAAATTACCAAGGTTATTCAGAGATGGATTCAACTCCTGAGGAGTTAATTCACTACATGCATAAGGAAATGCAAACTAATAAGAAAGGCAAATATACAATCCCTTGGTTATTGTTATCTGTAATAGCTAAAATGCAATGAAGAAAGTATTGGGTCAGACCTTGATGCTGGACCAAAATCAGATTTCAGTTGGTTTGAGCTTTGGATACTAGGCTCAAAGCTGTCCCCAAAGGGAAAAATTATGCAGGAACAACAGAGAGTTCCTCTAAGACCTCTGGTCAACAAGAAGATGATTCACATGGGGGGAATGCAAAAACAAGAAAACTACTGAAACCAGTGGGTATAATGTGAAAGAGTTGTCTCATTTTGTGAATCTGTATCATCAGCTTCATGAAGAGCCTTTACTAAATGGATTGTGAGGATGACTAAATTAGGGTAAGTCTCTTTGATTTTTTGAAAGCTATAGAGTAGAACAGCATATTTGAGTTGACACTACACACACAGCTCATTATAAAATTAAAACCATAAAATTCTCTAAAATCACAGATAGTTATACATGATTCAGACACAGAGAACGTTTTCCCCAAGGGAACAGCCAGCCTATTGGATTGGACAAAAGCTACTGTAAGGTCTGTTTACCCTGAGAAGAAGGACTATCCAACTCCCTCTATAAATGCCAAGGGGAACATTCCAGATAAGCAGCTGATATGCTTTGTCTATAAGCCATATGGGACTAGCTTTATGATAATCAAGATATTCACCTACTAAATGTGCCTGTTAGCAGGTCATGATAAGTGTTACGGTTTAAGGGGGTGTGCTAAGAACGTACATGTTGCATAGGGTATGGTAAAGTCAGTGCAGCCACAGGTGGAGACAAGAATGAGGTTTGGAAGGAAGAAGCTTATTATACAGAGGTCCCAGAGAGGAGGCACCACATGCCACGCCGGGTCACATGGGAAAGCACCACTGTCAGTCTGAAAGCAGAAAAAAGGAGTCAGGGAAAATCTTAGGCCAGAGCCTTTATTGGAGTTTCTGAGAGCAGGCAGGGCAGGATAGGATAAACAGTTTAGGATTGGCTAGTTTGGATAATTCTCACAGGCTGTGGGACATTAAGAGTGGTCTCTAGCTGTCCAGTACTTGGCCCCAGGACACTCTGGGATTTCAAGCAGTGAAAGTATTAGCTTAGTGTATGAGAGTTAGGTAAGGAGACGGTTGGGGGTAATAGATTCTGAATTGGTTGGTTTGTATATGAAAAGCAATCTCCTGGCCAAGCCCTTTCCTATATCTAAGAATTGGTTATCCCTGACAGGGGCAATCTTTCCCCAGGTCTGTAAGGCGTCCGAAACATCAAAAGTGCAGAAAATAAGAAAATATAGTTAATATAATTGGTCCTGTGATAAATGGTTGCTGCAGAAACTCAAACAGAATCTAAGAAAACACAGTCAGAACAAGAGACCCCTTTTGCATGGCACCCCATTTAACCTTACTGCTGCAATATCTAGCAACATTCTGAGAAGCCTTATTGAATTTGCTTTTTCAGCTTCCCCTCCTGGGTCTTACAGATGCTAATAAAAAAACATTAGATTAATTAACAAGAAAATGAGAAGAGGCAGAGGGGAGAGTCAAGGGACTTGTCTCAAAAAGGTGGAAAATTACAAATGGTTATTAAGAAATAAGGTGAATAAAGAAAACATCGATAGGGCCAAAACAAAGAAGAAACAGAAAGGGGGTGAGTTAAGGGACTCATCTCAGTCGGGTAAAAATCTTTAGATGGTTATTAAGAAATGGGGTAAATAAAATGAACATTGATGGGGTCGGAACAAAGGTCTTAACACTGCATTGTGAAGGTTGGGTGGACCAAAAGGACCTCCCGCTTGTTCCCCTATATTAAAGTGTCCCCAAAAAATCCACTCTATTCATCCCAATTTAAAAAGCCAAAAGGCAAAGATTACAATGAGAAATCTGATCTGAATTGTCAGGGGCAATAGTCAGGCAGATTAATCGTGACAAAGATTGACAAAAAGGCCAGGACCAGGGTCCCTGGCTCTGTCTCTCACTAGGGACTCAAAGCCTTTTGAGTATCAAAGGGTAAAATTGTCATGGGGTAGAGAAGAAAAGTTTCTGGGACTCCCTGACATGGGAGCCTCACACACTATAATACCAAAACTTGTTGGTGAAGCCCTAACTGGGTCTTCAATTAAATTGAGAGAGTATAGAAATGTAAGAGCTAATAAGATTAAAATGGAGGTTTGGGTGAAAATTGGAATGTTTAAACTGGCTTTATGTGAAAAAGTTGTGTCTCCTTTACCTGAATGTTTTATGGTAATGGATATTATGTCTGACCGGGGAACACTTTCCCTACCTAGGATGGGAAAACCAAAACCTGTTGATGAATTCTAATGGAGGTTACAGTTAGAAATGTAAGGGTTGATGGATAAAGGTAAAAGTTTGGAAAAAAACTGGTATGTTTGAAGTGACTGAGTCTCATTTACCTGAATGTATTATAAAGGTGGACATGGTGTCTGACTCGGAAAGTGTTTCTGCAAAATAGAAGCATGTAAATCTGTCTTTCAAGCGATATTAATTGAACATGCTAAATGGAAACGGATAAGGCAGCCCAAGTCCACACAGACAAGAGAAGCTGGAGTGCTGGTATAGACAAATTCTGTACGATAGCTCTATGAGGAGCATAAGGCTTACGGCAAAAGCCTGAAAGTGCTTCCCAGCAATCACTACCGGGACTTTGGACTACAGAATTTCCATTTCAAGGGCAATTACTAGCCTGCTATCGGACATAAATTGAAACTGCCCCTATAATTCCAGGACAAAAAATAATCTTAATATCTCAAATGCCCATGATGTCTTAGGTGATATCAGATAAATACTCTATGGGGGAGGGCAGTGCCCAAAAGAGTTCCATAATAAAATGGAAATGGTTTATGAGGATTATGCTACCTTGGGGAATGCAAGCAGGAGATACTCATGAGCAGAGAATCTCTTTTCTCCTACGACTGATTTGGAACTGTGTAAAGAGTTGCCAGATTCTATTACTTGGACAGTGCCCTATAGACAGCTCTTGACTGACCAATCAAGAGCTGCTTGATTTATGGATGGAAGTTCCAGGAGGAATGGACAACATGTTGTTTGGAAGACTACCACTCTGACTGAAGAAGGTAAAAACAAATCAGCTCAGTGAGATTAATTACATACTGTTTTCTTAGCAGTGATGGAAAAATTGCACAATGATAAAAGTCTCTGTTTCAGTTTTTACCCAACTAATGGGTCATGGCCAATGGCTTGGTCATATGGATAGGCAAAGGACAATGGAAACCTGGTCTATAAAATGACACCCATATGGGACACTGCCCTATTGAAATCACTATGGGAAATTGAGGGGTGCACTAAAGTAGGGCATGCCTATATCCATTATTGGAACCAATGAGTGGCTATCGCAATGTACTCGCTTGAGGTGGCCACTTGGGTCCACGAAATGAGTAGACATTTGGGGACTGCAACAGTGAGGGGGTGAATCTGGACATATTCCTTTTGTACACTCTGAGGCTCAGAATGGCAACAAGAACTGCTCTGTCTGTCAACAAGAAAGACAGAGGCTACAGATGGCTAAGATGGTAAGATTCCTCAGGGGGAAGGTGCCACACATAGATGACAAGTGGATGACACTAAACCAATGCCAGTCCCAGGAGGGCTACAAATGGGTTTTGATGAAATAAACATTGACTCTGGACTAGACTGCTTACATGGTGGTAGATGCAAAGGGTCAGAGTACTAAAAAAGAACTAGAACAGAAGATATTGTACCGATTTGGACTGCCAGGTCACATGTCTACAGACCAAGGAACACACTTTACAGACCATAATGTCAAACAATGGGCAGAGAGACATCCTCCTCAAAGTGACAGTTTCATAGGGAATTGGAACAGACAACTGAAACATTGGCTGTTTAAGACACGGGGAGATGTAGGTATGAAGGGCTGGTTTACATGTCTTCAAGAGTGTGTTCTCAGACTTGACATCAGAGGGCCAAAGGGAGTGTTCCTACTAGATAGATTCCTCTGGTTTTTTGGTGGACCTGGGAGAGAGGGGGTGGGGGAGGATGCTAGTATGACTATGCAATTTTTCTGAAGGGAAGAAGACACTGGAATAATGACTATGCTTTTTTTTCTTTCTTCCCTGCATCACCTCAACTTTCTCTTTCCTATCTGATGCAGTAGTCACAGGACCAGGTTTGCAACTAAAAGTGCCAGAAACAGGGATGATCCCTAAGTAAGAAACTGTAAGTGTAGTTTTAAACCTTTATGTCAGAATTCCTAAGGGCCTGATAGGGCAAGTTGTGCCTTCACTCCATTTAGCAAAACTGAGGTAAATAGAGAATGCAGCTATATTGCCTAGTGGTAAAAAAAAAAAAAAGCCCACCAGTTCTGGAACTAAGTAACTCTACCCTATACAACTAGCAATGGACTGAGCAGGAGACACTGGCTACACTAGTATTGCTGCTGCCTGCAATCTAGACCAGCACAGTGACCAAACCTAATGTTCCTTCCAACGGTGGAAAAGTTCAGTTATAAATGGAGAAAAGGAGGGATGTAGCTGAGAGTAAAGGAATAAATCAGTGAGTAATGTAACGAAGGAAATCCAATATTACATTAAAATCTCAAGAGAGGCTCAGAGTAAGAGAATAACATTGTCTCTTAGCTCAATTATAGAAGATGCCTAAAACGGCGAAGCCATATATTGCTGCGACCACTCCTGCTTTAGGAACCTGATGAGATCAAATGGAAGCCTGAAAGTCTGAGTGGCCTTATCCTGGGAGACATTTACATATATGATGAGGGACTGGGTTAATCATTAATGACTGGTAATATACCAGTCTATATTCAGGATGAGTCACCCCGAGATGTGTCTCTACGACGTGCAGATTATTTTGAGCTAAAGCCAACTGAGAATTTGCAGGCTTAAGAGAAATTTCTGCTCCCCTCCCCGTAACTACCTAGAAGAATGTGAATCAGGGGCCTTGCCTATAAGAGATGATCAGAGATAACCTTTTTTTGACCTATCTATATGGCAGGGCAAACTAATTACTGAACATCTGCTCTTCTTATTGTCCTGCAATGACCCTGTGAAGTCCCAAAGTGCCTTAGCTCAGAATGTCAAATGTGCCTTATTTTCTCTTTCTGTCTCTGAACCTCTCATGTATGTGGGGTTCCCATATGTACCTATGTAATTAAATTTGATTATCTGTTCTTGTTCATCTGTCTCATGGAGATTTAATTATTAGACCAGCTGAAATACCCCTGAAGGGTAGAGGAAAGTTTTTTCCTCCCCCATACCAGTATCTCTTGACTTTTATGATCCTTTTGCTACACGATTTGAGATTCGTGGTCAAAGACCAGAGGGTGGTCTGTGGTATAATATAAAAATATGTTTAATCTTTGTCCCAGATTCCTGGCACAGAGTTCCTAAAACTCTTGGAATTTCCTGATAGGAGTCTTTTGTTATTCATAACTCCTTTCAATCACACCTGAGTGTATGCTACTAAGGTGACTTAGGGTGGGGACACTAGATAGCCTCAGGTTGGGTTAGCCACAAGAAAGACCAAGTGATTAGGGGGTTGGAACTTTCAGACCCATCCACCGACCTCCAGGAAGGGGAGGGGAGACTGCAGACTGAGCTCTATAAAAATTCCTGAACAATGAGATTCAGAGAGCTCCTAGATTGATGAACACATTGCGGGGCTGGGAGAGTGGTGTGCCCAGAGAGGGCATGGACGCTCTTCCATCTCATACCTTGCCCTATGCACCTCTTCCATTTGGCTGTTCCTGAATTGTATCCTCTATAATAAATTGCTAATAGTAGGTAAAGCACTTTCCTAAGTTCTGGGAGTCATTTTCGCAATTTATTAAACCTGAGGGAGGTTTGCGGCAAACCCTAAATTTGCAACCAAACTGGACAGAAGTGCAGGTAACCTGGAGACATGGTACTTTCAACTGGTGTCTGAAGCAAGAGCAGTCTTGTGAGACTGAGCTCTTACCCTGTGGGTTCTGCAGTAACTCTAGGAGTTAGTATGAGAATTGAATTTAATTTTTGGACGCCCAGTTGGTGTCTGGAGAATTGGAGAACTCATTGTTGGTGTTGGAAAACACCCCAGACAAACTTTCTGTAATGAACACGTATTATTTTTATAACGAAAAGAGTAAAATAAACATTATTTTAAAAATGAAGTTAGTATAACTTGAACACTGAAAAAGCACCTTAAATTCTCAAAATTTGCTGATATCCTATAGCAAATTACTAAATGTAAATATTTGTAAAATGAACGAAACTGAATTACTCCCAACTCAATCCACAAATGCAAGTTTTCCTTGGAGAGTTCCTGATTTCTTCTTCATGTTAAACCTCAACTATAGCTATAATCATTAGTTTTTAATTTGTACACTATGGCTCACCTCCTACATCTTCATCTTCATTGGCTGGGCATTCTGCACTGTCCGCATTTTCTGTTTCATGAGGTTTGGTTAAACTGTAGTCATTCAAATTCACTGGGCCTTCTAGGAGATAAAAAGAATTTTAACTATGCAGTCAATTTTAAAGGATTTTTATAAACATGTATTTAGTACACTTCCATTTTAGCTTCACATGATTCCTTAGTAGACAGTATCCCTTTCACGTATATCCCTAGTGGGGTATATGTGAAAATTTGAGGTTTAGAAATATATCCAAGGTTCATGCAGCTTTCCATTAAACATAATTTTCTTGACTATTTCTTTCACCTGAGTTAAAATGCACTCAAGTTCCTTCTGGACAGAAATTCTCTCTCCTTTGGTATGACTCACAATATTAGGTAGGATGCTATTGCTATTTATGACCAAGACGTATTAATATGTAGTGATGAGAAATACTGAGCCTGAAAATACTGGCATAATGCAATTTGGGAAAGATGCTTTCCTTAGAGGAAGCCTGTGAGCTTCCCATTTTCCCCTTTCTATTCACATTATAAGTGTGATTCTGTGGAAAACATATTGGCCTTCAAGTTCCTTTATTTCTTCAAACATTTACTAAATGCTGACAAAATGATAGATATGAATATTTCTGTCCCAAAGGAGCTTATATTTTGCAGATGTTGATAGGTCCACAACTACAACGTAAGACTCAGACAAAAGATAATAATATGTCTAAAAGGCACACTCGGAGAAGATATTAAGGGAAATACAAAATGTTATGGGAGTTCATAAGTGAGAGGGAACAGACATAATAAAAGCATGCTTAAATAAAAAGCAAACTTGCTAAAAATCAAGTCTCACAAAATATAATTTTGTATAATAAATACTGATTAAAGGAAAAGGGGACAATGTAGCTGAACTTATTTCACAGGTAAGCATGGTAGCTTAACAAAAAGATGATAACAAAAGAAATGAACTGAAAAGGTACCCAATTTCTACCAAACTCCTTCCCAATATTCAATAAAATATTTACTGAGAACCCATTACACACAACCAATAGTCAGACAATGAATCCTGTGGCGCTGAAGCTGGGCTGAAGTAGGAAAAGTGACTAGAAATTCTGGAGTGGCGTTCTGTTCAGGTGCAGCCATGACTGAACACATGGAATAGGACTTTTACAGGAATGCAGGAGTAAAATGAAAACATATTCCATAAATGACTAAGCGGTCCCTAAAATGTGGTCATCATGGACTCATGTTTGGATTTATAAATAGGTAAAGTTTCTAATGTCTGTATAACATATGCTCTAGGAACTCTCAGACTGTGTTTTAAACAATGGTTCACTTTTCTCAATCCTGAAATGACTAATATAAAGTGCATACCTGAACAACTAATATGAGGTACAGGTTCAATTAAAATATAAAGTTACAACTCACAGTAACACATAAAAGACACTTAAATGATAAATTTTGTAATACAGCATAAGCTGTGATTCAAAGTGAGTTAATCAATCAAGTTATTTTTAGGAAATAAATTATTTTAAATGTTTATAATTTATTCTGGAGCAAGGGTCAGCAAACTATGGTGTGAGGGCGAAATCTAGCCATGGCCTGTTTTTGTATGGTCCCAAGAGGTAGAATGGTTTTTACATCTTTAAAGGGTTATAAAAAGCGTAAAGAGGTATATGCAACAGAGGCCATATGTGATTCACAAAGTCTAAAATACTTACTACCTGGTCCTTTACAAAAAAAGTTTGCTGACCACTATTCTAGAGTGAAAAGTACAGGTTGTTCAAATACAAGCTACTATGTTATTCAACAAAAACTGTCTTTATTCAAACCAATCAGTTGAAAAAAGGGAAAAAAAACAGTGATTAACATTAATTAGGTGGGTTATGTGGTTCGGCCCTATGATGTCAAAGAACTTGTATGATCTAAATGGATGAATTATTTTTGTATCAGGAGGAGACAACCCCAACACATTTCCACAGCATTTTTACTGCAATTAGAATGTTCCTCTTTCTTTGGTATTTTCAGTAAAGTTATATTTCTAGAGAGGAAAGACCTCATGTTACCTGTGGGCACAGACTGCTCCTGAGGGCTTTTCAGTTCCACATTTGGTTTTATATCTGAAAAGTAAACAATTATAAATATTAGCTGCTTAGCGTAAAAATTTTTTTCAGAATTGAGCATCCTAAATTTAATGAGGATATTATTTTGGAAGCTTTAGCAGCAAATTTCCTCTTTAGAGCAGGACGATTCTTTTTCTATATCCTCTCTAAAAAGTGCCTCAAAGAGAATACAAGGAATTATCTACACAGCAATTGTATTTTAAAGACATTAAGAGGAAACAATAGTACTTTGTATTTATCCATATACTTAATATTTCTGATGCTTTTGATTTTTTTCATGAAGATCTGAGTTCCCATCTCGTATCATCTTTCTTTAGAATTTTTAGTAATGCCACTGTGTGACAAATTAGTTTCCATTTATTTGGAAATATCTTTAGCCTTCCACTCTTCTAGACTCTATTGTTTCGGATGAGAAGTCAGTGATGCTTTGTATTGGTGTGCGTGTGTGTGTAAAATTCTTTTTTTTCTGAGTGCTTTCAAGATTTTCTCTTTACCTTTGGTTTTCAGCAGTTTGACCATGACATGCTTAGTGTGATTTTATTTGAATTCATCCCACTTGATTCACTGAACTTATTTGTAAAATTATGTTTCCCACCAAACTTGAGAAATTTTCAGCCAGTATTTCTTCAAAAACTTTTTCTCCCCCATACTCTTCCTTTCCTTCTAGGACTTCAATTACATGTATGTTAAACTTTTACATATTTTTCCACAGTTCCCTGAGACTCTGTTCCTCCTCCCGCCCTGTGTTATTTTCTCTGTTTTTTAGTCTACTTTCACTGATATCTTCAAATCCACTTACTCTTTCTTTTGTCATCTTAATTTGTTAAGTCTGCCCAGTGAGTTTTTTGTTTCAGATATTGGAATTTTCCATTTTCTTTTTTATCGTTTCCCTGCTGAGATTTCTTATTTGTAAATTCATTACAAGCATATTTTCCTTTACATCTTTGAGTATAAATATTATATCTGTTTAAGATCCTTGTCTTCCAATTCCAATATCTATGTCATCTTGGGGTTAGTCACCATTGATTTCCTTTTCTCTTGAGTATGATTCACATTTTCTTGCTTCTTCATATGACCTAATAATTTTGGATAGTACCCTGGACATTGTAAAAGATATGTTACAGAATTTCTGGATTCTCTTATGTTCCTTTGAAGAATATGGGAGTTTTGCTTGTTTATTTTACTCTTTAAAAGATGTAGTTAAATTGCCTATACTCAAACTCAAATTCTGTCTCACTTGTGGTGGGCAGAGCTACGATAACCAGTTGTCCTAGTATGCCTGGGACTGAGGGTTTCCCAGGCCATCGAACTTTTACAGTCCCAGGGAAATTGAAACAAGTCAGTCACCCTTACAAAAACATAAATTTCTGTTATTTAAGCCTCAAATGGGCTGCTCAGAATTTGACCCATAGATGTATATTTCAAGGATCAGCTAGAGATTTGGGTCAGCCAGATAATTTATACACAAAAACGTTCTCTCTTCTCTATTTCAGGATTCCCTTCCTTGCTTCACAGATCCTGTGGTTGCTATGGTTTTTTAAGTCAGTAAAACTGTGTATTATCTACTCAAGTTTTGGTCACCCTAAGGCTAAAACTAGGGCCTACCCTTGGGCAAAAAATCCCCCGATAAAACAGGTTGGTTTTGTCATTTCCCAATGTCTTCAGGTAATAGATATTTTTTCATATATTGTCCAGAATCTACAATTATTTGTTGGAAGGTTGGTTCAATAGAAGGTAAAACCTTCCTTACTAGAAATTGAAAATCACCTTTGTTCTTTATTTTAATGGTAATCAGATATCCAAAACTGTTTAGGATAGTACTGATTTTAAATATTCTATACTATAATCTGGTAACATTAATTTAAAAAAATAGTCACTGTACTTACATTCTATTCAAATTTTTAAAATTTAACACTTCACCCATTAGATGTTAGCGGCAAAGCATAAAGGCAAGGAAAGTACATATATTTTTAAAATAAGCAAAGGGGTAGTCTGGTATTGGTGTCAAAACCCAAGATGGGTGAGAGGAATGGCCATGCAAAGAAAGGGGACAGCCTAGGGCAGGCTACTGGGAACCCACCAGCATGAGGAGTGTGCCTATGTGGGATGCGCAGTCTGAAGGAGGTGAAGAGGGAGTCTACATGGAAGGCAGAAAGCATGGGAAGTCAGAGACTGAGTAGGATAAGAAGGGTATTCAGGCAGGAGAATTGCCTGACTTGGAGTATTGGAGTCTGAGAAAGATGAAGGAGGTATGAAGCTAAGGTACAACTTAGCATGAGGAGTCAGAACCTAAGCATAGTGAAGAAGGCATCCATTCATGGGGGCGGTCTGGTGTGGGGTTTCAGACACTAAACAGGGTGAGCAAGGCACCCACCTGGGAACAGTGGGGGCTAACACCATGGAGCCCAGATGGAGTGGGGAGAGCTTCTATGCATGGGAGTGGTCTAGTGCAAAGTGTCAAAACATGAGTGGGGTGGCACCCACATATTAGAGGCAGCCTTGCATGGGGGTGTCAGAGCCCAAGCAATTGAGAGAAGTGTCCACATAGAACAGTGACCCTGGTACAGGATTTCAGAACCCAAATGAGGCAAGGAGAGCACCTGAGCTGAGAAGGATACAGTAGTAGCAATGGATGACTGGTTATATAAAGGATTGATCAAATAAGTAAATATAATAAAGATAATGAGCCAGATTTTTCTCTGTCAGAGGAGTTACAAATATGAAAACATGTGGTACTGTATTGGAAACAGGAATACTGGCATAAACGCAGGCTTCTACTATATATAAAAAGATATGAAATATGCATACGTGTGTATATGTGTATGTATAGGTATATATACACCTATATAGGTGTATAGTTCCTCACCCGTTCACTGAGAACACCAGTGAGCAGTGACACTAAAATAGCTTCTAGCATCCAGATATTAACTTGTAAATATTCTCCACTTAAAAGAAACAGGCTTCCTGGAGAAACGGTGATTCCAGGGTTGGGGAAAATATGAGTCTGGAACATTTTATTGTCCAGAAAGCAAGGAAATGCTCACAGAATGAAGGGGATATAGAAATCATCCTGATGGGTTTCCATTGGCCAAATCTGCAACAAGGGAGCACAAAATAATAATAATGATAGTACTGGATTATAACCCATTGAAAAAAGAGAAATTCGTGAGTCCATATTGACACTTATAAGTGAATAAATTGAAAGTCTGATGATGAATGGAATATTTATATAGTTTCAAAGTGCTTCTCCCCAAAACACTCATTAAAGATAAAGAGTAACTATAGAGTAGAGAACTGAACCTGGCGGACACTACTGTGCCTGAGCAAAGCGATCAGCATCAGTAATGCAACAAATGAAAATTATGTGCCACCTGATAATGAAGAGAACACAACATCATTTCTGGGATATTCCAGCCAAATATGCATAACATGAATCTAATCATGAGAAAACAAACAAACTCTAATTGAGGAACAGTTTACAAAATAACTGAATTGTAATCCTCAGAAGTGTCAAGGTCATGAAAGACTGACGGACTGTTCCAGACTGAAGGAGAGTGAAGAGTTATGTCAAATAAACACCATGTGTGATTGTGAGCTGAATCCTTCTGCAGTAAAGGATGTTAGAGAAACAACTGGAGCAGTGTGGATGGGGTCCGAGGATTAAATGGTAGTAATTTATCAATGTCAATTTCCTGATTTTGATGGTTGTTTTGTGGTTATGCAGGAGAAGATAGAACATAAACACTAAAGTATTCAAAGGTGATAGGGTACCATGTCAGCTACTCTCAAAATTTCCAGAAAAAAATAGTTTCTTGTACTGAATTGTATCTTTTCTCTAAGTTTGATAGTGTTGTTTTCTTTTAAGTGTAAAAAAAAAGCTACCTGTGAAACTTTTAATTGCACACTAAAGGGATTCTTAACAGAAAAAGAAAGAAAACTAGCTCAAAGGTTTCACATGAGCAACTTTCATGTGAAAACATCTTTTAGTTAGTACAGAGCAAGTTGGCTTTTGATTTGGTGACCTAAAGGAAAAAGGTCCTGGTCCCTTGAGCCCTTAAAAATTCTCTGACAATGACATGTAAATAGTTCTCAATATTTTTTCAAATGGCCTTTGTGTGCTGTAAATAACACCAGAAGTAACTGAACACAGTGTCAGGGAGGAGATTGTGACTACCTTAGTATTCAGAATTAAAAGGAGACATTTAAACCATCTATAATCAGGACATATCGATGGCCTTCTTAGGTACTAAAAAATACTTAAAACACAAGGACAAAATAGATTGAAGTACATTTCCCCATTAATGATCTTTATAAAAATATGAAGCCCAGTAGTGGATAGATGGTGAAGGAATTCCCAACTAAAGACCAGAAACCTGTTAAATATTTCTAAGAGCAGCAAAACCTATTCAGTTTTAATGGGCCATTTTGTCATTTCTTTACACTTCAGTCCAAAAAAATAAAAAAATAAACCCTGAAAAATTTCCATTTGAGGCAGTCTAGTGGGGTCTTTTCAATGTGCTGGCAGTCAACATAGCTTTAAAATATTTTCCAAAAGAATGCTCTAAACAGCTAAGGAGGAAGGGTCTGTATATTGCTTTTGATAGAAATATAGTTTCCTGTACTGATGTTTATACACATCTGGTACAGATGATGGAAGAATTCCAAAGTGGGTTAATTTTGTTGAAATATAAATCTCATCAACTTTCTGCATTTCTCCTGTTACTTGAATAAGTAATGCATGCTCCTGACTCAGGGCCTTGAACTTACCTTTCCCTCTGACCAGAATGCTCTTCCCCCAGCTAGACACCTGGCCCACTTCCTCTCTTCACTCAGGTATGTGTCTAAAAGTCACCTTACCAAACTCCATTGCCACCTTCTTTTCTCTTACCTTATTTTATTTTTCTTCATAAAATTTCTTCATTGTCATCACCTGACTTATTTTTGGTCATTTTTGTTTTTATCTGTCTCCCCGCACGAGAATGTAAGGTCCGTGAGAACAGGGATGTTGTCTGTATATTTGATTTATGTTTTGCTGTATCTTCAGCTCCCAAAATAGTGCTCACTCACAATGGACACTCAATAAATATTTGTTGAATAAACACATGAATTTTTATCTTTATCGTTGATCCTTATGAACACTCTAGATCAAGGTTCTACAAACTACAGTTTACCACCTGTTTTTGTGTGGCCTGTGAACTAAGAATGGTTTTTATATTTTTTAAGTGGTTGAAAAAATCAGAAGAATATTGTTTCATGCCACTTGGAAACTATATGAAATTCAAATTTCAGTGTCCATAAGTTCTATGGTAACACAGCCAAATCCATTCATTTACGTGTTGTGTATGGCTGCTTTCAGACTCCAGCGGCACAGGTGAGTAGTTACAACACAGACTGTATGACTCGCAAAGCCTACAACAGTTATTATCTGGTCCTTTACAGAAAAAGTTTGCCAAGCTCTGCTCTAGATTTATTACTAATACTAATATTGTACTGTCTAATAGAGTAGCCACTAGCCACATGGGATATTTAAGTTTAAATTAATTAAAATTAAAATTTTAGTTTCTCAGTCATACCAGCCACACTTTAAGTACTCAGAGAACATATGGCTAGTGGCTACTCTGTTGGACAGCACAAAAAACATTTCCGTCATTGCAGCAAGTTCTACCAAACAGCACTGTTCTAGATTTTAGACTATCTCACTGCCGCTTGGGATACCACCACTGCAAAGTTATAACTTTAAAAGAAACATTAAAACTCTGCATCAGGAAAAAAGAAATAAATCAAATCATGTAAAATTAAAATAAAAATTAAATATCAACTACAAATTTTAAGATATTATACCAGGAAACAGCTTAACAATGACCATTTTCTATCAATATTTCCAAAATTCTTATAACTGGAATTTCAGGAGAAAGTTGTGATTTCCCTTAATGCAGTTATCAAAACTATAAAGCATCTAGATGGCACCTTTCATACGAAACATTTTACAAATTTGACTGATTGAAAAATTAATGTGATTTTTCAGAGGGTAAAAAAATAACCACCACATGATGCAAAAACATCCAGATAAAATATTTTAAAATGTATTTATATGCATATATACAAATATATACGTGGCATCATGTTTCCAGTAGGATTTTTTGGTATCATTAGATAAAACCATTTTTTTATCTCATTTAAAAGCTAAAATTATCTAGCAGAAAACCCTAGTTAACACCCTCATATCATTTGCCCTTATGACCTTCCCACAACTACATAACCGAACTGCTGACGTGTTTTAAGGTTTAATTAAATCACTAGTGTTTTCCACTGACACTTTACCTCTTAAATAACAAATCTTGTAAAAGGTATAACTATTCTATTATTGAGATAGCTGACAAATATATTGGGCTATAAAAGTTAAGGGTTATTTCTTTTGTAGCTTTCCAAAGCACTCTACAAATTCAAAGCTTTACTAGCAGTCTCAAATTGTTTTCTACCAGTACTGAAAACAAGCCTTCATCACATGCTTACTGATACATGACAATTTCAGGTTTGTTATTATTCCTTCAGATTCTCTTTTCATTTTTAAAATGACGTCATTTAAAAAACTTCACTAGTTAGAATTTTTGTTATACCAAGATTTTTCTCAGATTCCAGCATTTTATGTGCTGCAAAATGAAGGAGGGTAGATTACAAATAAAATTTAAACTTGGAAGGGCAGGCATCTGATCAATTAAGATTTCATAAAAATTCACATGAATGTTTTTACCTCTAATATAAACTCTCCATGAACAAAACCAAATATTTACATTAGCAACAAAATCTGTAATCATATTTTTAACTTGAATGGTTATAAACTTGCCTTTATTTTTATATTGTTAAGTAATTTTCATTCAATTAAGAATTAAGAACACCAGCTAACTAAATTATACTTTTAGTTTCAGAGATCAGATTTCCACTGGCTGGTCTGTTTTCCCAGTAGGAAGTGTAGGTGCTAAAGGAGAGCAAAATGTCAAACCTCAGAAAGACTCCTGCACTGAATTTGCCAGCTGCCAGCAGCACTGGTGCCTGACAGCTGCCAAGAAAGCTGTCTCTGAACACTGACATTCCCCTTTATTTTCATAACAGTAAACTAACTCCCCTATCCCCATGCCTCTTTAAAAAAAAAAAAAAAAAAAAAAAGAGCTTCTCTTGTCTAAAATTTTCATTTTTACTTTTTAACTAAAAGCTTTGGAAACTGAGTCACTCACTAAAAAAAAATGTATTCACGATTGCAACATTAACACTTTGGGACTATAAATGTGGCACAGAAGTGTTAGCTACTATTTCTGTAAGGTCCTTCACCAGTTTTCTTTATTACTACCACATATAATTAATCCTGGAATCTTGCCACCACAAGAACTGTTCTATAGGATCATGGAAAATGATCCTATAACAAATGAAATTAGAATATTAGAAATGGACTGGATATCTTAACTAATTTAACTCTTCTCCCCCTGCCACCTGATGCTAGAATTTCCCTCAATATTCCCCTATTTAGGCTGTACAGCCTCTGCTTAGAAAAAGGATATTCAAATGACCAATAAACATATGTAAAGGTACACAACATCATTACTCATCAGGAAAATGCAAATTAAAGCCACAGTGAAATACCATTACACACTCACCGAAATGGCTAAAATGAAAAAGACTGATTGACAATAGCAAGTGTTAGCAAGATGTGGAACAACTGGAACGCTCAGACATTGCTAGTGGGAGGGAAAAGCCCAACCTCTTTGGAAACTGTTGGGCAGTATCAAAGCTAAATATACACCTACTCTATGACCCAGAAATGCTAGTCCTAGATATATGTCCAAGAGAAATGAATATATATGTCCACTAAAAGACATGCATAAGAATGTTCACAGTATAGACAAACACTGGAAACAATCATATGTCCATCAACAGTTGAATGAATAAACAGGCTGTGGTATATTCACACTAAACAATGAAAGATTATGAACTACCAATAAATGAAACAATATGGATGGATCTCAAAAGAGTATGTTGATCAAAAGAAGCTAGACACCAAAAAGCACATAGTGTATGATTCCTTTAATATGGAACACTGATCTACGATGGAAAACTGATCTATGATGATGGAAGCCTGAATAATGTTTAACTTGGGGCAAAAGGGTATATTAATTATAAATGGACACAAGAGAACCTTCTGGAGTGATGTGAACATTCCATATCTTGATCTGGAAGGTGTGCATGAGGTCTGACAATTAAGTTCATGAACTTATTCCAATGAAGTTGCTAACCTTTTTTGATGTCAGAGGGATTATTCATTATGAACTGGACAAACAGTTAACCAAGTTTACTATTTGGAAGTGCTGAAAAGGCTGCATGAAAAAGTTAAACGACCTGAATTTTTCGCCAACAATTTATAGCTCTTGCATCACGACAATGCACCAGTTCACACAGCACTGTCTGTGAGGGAGTTTTTAGCCAGTAAACCAATAACTGTATTGGAACATCCTCCCTACTCACCTGATCTGGTCCCCAATGACTTCTTTCTTTACCCAAAGATAAAGGAAATATTGAAAGGACGACATTTTGATGACATTCAGGACATCAAGGGTAATATGACAACAACTCTGATGACTATTCCAGAAAAAGAGTTCCACAATTGCTTTGAAGGGTGGACTAGGCACTGGCATCGGTGCCTAGATTCCCAAGGGGAGTACTTCAGAGGTGACTGTAGTGATATTCAGCAATGAGGTATGTAGCACTTTTTCTAGGATGAGTTTGCAAACTTAATTGTCAGATCCCATAGTGTATATCGGTAAAAAATTAATCAACCTATCTACGTAAGACATGGGTACTACTTGTATAAGTTATTTTTTAATTACAAAAAAAATCTACTGAACATTCATTCTCAAATATCTAAAATTCCAAACCTTAGAAATGCAATTATAACAGTATCTTCCCACTTTTGAAAACAAGTTTGAATTTCAAGGGTTTTTCCATACTTAGGCTTTTTTTTTTTTCTCCATACTTAGGCTACAGGGATTTTTAAGTGTCGTTCATCTTTGGAAAACAAAAACAAACAAACAAAATCTCTTGATTCACATTTCTCTCCAGCAACAACCTACTTATTTCTCTGCCTCACATCCTAGCTAACCTCTGGAAAAAATGATTTGTTTCAGTATTTCTGCTGTCTCTATTCCCATTCCTGCTTTAACCACTTCAATTTGGTTTCCATCCCCACCACTCCACAGAAACCACTTTTGTTAAGGTCACTAGCAGGTTTTACGTTGCCAAAACCAACTCACACTTTTTGTCCTCACCTTACTTGATTTTTCAGCAATATTCAACATAGCTGACCACCCACTCCTTCTTGAAACACTCCCGTCTCTTGAATTCCATTACACCACACTCTGCTCATTTTCCTCCTGTCTTGCCCGGCTGCTCTTTCTCTTTTGCCCGCTCCTCCTCCTCTACCTGACCACCTAAATAAGATGTTTCTCAGGGCTCAATCTTGAGCACCCCTTTCTCATAATACATTCTCTCTTTAGGTGATCCCATTCATTCCCATGGCATTAAGTATCATCCATGTGCTGAGGATAACCAAAGTTCTATCTCCAGCCACACCTCTTTCTTAGAGCAGAGGGTCACCAACCCTGCCCCTGACCATTATTCTCCACATTAGCACTGTATTGCCTTCCTAGCACGTAGCATAATTTTAATTATTTCATTTGTTATTTACTTTTTTGGGGGTCCATCTTCCTCACCTAACTGTAAATTCTATGAGGGCAAAAGCACTGTCTGTCTTGTTCACCACTGTATTGCCAATATTTTGCATACACAGCACATAACAGGTATTAAATGAATATTTTTTGAATAAAGAATGAAGATTTCTGACTTTTGACTTATATTGTGTTACAAATGTTGTATTACAAGGTGAGTCAAAATTAAATGTTATAAAGCTTTTGTTGTTCAACTATTTTTTAAACTCAGCATTTAAACAATAAAAAAATATGTCCTAAATACAAACATAAAGATGGTCCACCACTAATCCATAATGTGCTACAAGAGTGATGATAAATTGCACTGATACTTCTCAGACAGTGGGCAACACTTATCAGGCTCTAATGTCCACAAGAATTCCTTAGGAACCTTGTTAAAATGCAGATTCGGATTCAGCACCTCTGGCCTTAGAGCCTGTATTTGTAACAATTCCCAGTTGCCAATGCTGCTGGTCTACAGACCATATTTAGATGAGCAAGACTCCAAAGGATCTTTATACATGATTTATGAACTGAACATTTGCTGGACTTTAACTTTAGTATAATGCAAATATTATACTAAAGTTAAAAAAAGTTAAAAGTTAAAAAAATTTAGTGTCTAGTATAATGCAAGATGATTGATTTTTGTACACATTATCTTATTTAGGCTATGGCTGGTCTCTTGAGTATAGTAAACTTACAGTGGTTCTCAACCTTACCAAGACCAAGTGTCCTCCTTTTAGAAAAAAATATTTTATAATACCTCTTTTACCATTGTGAATTAAATATAACCTATCCACACATACAAGTTTAAAAAAAAAAGAACCTAACTATAATATAAAGGTGAAATCAATGATAAGATACTTTGTATTTCAACTTGTAAATATACCAGAACAATTATTCTAGAAGACATAATAATACGGTAGTCAGATATATTTGTAGAGTCACCATGAATGGAAGAGCTGAAAATGCAGAACGACAAAGATTTCATCAATAATGGCTAAAAAGTCTCGGCTCTGACCTAAACAAAGAATCATCTCTTATATAGTAGGTGCATTCTTAGACAATTTAGATTGTATTAAAACCATGCAAAAATACTTTATCTTTACACATAAAATGGAGTTAGGTTCTAGCAGTCATTAGAAGGACATAAAAGGTTACTGAGTTTCAAAAAAGGGAGAGATTCCAACCTAAAATGAGGGATGGCTTCCTAAGAGATGGCATTTGGGATAGACCATAATGGATGAGTGAGGATTTCAATTGGCATGATGGTGATGCTAACAGTGTTGAAAAGTCAGGAGAAGTTGGTTGAGTTGGAAGGACAATGAGTTCATTTTTGGATTTGTTGAATTTGAATAGCATTAGAAAAATGGGGAGTTAGGAAAACCAATGCATGTTCAGGGAAAACTAAGCAGTCCAGAATAACAATGTGAGGGGACAGAGGATACAAGGAATATTGAAGCTACATGTGGATTATCTGAAATACCCAACTAAGACATACTTAAAATGGTTTTTTGTGTGTTTTTTCTGTTTTTTGGGTTTTTTTAAGGAGGCCACAACTCACAGTGGCCCATGCGGGGATTGAACTGGAAACCTCGATACTACCAGCACCACGCTCTAATCAACTGAGCTAACCGGCCACCCCTAAAATGGTTTTTGAGTAGGGGAGTAACTTGCTATTTTAGGAAGATCATTCTGGCAGCAACCCTCAACATGGATGGAAAGAGGCAAGGTTACCGGTAAAGAAAACATACAACAGTCTGAATCATTAGTTTTCAAAATGGGTTCTATGGAGCTCCAGGGTTCCAGAGGACTGCCACAAGTACGGATCTGTGTCAGGGGAAGAAAAGGGCCAACAGCTAGGTAGGCCTAGCAGTGGTCTCTTGCCTTCTTCCCCCCTTCTCAAGTGTCCCACATAAGATTTTAGTATAAAAGAGTGTTCTGTTGATAAAAACAAATTTTGTTTTGTTTTTATGTCCCACCTAATTCTTGTTGAACTATGAGATTGACCATGGAATACTTTAAGGGGTCATCATACAATCACCAAGCATCATCGTATAGAGTAATACCTGTAAGGTTTATAAGCACTGCTAACTGTGAAGTCCTTTGAGATTCTCCAAATTCCTTTTATTAAGATGTGCATGGATGCTGTTGGCTTGGCTAACTTAGAAGCTATATACTCGTTCGTATACTCTAGTCTCTCAGCCCCATGACTTAGAATTTGAGCTGGGACTTTTATATACATTATCCTACTTAAATCTTTACAAAAGCCGTAACATTTACAAATAACCATGTATTGTTGTATCCCTTCAGGGTCACTCACAAAGAATCAAAACAAGTTTTATTCATAAATTCCAAGGGTCTATTTTATACTGAATTATTGTTTACCAAACAAGTCCACAATTTTATTTTCGGAATGCATGAAAAATTTTAAATGGTCTCATTCTAATTCTTTTATCCACTCACAAAAATATTTCCATTAATTCTGGGAAATTTTGTTTTCATGGTAGCAGAGTGTGTTGGTGTTGATAATCCATAAACTCTTTTGTCCTGCTGAAATGATTCACAAACCAAGAGCGGTAGAGAATGGTAGTTTATATAAGTTTTAAGTAATTTCTCTCACTGGGCGCCTTTGAATTCACTGGCACATGACTGCTTTAGACAAATATTTCTTGTATGTCAATGGGCCATCTATTTCTCAAGGTTAGAGTGGTACAGCATTACATCCAGAGTACCAAAATAAAGTTAGGAAGCTCTGTCTTACAAGGAAGTTATATAGCCAAAGGGACAAGGGGTTTAATTTCTGATAGTCATGATTTCTACAGAACTTGCTGAACTGGCTTCCAGAGACTACTTAGTACGAAAGCATCTGTTTTTATACCAGTTGTTTTCTGTTTTATGCTTTTTTGGGTTTGTTTTATTGAGCCAAAATTGGTATATAACATTAATAAATTTCAGGTGTGTAACACTATAATTCAATGTCTGCATATACTACAAAGTGATCACCACCAAAAGTCTAGTTATCATCCATCGCCGTTCAGTTGATCCCCTACACCCATTTCACCCACCCCCAATCCCTTTTCCAAACTCTAGTAGCCACCAATCTGTTCTCTGCATCTATGAGTTTATTTTTGTTTTGTTTTGCTTTGTTCATTCATTTGTATTTTTTAGATTCCATATATGAGTGAAATCATACAGTATTTGTCTTTCGCCATCTAACTTATTTCACTTAGCATAATACCCTCAAGGTCCATCCATGTTGTTGCAAATGGCAAGATTTCATTCTTTTTTATGGCTGAGTAGTATTCCATTGTATATATACATCTTCTTTTCTATTCATCCACTGATGAACATTTAGGTTGTTTCCATATCTCAGCTATTGTAAACACTGCAATGAACATAGAGGTACATTTATTTTGTATCTCTCTTGCTTTCTAATTAGTACATATATAGGCTAATCCCTAGGCCACATTTTATACATATATATATATGTATAAAATTTCCAGGTAGTCTGTAATTACAGTATCATTTTTCTCTTTAGTAAAAGAATTATTTAGAAGAATACTTTTCTGTTTGTTTGTCCTTTGTTTGCAAACTTTCTCTATGATCTTGTTTTAGATGTAGCTCTAAATAAATTACTCTGTTGTGCCTGGGGAGGAGGCCCTGTTGAGAGCATCTCTGACTATAGGAGTTCCCACCCCTCAGCCTTAAAAGAAATTACTCTAAATAAGTCACTATATATAAAGCATTTAGAGGGCAGCTGGTTGGCTCAGTAGTTAGAAGGCAGTGCTCATAACACCAGGGTCCCGGATTCGATTCCCACATGGGCCAGAGAGAAACAACGACTTGAGCTTGGAGCTGAGCCGTCGGTGGGCGGCAGGTTGCCTCAGTGGTTGGAGCACAGCGCTCATGGTGCTGGGGTCACCATTCGATTCCCACATGGACCAGTG
Source organism: Rhinolophus ferrumequinum (assembly GCF_004115265.2). NCBI lineage: Eukaryota > Metazoa > Chordata > Mammalia > Chiroptera > Rhinolophidae > Rhinolophus > Rhinolophus ferrumequinum. Next base: position 36,428,019 of record NC_046304.1, read on the forward strand.
AGCTGCACCCTCCACAACTATATTAAAAACAAAGACTTGACGTGGAGCTGATGGGTCCTGCAAAAACGCACTGTATCCCAATTTAAAAAAAAAGCATTTATAACAGTGTCTGACATATAGTTAATAAGTGTTTCCTACTTTTATCTTTTTTTTTTTTAATTTATCAGGGTGACAATTGTTGGTAAAATTACATAGATTTCAGTTTTATCTTTTTTATGATCTATTATGAGCATAAGATTTTTTTTCTGCCATAAGATAAAATCTCTGTCTTTTCATAGGATAATTTAATTTGTCACATTTTTGTGACTACTGATTTGCTATAACTTATTTTGTCCTCTTTTGTTCCTATCAAACCTGTTTTCTTCCTGACCAGGTACATCATTAGATTTTTTTTATCTTTGTGCCCCTCTAGTGGTTTGAAAATTCTATAACCCGTTTCTATGTGTAATTAAAAATTTATAAACCAGAAAAAAAGACAAAAAACAGAGGTAGATATATCTTTTCAGATTAGTGTTTTTGTATTCTTCAGATAAATACACAGAAGTGGGATAGCTGGGTCATATGTTAATTCTATTCTTAATTTTTGAAGAATACCCAATTTTTGAAGAATACCAGTAGTTTCTAAACTTTTTTAAAAGAAGTATTTCATCTTTTAAAATGAAATCTTACATGAATTACCATACATAAAACAGAGAAAAGAGTACCTTAGTATACAATTATAATAAGTTCAAATATATTTACTAATTACTACATATATTTAATAATTACTAAAAAGTCAAACAATCAGAACAAGGCTGCTTTAACAAACAAAAACTGAAAATTTTGAATTATGGATGAAAGATGCAGCTGTATTTTATCAAGGTCAACGTGTAAATTATTTGTGTATTTTATCTTCTTTGCCAATAGGACAAAAATAAAGATGCATACATATAAAAACTATTACTACCACTTGCAAATGTTTCACCTTATTATTTCAGAATGGTTTTTAGTTAACTATCTTCTGAAATTTGAAAGAGGATGGTAAGCAATCTTCATTTCAAAGCTGGATCACTAAAAACATCTAACAATTGCTCATGTTCTTGAATTCTGAACATAAACATCAGACAAGAAGACCTCGATCTTACAGTAAGTATTTTAAGAATTTGTAGTACATGCTCATGACGTAGCATGCTATATATTCTTGTTATGGAGCAGCTCATTACTACACGAACAAAAGTATTTCCCAAGCACCTTAACCTGAGCCTTTATAGGCACTTAATTAAATACACAGAATGGGAGAGTTAGTGATACTCTTACTTAAATAATTCTACATGAACAAATATGCACAGGAAAAAAAATAGGGCAGAACCACAATCTTACTCAAGCCACATTTAGAAAATGTTAGTATTTTCAAAAAGTTGGTTAAAAAGTTTTATTTTGAGGTCAGAGTATAAATTTATATATTGATAATCTTCAATGAATTAAAATTTGATAAATGATATGCATGAAAGTCAAATGAGATTTAAATCTAGTTATCCCCTAACGTGTATTTATGGTACTGTCTACATAATACACAAGCATATAATCAACTATTAATATTAGCATGTGTGATGTCTTAACTACAGAGAAAAGGCAGATGATGGCAAAAATGGTTAGCTGTCTAAAGTTAAATACTAAATGAAAATACTAATGAAAACTAATAAATACTAATGAAAATTAGTTACTTCTAGTTTTCAAACTAGAGCTATTATATATCAGTTATAATGTAACTCCACATCTATACAATATGTTTATAGTTTGGTAAGCATGATCTTTTTTTCATATCCACAGTGTCCATATAAGTACTATTGCAGGAAATTGTTCTGATGTGCCAAATATTCTGATAATTAATAGTCTTTCAAACAGATATCACTTTGCAAATGAACTGATAGTGCTGTGATAAAGAACTCAAATTAAGTGAAATATGTTATTCTTAACTTTAAGAATCAAAACATTTGATTTGAAGAAATGGTTTACTGTGGAAATTGCTGTGCTTCACTGAAATAAAGAATGTAGCAAAAATTTTAAGCAAATACAAAAGTTAGAAGGCATTATATTATTTTGCCTGGAGCAGAGCCAATATTGGACTAGAAAAAGATGGTAGTATTCATCCCGCTAGATTTAGCCAACATTCCAAACTCTTCTACCAAATCTTTAACAGCACCTCTGACAAATTAACCAGCAAAATTAACTAGTTTCAATGTCACTATTTTCCTTACTCTCTTTTCCATAAAAGCTGAACAAATAAATAGTCCAATGACCAAACACACAAGCAACTCATTCACTAATTTATTCAATAAACATGCCTTCAGTTCTACTATGTGCTGGGGACTGGGCTGGATACTAGTTATCACTGGAGATAAAAAAAAAAAAAAAGATCCCCACACTTTGGAACTTGATAGTCTAGAAAGTGTATTAATGACCAAAATAAGCAAGAAATGTACCTAAATAATCTTTAATTAAGAGTTAAGTGTAGAAAATACAGTTTTGTATTGTTTCATCAGTGATGTTATTAAAATATTTTCTATTTGCCTTATTTTTTTAAAAGTTTCCTTTATAAACACAGAAATAACCTGATGCGACAAAAATTTCAACTCTAAGAACACTCATTAATAATATAATTTGTGGTAGGTATATGTGTGTTGCCAATTCCATCAACATAAAATGTCAGAAGGTGAGCTGATTTCGAATTATTGACAATGTAATATTGTTCATAAATGCATTTTATTCTATTTCATATCCATTATTAAACACCTACTTTTTTACCTTCCCTACATGGGACACATATCCAGTATAATATGACATCAACTCCGTATTATTTTGATTTACTTTATACCATTTTTTGGGGCTCTAAAAACTTTAATTTTGGATGCAGAAACAAAAAGCAGATTTCAATTAAGGCTGAAAAAATCATCTCATTCAGGCTAATTTTACGGTACCATCTATATCTGACTGATTGAGAAAGCAAATTTCTGCTCATATTTGATCTATATTTCAATAGACTAATGTGTCATCCTGAAATCTGCTGATATAAAGTTAATAGATAACATTTGGCTTTAAGTGACAGTCTAACCAAAAATCCCAGTAACATTTTTGTTCTCTAATCTTTCTTTATACCATTTAATTAAGCACTTTAAAAAATTTCTGAGTTCTATCAAAGAATTGCTAGCACCAATCTCTTACAAAAATTAAAGACATCATAATAAACGTAATAAAATTACTTTACAGCACTACTTTCTTAACTGAATGCAACAAACTCAGAGGATCTTTTATGAACCCAGGAACTGTTCCTGGCACTGAGCATACAAAAATAAGAAGCTTAAAGACCAATGGGGGAACAAACACTTAAGTCAATAAATAATTTCTGTACAAGTAGCAGAAGTATGCACAGAAAGGAAAGGTCCCTAGTCTAGTTGGAGGGAGGTGAGGGGCTGCGTTAGGGTAACCACCAGAAGGCACCAGGGAAGGTCATCAGAAGGAGGTCATGGTGGTGATGCCTGAACAGTCTTGAAAGACGAGTAGGCATAATCAGGTAAAGAATGGAGTGAAAATTTTAGCAAAGACATCGAAGTGTGAAATAGTATATTGAATTATAGAAATTTCTTTTAAATTATGTTCTACCAGGATCCCATGGCCTTTATGTGACTTTGTTCCTTTGAACTTTACCATTTCATCCTTCATCCACTTATAATGGAGGGCTAGTAAACTCTACCATTTGGAGGCTGTATCTATGTAAATCTCAACCATCCAGAGCATAGAAGGGAAACTTGAAATGAAAAATGGCTTCCACAAAAGCCATCTGGTGAGAAGTAGAAGATGACACCAAGAAAGAGAAAAAAATTGCACAATAACTTGGGAATATTTAGTGTGAGGGCATTCAGCTCTGCACAGCTCAAAATCCCTGTGAGAATATACTATAGAACAATAACACATTACCTCATGGTCAAAATAGTGACCCAAGGTCACCAAGATAAAGTTACCTCTTGTGTACCTGTTTATAAAGCAGGGGGCTGTATTAAATACACTTAGAAAGATCTCTATCCAATATTGTTTAAATAGAAAAGTTTTATATTAAATGGGAAACATGCCAATATCTGTGAAATTCATATTTGTGAATCACTTCATTTCTCACCCATACCAAATAGAAGGGATGTTATTAAAGCATGAATAAAATTTAACAACATAAAGAGTCTTTGGATAGAAAATATTTAGGATCACAGATTGTGAGAAAAAAAGTTATAGCTTCTGATTTATTATATGCATTCTCTTTTCATTTTTATATGACAAAATTCCTATTTCAAAAGCTTATTTCATCTGACATTTTCACGCATAGAAAGTCTCAATAAATATCTGTTGATGAATGAAAAGATGAATGAATTTAAAAAGATTTTATATGCTAAAGGAATAACTGACTGTACAGCTTCACATTTCACAATAAACTGTAGCATATTAATTTGGCCACCAAATTAGGCAGATAATAGAGGTATTCCATAAAGTATTCTACTTTCTTACATTGTCAAGAAATGAGAGGTATACAATATAGGTCAAATCTCTATTCTAGACTGAGACCAAAATATCAAGATAATATAAAAATACTTTATTTTAAATATTACACACATGAGCCAGATTAGTCAATCTTGGAGGGCTATATATGAACCAGATACTTTACTACATCAAATACTCTGTCTTCAAGGACCTGATGCTAAAATAGCTGAATTCACATCATTAACATTTTTGAATTTTTTACTTTTTGATTTAAGTGTTGAAGTTTTTGCATTAAGCCTATTATATACCATCTATCTCTATGGATTTATGGATTTAGTCTAGTCATCTAAACTCACAGCTGATCACCGATCTATACTCTATATTGTATCTTTTTCCATTTGTAGTCTGTACATTCTGAATTAAACTCTACATAAGTTTTCATTCCTTCCTTATTCAGAAAGTCTTTATCCAGGCTATCTAAAAGTCTTTGTTACAGCATTAATATCCTAAGTTATGCTATTTAATTTTATTTCACATGAAATAAATTAATTCAGTAGTATTAACATTTACAGAGAAACACTCCAGTTTCCACGGATTTACACTATTCTGTACGTTATTCTTGAGAAGTGAAATGGTTAAGATTAGGAAAAAATAGTGTTGGAGTACTGATTTATAACTCCACAAAACAAATTCAGCAATTCATTTGTAATAATTAAAGCATGAGAGTTTTAAAAATTATTTCTCACAGTGTACAGCAACCTATTTTTTTTTCCTGTTCTTGGCCAGTGAAACCTTTATATGTTAAAAATTACACTTCATAAACCATTTTAAAAATATTCAAAGTGCCAATTTTTAAGTTATTTTTAAACCCTGATAATTTTAAAATTTAAAAGCATAAAGAGTTTTTCATAAGAGAAAACACTTGAAGCTTTATTCAATAATGGCCATTTAAAAGTTTCTATCCACATAGTAAATACATACGTTCATTGACTTATCACTAGGCATTCTACTTAGAGGAAAAAAATGTGTATATGGGCCAGACAGTTAAAAAAATTGTTAGCATACCCACATACAAATGGAGGATTTAGGACTACACTACCGCACTCAATTATATTGTGAAACAAAAGCACTACCATATTTATCTTTGTGTCCCAAAGTATTTAATCAAAATTTAATTTTGTGTACTCTAAACCTAAAGCTACCAAAGATCAAGGTTCACTGGCAGTAAGAGATCCTTTGATTATCATGAGGAAAACATCCATGCTATTCATAATATTTATCAAATTAACATTATCTATTTATTTATTTTTTTAAAGGAGGGTGCAGCTCACAGCAGCCCATGTGGGGATCGAACCGGCAACCTTGGTGTTACCAGCACCACGCTCTCACCAACCTAGCTAACCGGCCACCCTCAATTTAATGTGTTTATTAGGTATCAGTATCTCATTTATTAATTGAATGTTTCTCACAGATTCTTATTTTCTAAATATCACCACCTCCCCCCACTTGAGACGCATCTGCCATTTTCAGGGTTTCAGAAACACTTGTTGAAAAAACTACTGAAAAATTAACAATAGCAGTGTGAAATTTTAATTATCCCAAGGAAGTACATATTGAAAACTTTTGAGAAGCGAGGATAGTTTTATGACTTTCAAAATTAATTCAAATGAAACTGAACATGAGCCCGATTTTTGCTTTGGGTAAGGAAGGATCACTGGAAGATTGAGTTCCAAGGGACCAGCAAGTGCCAACCACTTTAAAATTTACCTTTCCCACATAACAGCATTTACTCATAGAAGAAGAAAGAAGAAAAAAGGCCACCTCTCTTTCTAAACAAGTCACTCAGATTAGCCTAATTCCAATGGACACTGAGGCCATGGACGAAAAAAAAAATCCAGAAGGATTAGTTATTCCGACCTAGGTTTTGCTGCCATTTCAAGGATGCCCCCTAAGTATTCTTCCTCTGCAGACTTAGAGTTGACCCCTCATGTCTGACAGACAAGCCTTAATAAATTGCAGAGAAGTTACCACTTTCCAAAGTTAGGTGGTGGGGGGCGGGAGGGGACAGATGAGAGATGTATGATAACCGACAGGCAAAAACAATTTTGACAAAAATAAATAGAAGCAAAACCGAGATTCAGAAAGGAACTCTCTCTGCTGCGTGCCTGGTTGAGCTTTTCAAAGACCCCTTAGAAAGAAGAGGGCTGGAGGCTCACCTTCCATCTCGCCGCTGGGCTGGACTGGGCTGGAGCTGCAGCTCTTGCTACCCGGCCACTCCACGTGCTCCTGCCGTCGCCAGGACGCAGCGCGCAGCTGGCGGGAGATTCCCGGCGCGGGGAGTCCCCGGGATCCGGCCGCCGCGTCGGCGCAGATTGAAAGGGGCAGGAGCCGGCGACCCGCGGGTACGCGGGGTTACAGCGGCGCTGGCTGGCGGCGGCTTTAAAGGACGTTCACCTCGAGCGGCGGAGGTTCTGCGCCTCCGGCTCTTTTTTGAATGTCAAACCAGAGAACACTATAGGATGGAAATGGGGCATCAGTAAATTGTCTCAAAATGTCTATTTTAGAAAGATAATAGATGGGAAAGTAATATCACATGGGTGTGGGGGGGTGTCTGGACTATTTTTTTTTTTTTTCTTCTTCAAATTTAAGTTCAAAGAAGTTTGTCTTAAAATGACCAAGATCGTAACTTTTAATCTGGATTCGGGAATAATAGCCATGAATACCATCAATAATGAGAACTTACTTCTTTCGAAGTTTGTCTCTCTTCCTCAGTTTTTCATTTCACATGATAAAAGTTCTTGATCCAAGTTTTCAGAAAGTTCTAAAATAGTTCAAAATGATTTTGGCACTTTCATCAACTCAACTTTTCATTTTTAGAAGCAATTCTCTCACTTTTGTTTTTCCATCTGGGTACTGCTTGGTTTACTTACCACCACTCACAAAATACTACACACTCTATTTATATGTTAATTTTCTACTACCCTGCCTTCTTCCAAATACAATCTGAGACAGCTTATATATATATATATATACACACACACACATACACACACACACACACATACACACACACACACATACACACACACACACACACACAATGTACCAGAAAACTAAAGAAAGTAGAGCTAAAGGGAGGGTAGTGATAAGATAGTAAAATTAACTCAAAGATGTACACAGAGATGTTCCAGTAAACATCCTCCCAACTTTATAGAAGTAAAGCACACATTTGACTGTGTGCTTTACTTCTATAGGAGTAAAGAGGAAAGGGGAAGTGACCACATAATAGTTTTTCAAGGCAGAGCTTTTCTGCACACTGAAGTCTAAGGGACATTGTTCAGGTGAATCCTTATCAAGATACCCAGTGTGTTGAATTGGACAACATGTGAATGATTCTCAAAAAGGCCACTTCCACTCTTTGTTGAAAGTTATATTGTTAGTATATAAAATATAGTTGAGACTTAAGGCTGGGGATTTTTGCATCAGCAGACCACATCAGAAGAAATCCACACTTACGAGTTAAAGTATGCGTGTTGTAATTTTATAAATTTTAGTTTATTTTAAATATGCCTTGGTAAAGGAGAAAATATATATATATATATATATATATGTGTGTGTGTGTGTGTGTGTGTGTGTATACACACATATATATACACATATATATATGTGTGTGATTTGAATGAGTGAATAAATGAATGAAATGAGTGAATACCTTGCATTGGCTTTAAGATCATGGTACCTTGGCAGCATCTCTATAGCTTGCATGGGTTGGAATTCTACCAGATAATATCAACTTCAGAGAAATATTCTAAATACTAGATCTAATTTTAGTATTGAAAGGGGAAATTTGTTGTTTGTTAGTTTCTAAAAGCAAAAATAGCACATCAAAAGTAGCAGAAGAGGAACTGTAAAATTTCACAGGGATGGTGTAAGGATGAATAGTTATTTGGTTATTAAAAAGTTATATATATTAAAAAAAACCTTTTATTATCTTCCATGACAGTGTTCTTTATACTTAACAGTGGAACATGTTAATACTTTGTAAAATAATTCAGAATTATTTCAGACTCCAGAGAGTGATACCTAAGGGGATAAATAAAAAGTGAATGGGTAAAATAATTTATGTAGCCACTCCACCCTCAAAGATGTGGAGCATAACTCCCCACTCCTTAAGTGTGGCCTTCACATAGTGACTTTTTTCCAAAGAGTGCCATTTGAAAAGGGTAGCAGGAGTAACTTTATAGTAGAGAAACCTGACAAACACTATCTCAGCTAGGAGATCAAGGTAACATTTATAGTGATAAGGTATGTTGATAGAATGTACACTTGATATGATGTGATGACAATGACATTTTACCTTTGTAGTTTTCTACCCCAAAAACCCACAACCCTAGTCTAATAATGAGAAAAACATCAGACAAATTTCAACAGAGAGGCTTTCAGCAAAGTGCCCAACCAGTTAAGTTCAGGTCAATGTCATCAAAACTGTCATTAACTGTCAAGATCATCAAAAACAAGAAATGTCTAAGAAACTGTTACAGCCAAGAGGAACCTAAGGAGACATGATGACTAAATGTAATGTGGGATCCCAGATGGGATCCTGGAGCAGAAAAAAGGATATTAGTTAAAAACTAAGGAAATCTGAATAAAGCATGGATTTTATTTAGTAGTAGTGTATCAATATTTGTTCATTAATTGTGAGAAATGTATCACACTAATGTAATATGTCAATAGTTGGGAAAATTCAGTGGGAATACATGAGACTCTCAGTACTATCTTTGCAATTTCTCTGTAGATTTAAAACTATTCTAAAATTAAGTCTATTTTAAAAGTGCAAAGGTACTTTCAACAAACAACCACTACCCATTGGTTAAGTTCCTTCCAAAGTATCCAAAGTTTATCACTCAGGATTTGCAAGGATCAATTACTTATAATAACTGGGAAACTAATTAAAACACAGGATTTATAATGTACTTTGACTGAAACTGGAATGATAAACTTCTAGGGAATCAAACACAATGCCTGAATTTATCTTCAATATCATCACATTAAGAAGCAACAGTTGAGGCTAAACGATGAATCTATTACACATGGTAACTGACATGGGTGGATCTGACTCACTGAATCACATTTCATGGCTTATGCTATGTAGGTAAAATTAACAGTGACTAAAAACGAAATCACTGACAAAGGTTGCTCCCGGACCATCAGAGATAGTCCAAGTACTGACTCTGCTCAAAGGAAATAAAACTGAAAAAAAAAAAAATAAAAAACCCTCTTGATCTCACCCCAAATAATCATTCTGCACCCTGTCTGAACCTTGGGCTCTCTACCCACCAGCCTACTCAAAACCACGACTGAGGGTGTCCCACTGCTAAAAAATAGACATCACACAGGCCTTTCAGGCCACCAAATAAGTAGCCAGGAAGGAACCAAGAAAGACACAGACAGGCGCGGTCTCTTTTGGAGCTTTCTGATCTTATCAACCATCTCCACAGGAAAAGCCGATTTGGGGATCCTGCCTTTCAATAGGGCCCGTTTCTAAAAGCAAGATTATTACACAACCCTAGATAAAGTTGCATGAAGGGTCTCTTAATGTAGTCTGATACCTGAAGGTGAAAATGAAGATTAAATGTTCTTCTCGAGTGGGAAGGCCTGGAGACGCCTTGTTGTATGCACTAGTGGTTCTTCAGGTTCTTCATTTTGTGGGTGGAAGAGCGCAGTTAGGTAAAAACTGGGTGTAAGAGTTTGAATAGGGTGTACAGTTTCAGACTGAGTTCACGAGAAGAAAGGCATAGGAAATGCCCACGCGGGGCTCTCTGCTTCCTGTGAGGAAAAAAATTCTCACAAGCCTCTCCCTTCCTCCAGTACTAACATAATGGCATCCCGCACCCGCCGTACTTGGGACCCGCGGTGTTCCTCTCGTCGATCTCATCAGCCCCCACAATAAGGAAGTGACCGAGACGCCAAGCCTTAGGCTCTTTTCCTTTACCCTTCTTCTCACAGAACTTATTCGGAGAACTAAGACGCCCACAGCACCGGAAAATGGCGCCAGAGGCGAGGTGCGAAGCATCCGCACGCCGGCGGCTGCGTGCGCGCAAGGGGGCGGGGCGCTGGCCTTCCACTCGAGGGGCCCAGCGCCCTCTCGCCTCGCCCCCGGGCGCGATCGCGCGCCGGACGCTCCACCCCCGTGCGCGAACCTACAGGGTTCGCAAGCGCTCTCCTGCGCGGCCGCTCCGGTGGTAGCGACCAACGGGTGGAGGAGCTGACCTCGGCGGTTTGCCCCGCTGTGTGGAGGAGAGATGGGGAGGCGTTGGGCCTGGGCAGAGGTAGGAAGGAGCCCGCCCCTCGACGCCTCCCGCGACGGTAGCCCCTGAGCCGTGATGCGAGCGTGGGTCCTACTCTCCGCGGTGCTCTGGTACCTCACAGGAGGTGGGGCTCCTTCCACCAGGTTCCTAGGCCTCTCCCTTCTTGCCCGTCCTGCTTCTCTACTTCGCTCCGTCTCGCCCCATTCTGAGCTCTCCTCTTCTACCCAAAAGTAGTGGTTTCTTTCCTCCGCAGTTGGATGGCAGCGATCTTCCGAACTCACTAAGAAAGGCTTCATTTATGGCAAGCCAGGACACCCAGGTAGTGTGGACCGCTTCACCCGCACAGTCTATCAGAAGAGCCGTGGTGCCGTGGACCTGCTAAAGTTGTTCCGCCCTGGGAAAGGGAGCGAATGCTTATTGATCGCCTACCGTGTGCTCTGCACTTCCTGAAGGTTGCATCTTTTCATCCTGACAGTGACCCTAGTTGTATCACCTTACGTAAAGCTGCACAGCTCGTAAGGAGCTAGCATTCAATCCAGATCTCTTCCTCTGATGCCACCTCACTTCCAGGTGTCTCTGATGCTTTGCAACACGCCAGGCCCACTCAGAGGAGTAATTGCCAGGACTGGAAGTCGCTCTCTTTGGAATACCCTTATCCCTTCCCTTATTAAGTAGAACTACACATCTTTTAAGACAGCTCAAATGTCCTTTATCACCGCGATGAAACCTTCCCATACCTCCCAAGGAAAATTAGTCACCCGGCTAACTTTAGATAACTTTGGATCAGTTCATAGCATTTTGTCATGTTTGGAATCTCTGCATGTTTGGAGCCCTCCCCATCCCTGCTGCCATCAAATTGTAGGACAGTGTCTTCTTTAAAATTTCAGAGACTTGCATTCGGTAGGCTTTAAAATTAATACCGTGTTTTCCCGAAAATAAGAACTAATGGGAAAATAAGCCCTAGCATGATTTTTCAGGATGACGTCCCCTGAACATAAGCCCTAATGCATCCTTTGGAGCAAAAATTAGTGTAAGACCCGGTCTTATTTTCGGGGAAACACGATATCTTGTGGGACTGCATTGGTTCCAAGCAGACTATTGCTGCTTCCACCAAATCTGAAACAGAATAGGTAATTGCAGAAAATCTTCCTTGTATGCCCCAAGTAGGCTTAATTAATGTTCCTAACAGAGGACATTTATAGTTAAGTATCAGGTTTCCCTTAGGGATGACAATGATCATCTTTGAAATAGTTTTACAACGAAACTCAATTGCTTTTCTGATCCTTTAACTGATTCCACTAACCCTTCAAAAATTGCTTATAATGAGTTCTGAATCTGTACATTAAAGTGAACTTTTAAATGTACATTTTTATAAACAATTATATCACAGAAAAAGACAAAAACTCACTAGTAGTCTAGACTTTTAAAAAGCCATGAAAAGCAAAAAGGACTTTAGCCTTCTAAATGTTATAAAGATATGCTGATTTTTTAAATAGGGAAATCAAAAAGAACTAATGAGAGTGTCTTTGGGACAGAACGGTAGGAAGTACATCTCTTAATTTTGCTGTATAATGTAGTTATATATTATTTTATTTTGTCACAGTGAAAATATATGTAAAATTACATCACAATAGCCCAGTCCTCGTGTGTATGGATTTAAAACGTGCTAAAAAAGAAACAGTGGACCCTACCTACTTATGGATTGGGCCTAATGACAGGGTATTAACAGGTAAATTCCTTGATTTTAATACCTTCTTTTTTTAATGATGTGAACATTTTTTAGAAAAGCACTGTCACTTATTGGAATGAACAAATTGAAATTTAATTTTTAAGTGCAGTTTCACTTGCTCCATATTTAGACAAATCATGTTATATCTCGGTCGGTGCCTTATTGTTTTCTCCTTATTCAAAAACTGAAGCAGTAATTTTTGAATCCCACTTCCCAGAGCTCTTCAAAATTTTTTATAAAACCTAAAATTTATCTTTCTGTAATAGGAGTTGAAGTACCTAATATGTACTTTTTCATGATATTAGAAGAGTGTCTTGGATTATAAGTATTATTTCTGTCTTATTTGAAGAATTTGTATAGCACTACAAGGCAGTATAATTTCATTTACTGAATTACTGGCATAAACCAATTGAAATTAGATGCCAAGAAATGAATTGAAGAAAATAAAAATCTGCTTCCAAAGTGTACTTTAACGCATGTTTTCCATGGAGTATTATGACAGAATTAAGATTTTATTGAATTCTTGAAGTTAAAATACTCCATTAATTTTTAAATTTTTGTATTTATTTGTAACCCCAAGTTGACTAAATAATATTTGAATTTTTATATGTTAAATAACCAAGTAATTTACCATTTCTCTTTAGGAAATTATCGAATAAATATAATTAAAACAGGAAAGCTGATGGTGAAAGATTTTGTGGAGCCTTTGTCAGGACTTTACACATGTACTCTTTCTTATAAGACTATCAAAGCACAAACCCAAGAAGAAAAGATAGTAAAGCAGAGCTATGACTTTATGATGTTTGGTAAGAATATAGGCACATTGTAACTTAATACATTTAGTTTGGATCAGAATTAAGTGTATGGTTTCTTAGTGAAAATGAGTCTGTTATATATAATCATTATGACTTAAGGATTATTTTGGGTGTATTTGACCAGGCAAACTCTTAAACTGACATCAAGATAGTGTAATCTAAATAATCCTCTTTCAGCCTTCCACTTCCCACTGTCTACGTATACAATCACAATCTCCTTTACCACAGTTTTGCCAGGTATCTTAAAAACTGATGTTTAATTCTGCAAAAGCAAATTAATGATCCTTTTGACTGGACTATGCTGACAACAAAGACACTTTCTGCAAATTAAGAACTTTCTCCCCCAAATCTTACTTTTTCCTTGATAACTGTTATCTATATAGCCAGCCCACAGAAGCCATTTCTTCTCTTGTACTGAGTAGATAATATATCAGATGAAAATAACCATTTTTCATTAAAGTTATTAGTTTTGTATATTTTTGTGAGGACAAACTGGTAAAACATTTCATTGGATAAGTTAAATTTCTATGCTGATTTGCAAGATTGATGGATTTAATATTACATGTTATTCGAAAATTGTTTGGTAGAGGAAATTAATGCTATGCACAATTGTTTTTATTCTCATCTTTTTAAAAAGCCTATCGGGAACCTGATTATTCGTATCAGATGTCTGTACGTTTTACCACAAAGTCTTGTATAGGAAGATATAATGAACAGCTTTTTAGAGTGCTGAAGAAAATCTTGGATAATTTAATCTCTGATTTGTCATGCCATGTCATAGAACCATCATTTAAGTGCCATTTTGTTAAACTTCCAAAACATGGCCTCATGCACGAGCTATTTATAGCCTTTAAAGGTAAAAAAGTGTTTAAACTTTAATTTTATGATTTTAATCTTGAACCAGGGTAGATTACAAAATTAATTATCATATTATGTGAGATATCTTACAAATAGTAGGCTTTAACTGTTTGTTAAGCACTAAAATATATTGTTGGTCTAAGCCTGGTTATAGTTTTAAAAATTAACACATTAATTATTTACCTACAACTATGATACACTGTTGCTTATTTTTTAGAAGTCAATATAATTTTATAAATATAGACTTTCTGCAGCTAATATTTAAGATAACTTCTTACAGAATTTTAAATCGTATTTTTGAGAACTTCATAAAAGGAGCCAAACCAAATTTATTTCTATTCTTTTTAAAGCCTTGTAGTTACTTCCATTAGCCCCCAGATGGAGTGAAATCATAATGTATAAATTATTCAAATTGTGCACCTTACTTTATTACTGGGATTAGATAGACTAAACACATGCACCCATTCATACTGAATTCAGCATTTGGAGCTTTATTAGAATGTTTGGAACTTTTTAGAGTCCTTTTGTGAAGATATCATTTTTTTCCTCTCCAGTTAATCCTTTTGCACCAGGGTGGAAAGGGGCATGCAATGATTCTGTTGATTGTGAAGATATCACTAATAATAATATCCTTCAGGTGAGAATTTCATTGTAAGAGGAAAATATTTGAATAGTCAATAAAGCTACTTAAAATTCTTTGTAACTACATTTTATTAATTAAAAAGTTTCTTCAAAAATCTATTTCTCCAAGTTGTGAATATTCATCAATAATGAAGACATTCTAAGCAAGTAGATTTGAATTTTTTTAAAAAAAAAAAGTTAAATATAAAGTATTATTGATTTTGGGTTTTGATTATTTTAAACTGAGATTACGAGTGTCTTAGTGGCTATTTCATAAGGCTTTGTTTTGAAATAGTACATTTGGAATATTATATAGCTCCCCAAGTTGATATTACGTATTTTTCTATGACAGAAGGATGAATCCCTGGTCTTCGTTCCCCAGATGTTAACTACCCAGCAGCTTTGAGAACAACCTCACAGTCATGTCATTCTATGTTAAATCAGTGGCTCTTCCGAAACTATGTATGCTGATCATAATAGTCGCTACCTCCTCTACCATCCTCAGAGGCTAAGAACATAGTCTAAAAAACGTCCCTTCACTCTCCTGGTCTAGTTCCTAAGCCCATACCCTTTATAGTGTTCATGGTTTTTGGGAAGCACTTAGTTAATATCAGTCATTATTAAACTATGTGAAAAAAACCATAAAAGTTACTTCATTAGTTTGTAATGCTGATTAGAGAAGTTTTATATTAGTTTCAATTTGGCTTGGCCCTTTGAAATTAGAAATAATTGTCTATGGCCATACCACCCTGAACACGCCCAATCTCGTCTGATCTCAGAAGCTAAGCAGGGTCGGGCCTGATTAGTACTTGGATGGGAGAAATAATGAACTCCCAGTTACCTACAAATGGAATAGACCTGCTGCAAATAATTCAAAACAAGTGTTTTTTTTACCTTAATTTAATGTTTTTTAACCATTGTACATATGAATTGACAGTAATTGATAACTTTAGTGTTAACACACAACTTTTCAGGAATTCATGGATGGCATGCTTATGCTATGTTTCATGGCCTCTGATGCCGGAGGAGAAATTGGTTCACAGTTTAGTCATTGTACTTTTTTCTGGTACTTTTAAATCGTAGGCAAGAGATCGAATAGAAGAATTTTTCCGGAGCCAAGCATATATTTTCAACCATGATTTTAATAAAACTCTACCAGCTATGCATTTTGTGGATCACAGTTTTCGAGTAGTACGTATGGATAGCTGTCGTCCAGGCTTTGGGAAAAATGAAGGTCTGCACAGTGATTGCGCTACCTGTTGTGGTAATTATGAACTATAAATATCTAAATATTTAGGTTATATAGTCAAAAGAATAGATGAGTAATTCACTTAGGATAATGGAATTGAATCTTTATAGTGATCCTCTTATAGAACATATTTAGCTAAAGGGAAGTGAAAATTCAAAGTCCAAATTCCTAAATATAATTATCTTCATGTACATGAATTCTTCCTAATGTACTCTTTTATACTACAAAACATTTCCATAGTGTTCTGACTTAAGCTACTAACTGTGAAGGAAAACAGAATGGTCCTACCTAGAAAACAGAGAATTGAAAATAGAAACTAGAAAACTGCTAGAAATAGGAACTCATAAGTGGGGCAATGCAGAAGGTTGTGTAAAATGCTAATACTAATGGAAAAACAGTTAAGATTCTAACTTTCTCCTGCTTTAAGATCATCAAATTACAATATTTGAAACTCATAAATAATCTTCTACAATTTAGTTGGCTGAACATTATTCAGTATAACAAACATACAGAAATGGTGTGACATTGAAGGCAGATTAATATTATTGGTATAAAACACCTCTAACTGAAATTATAATAATCTACTCCATGTGTTTTCCTCTGCAGTGGTTTGCAGTCCTGGGACTTTTAGTCCTGATGTTGATGTTACTTGCCAGATCTGCATTTCCATCCATATCTATGGAGCTAAATCTTGCCCATAAATTTCAAACAAAAATTGCAATCTGAAGACTAGAGGTGAAATGCATTGTTACTTGCTGTGGAAGTCGGGAACATAAGATTTGTTCACATCCCAGAGCTTCATAGATAGCTCCATTAAGTAAGATCAGTAAAACCAAAACATTGGAAAACATACATTTTAGAAACTTTAAAAAGATAATTCACGTGGCATTTTTAAGAAGGCATTTAGTAATATCTCCAGTGTACGAAGGAAAGTGTATTAGTGGATGATTTTTAATGAACTGTGTTTTGTTGTTTACAAACTGAATCTGTCACTCTGTACCTAAGACTATATTAAGGTCAAGAAGAGTAGCAAAGTATAACACAATAAAAACTTTATACTTTCCATATATTAATTTGTTTGAAATCACTCTTATAGGATATAAAGGCATATATATTACCTTTGTAATTAGAACCAAAAAAGTGCTTTCTTTTGGTCCTTTGGTTTTAGTTTATTTTAAAATAATTAATAGACTTTATTTTTAGCACAGTTTTAGATTTATGAAATAATTGAACAGATATTACAGTGCCATACACCTACTCTAGCTCATATCCTCACCCCTCCCCAGTTTCCCATTATTAACATCTTGCATTAGCATGACACATTTGTTGATGAACAAATGTTGATACATTATTATTAACTGTAACTCATAGTTTACATTAAGGTTAATTCTTTGTATTATACAGTCTTACTGGGGTTTCAACAAATGTAATGACGTGTCTACTATTACAGTCATACAGAATAGTTTCAGCACCCTAAAAATCCCCTGTGCTTCACTTATTCATCCTTCCCCCTTGCCCTAGAGTCCTTGACAACTACTGATTTTTTTACTGTCTCTATAGTTTTGCCTTCTCCAAAATGTCATATGCTTGGAATCATATAGTATGTAAATTTTTCAGAATGGCTATTTTCACTTAGCAATATACATTTAAGGTTCCGCCATGTCTTTTTGTGACTTGATAATTTTTTATTGCTGAATAATGTTCCATTGTATAGATGTATGAAGGACATCTTGGTTGCTTCCAGTTTTTGGTGATTATGAATAAAGCTGCTATAAACATTTGTGTGAAGGTTTTTGTGTGGACATATGTTCTCAACTCAATCGCAAAATACCTTAGGAGCATGACTGCTGGATTTATGGTAAGATTATGCTTAATTTTGTAAGACTGCCAAACTGTCTCCCAAACTGGTTTACCATTTTGCATTCCCATCAGCAATGCATATGTTCTTGTTGCTCCTTATCCTCACTAGCTTTTCATATTTTCAGTTTTTTGGATTTTGGCCATTCTAATAGGCATATAGTGGTATTTCATTGTTGTTTTAATTTGAGATTCCCTAATTATATCCAATGCTGAACATCTTTTCATATGCTTATTTGTCATTTGTATATTTTCTATGGTGAGAATCCAGATCTTTGTCCATTTTTTTATTGGATTGTTTATTCTCATTGTTGAGTTCTAAGAGTTCTTCATATTAGGTTGGTGCAAAAGTAATTGCGGTTTTTGCAATTATTTTCAACCTTTTAAACTGCAATTACTTTTGCACCAACTTAACATATTTTAGATACAAGTTCTTTATCGGATATATGTTTTGCACATATTTTCTCCTACCATTCAGTGGCTTGTCTCTTCATTCTTTTAACAATGTCTTTCACTGAGGACTTTTAGTAAAGTTCAACTTACTGTTTTTTTTCCGTGGATCATGTTTTTGGTG
Organism: Rhinolophus ferrumequinum; assembly: GCF_004115265.2. NCBI lineage: Eukaryota > Metazoa > Chordata > Mammalia > Chiroptera > Rhinolophidae > Rhinolophus > Rhinolophus ferrumequinum. Next base: position 36,446,533 of record NC_046304.1, read on the forward strand.
TCATACATAAAAACTCATCACCAAACCCAAAGTTATCTAGGCTTTCTCCTGTTATATTCTAGAAGTTATATAGTTTTATGTTTTACATTTAGGTCTAAGCTGAGTTAATTTTTGTGAAAAGTAAGTTGTGTGTTTAGAGGTTCTTTCTTTATTTTTGCATACGGGGGTCAGACAGTTAAGTTTGCAAACTTATCCTAGAAAAAGTGCTACATACCTCATTGCTGAATATCACTATGGTCACTTTCAAAGCACTCCCCTTGGGAAGCTATGCACCAACGCCAGCCCCTAGTCCACCCTTCAAAGCAATTTTGGAACTCTTTTTCTGGAATGGCCATCAGAGCTGTCATCGTATTACACTTGATGTCCTGAATGTCATCAAAATGTCTTCCTTTCAATATTTCCTTTATCTTTGGGTAAAGAAAGAAGTCATTGGGGTCCAGATCACGTGAGTAGGGAGGGTGTTCCAAGACAGTTACTTGTTTACTGGCTAAAAACTCCCTCACAGACAGTGCCGTGTGAGCTGGTGCATTGTCGTGATGCAAGAGCCATGAATTGTTGGTGAAAAGTTCAGGTCATCTAACTTTTTCATGCAGCCTTTTCAGCACTTCCAAATAGTAAACTTGGTTAACTGTCCATTTGGTACAAATTCATAATGAATAATCCCTCTGATATCAAAAAAGTTTAGCAACCTCATTGCAACAAGTTCTCAAACTTAATTGTCAGACCTCGTATGGATGTCCAGTTCCAGCACCATTTGTTGAAAAAACTGTCCTTCCTCCACTGAATTGTCTTTGCTCCTTTGTCAAAGATTAGTTAATTACATTTGTGTAGGTCTATGTCTGAGTTCTCTGTTCTGCTCCATTTATCAATTTGTCTATATTTCATCAACACCACACTGTCTTGATTACTGTATAGTAAATCTTAAATCTGGTTAGTATCAATTTCAGACTGTTTTTCTTCTTCAGTATGGTGTTAGTTATTCTGAATCTTTTGCCTTTCCATATGAACTTTAGAATCAATTTGTTGATAACCACAGAATAACTTGCTGGGAGTTTGGTTGCAAATGCACTGAAACTATAGGTCAGGTTGGGGAAAACTGACACCTCATCAAATAGAGACTTCCTATCCAGGAATATGGAATATCTATCTGTTTATTTAAATCTTTATTTCATCAGTTTTGTAGTTTTCCTCATGTAGATCCTGTACATATTTTCTTAGATTCATGCCTAATTTTTTTTTGGTGTGAATATAGGTGATATTGTATTTTAATCTCAAATTCCATGTGTTCATTGCTGGTATTTATGAAGGCAATTGATTTTTGTATATTAATGTTATATCCTGTGGCCTTACTTATAACCACTCATTAATTCCAGGAAGTTTTTTGTCGATTCTTGAAGATTTTCTGCATAAGTAATCATGTCATCTGTGAACAAAGAGAGTTTTATTTCTTCCTTCCCAATCAGTATATCTTTTATTTCCTTGTCTTATTGCATTGTCTAGAACTTCCAGTATGATGTTGAATAGGAATGGTGAGAGGAGACATCCCTGCCTTGTTCCTGATCTTAGAAAGCATCCAATTTCTCACCATTAAGTATGATGTGAAGCTATAGTTTTCTTAAATAGATGTTCTTTGTCAAGTTGAGGAAGTTCTCCTCTATTCCTAGTTTGCTGACAGTTTTTATCATGAATGGGTATATTGGATTTTTCCAAATGGTTTTTTTTTTTTTGCATTTATTTATGTGATCATAATCTTTATCCTGTTGGTGTGATGGATGACATTGATATTCAACTGTTGAACCATCCTTGCATATTCAGATAGATCCCTTTTGGTCATGGTGTATAATTATTTTTATACATTGTTGCATTTGATAATATTCTGTTAAGGATTTTTGCATTTATGTTCATGAGACAGTGATCTGTAGTTTTCCTTTTTTGTAATAGCATTATCGCATTTTAGTACTAGGGCTATTTAGTATTGGTATTAACATTGTAAGTAGGTGTGTCAGTCAGAGTCTAATCAGGAGACAGGAAACTCAAAATAATTTGAACAGGGAAAGTGTAACATAAAGAATTATTAACTATAACGGGATTAGAATAACAAGAAATTGGCTGGTAAGATGTAAAGAAAATCCTAAAGGATACAGGAATAGCAGATACAAAGAACAGAGTGTCCAAAAAAGAGTCACCATCTCCTAGGGCTGAGATGCAGGCCTTGTTGAAGAGGGCACAACCACAGGTCACTGGATGGCAAAGAAGTCACTAATGCTGGAAATTCACTCTCTGGAACTTTCTAGAGATCCACCCTTTAGGGTGCCAAGAAAAGCTGTGCATGGGGAAATTTCTCACTGTGCTACAAAACCACATGAGGAGAGGTTGTTGGCGAAGCTTCTGGCCACCATGATCTGTAGGATACGGATGCTGAAGAATTCGCACATCTTACAAGCATTCACCATTTCCCCAAAATATGGAGAACACATACAGTGTTTCCCCGAAAATTAGACCTAGCCGGACAATCAGCTCTAATGCGTCTTTTGGAGCAAAAATTAATATATTAATTAGTTAATGTATTAATTAATTACTATTAATTATAGTAAAATAAGACTGGGTCTTTAATATAATATAATAACATAACATAATACCGGGTCTTATTTTACTATAATATACTTATTTATATTAATTTTTGCTCCAAAAGATGCATTAGAGCTGATTGTCCAGTTAGGTCTTCTTTTTGGGGAAACAGGGTAGTACCAACAGTCATTGTTGCTATTGCTGGCTATATTATTCTCAAATTTAGTCACAGTCTCATTTTGTTACCTAAGGACTGAACTGTAAAATTAACTTCCAACAACTTGTATATGAAATAAAACTGGGAAAGAGGGAGAAGAAGGTGGGTAGTCTATTAAATGTATGACATAACAGGCAAAGAGAAAATATGCAAAGCTACTTTGTTTCTGTAATTGGTCATCAGGTTGTAATTGATACCTATGGCTTCATTCTTCAACTACTCATTTCATACTTTGTTTCCATTGCTCTGGGTTCTTTACCTGGTGGAATGACCAAAACCTTCATTCCCAAAGGCTTTGAGTCCTTATATTTTGGCTCCTTTTGATTGTTGTTGCTATGTAGTTTTCCATTAACCTTTAGTATTGGGCATGGAAGAACTAAGAGGCACCCCAGAGAATCTCCCGGGTTCTAGACACAGCCCTCCTTGCTGCCATTGTGCAGCAACCCAATTTGCTCTTGGCAATCAGGTTCAATGACTCCATCCAGTAGATTAACAAACCCCCCTCTGCATTTTTGCCTGTTGGTTCAGTGGCATATGGAGCCCAAAATGTTCATGTCTCATCTTTCAATTCAGGAAAGAACCGTTGTTGTGTCCCCAGATGGAAGCATCTGCCAAACCAGTAGATCTCCAAACCAGAAGAGCTCAAAGTTGCCAGGAAGCAAACTTTCTGCAAGTGGGTTACTAGGAGTAATAGAGAGAGGATCCACTCTCACTTCCACCTTTGATTTCTGGACTATTCTGGCTATGAGGGAGACAATACTATATAGTGGTCCCTGATTCAAAGCATATACTGCATCGTGTAAAACAGGACCTCTTCATTTCAGGGTGTTGTCTCCCAACTGAATCTGCAGCTGAGATTTTAGTAAGCCATTTACCTCAGTCATGCCAGTTGTTTCTAGATGGTGGGGTATGTGGTAAGACCATTGAAATCCATGGTAGCCTATTGCTTCACTTCTTTTGCTGTGATGCCACATAACGCTATGTGGAATGTCATGAGGGTGGATAACGCCCTCTATGAGTCCACTGGTGACAGTGCTGGCAGAAGCATTAAAGCCTGGAAGGCAAATCCACATCTAGAATATGTGTCTATTCCAATAAAGATGATCTGTGTTGTCTGGACAGTTTTATTCTGTCAGCATAAAAAAATTAGGCACACAGGTTAATGATTATGATGTTATCCTGAAACAGACTAATGCATTATTTTTTATTTACAATAGCATGTCTCATTTTGAAACTGAATTTTAAAGTGAGAAATAGAATATGAACATTTTAGTGATAGAATTCTAAAGGGGAACTTTGTCCCCTTAAGAATTAAATGCCTTCTTCTTGAAGGTAGAACCAGAACCATCCTAGAGAGATAGATGCCTAGCGAGTTCAAGTTCAATAATAGCTGACACATATATTATATGTGCCAGGCACTATTCTAAATGTTTTTGTTGTATTTATTCAATATTTCTCATGTTCATCATTGTAGGTACTCTTATTACTCACATTTTATAGAGTGCAAACAGAGGCACATAATTGTGAAGTAATTTTCCCAAAGTCACACAGCTAGTAGTGGTAAAGTTAGCCTCGGAAGTCTCCAGAATCTAGGCTCTTAATTACTGAGTGTTCTGTCTTTCATAGTTAAGTTTTCCTTTAACAGGTAATAACTATTCCTAACATTTTATATGAGCTCTTCAAACAATGCAGTTTAATGGGAAAGTGCCCATCAGGCAAGTAAGGTACAAGAAAATACAAACTGTAACCAAACCCAGTGAGGGAAAACTAACAATGCAGGTGAGAAGAGTGAACCAGTAATGCACTGTGTACCACAAGATGGCCACCTGGTGCTTTCTGATGATGTCAGCGCTGATTTGACTTTTCTTCCCCTCTCCTGCGAAAATCCCACAGAATGTAGGCACTGCTCTTGAGTTTGCGAATTTCTTTTTTTCCTAAGCCAGGAAACTATTTTGTCCTTTTATATTTTGTTTTTCATCCTCCAGCGCCCTTTTACCCCTTAGGTTGCTGCCATATTTGCATCTTAACTGTGTTTCCCCTTGGCAAGCTTTCCTTACCCCACACAGCCCATGCATCTGGTAAATATTTCTCAGGGCCCTTTTGCCTTCCTCCTGTTGCATAAGCTTCTTCGGGTCCCTAGGAAGGAAGAGAGTAGATAAACTGACAAGATTATTATGACTACATTTAGCTCTATGAGAGGAAATAATTTCACAGTCAAAAACAAAACCTGATCTCAAGAAAAAATAATTTTTAAGTTACATAATGGGGGAAAAACATTTATGTCACTGCCAGGTTTGTGCATGTGTCAGTGGCCTAGAGTAGAAATTATTTTTTTTATCATAGCAGGCTTATTATTTCAGCAATAATCCATTCCTCAGAACTCAAAATTAAGTAGCCAAAGAAAGAACTTTTGTATTTCTCACTGAGTCAGAGACTGTAGCTGTCAAAAAGTAATAAAACTTCAGAAAGCTATGGCACAATAATGAATTATGTATGTCTGAAGGACCCTTAGGTTTCAGACACATGATTGGTGTCAAAGGATAGTTCAAGAGTGGCAGTGTTTGTTATGAAAACTGCTAGATGTGTGAGGTAGAGTTTAGATAAAAAGATTACTATACAATCACTTTGGATCAGCCCAGGGCAACACATCGATACTTGGTATCAGAATCTGGAAACAAATAGAGAGAAATAAAGGTATTTGGAAAATAAAGAAGATAAGGCAACAGGAAGCAAAAATGAGAAAAAAGTGGTTTTAACCACCAACCATTGAATTTAAAAGGTTGCTACAGCTCAGAGGGTAGAGGAAGCACAGTTCAGTCCAAATGAACTTGAAGTCCTTTTTTTTTTGCAAATGTAGGTCACACAGCTTTGAACTGAAGAGCTCTAATTTAAGTTCCTGGATCCTACCTCACTCTTGTGGAAAATTTCTGGAATGTGGCTCACACAGAAGGAAATCAATTTTAAAATGCAGAGGAAAGACGAAATTAAGGGTGGAAATGTTTGAGTGTGTCTCCTTCTTTCCTTATGACCCAGCTCTGTTTGAATCTAATAGTCAATGCTTTTTAAAGCATCTCCCAAGATATGTCTCCCCTGACTGAGAGAAAACAGTGAGGAAGACATCTGCAGTCTAAAATGGAAAGACCCTTGCTTTCTGATTCTAGTCTTGGCTCCATCATTTTCTAGTATATCTTTGGCAAAGACCTTTTTCTCATCCCTACTGTGGGGAAACTAGTACCAGTTTCAACCTCTCTTAAAATGTAACTTTATGTAATATAATTTGTATAAAAGAATTTTGTAAATCATAAAAGACCAACAATGTTAAGACTCTGCATTAGCTTGTATGCCCTATGATAGATAGGGACGTGATTCTACACTCCTAGGAATCCATAGCTTTCACCGTAATTTGAATACATGCAATCAATAAGCTTTTATTTACTATTACTTTTATTTACTATTTATTTACTTTTATTTACTTTGCTCAGTTCCTGATCATAGCATCCCTCTTCCAAAGAGGATGATTCATAATAATTATTTCCTTCCTTTTCTTGGAGTTTTACCCCCAAAAGTGTGCATCCCTAAACAATGTAGTTTCTCCATTTTTGAACATTATGTGGAGAGAAACATATTGAATAGTATATTCTTTTATGCCGTGATTCTTTCTAAAGATTAATCTCATGGAGCATTAGTTCATTTATATCCCTTGCTGTATAGTATTCCATTATATGAATATACTACAGTTAGTTTATCCAATCTATTGTTGGGGAACATTCAAGTTGTTTGCAGTTTTTGACTGTTAAAACATCCTACTAACGAAAAGTCTTATAAATGTGTACAAGTTTCTCTAGAGTTTATACTAACAGTCAAATTTCTGGGTCATAGGGTAGATAAATGTTCCATTTGTCATGCCAAACTGTTCAAAGTGGTTGCACTAATTTATCTTCCCAACAGTAGTGTATGAAAGCTTTCATTGTTTCAGGTACTTAACCAACACTTGATATTGTAATTCTTAAACTTTTGCCAATATGATGAGTCTTAGTATCTCATAGTGGTTTTAATTTTATTTCTCTGATTACTAATGAAGTTAATGATCATTTCCTGTTTGTCAGCAATTTTTCTTTCCAAAAAATTTGGTTGAAGACTTTTGTCTATTTCTCTATTGTGTTTTAATTTATTTTAATTTTTTTTGTACCAGCTCCCTGTATTATTCCTTTGTAAATTATATATGCGTTGTATGCTTTCAATATCTTCTCCCATACAATGGTTTGTCTTTTCACTTCTTTATGATATCTTTTGATGAACAAAAGTTTTTAATGTTAATATAGTTATAGTTTTGCCTTTCACATTTAGACCTAAAATCCACCTGGAATTTTTATATATGCTGTGTGGTAGGTATCACATTTCATCTTCTATCCATGTGGTTATCCAATTTTCCTGGACCATTTATTGAAATGTCTAGCCTTTCCCCACTAATCTGCAATGATACTTCTCCCGTATATCAAGTGTCCTTTTATGCACGAGAATCTATGTCTGAGCTGTTTGTTGTTTCTGCTTATTCTTGCTTATGGTGCCATTTCCTTGTAGGCTTCGTTATTTTTTATTGGGAACCACTCCTTGTCCTTAAAAAATTATTTGTGGAAATGAAAATAACTTTTTCCAGAAAAGATTTGTGTTTGGTTCTGCTAGGCGCCTGGAAACACAACCAATCGTGTTCCCTCACAAACTAAGTTTGCAATTTGAGATACTCTGAAACACCCAGGTGATGCAAATCCAGGCTGTTTGGTGAAAAGACTAGCCTATGGTCACAGTGTCATGCAGGATGTTATGTGGGGTCTCTAGTCCCGCTCCCCGCACAAGAACGCAGGATATAGTGAGGCCAAAAAGGAACACCCACGGAGCCATGGATAGGGGAGTCACACCACTATATTCTCGCTGGCGGCTTGGTTGGAGACACGGGAGGCAGGAACCACACGATCCGCAACCCGCCGTCCACTGGTCTCTGCCAACCAACCTCACTTGCTAGCTGCAATCCGCCTCTCTGCAATCCGTAATCCACACTCCAACACACCACGCCATGCAGGACGCCACACCACCACGCCACACACTTTGCTAGCTTAGCCACGGCAGTTGTATCAGTGGCTAATGGCTAACCGATAACAGCTGATGGCCAACTAGTCACAGCTGATGGCCATCTACTACCTGAGCCAGCACCTTTCCACTGAGGCCGAGAGCCTGGAAACTGCACTCCTGGCTGTGTTCCCACACGCAGTAGTTCAGAACCTTTTTCCTTTCCTTTTTGTAAACCTCTTCTTCACTCAATACCAAGTGTCTTCCCCACAGTTGACTGCAGATAAGGCAAGAGCTGATTCACCCTTACCTTAATGATGTAGCCCTTTGAAATTATTAGATCTTGCTTGGGTCTTTGGCCTTGACTTCTGGACTCATCAATCCACAAGGCTGGCCAAATTGAAGCCCCAGCTTGCCCAGATTTGCCAATCTCAATCCCCTTCACCTGGAGTAAAATTATACTAGTGTTCTGGTACTTATCTTCCTGGGTCTCCTTTTCACTTATACTTTGGCTTGAATTCCTTTATCTTGTCAGAAGTTAGATGCTTTTTATGAACGTTTTAAGATTATCTTATCCAGCATTTTAAATTTTTTTCTATGGGAGAGCTGGAGCAAATAACCTAGCTTACTGTTATCAGAAATAAGTTTGGCATCACCCTTCTCGAATGTCTTTCACCTATCTCATATCTAGAAGTTTTTAGTACCTCACCTAGTCTTAGCCTCTCTCCACTTTGCTTGTACCTCTCTCCTCCTCCATTTTCTCTCCTTCCAATGTCCCTTCCCTTCACCTTAGGAGCAAAATCAATAAATGCCTCAATTTGTTTCTTGCAAAGTAATCTCCCCCTTCTCCAAGACCTGTTGATATCCAACTTCATAGGATCTTACCTATCTCAAGGTGGCTTAACCATTTTCCAAAACAGTTTCCTTCCCAGAGGAGGTAAGCACAGTATGTTTAGGAGTCTCTAACTCAGCCTGGAGAGATATAGAAAATTGGGGTTTATTGCTTGAGCTAAGGGTTCTGAAGAATTAGTGAGAGTTAGTGGAATCTCCCACATCCCTCCAACCTCAAATAAGGACTATCCCAATTGTCCCTATTTCAAAATCACCTTTACAAGCAGTTTCAACTGCTAGAATAGGAAATTCCTTACAGACATACGCAATTAACGTATATGGAATTAATAACTCTGGAATCACAATATGCAATGAGAAGAGAGAGAAATCAACAGATTGAATATGAGCCTCAAGTTTTTGGGTCACTTTAAACCCACTTAGATAAGTAGTCTCTTGCTGAGCCTGAGAGGACAGAAAAAAACATTCTTAGTGACACTGGTAGTTCTGACGTCAGGTTAGCCTCATGAAATTCAGAATGTCTCCCAAACTTCCCCCAACTTAAAAGGCACTTTTGAAGCAAGCAATTGTTTACTGAGCCCTAGCAAAGAAAAGTAACCCTTGAACCCTGTTCTCCAGAAACGTTCACATTAGTGGAACAAATGTGTTCATTATGTCAGTACAATATGATGACTGCCACGACAGAAATGTATTCAACATGTTGTGGGCCACACAGAGGAGGAAGTAACCAAATTCTGTGGAAAACTGGGATGATTACTGAGGAATGGATATTTGAGCCATAGCTTAAAGTGGGAGATGGCAACTTGTATTTTTAAAATGTATGTCATTGTAAAAGTATATGGCATATTCAAATAAAAGACCAATAGTTTGGTGTGGCTGGGATCAGAGTTTAAGGAAAAGGGAAGGGGTCAATGTCAGAGGCCAGAGGGAACGACCCTGTCATCTTTTATTAAACACTCTCATAGTACCCTGCAGTTTTTTAATAACACTCTTCCTATTCTGAACTTTCTGTTCTATGTTTTTCCCCAATATTCATCCTTAATACTGGGGATTCAATAAATACTATCTAAAATTAATACATCAAGAACAAATATAAGATATAATTTCTAGTTGTAATAGTAACAATAGAAAAATGAAAACATTGTTAATATGACTGTCTCAAGAAAGTGGGACCAGACTATAGGATGAAGGGGTTTGAGAGGAAAGTTTTACTTAATATTTTTACGTTCTTCTGCACTGTTCAAATATGTTTTCATGTGCATGTATTGTTTTTAAATCAAAATTTTTATCAAGGTTAAAAAAAACACCTTAAAGTGCCCGGATCTTAAATGTATAGCTTAATACATTTTTACCCATGTAAACATCCACATAACCAATATCCAGATCAAAATATACAACATTTCCTGTGCTGCAGAAGATTCCCTCAGACCCCTTTGTAGGGAATACTGCCCCCACCATTCTGACTTCAATCACCATCATTTAGTTTTGCTTGTTTTTCATGTGGAACTATACATGATACACTTTTTCTAAAAACTTCTTTATCGATGTGTATTTACGGTAAAGTATACTGATCTTCAGTGTTAGCTCAGTGGATCTTCACGTATTTACGTCCCAGAAGAATGCCTCACGCCCCTTCCCACTCAGCACTGTCCCCACGAAGATAACCGCTGTTTTGATGTCTATCACCATGGCTTCGTTTTGCCTGTTCCTGAGCCTCGCATAAATGGGATCATGCAGTATTGTGTATGGTCATGGAGGGTACCATTCAGATTTTGTCGAGGGTAAGCGGTTGCAGGAAGCATCGTCGACTGAGCACCTGTAGCTGCTGCCCTGTAGCTCTGCTTCTTGAAGTCAAGCTTCCCCGGGCTGCTCCCAGCCAAATGCTGAGCAAGGTGGGGGTCCTGGAGTCCAGCCATTCCTGCCTGATGGGGCTCCTCCAGTAGACGATCTTGGCTGAGACTCTCAGAACTGTGCCGCCGTCTGAGACTTCCTACTGGATCCTTTCCTCCTCCTTTCCTTTCACAGGTTTTAGACCTGCAGTGTGATCTGAAGGCTTGCCATGCCTCTTTCTTCTCCCTGTCCCTTTGTTCTTCATAGGCTTTCCCCCTAATATGTCTTTTGCACATCTAATTCCATTTTGGCACTTCTTCTCGGAGGACCCAAACGTATAACTATGTTCTTCCATTTGCTCAGCATTATGTCTGAGACTCATCCATGGTGTTATGTGTAGCAGTAATTTGTTCTCTTTTATCATATAAATACACCACAACATATGTATCCATCCTAATGTTACTGGACGTTTGGAGAGTTTTCAACTGGGGGCTCCTATGTGAACGTTTCTGTATATGCCTGTCTTTTGGTGACTATGTGCGCTCATTGCTCCTGGGTGTCTGCCTGGGAAGTGGAGTTGCTGCGTCATCGGCATATGTTTAGCTTTGGTAGATTCTGTCAAACAGCCTTCCAAAGCGGGGGACCAATATGCACTCCCAACAGCACTCATGAGAATTCCTGTTGCGTATAATATTTTTACAAATTTCAAAGAAATAATAACTCTAGTACCAAAGATACAAAACAAATGTATGGTATATCATCCTAGCTTCGTGTTTAAATGACCATTTAAAAAATTGTTGTACCAGAAAAATGCTAAAATACCCCAAAATGTTAACAGTAGTTATATATTAGAGGGAGAAGGGGAAGTACCCTTACCTTTGACTGTGAGAAATATTTGAAATGCTTTATAACAAGCATATATTTATTTTACTTTTAGTTACATTGTCTTAAAAATAGCATTAAAAGGCTTAGGATGACAAAGCAGGGGTCTCCTGCACCCCTAAGTCTTGCAACTCCCGTCTTGGACTCCTTTAATTACTTCCTAGCTTCCAAAGATGTGTGGAAATCTCTTCCCTGCTGCCTTACTGTCTCTATTCTTGTGGGTTTCTGTCTTTTCTATTGCTTTACTGTCATTTAGTGAGGTTTCAAAAGGGAGAGGAAATTAATATGCTCAATCTGCCACTTTTAATCAGAAGTCTACGCGTGCACTCCAGGCTGGCTTTTGTACATTATCAGGCAGGGAATGGGATGTATCAAAGAATAGCCAGCTGCTTGTTTTAAAGACATCATTCTGGTGACGGGGGAAGGAGAGTGGGGTGAGGGTGGATTTGGGAGGGGAGCACCCAGAGGTTTGTGGGGAGAATGGTTAAAGAACGAACCAATAGTTAGTTAGACACAGAGGCAGTCTTCTCACTCAGCTGTAGCAGGACGGAGGCAGAAAAATAGAGAGCACGGAGAATCTGTGCCTCGGGGTCACAGCCCACATCACGGGGCTGCTCACCCCAGTTCTGCTCTAGGGTAGACTCCACCTAGAAGGAAACCCACCAGATTGTAAAAGCTAGGAACAAGGAAATATACCAGAAATAGCTAATGCGTGGCCACACTCCTTAATCCTGAGCTCCTGGCGGATACCGTAATCCATCATGGCACTCTTTCCCATGGAGCCTGGAGAGCCTGATACTCTCTCAACATAGCTACAGGTACTGCTAACCAATCAGTGTTGGCACTTAAGATGGTGCCAACTGCTACCCTGGGACTAGCAGTTTTCCACGCCCCTCATTTGCCCATAGGTAAGCAACAGAGCCTACAAAGTGTCCAGGGACTAGCCACAAACCAGCTGGATGGATGTGAGCTGACAGAGAACTGTGAACTAGGAAGGGACAGTACCCTGGGGCTTCTGGGCCCCTTGAGAGCATGGGCATACACCTTTATGGTGACCCTGGCCCTCAGCCCAGGCTGTCTTACCTGCTCCTTCAACAGGGGCAGGGTCCCCTTCTCTAGGGCCTCAGCCACAAGCTCTTTCTCCTCAGACAGCTCTGGGGGGGTAAAAATAAAAATAGGGTAGTTGGCAAAGAGAAGAGGCACGTAGTGGGACAGAACTTCAGGGTCTGATCAGACCCAAGACAAGCATCAGAGGAGGTTCCAGACAACCGAGAAGGGACTTATTCCAAACGGGCGCCTGCTGTGGCTCCTGCTTCCTCTTAACCTGCAGGCGGTCAGAGCCTCGACAGAGGGGGAAGAGGAGGCAGTCTCAAGCCCTGGCCTGGGGAAGACGGCTCGTTTCTGAAATGTGATGGTTTCTCCCTCGCAACATGTAAAGACAGTGTGTACCTCCTTCCTCCCGCGATCTGGTTCCCCACAGGCCCCTCTGCTCAACATTTCCTCCACGCCAGACACCTCCTCACCCATCAAGGCATCCAGGAAACCCAGAATGGCTTCTGTGCGTGCCTCTACCAAGATCCCGGCAGCATTAAACAGGCTCCGTATGAGAGGACCTGCTGGGCCCTCCATCTGTGGCTCACTGGCGATCAGGACCTCAGACACCTAGGGCCAGGACGGCGGGGAGCTGAGCCCTAGTCCCACTAGAGCAGACGGTTGGCAGGGTGTCAACTGCCCTCCCCATTGGCTCCTCCCTCTCTCCGCCCCAATCCTTTCTCGGGCCTCTTACTCTTTGCTCTAGATCCTGCAGCTCCTCATCCTCCATGAGGATGCACTTAGTGAGGCAGCTCAGTGCCTCTTTTCGCTCCTCCTCAGTCAGATCCTGGAGGCCCCTCACCGTGTCCTGCACCTTTTCCTTCATGTTTCTGAAGTCCTCCAGACTCAAAGACTCCCCTGTACAGACAGCAAGACAGCAGTTAAGAATCCAACCTACCCAGCCCAACAAGCTCCATTACCAAGAGTCCCCTAGTCCCCATTCTTGGTCTGTTTCGCTTCCGGAGACCACCTCTGTATCTTCCCATCTTCTCATCTTTTCCTGTTAAAATGAAGCATCCTTCCTCCCAGATTCCCACCATCATTGCTTCCCGCTGACCCTGCTTCCATCTCCTAGATGCCCCTAGTCTAGTTCCAACTCCAAATTCTTCTCCGCCTCCAGGAAATCAAAACTTATTTAGTCCTTGCCATTCAAAGCGCAGTCTTTAGACCACACTCAGAGTAGTGAGGATTTAGAGGAAGTTACAGCTGTGCTTCTCATGCATGGAAGTGACAGACCATGCATGAGAATCACCCGGGGAGTGATTAAAAATCCTGATGCCCAGGCCACCACCCACCCAGGTCAATTAGAATTTCTGGAGGTGGGACTCAGGCATCACTAGTTTTAAAGTGCTCCCAGGTGACATCTATATACAACCAACAAGAACCACTGTGTTTAGAGGAGACAGATGCAACCTCCAGACTAAAGCTGAAACCTGCCGTGGGGCCTGTCTTGCCCTTCTCCTCCCACCGTCCCCACACACATACTCAGCCACCCCACCTGAACTGCAGTCCTTGAAGCCAGCGGGCTCAAGGGTGAGTGGGTGCCGCAATCCTGAACACAGATGGCTCCCATTCTTACCTGGATGACATGAAAGACCATCTTTCTCTGCAAAGAAAGGAAGGATAATCTCAGAGAGTCTTTAGGTCACCTCCAGCACCCTGTGGATATTCTCTTCCCAATGATGGACGTTTTCATTCTTGGATTCTGCGCCCTCTCTGCCCATGTCAGGGAGCCTGGGTCCTCCTCATCGTGGGTAAGTGACAAAGCACTGTATTTGCAGACTCATTCCCATATCCTCAGAGATAGTCAGCCATAGGATTATGCCTACATGATTGAGAAAGAAACAGAAGCCCAGAGAGGGTGCAGTATGTCCTCAGTCACTCAGCAAATGGAAGTCAGAGCAAGGACTGGAATCTGTCTCCTGACTCCTCTGTTATGGCACTTTTGTGTTAGCAAGACTTTGCCTGCACTGCACCTGAAACTTCTACAACTTCCAGGAGTTGCCTGAATTTTCAACCTCATCTAGACCTCTCTCTCTTCCCAAGGCCTCTTAGTACAATTCTTCTGGGATCTAGGGAAAGACTCTAAGTTCCAGAGGAAGCCACATTCAGAATCACAGGGATCTTCTAGTCTAACCCGTTCATTTTAAAGTCAGGATAACCATGGCTCAGGAGGCTAAGGAGTGGGACAGCCACAACTAGACCCTAAGACCGCCAGTCCAGAGCTCCTTTTACAGCCAGTGCTATCGTATGAGAACTGGCCAGGTGCTTCCTAAGCCTTCCGTAAGGGCTGTGACCTCAGGATCCAGCACACTGACCCATACAATGCAAGTCAAAGTTGTCGGAAACTCTAGGCCAACGTGCAATCCAACTTGCTTCTCCCACAGCAGATTCTTCTCCTGCCCTTACCACGGGTCCCACTCTGGGCATCCTGTTACATCCTTAGCCTTCATAACTATAATTCCAGGCCATTTGTTATCTGTTATCCTCTTTTTAAAAATAGTATTCTTGCCCATTCTGGAACGATGAACAGGAGACCCAAAAGCTCACTCACCTTCTGGAAAGGATTTTGTTTTGCCAGAGAAACAAATCTCTAAACCAATGCAAAAAAAAGAGGGGGGAGAAGGGAGAGAGAGACAGAGAGAGAGAGAGAAAGAGAGAGACCAGTTATCAGAAAAGTTTTCTCAGTGTAAGTTCCTAGTTCTACTCTCTCCCCAATCCTCACATCCTGCCCCCGCCCCCGGCCCCCACACAAAAAAATAAACAAATACTGGAAGAGAGATAGGAATTAATGCCTCTAGGGAAGGATCAGCATCAAGATGGAGCAGATCCTGGGTCAGCGAGCTGAGCAAGGAGCTTCATTCAGTCCTTCGCAGTCTTGAGCCCTCCCTCTTCCTTGGAACTTTCCCCCACCTTCAAGCTCAGCAGGGCCCCTCCAGGCTGACACAGAGCCTGACTCCACCCATATGTTCAGTGGGTTCACCCCGCACCCACTGCACCCCACCCCTACCAAGCCTTGCTTACTTATCCTCTCCATGTTGGGGAAGACGAGCTGCTTTATTCCATAGCCCAGGACCTGCTTGGTGGGGATGGTCACTGCCCTTTGGTGCTGGGAAAAAGGAGCCCACATTGATTGATCCCTAGGTACTTTACATAGTTACCTTGCCTGATCTCCCAAACAATCCTGAGAGCTAGACATTTTATCCCCATTTTACAGTTGGCAGAATTGAGGCTCAGAGAGGGTCAGTAGGTGAGCCAGTTTCACAGCTAAAAACAGTAGCAGAGCTGAAATTTGAACCCACATCTGACCTCAAAACTCAAGTTGTTTCAGCAAATATTTACTGGGACCTGTTTTGTTCCAGGCACTGCCTCCTGCCTCCTGCCTCCTGAAAGGGGAGGCAGACAATGAATAAGCAAAAAACCTCACATAATTATAAACTGTGGGAAGCGCTAAGAAGCAGATGAAAACAAGGCATCACCATAGAGTACCAGGGGAGGAACTTCGCAATGCCACACACACATTCTTGGGCAAGAGAAGATAGAAGGCCAAGGAGTCAGCAAGACTGCTCAGGGAGGCCTGGAGGAGAACTGAAGAGCCTGGAGTCTGGGCTGGCATTGCCCCCACCCACAGTGGCTGGGCCCAGGCTGGATCCCCAGCTGTCTCCCAGGACCCTAACCTTGTGTTCATATTTGAGACGGCAAAAATCCAGATGGCTCCAAAATGCGTATTTCTCTTCACTTCTCAGGGTTTCCTTCCTTGCTGTCTCCACAGTTTCTGTCACCAGATACAGGTTTTCTCTCATTGTCTGGATTGATCGGAACGAAGAGGGCAGTTTTCTCTTCAGCTTCCTAAAGGGAGTAGGGGTGGGGATGAAAGTTCAGGGTCTCAGGGGCCCCACCTCTCAGTGACATTTCTTCCTCTCCATCAGCTAGTTCCTATTTGAGATTAAGTGCTTCTGAGGCTGGAACACCAAGGCACACAGCACCCCCATTCACAGTGCACTTTACCCTCTGTGGGGGCATGAGGGTGCAAAGTGTGAAGGGAGTTCACTAGCATTTATGGAAGACCTCAGTGTACCAGCACTGCCAGATCCTTCACGTGCCATTTCATTTCCCCCTCACCACAACCTGGTGATGTAGGTGCCCATTTTTCACATGAGGAAATCGAGGCTTGGAGATAGGTGTGAATGGTCCAAGGTCACACTGTTAGTAAGTATAGGGCTGGGATTCAAACCCCGGTCTGTGTGAGTCCAAAGCATGTGACCTCCCCATGGCACTGAGATAGGCATCCACCTATCCACCCAGTCCACCACACCCCCTTCTTTGAGAAGGGGCTCCAGCTCCTTGCACTGGTTCCTGGGGCCTGGCTGCATTGTCCACCCGTGGGCTCCAGGAGGCATCTCTGATTTCATAAGGAAATTCGTTTTGTGACTGAAAACAGCCTGATGGAGCTTCTGGTATTTGCAACCAAAAAACCCTCAAGGAAGACCTACATCCTTGCTTCTGCGGACTTTCCTCTACCCCATTCAGTACCCTCCCCCTAACTCTATTTACACATATCACATAGCCTCACCCTAGAAACAATAGGCATTCCAGAAAAAAATTGAGCTCCCTTCGAAAAACTCCAAAGGCCCCTTCCCAGCAATACTGTGGGAGGGTTCAAAGGACCAGTAAAATTTCACTGTAAGCTTTCAGTTTTTAATGAAAAAGAAAAACAAAAGGCATCTACCTCATTCAAAGAGGCCTAGCCCAGGAGAAACAGCTACGGAAGAAAACAGCAACAACAAAACGATTGCTGAAGGGGGAGGCTGGTGACATCCCTTTAAGTCCCCTGGAAGCATCATGCCCTCAACAATCAGAACCTCTGTGGCGCTTGATTGGTGCCACCCAGGTGGGGTAGGGTGGTGATACTTTCTGTGCAGGAAATGTTCTGTAGGGGTGTTTGATTTCACTGTGCTTCACTTCAGCTGTCTTACTGAGCACCTACTATATGCTGGGGCTAAACACAGAGGTTAGTCAAGTCCGTCCCTAGTCATGAATTGTTCCCAGTCCAGTGAGGGAGGGGGACATGGAAACCTCTGGCTTGCCACAAGGCAGAGCAAGACAAGCATTAAAATACAGATTTGAGCAAGTCGGTATAGGAGAACAGAGGAGAGCAGCTTCTTGAAACCCGTAGGTTTTGGTCCACATCAGAGAAATCAGTCACCCTGGAGGGCAGCAGGGATGTGAGTGAATT
This sequence comes from Rhinolophus ferrumequinum, assembly GCF_004115265.2. NCBI lineage: Eukaryota > Metazoa > Chordata > Mammalia > Chiroptera > Rhinolophidae > Rhinolophus > Rhinolophus ferrumequinum. The sequence goes on from NC_046304.1 coordinate 36,464,271, forward strand.
GAGGGTGTCAGGGGTTTCCTAGAGGCTGATCCTGAAGAGTGAGAAGGCTTCCTGAGGTGGAGGAGAAGGCAGCATGCCTGAGTGCAGGAGTGGGTTGAGGGAGTGCCGGGAGTGGGGGTGAGAGGCTGAAGCAGCCAGGCGCGCCCACCTCAGTGCCTTTGACCCACAGTGGGTTTCTCCTTCTCACCCCCCACTGCTGCCTACCTCCAGCCTCACCTGTTCTCAAGGGAATTCAGATATTGCTGGGATACCCGGGTCTCCAATATCTGGACTCTCTGCTCCTGGGAACCATGGAAGGCCCCTGGAATTGTTATTTCTTTGGGCAATGTCACTGTCAACATGTCCTTTGAGTCTACCATGTCCACAACTTGGAACTCAGCCTTTCGACCTGGAAAGAGAAGGGCAAAGGTCACAGTAGTCTCTAATTTCCAGAGAAAAAGTGCATTTTGTAACTGGTTGAGAGATGACAGAACTGGAAATAGTGCCTGAAATCAGTCCTGCATGTGTGACATTAAAGTCTCTGGGCCCATTTGTTTATTGAGCAATGTCAAAGTTTGTGTGTACTTTATCAGAGAGAAAAGAAAAACTCAAACCTTATGCACAGAGTACAGCATGGAGAAGGGATATAAAGACTAACTTCACAATGGAGAAGCTTGATGAACATGACCTCAGCCAGGTGACCAAGATAAACATCAACAGTGAAAGTCTTGTTATTCATATGTACTGCTGAGCTGATGTCATGAGCAAGGCACTTGACCTCGATGGTCTTCCCCCCAACAAATCCATTACTACCTCAATCTAACCCTAAGAAAAAGACATCAGACAAATTCCAATGGAGAGGCATCCTACAACATGCCTGACCGGTATTCCTTAAAACTGTCAAGGTCATCAAAAACAAGGAAAGTCTGAGAAGTCGTCACCGCCAAGGGAGCCTAAGGAGATATGATGACTAAAGGACGTGGTGTCCTGGATGGAATCCTGGGACAGAAAAGGGACCTTACATAAAAACTAAGATAGTCTCAATAAAGTATGGACTTTAGACAGAAGAAAGAAAGAAAGAACGAACGAACGAAAGAAAGAAAGAAAGAAAGAAAGAAGGGAGGGAGGGAGGGAGGGAGGGAGAGAGGGAGGGAGGGAAGGAAGGAAGGAAGGAAGGAAGACCTATGCACACTTTAGCACCATATTGTTAAAAAATAAATAATCCATTTGGAAAGGGAGCAGGCCAAGTTGCTCAAAATCAATTCAAACTACCAATTCACTTCATTCTTATGGATTTTTTTTTTTTTAAAGTTTGGTTTCACCTCTGCCTCTGAAATTTTTATGCAAACATAGACTTTCCCTTAAAGGAAGTTAACTAACTTATAAACTTTTGTTTTTCCATACTCGCACTTGGCCTAAGCCTCTGGGGCGTATGACGATCAAGGTAAAACGTCCCAGTCCTGATTTAGATTTTTTTCTGTTTTCTGTGAACTGGTCATTTGGCAAAGTGATTTTTTTGTGAATTAGCTTTTAGTACATTGGCTCTTGGCCATTTGCTTTTCAGAGAATTAACTCAGAGTCTTTGAAAAATGCTAACCTGAAATTTTCCTAAATCTCCTTGCTTGCTGAATTAGACTCTGCTGTGGAAACACCCGCCACCTCCGATTAATCTGGCTGCTGGTCTTGGTCACCGAACAGCAATGCCTGGCACAGGGCAGGTGCTCTATGACTGTACAGTCGGACTGTTAGAATTCTTTTCCATCCCTTGGTGAGACACAGATGGGCAATAGCTGAGATGGTTGAGCTGTAAAAACTCCTCTTCATGAGGCATGAGACACAGAAATAAGATTTCCAAGTGAGCGTTCAACCACACTCACCCTGGGGCTTGTAAAATCCAGGAAACCCCAGGAATAGCTGAGCATGGAGGCAGAGGGATGAAACAGACACCTCTGCGAATTCCTTCAAGCCCTGAGGGAGTTCTGCTCACCAGACACGTCCCATTCAGTCATAATTTCCAGGGAACAGGAAGGGATAATAATGATAACCGCCACCAGCAGAATGATTGGAGTGAACTTTTATTGAATGTTCCTTTCCTGCAGACGCTGTGATAAATGATTTACATAATTTATCTCATTTGATTCTTGCAACAGTCTGCTTGACTTGCCAGATAAGGAAACAAACTTAGAGAGATGAAGCAATTTGTCCAGATGTCCCTGAGCTGGTAAGTGTCAGAGCCAAGCTTAGAAACCGGATGCCCCGAACTCTACACATTGTGTGCTCTCTCAACCACGGAGCAAACTGCCTCCATTTCTTTATCCATTTACAGAACAAACATACAAACACATGAGAAGACATCAGCTAATTTAAAAGGGAATTATTTAGTAAAGGAAGTAATACGAAGGGAAGACTATTTAGGAACAGTTTCCAAGAAAAAGAAATTTCCACGTTCCCCCATCCCCTTCTCCTCTTGCAGCTCTGCTGTACGCGTCTTAAATTGAGGTGTGTGGACACATCTGTACAAATCGATTTCTTTGTTGACTGGTTGATTTGGTTGAGGGCAAAGGGGACTTGAGTGTGGGCTGGCGTGGGTGGGGCAAAGCCTCCTGGCTGACCATCTCTTGCGTATCTCATACTGACCTTGGAACCCAGAATCCAGCTTATCCAAGTGCCCTTCACTCTCCTCTCTCTCCAGGATGTCCTCCAGGGTGAGGTCTGTACTGTAGTAGCGGTGTCCCAACAAATTTCTCTTCTCTCTCACCAGACAGAAGCAATGGCGTCTGTCTGCTTCCACGATGCTTCTGACAGCAATCATATCACCTCCAGTGTCCATCTCTTGGACCACAACTCTTGTGATTTTCTCAAATATGCTGGGCATTGTGCCTGGACCAACTGGGAAAAAGGAGCCAATTTCAGTTTGGGGGATACTGGTTCAAGTTTTTCGATCTCCTACCTTTGGCAGCCTGGGGTCAAGGAAGATCCAACAGTTCTAGGACAACCAGGACGTGGTATTATTCACCTTCCCTGTTTCTAGAAGGTGAGGCGGTCACTACACACTAAGGAGGGGTGACAACCACAAATGGTAGATTCTTCTCTGTCCCTCATGGAACCCTTCTGCAAAAAAGATGGAGCAGTAATTGCCCCAGACGGAAAGTGAGACCTGTTTCCTAGATCTCCCACAGCAGAGTTGCCCACTTGCCTAGGGGGACCTAAGGGATGGGAAGGCAGGCGCACCATCCCCCAGCCAAACCCTCACCAGTGCCGAGGCAGAGGTCCCAGGAAGGGACAAGGGCCACAGCTCAGACCTCACTCTCCAACCCCAACTGATTACTTCTTCCTTTGGCTCTGACTCCTAGGCCTCCCTCCCTTGATGTATTCTGCAAGGCAGTTGAATGGGTACCCTACCAACCATTTCCCAACAAGATGGTGGTCAGTTGGCCTCAGAAAGAAACAAAAGAGAAAGGACGGAGTGCAAGAGAGGCTTGGAGCCGGGCACCCTGGACAGCTCCCCACCCCCCACCTCCAAACCTCTCTCCTCAGTTTCTGGTCACCTTCGGAAGGGCCCCCTTATGCTTTGTAAAATAAAATGTATCCCCAAACCCCACCTAGGGCATCTCCTCTCCTCCGCCTCTCCCCTTACACTCTCCTGGTCTATCACTGGCCCTGCTGGGACGGTCCCTGCAGGACCCTCTATAGGCCCGTCACCAGTCCAGTCTGACACAACTGCTCCTTCTCCGTTTCCATTTAACAGCAGCTCTTGGTCCCCACCATATTGAACCCTTCAGGCTCTCTTACCTCCAAATTCTTCTTATTCTCTCTCCTTCCATCAATCATTTGGAACTCCTTCCTTTGAGATCTCTTTGCCTTTCCCCAGGCTCCTTTGCTTTCTTCTGGGCCAGGCCTCCCCTCACAAGCTTCCTGGGCTCCACTTCCCCATCCTACCTCTGGCCACCTTCCCCTAGGTCCCTTCTGGCTGGCTCAGGCACCTGTTTACCCATGCTCCCTTCTCTGTACCTGCCCCCACCATGGTGGCCAACTCTTAACTCACTCCCAACCTAGGAATTCTTCTGCGTGTCTGAAAAGGCAGTGCCCAGGGCCCACAGGCCCATCTCAGGTGCTACCCACCTCTTCTCCGTCCTCAGTTGCTCACCAGAAATGGAGGTTGTGAGCACCGCCTCGGTTAAGATCTCTTCACAGTGCCTGGCCACTGTGTCTCAGGAAGCTATAATAAGGGAATTGAAAGGGACTGGAAAGCTGGGTAGGGCTCAATGCCCCACCTCTCAGGCCCTTAGATAAGCCACATTATGGCTGGGCTGGAGGCAGATAAGGCCAGAAGTAAGAAACCCTTCCTTCCTCTTGGACTCAGGGAATGTATGATATATATCCTAGGTGAGTAGGCGGATTTGGGCCAGAGAATGGTACAGCAGAGGGCACACTAGGCTGTGCAATCCGGTGAGTTTGGTACAGAGAAATAGAATATGGGCGGGTACCAGCCAAATGCCCGCAGGCGATGGCTAGGCCGTACCAGGGATATGAGAGTGATCCAGCTGGGACCAGCTGCCCACATGCCGCGCTATGGTGGGAAACACTGGACTCCGCAACAGTAGCTAACACCTGTGGGGGCCAGTGAGGGGGGCTCAACCTCGCTGCCCACCACATGCTGCCCCATGGCCCTCAGAGAGATGCCAGCGCCTGTCCTCTTCACCCGCCTCCTTGTCCAGGAAGAGGTCTCTGGCTCCACCCCTCAGGCAGAGATACCCCCCCCTCCCCGAGGGAGCCCCACCTGTCTTCCGGCCCCTGCCGCCCTCAATTCCCAAAGGACATTTCAGGAGCTGGTGATGGTAGTAACAGTAGTAACACCGATGTGCTACCATGTACCCTGAGTTTACACGTGCCAAGCAGCGCGCTAATCCTCTCAACAGCCGTTACGAGGTATTATCTTTACACAACGGAGGAAGAAGCTGAAGCTCAGAGAAGTCACTTGGCAAGGCCACAAAGCTAGCAAGTGGCAGAGCTGGGATTCGAACCCGGATTATTGTTGATGTGTCCTAGCCCCTCACCTGACTACATTCTTGCAGGTCCATGGAAGCCCTTAGGGCACCCCCACGCCCAGGACTGAGCCCAGGTGGCTGGCTGCATTTCTCCCAGGGCTGCATGGGCCTCACTCAGGGGAGGGCAGGCAGTGGAGGGGGGAGGTGGACTTGGGCAAAGATCCTAGTTTTCCTGACACCCACTCCAAGGACACCGGGATGCTAGAGCGGCCAGGCAGGAGCCCAGGCTGCCGGGGCAGCCCCTCCCTTCTACGTGGGACTTTGTCCCGGGAACAACAAATGATACTGCACAGAACACACTGAAAGGCCAGGAACCTCGGAGATAAAGTTCCTTTGCTAAAGGACTCCTCCCTCTCCGGCCATGTGAGCCTCAGTAAGTGCTGGGGGTTACCGCTTCCCCTCCACTCCTGCTTACGGCAGGGAAGAGGAAGCATGAAGATTCTCCTGCAGACAGACAGGCCCGGAGATGAGGCCCTCCCAGGAAGGGAGCACCGGGGGAGGAGAAATCAGAATGGGGAAAGGCACTCAGAAGAAAGGACAGGTACCCCTCGGGACTCTGGCTTCATTTATGAAGCCATTGCTGGACTGACCCACTCCCTGGCCATGGCACAAGCCATCTCTCTGCCAGCCCAGCCTGGCTCGGCCAGCCTGGGGAACCGAGGGGGAAATTCTGTCAGAGGAACAGCCAGGTAGTCTCAGCCTGAGGCGGCTTCCAGTTCTCTCCCAGCCCTTTGCTCCGCTGAGGACGGTAGGAAGAGCAGCAGCCCCGGGCCCCTCCCACTATCCAGGGAGAGGGGCCAACTGACCCTCCCACGTTGCCCACACCCCTGCCCCCTTCCCCAGAGCCCTCCCGGAAGCAGAGGCCGGACTCAGGGGGAAACAGGAACACATTGTCCTTTATTTGCGTTTCTCAGAATCCTGTACAAAGGGAGTAAAAATCCTATTCACACTTTGCTTAGAAAGATTTTGAGGTGAAAGTTCCCTATAATACATGGAGTGGGGGCTTGGGGGACGAGGAGGCAGGAAACAGTCAATGACCTCCCTCGGGATCCTGGGAAGGGGCACAGGCACCCACACGTTTCAGAAGAAACACAGACCCGAGTCAGCTTGGGGAGGGGCAGGGTGGCTCCTCTCCAGCCCAGCTCAGGCTCCTGCCCCACCTCTTTGCTCCTCACGTGAGGAGACAGTGCCTGCAGGCCACTCCTTGCACCTTCCACTGCCCTGCACAAAAAGGGACCATGCACGACTGTAGCCCCCTCGACCCATTTTGGGGTGGCCTCAATAGCCCCACCGGTGCATGCCACACGAGAGGCCCTGCCCCAGCGCGTCTGCACAAGGAGGCCGAGGCAAAGGGCTGTGGAAGGGCCCACCATTCATCATTTCTATCCCGGTTTCCCCACGCCCCTCACACCACGGCAGAAGTCAGGGTCACACTGGACCTGTGCTTACGATGACTCACGGGCCTCTTCCACACATCTCCACCGCCTGACACCAATCCAGGAGCGTGGAACCCACAGCAGCCTCCCTTATTACCACCGCCATGCTGTGGGTAAATGAACTCTCGAAGCCTGCCCCCATCCTTGACCACTTTCCACAGGATGAGGTTGGGTCTAGCTTCTGTTCCCACCCTTCCTCCCTCCCTCCATCACACCAATCTCTGCTACTGTGTGACCCCCCCCCCCTTCTAAGTCTCAATTCATCATCCCCACCCCTTCTCCCACCCCCTCCCTGTCTCCACCAGGGCAGGATGGCAGCAGCCCTGGCCCCACCTCCGGGACCAGGCCATCCCCACCCAGCCCCATCATCCCTTTCCTTACCCTCCCCACTCCCACCCACTACCCAGGGTGGGTTGTAGGGGAGCTGCCAGAAGCGTGAGGCTTTGATTAGACGGTTCTCTTCCCAGAGGGATGAGGCACCATCACGCGCTGGCTGTCACACATACAAGCACGCACTGAGGGTCATCCGAAAGACCAGAACTCAAGTGAAACAATCTAGAAACTGTACCGTCCCCTCACAGGGGTTAAAGTGCTTTAGCGGTCTGAGGAGGAGCAAGTGCACAGGGGGCTGCCCTGGCCTCTTGTCCCAACCTCAAAGGTCTGTGTTTAGCCCGGGAGCCCAGCCCATTCTGTGACCATCCCCACGGAGTCTTTATCCAAAAGGCAAAAGGAAAAGATCAAAACAATCAGAAGGGTCAGAGCTGGGGGCAGGGGGGCATCCCAACCCCACTACAAGCTACTTCAAGTCGGCTACTGAGGGAAGTGGTGGGGAGCTAGGGCCCAGAGGCTCAACCCCCTTCTCTGGCACTACCAGAGGCTCCTTCTGTCTTCAGCATCCCAGCACAGGCGTCTACCCCTTTCCTGCCATCTGGACAGGAAGAGGGGCTGCACCCTCAGTACTTATTGATTCCAAAAATCCGGACTCCATGGAGCTGGGGCAGCTTGGGGATGAGCACGCTCATCAAGGACACAGTGTTGAGGATGAAATGGATCTGGTCGTACTTGGTGTAGAAGCTGGTGAGGAAGTACCTGGGGGGAAAGTTGGGGAGAGGTGTCAGACTCTGCCTGGAAGACCCCTTCCTCCCGCAAATTTCTGACAGGGCAGAAGTCATGGGAAAGGCCCCCAGAACAGAAGGAGGGGGGCAAGATCTCCCAGGCTAACGAAGCTTCTCCCAACCTAGTCGCTTTGCTTTGCCCCAGGCCTGTGGGTCTATCTCACTGGCAGGAAGGAAACCCCAACTGAGGAAAGACAGGGCCAGGGAGGTACAAGGCCTGAGCCCGGCATGATCAGGGATACTCCAACTTCCCTTCCTCTGCTCATTCCTATGCCAAGAATCAAGAGGTTCAGGCCTGGTGGGGCCCTAGGGTCCCCCAGACCTTGGGCTGCCTGCTAGCATCCTCCTCTACCCAAGGCACTCACAGCACGATGGGTGTGATGGTCAAGAATTTCCGCGATGCTGTGAACTGCACCCCGTAGTCCATCTGCTCCCAGTGGGTTAGCAACCTCGCCTTGCCCTGGTCTGGGGTCTCAAAGGGTGTCCCCTTCACCGTATGGAGGAAGATGTACATGCCCTGGAGGGAGGGGCCTTCATTAGAGGACACAAAAGGCAAAAGGCCCTCCAGCTCAGCTCCGCCAGTCTAGTCCCAGGAGTGGGCTCCGGGTGATCGGGAGCCTCCCTCTGCTGGGCAGGGGCACGCGGCTGGAGGTCAGGATGAGGCAACTGGGAGCCTGGCAGAAGAGTAAGAGAAGCCACTGGGTGAGAGGGCAGGCCTGGCACGAGGAGAGGCACGGGGCAGAAGTCAGCGCAGCACTGTGCTCCAGCCCCATGGCAGCCTCCCCATGCCAGCTGGGAGGCAGCAGGCTGATGGGAGAGCACTAGACCCCTGCTCGCCCACCAAAAAAGAACAACATAGCAAACGAGTGTCAGGGAGCACAAAGGGTAAGAGTCAAAGATGATCTGACATCCTAAGCTGGGGGAGGGGCATTTCTGCACCCGGCGAGGCGCCTGGGTCCTGGGGCCTCTCTGGGACCCTTAGTTCAGCTCTCAACGGCCCATCTTCCAGGTCCACAAGCTACCCCATCCTGGAGAGGGGGACAAACCTGCAGATTGTATTTCTCTTATTGGAGTCACAGGGCTGGAACTCAGAAGGGGGAGTGGGGCAGAGATGAGAGCTGGGTCTGGGCTCTGGTGACAGATGTCACCCTGACTTCTTGCCCACGGGTAGGGGCTCCTCCTCGGCCCCGCCAAAGAGCAGCCCACAGGGTCGGGTCGGGGAGGGCAGCAGGCAGGCCCTCACCATGTTGTGGATGAGGTTGGTGAGGGTCCAGACGACAGGGACGCTGACGAAGGGGATGCTGAGCAGCACGACATGCAGGAGCCCGATGGCCAGCACGTAGGAGAGCCAGATGCCTCGGCTGTTCATCACCCGTGTGTTGGGGTTCACCTCGCTGTGCGCCGTGCCCACATTCATCCTGCTGCCCCTCTCCTGCCACTGTTCTGCAAACAAGCAGCACAGGTGAGACAGGTCACACCACTTTCCCTGCCCCCTCACGCTCTCACACCCTGCGGGAGGGAGGCTCTGCTCTCCCCAAGAACTCCAGGCAGTTCTCCTGTTTTGGTTCAAACAACAGGAGGCCAGAGAAAGTCCACTGACTTAATGTTATTCATTTCCCAATGCTGGGTTGGAATCAACACCAGGCTGGCCCGTACATCATCCAATCAGGACAGTCCCCTCCTAGGCAGGCTGCCTGGTGAACAGGTCATCAAGAAGCCTCCCGCCCCACAGCAAAGAAACCACTGCCCCTCCCTCAATCCCATCCTCTAGAGCAGGGGTGTCCAGACTTTTTTCAACGGTTTTCACCAAGGGCCATATGCAGTAACATACACAAACAGCCGGGCCACTCACTCGAGGTGAAACACATATTGCCTCACCTGGTTTATTTAAGTAAACAAAATGTATTTTTGGAATTTGCTGCGGGCCAATTAACAATGGATAGCGAGCCGCAGTTGGCCTGTGGGCCGCAGTTTGGACACCCCTGCTCTAGAGCATTCTCACGAGGGCCCTCTTCCCACAAAGCCCAGGAGAGAGGAGAAGAGGCCTGTCCCCTAAGAATCACTCAGCATAACCCCTACTGGACTGTCTCACTAAGGGCCTAATATGGAATATCTCCTACCTCTACCCCACCTTCCCCATCAAAAGGAGTAAAAGGAGGTGGGGCCTGCAAGGACAGCAGCGGCTGAGCTATTTGGGGAGGTCACTGCTTCTACCCTCTCATCCAATTCTCTAGTCCTGGATCTCCCCCAACCCTGATCCAGGAGAACTGACAGGGTAGAAAGAGGGAGGTAGAGAAAAAACAACAGATTAGGGACCTTTGCCCAGACCTGGAAGCCTCCTTCTTGGTGACACAAAACAACCCATCCAGATGTTTAATCCATTTGGCAGCCATTCAGGCGAACCCTCGTGATGCTACCCACTCTGCTGCGAAACCACCAGGGCCCTTTTCACTACCAGAGGAGAGGTGAGGACAGAGAACACGGCCAACATCTACAGCTCCCATGGTAGCTGGCACCCACACCAACATCCCCCTCCCAAGGACACAAAACCACACCTGCAGCCTCTCTCCTGCTCCTTTTCCTCTCTGCCCCAGCCATGCTCACCTCCGCCTCTGTTCCCTGTTTCCAGGTGTTAAGTAGCACCATGCCTTCCTTCCCTTGCCCAGCAGCAAGGCAGAAGCATGCAGCAGGAAGAACGAGCACTGCCCTTTATGCCCAGGAAACAATGCAACCCAGTTGCATTCTGGATGTAGGTAAGGAGGGGAATGAGCAGCCCCTTGTCCAGAGTGTGGCTGTCCCCAGATCCCTGAGGGCCCTGTGACCAGCAGGAGGTGGGAACAGATGGTGCCTTTGTACTGGCTCATCTCCTGAGCTAAGGGAATGTCCTGCCTGACCCTAAGGTCATCACCATGGTAACAGTCCCATCTCTCCTGGGGATGCAGGAAGGGGTCCCAGATGGGGGTATCCCGGAAGTGCCCAGAAGACCACCTCCATCACCTTGCTGCCACGAACCCCTAAGACTCAGCTGCTATCTATCTCTGGCTAGGATCACAGCCAAGCCTGCGTAGGCGCCAGACGTCTCAAGGATCAGCTCCTTACTTCCAGGATAATGGGAACAACTTTCCTCTTTTCAGACAGCTCCATGCTTTGAGGCCTCAGGGGACATGTGACGCACAACACACCTTCCCAATATGCAAACATATGTGAGATGACCCGGGGTGCATGCTAGAAGCATGCTCCCGGGCTCATCAGCTCAGCCCATTAGGCTGGATAATTGGGCCCCACAGAAACCCAGGGAAGAAACCCAGGAGTACCTTCCCAGGGGTTTGGGGCTTCAGCTACCAACGCAGCTCCTGGGACTCCTACTACACAAAAACCTCCATCTAGTGGGGGAGGGGAGGGCTGGCTAGGAAGTGAGGGCTCTGAAGGACTTATTACTGACTAAGGGAAGAAACAATTCCCCAGGTCTCACCAGAAGTTGCTGCCCCTCTCCACTTCTCCCTAACCTAGACTTACAGGGTAGAGGAGTAGAGAGAGCCCTCTAGTCCTCCCTGGTATTTTGTCCAGAAGTGCCAGATCCCAGATCATCGTACGCTTCATTCTGGCTCAAACAGGGCATCCAATGAAGCCTGAGCAGTCTAGGAGGGGCCTAGACCTAACTGACATGCTGGGGAACTTCTTCCTGAAGCCTGCACACTCACTGACTTCCCTGAGAGCAGAAATCCCAGGAGACACCCCTCCTCCAAAAGACAAATGAGATCAATAAATGAAGAAAAAGACTGGCAGCCAGGAAGCACTTTTGAGACTTTTGTGTGACTAGGATACACGTCACTTCCATTAGTAAGATAACCAACTGCCCCTCGCCCAGAAAGGGAGAAATGGGGAGAAGAAGCTGGTGGAGCTAGAACAAGTCTACAGCGGCTGAGGCTGCAAAGTTCTGAGGCCATAGCTGGCAGGTGGCTGTCCGTGCCAGTCCCTGATGTGGTTTCATAACCTGCCTCAAACTAGAGCCTGCAGCAACTGTTCTGTTTAACCACTTTCTTGCTGGTAGCTTTCCTACTCCTTTCCTCCCTTCCCCCTGGCTCCACACACCAATACCCCTGCCCAGCCTGTCTGTCAGACACCTAAGCCAAGGCCACAATGCGTCCCAGGGCAGCTGCCAGGTGAGCGATTCCCATTCTCTCCCCCAAGTAAAGGCAGCCCTTTAAGCAGCAAACCTTTTGCCTTCTGGATGAGGAGCACAAGACGCCCAAGCCTGCAACTGGACCCCACTGGGAGTACCTGGCAGCACGCCACCAGCCATTTTCATTCTGCCCACCCACCAACCCCCAGGGCCACAGGAGCTCACCTCTCAGCTCTGGCCCTGCCTCCTGGACTCGGGAGGGCGGTGGAAATGAAGTACTGGGGCGAACCCCCACTACCCCGGGAGGTGAAGCGAAGAGGCGGAGTCCTCACTACTGCTGGGGTTTTCTGAGTGCGACCTTAAGCCGAAGGGAGGCCTCCGGCTCCGCTCCCCAGCCTCCGACCTCGCGTTCACAGCCTGGCCGGGTCCGGAGCCCCACCCCCACCTCCACGCGTTCACACAGCCCTGGAAGCGGCCAAATCTTCATCGTCGAAGCCAAGCCACTCCCGGCCCCTCACCCACAGCGGCAGTCCGAGCGCTCCCCCCACCACACGCCCCACCCTCGGCTTCCCGCCCCGACTTTCCCTTTTGGGCATCCCTTCGGCTCATGCACACCACCCCCCACCTCCGCTCACCCTGCCCGGGTCCCCTCTGGGCCGGGGCGCCTCCCTAGCAGCCCCCACCTCCTTTCCCGCCCCGCCTCTAGCCCCAGGAGCCTCCCGGTTCGGCCACCCTGAGGCCGCCCGTCCCGACTCACCGTGTGGGGCCGGAGGTCGAGGGCCCGAGAGGGCCCGAGAGGGGTGCCCGGGGGCGGCGGCCGCTGCTGCTAAGGCAGCTGTAACAACCAGCGGAGGCAGCCACCCCGCTGGCAGCTCCGGCCGAATCAGCGTCCCGCGCCGGCCTCCGAGACGTCACCGCCCAGCGCTGGCCTCCCCGATGCCTTCTGGGAATTGTAGTTTCTCTATCAGCTCGCGTACCCGCCCGCCCGATGCCTCCTGGGACTGGTAGTTCTAGTTCATCACCAACCTCGCTAGGCCTTTTCGAAGTTTCAATAGGACGCGATACTAAGATCAGATGGTATTGGTTGCGTAATAACTGCTTTTGCGTCTGCACGCTTGAAGTGCTGTGTACACTTGTCCCGTTTTGCAGATAGGGAAAATCAAAGAGTTTAAAGTAATTTGCCGAGGTCCCTGCTGACTCCCAACCTGGACCAGAAGCCAGAATTTGACTTCCTTAGGTCAGAGTTTTTCAATTACATCTTGCCACCTTCGCTCTAGCCCCAAATTGGTTCCTCCAGAAACGGACTGGCCCAGCCCTTTGCCCTGCTGGGCCCTCCTGGAAGCGGGCTTTTCACAACATTGGTTGGAATGAGAGTCTGGAGGGCAAAGAAGGCAGCCTGTGGGCAGCATTTGTCCAGAGCCTGTCTATGCCTCAGTTCCACCTAACCCAGGGTGGCCTGGGCCAGTCCACAGCCTTGGCCTCCCCACGTTAAATGTCAGAAGAGGGCATGTGTCTTGGGAAGGTTCCCTGATGAATAATAAGGACCCTGAATTCCAGTCCCAGGTCAGCTTGTGTGGCTTTGGGTGGGAGGCTCCACCTCTCTGGTCTGTAGTTTTCATGTCTGCATGCTCCAGAGGCAAGGGCAGATTTTAACTGACATGTAGACTTATCAGGCATTCCTTTACCAGCAGTGTGACATTGGGCAAATAACTTGTCTTAATCTCCAATTCTACACTTTTGAAACCCTACCTTCAAGGTTGTGGAAATTCAAAAGAATGTATGTAAAGCACCTGTTGCATTGTAGGAAGCTATTTCTGTAGGAGGTTGAACTAAATGGCTCTTGAGGTCTCCTGGGTCACTCCCACTCTCCATGTCACCAAAAGGGCCTTGTTTGAGTAGTTTCCACTGGCCCTACCCAGCTTCTTTCTAAGTCCACTCTGTGCATGGCAGGGCTGGAATAGCAGGATCAGATGATGTCATGACATTCCAACCTGACTGGCAGTAAAAACACACTGAAATGAATGTGAGGGGACAGAAAGGAGAAGGCTGGCCCAGGGAACCAGGGGAGTACTTCTTTCAGACCTCACCCACCCCTCCCCAGAGGGCTGGCAGGAAACAGATGTCAAGAAGCTGGAGTGGAGACCAGCAACTAGTGGGCACCAAGCAGGTAGATATTTGAACCACTCAGAGCAGGAGAACAGACAGCTTCTCAATTATTTCCAGAGCCAGTGGCCTAAGAGTGCTCATCCCAAGACCGAAATAATCGCCCCAGAGTCTGAAAAAGTTCTGCCATGTGTTCTACAGAAGTTTCTACTGCTTCGTGGAGGCTCCTTTCCTTATAGTCAGCCTTCTGAAGACATAAGCAAACAATTGAGTGTTGTCCTTCCCTCAGAAACCTCCTCAACATGGAAGCAAAAAAAAAAAAAAAAGATGTTTCTATTTTTTTCCAAAGTGAGCCTACTTGAGTCCTTTGACTTCTCTCTGGGATTCTTCCATTCTCTATCAAGCTGATGGAGCTGTCTGGATCTTTCCCAGTTTTCTCACATCTCTGTGAAGTTCACTGACCCAGACTGGTTCCTCATTTCAAATAAGGTTCTGACTAATGCATAGTCTAACTGAAAGATTACTGGACATGCCGTGCCCTATTAATAACTCCTGTTATCAAGGTTCTTTTCACAGTGGGAATGAACGGAGTTCTGACTCACTCTAGGTTTGTGGTAAACTGTGGATCACTTTCTGCTTAATTTAGCCTGAGTCCCTGGCATCATCCTTCTCCTTCTCTAGCCATTTGCCCTCATAATTACTATGTCTTCACCAAACATCCTTCAGCCATGAATAGGCCTAAGTACTGTTCCGAATGAGCGACAGCACTCTTATGTGGTGCTGGGAAATGAACAACCCCTTGAACAAACAATTGATAATATGTGCCAAGAGGCTGAAAAACCATTCAGGCTTCAGAGCCATGATTACGTTTCTGGTAGCATATTCTAAGGAAGTACATCCCACGTACTATGTGTGAGGATGTTCATTCCAAGATTATTTATGCTAGTGGAAAATTGAAAGCAACCTAAATGCCCAAGAAAAATACCATGGTGTATCCATTGGATGGAATAGTATGAAGCCATATAGTAAATGGTTGTGAAAACTATGTGGCAGTGTGGGAAAATGTTTGCTAGGTGATATGAAAAGATCAGGGGGTAAAAAATAGCATGAGCATTGCCTAGGGCTACAGCCAGCAAAATCTAGAAAAAGGAAGACTAGGACAAACATCCAATTCCCTTAATAAATAAATTAGAAGAAAAAAAGGAGAGAGAGACTTGCAGATTAAAACGAATTAAGCAAGATATCAACCAAACACCATATTTGGATCCTGATTCAAGCAAACCAACTTTTCTAAAGAAAGACATTATTAAATTTTCAGGGAAATTTGAATACTGACTAATCAAATGGATGATATTAAGGAATTATAATTTTTAAGGCATGATATGGTATTGTGATGACTTTTGAAATAAAAAAATCCTGATCTTTTGGAGATATATACTAAAATATATGTGGATGAAATTATATGATAACTGAATTTGCTTCAAAATAATCTGGGCTAGGGACGTGGGGGAATAAAATAAACAAGATGGGCCATGAGGTGATGGTTATTGAAACTGGGAGATAGAAACATGAGGTTCCTTCTATTATTTTCCCTACTTTTTTATGTTTCAAATTATCCATAATAAGTTTTTATAAACCTGCATATGCATTAACAACTATGATTTTAGAAAAACAGAGCAACACTGATACTATCCTGGCACCAGACTGCCAGGGTTCAACTCCCAGTTCCTGTAGTTACCAGCTGTGTGGCTTTAGGCAAGTCACTGAACCTCTCTGTGCTTCAGTTACCTTATTTCCAAATGGAGATGGTGATGATCATGAGATGGCCCACCTCATGCTGTTGTGAAGATGAAATGGGTTAATAAATGTGAATCACTTAGAACAATTCCTGGCACATAGTAACTGCTCTGTGTGTGTTGCCTTTTATTAACCCATTTCATATTTGAATGATATTTGGGCATCTACTTTACTAGGCTGTGGAAATCCAACAAGATGAAAACAGATCTTTTGTTAGGATGGAGGGGTTTGGAGTGATCTTGTTCATTCTCCAGTTTCAAACTTTATGTCATGTGAGATTATTAGTTTTAAATTTTTTATGAAATGTGTTTGTGTTTTAAGAACGGAATGAGCCACTTTCGCAGGCTCTCCCTGCGCTCTGCGAGTGTCTTAGTCCACGGAGGTAGCCCTATTCTCCAGCCTTGGGGTGTTTCCATCTGGCGAGTGGTGTGGCCTCTGCTTGCCATAGATACACTCATGTGGGCAGAGATAGCAAACATGGGTGGAGGACAAACTGGGAACACATTTCAGAGGTGATGGCAGTGGTGGGAAGTGAGGAGGTGGGTTGTAAGAAATGAGCCCCTTCCCCTGACCCCTGCAGGAAAGAACGGCACCCCTCTACTCTTACTACCCCCTACTCCCCTCCAATTCATTCCTGCTCCCCACCCCTACCCCCTGCTCCTTCCTGAGGCGAGGTGTTGAGGTCAATCCCAGAGCAAGTGCAAGGAAGAAAAAACTCTTCCTTCGTTTAGCAATTGTGTTTCTGTTTGGGTGGGGGGCACCCCAGGCATGTGGAGGCGGCGGTGGGAAGGGGGCGGTGATGCTAAGCAGACGAGCACTGAGTGAGAGCTACTGAGCTGGTGGGAAACGAGGAGGAGGTGCAGGGATGGCAGCATTGCCAGTGGGCCCTCCGCTCTCCTCCCAACGCCCAGCCCTGTGGTGGGCTATTTTAGGCTGCAGAGGAAAAGGGCTGGGAGGCCAGGGCCTCGAGAGCCAGAGCCAAGCCGTGGGAACTAGAGCCTTCCTCTGGGAACCAAGATCAGGGCTGTTCTTTAGGAACCCCTCAAGCTGCATTTTCTTTGATATGGATAATTGATATTTTTTTCCAGGGGGGAAAAAAAAGCACTTTAGAAAACTATAAATATTACAGATCAAAAGAGCAATGGATATCAAAACAGTAGCTTTCAGGAAAGATCTCCTGGTGCCCTTCCAATTGCATGACTATCCCTAGTCGACCCCACCGCTCTAGAAATTCTGCGTGGCCCCTGCCACAAGTCACCCTCTTCCCCTGCCTAATGCCAACTCCTCCTTTAGTACCAATCACAGCTGTGTTCCAGGGACTCGGCAAAGGCTTTACATATATAAACCCTTTTAATCTTTGAAACGGCCCTGTGAAGTAGGTATTTTTATTATCCCCACTTGACAAATGAGAAAACTGCAGTACAGAGAGTTTAAATATTTTGCCCAAGGTCCCACAGCTGGGAAGTGGCATTTCTCCCAAAAAGTCATGCCTGGCCACGCCCTTATCCTGTGTGTCCTTCTTGTTTCCATAGATGCCTTGTAAAGACTTCAAGCCTGCCCTGAGGCCACTGTGTTTATCTGTTACATATCCACTTTCCCTGCTAGGGTGCTTGCTGCCTCTCTTACTCATAATTGTATTTCCTGTACATAGAGGATTCTCAATAAATGTTAGCTGAAGGAAGTAACTCACCCACGCATCCCAGACTACAGACAGCCACATTGAGCTCTGTTCTCAGAACGCACCTTGTCCTTTCTTTGCTCTTGGTTCAGTTCATAATATTTTTCCTCTGATCCTTTTCCATCTGGTAGACTCCTATTCATCCCTCAAGGCCTAGCTCACCTGTCACCTTCTCTGTGAAACCTCCCCCAACTGCCCAGGCAGAGTCCACTGCTTCGTCCTCTGGGCTCCTCTGACTCCTGCAGACACCTCAGCTAGAGCCCTCCCCTATGCTATCAGGGGGCTGTATTTGTGCACACATTTGTCTTTCCCCCATTGTCTGGGGGATGTTTTACTTCTCTCTGCATCCTCAAAGCCTAAGAGGCACAGGACGTGTGCACTGAACAACTGAGAGCGTCCACCCAAGGATGGGAGCAGAATGAATGGCAGAGGAGAATTTCTGCCCCAACCTTGTCACCCCCCAGCCTGCACTGTGCACCATCCTCAGGAGGTTCTTCCTTCCTCTCAGGTCTCCCTTCTCTCCTGAGCACTGCACTCAGCCCCTCGGTTAACCACATCCATGCTCCACGTGGCCTCTCCTCTGTGTGTGGACTGCCGCTTCTCCTGCAGCTGCTGTGCAGGGCACCCCAGTCCCACGCTGGCAGCTGCCCTCGTCTGACAAGGAGATAACTCCATCGACAGCCAGGCTCAACTCTGGTGTCTTAGCTAAAGCCCCCGCCCAGTGTAAGAGAAGAGCGGTGGGAGGGACAGGGTCTCCATGCATTCTATTCCACGTCCAGCTACAATCGCAATGGACACTGAAGTATTCAGTGGCACAGTGCCTGGTCTAACAAGCAACCCACAGACAAACGTTTCACTTCTCCTGCCCAAGTATAGAAAACGCGTTTTATCTGATTCCTTGGACAAATGTGACTGTGAGAAATGCCCTATTGATGTCATGAGAATGAGTCAGTGTTGAGTGCATCCCCAGCGATGACATCATCTGGTTTCCTACCGTCTCATCCTGGCCCCCATCACGCTTCTGAAACTGCCTGTTCAAAGGTCACCTACAGGGCCAGCTTCATGGGCATGTGACCTGTGCAGTTGCACAGGGCGCCACGCCTGCACTTGGTTTTGCGATCTGCTATTGCCATCTTGATATTCATAACAGTCTTTGAACAAGGGCCTCCTTTCATTTTTCTACTGGGCCCTGCAATTGTGTGTGTTTCTGGTCATCTGTAGTCTCTTACAAAATCCAGCAAGGTTTTCCTTCTCAAAGAGGTCTCCATGGCATATGACCTCAGCCTCCTCTGTGCAAGTTTCTGTGACATCCCGCTCTTCTGTTCCCTTCCACGACTCAGTGAACATTAAGAGAGGGTTGTGTAATGCAGTGGCATGGGCTGCAAATGGTGGGTGGGATCAAGAGGCCCTGGGGAATAAGTCAACCCAGCCCTCCTTGGCTCTCAGGCACAAGGGAGAGTGAAAAGGACCCACTTGGGAACCCTGGGCCCCAGCAAACTGAGAGAACCTGAGTCAGCTCTAATCCAGAACATAAAATCGGCAGGAAAACTTGTAGGCAACAATATCAGACTTCAGGCACCTTGAAGAACCCCTTCCAACTCCTAGAGGAGCCACCTACCAACAGCACAGAGAACAAACTAAAACGGAACCACAGTGCTGCCCTTCAGGCAAGAGAGCTGCTCTATGAGGAGCCAAAGACGAGCTGCTCTAGAGACAAGTCTTCCAAGGAAAAGGCCAAGGCCAGTTTGCTCATCATGGAAAAAGGGCGTGGTAGAAGGGCAGAGAAGGAGAGTGGGGGAAGAAGGGAGCTGGAGGGAGCCAGCTTGCCGGAGGCAATAGACATGAGATGGGGCCCACCCCAGTTCTGCCCTGCAGGCCTGCCAAACGGGGTCCTTCTGCTTGGCCAGGCTCTGGGCAAGGGACACAGGCTCTGGGAGGAAGAGTCTCTGCCCCAGCTGGGAGAGGAAGAATGGAAGATGGCAACGGCAAAGCCTTGGGAGGGGAGCCCAAGGCAGGGAATGAAACTGGGGCCTTGTCTCCCCAGGCAGAGTTCATCAGGGTCCAGGATCTGCCCTCTCTTGGCATCGTCTGGCCAGGCCATGGCTCAGGTATCTGACACCTGGGGCCCAGAGTCACATGCCAGGAAACTCAACACTCTTGGGCCCCAGCCCCCAACTTCCAGCAGCTATGAGCAAGCAGGACTTCTGGAGGAGGAAGCGGGTCTCCAGAGCGGAGCAGCAGGGAGGCTACTTCCTGGGAGAGGGCAGCCAAGGAGCAAGCTCTCCCACCAATGGGGTGAGAGGCTGGGCGGAGGAGGGAGAGGATGAGGGAGGAAGGAGCAGGTGGAGAAGACAAAGCTGGGGCAGGCAGAGGGGTGGATGCTCCAGGAAAACGGGTGGCTGGGCACAGAGGTGGGGCCTTAGTCACCTAGCCTAGCTGGATGCCCTAAAGTCCTATTGCTGATCTGTCCTCTTTGTCTCCTTCACACTAGTGCCAACCGGCCTTCTGGTGCCTACCTGGCCCACCTGGCAGCCACCCAGGTAGGATGGTGGAAAAAGACTTTAGTCCAATGAGGGACTAAACTCAGAAGCATAAACTTAGAAGCCCCCAGACCCAGAATGACCAATAGGGCCTTGGACCAAGAGACTTCATAGATTAGCCCCAGAATCAGAGACCCTAAAAGAGTCTCAGACCCAGGGGATCTGTTACCCAAAGGGCCCGAATGAGGAGCCCTAGACCCCAAAGAGGAAGCAAAGTTCTCACCCAGGCCTGAGAGAGTCCCCAAAGGAGGGGCTCCAGTCCAAAGAGACTCCCCAGGGGGACCTCAGAAAGAGAGAGCTGGCAGTAGGGAATGCTCTCGACTCACACTTCCTTTATCGGGCTTTTTCTTTTCCAGATTCTACTCCACTCCAGGACTATGCCAACCTATGGCCATGCTCCCACCAGCTGGTCACCTCCTGTCCCTCCTGCTGGTGTTGGGCACAGGGGGTACCATGCCCAGCCCCCAACTACCTCCCCAGGGCTGCTACGTGGCAGAGGAAGCTGGTGAGCGGACGTTCCGCTGCAGCCAGGCAGGCCTGAGTGCCGTGCCCACCGGCATCCCCAACGACACCCGCAAGCTCTACCTGGATGCCAACCAGATGGCGTCAGTGCCAGCTGGTGCCTTCCAACACCTGCCTGTTCTGGAGGAGCTGGATCTATCCCATAATGTCCTTGCCCACCTCTCAGGGGCTGCTTTCCAGGGCCTGGAAGGCACGTTGCGGCACCTCGACCTCTCTGCCAACCAGCTGGCCTCGGTACCCGTGGAGGCCTTCGTGGGGCTGCAGACCCAAGTGAACCTGTCTGCCAACCCATGGCACTGCGACTGTGCCCTCCAGGAGGTGCTCAGACAGGTGAGGCTGGTACCGGGCACTGGGACAGGCCTCGTGTGTGGCTCAGGAGCCCGACCAGACCTCGTGGGGCAGGAGTTCCTGCCACTGGCAGGGGAGGAAGAGCTGTGTGGGCCGGGGCGGGGCGGGGCCCGGCGGGGCACTGACGTGGCTTTGCTGGTCACCATGGGGGGCTGGCTGACCCTGGTGGTGGCTTATCTGACCCACTACGTGTGGCAGAATCGGGATGAGACCCGACGTCCCCTCAAGCGGGCCCCTGTGCTGCCGATGCGCTCCGATGGCTCCTCCACCCTCAGCACAGTGCTGTGAGGCCAGGGTCCTCTTCTCCGGCCCCACACCCCCACTCCTTCACCTGTGCTCTCTGTGTTCCTCTCACCCCCTCTGCCTCCTCCGCAGCCCCGTCGCATCCCCCAAATTCCACCGCCTTTCCTCCTCTGTCTCCCCGAAACTCCTGTCTCTCTCAACCAACACTATCTTTGGTGCCTGGAGTTTTGGTGTGTACTTTTGGTGTCTACTCTGGGCCCAGATTGTTCTAGATTCAGAAGTCCAAAGCTCCCAAGTCCATAGTGGTAGGGAGACGACAGAACAGAGAATGACAGTGGGTGACACGTGTGCCAGCTCAGAAGTAGGAGCAGGCAGCTGTGGGCGCATGGAGGGAGACCCTGCCTGGCTGAGGTGACCTCGAAGGGTTCGCTGTGCTGTACAGATGTTTGAACTGACTCTTAAAGGATGAGAAGGGCTTTGAGGAGAAGAGGGAGGACCTTAGCTGAAAGGTGGTGGACAAAAGCAAAGAAGATGGAAAACAACCTGGAATGTCTGGGCAGCAGCAAGACCTACCTGAGGGCTGGAATAGAGGGTGCAAAAAGGGGCGAGGGGAGGGTGGGAACAAGCTGGAGGTGAGGTCAGAAAGTTGGGGTGTGGCCAGATTGAGACGGATCCTGTGGGCTCCTCCTCTCTTCTCTCTCACCTCTACTGAGAAGCTCCCCCCTCACTTCTTGCCTCTCTCTTAGCCCCAGGCTCCTCTCCCTGTACTCTCTTTTGGGGAACCCCTGGGGAACCCCTTTTGGGGAACCCCTGCTTCCTTTCCTAGAGGCTCCCCATCTTTCTGCCTTTCCTTTATACACTGAAGGGTTTCCTAAACTCTTTCTCTTGGGGGTGAAGTGGTCTCCTTTATGCCTGAGATGGAGATGGGTCACTCCTGGAGAGCTGGCGTCGGGGGAGCAGACTAGGAGGTCTCTCACCCCCAGAACACCACCCCAGGATAACTCAATAAAGTCATTTTTATTAATGCCCTTGATCTCTTTCTTAGAGCTCCTTTTCTTGAATGTGTGTGGCCTCGCAGTGAGGAATGGGAGGGTGTTGGGACCTTCACCACCACCTCCACTGCCACTTTGGTGGTGGGTGCTCTTGCTGGGCTGGAGGCCAACTCCTCTCTCCCCTCCTACCTGGCACTAGACACTCAGCTCCTGACACTAGAGTCTATCTGCTAGGGATGCCAGGGCCTATGAATTAATGATGCCGGAACTGGAAGGATGGGGAATGGAGGGGGCCTGGAGGGAGGAGGGCAATGTCTGGGCATCAGTCATCAGCTGGCAGTCTCCAGCCTGCTGGAAGGGCACAGGAAGCAAAGGGAGAGGGAGCTATTACCCTCTTGGCAATCTTCTTTTCTCTCATCAGGAGTCTGAGCAGGCGATAGGGAGAAACTAGATGTGTTCAAAGTTAATAAAAGAATTCTTGGTGGGGGGTAAAGGGGTAGAGACCAAGTTGGCTGAAGCAAGGGGCTGTATGAGCTATCCCTGTCACCAAATAGGCCCTCAAGAGACCCATAGGGGTCAACACATCCTGTCTATTGCCCCCAAGAAGGATGATCGGCCCATGTGGCCTCCATGGAGGACACAGCCGCTTTGAGGAAGCTTATAGGAGCCCCACTAGAAACTAAAGATAAGCATCATTGAACCAGGGTTCCACTCCACTTAGGGCAGAGCCTGGGCTGACTGGGTGGCCACTCAAGTAGTAGCAAAGGGGAATGTGTCACCTCCCTGGTCCCTCTGACCCATCCTGACTTCCCTGTCTTCTTTCCAGCACCTTCTCCACCCTTGAGGCCCCTCCCACCACTCCAAGGCTGAACTCCCTCATATCAGCCAGGAAGCCTCCACTTGACTCATCTCAGAAAAACCTGGGACACCGCCCCCCCATCCTTTTCTCCCTGGCCTCCCTACTTCCAGGGGTGCTCAGGGAAGGAATTAGGGCGTGAGAAGTTTCAGGCTGCAGCTTTGACCGTCCACCCCAGACACACCCTGGCCTGGGTCTTGGAATCCTGGCCTGTACCTATCAAAGCCTCCATCAGTCCTTCCCCTGCCACTCTCAGTCTGCCCCATTCTGCTCACCCACCCCTACCGGAATCAGGCGGGGCCAGGTCGCACTGGGGCCTGGGAAATAGACTGTGTAGCCCTGTGGGGGTGGAAGGGTGGGGGACAGGCGGGGCCTCGCCTTGCTACCATTGGTGCCCATTCCTGGAGCCTCATTGGACTCCCTGCCATCCTGAGCAGCAGGGACCGAGCCGTTAAGGTCTGCAGAGTCAGCTCCCCTACCCTGTCACTTATCCCCAATTCTCAGATGAGAAAGGATCCAGGGAGGGAAGCTTTGCCTAGAGGCCTGGTCAGGAGGAGTCCCAGAGCCCTGGATAATAAATATTCCACAAGTTATCTCCATGGCCCCATCTGGCTCAAATTCCTTTTCCTGTTTGGAGTTAGGACAGGGCAAAAGGAAGAGGGAACATGAGTGGGGGCTTGAGGAGGTAGCAGGGGAGATGCTTCATTGGCTCCCCTCCCCAGGGAGAGAACCCCTGCAGGCCAGCCAGTTAGGGTCTCTGAGTCAGAATTTGGTGGGAAGGGGGCTTCAGAAGCTGTAGCTCCAGCTCAGCACATTGCAGAAGACTGGAAAGAACAGGGCCTCCACAGACTCAGAGACACCTGCACCTAGAACAACAGTTGCTGAACCCCTAAGCCCTTCCCTCAGCACCCTGGCCTGTGGGTTGTACTTGTCCACTGGGCAGGCAGGAAGGGGTAGCATAACTGGTTTCACCCCCATCCTTATCTCTGCTAGAGATCAGGGATCATAGGACCCGTATTCTGAGATGCCTCCCAGGCCGTGGCAAGGCAGCTGGATGGCCTCATTTTTGCTGCCTGCTTCTGGCCCATCTGCCTGGTACCTGTAAAGGCAGAGGGGGAGGCACTAAGTCAAAACCAGCCTCTCCCACTGGAATGTACTGGAGCCAGGTACAAAGCTGTCAGGTGCCAAGAGAGCCCAGCTACACACCTGGTCTAGCTCTGAGGCAAGAACTCGGGAGGCTTGGGACAGGCCCCTTCTTGTCCTCTCCACGCAGCACCCGGAGCCAGCAGGCTGTGTGTAAGCGTGGGAAGAGGAGAAGTCCCTCACTCAGCCCTTCCACCACCAGCTTCTTCCTGTCCTATGGAGTAGCGGAGAAAGGAGCCTCCAGTCGGAGGGGGAGAGATATAAACCTAACTCTCAGGGGACTCCCAAGCTAATGGAAGAAACAGGGTCCTTTCTCTTTGAAGAGCTCTGAAACTGGTGAGACCCAAACATACCCCAGACACAGAGACTGAAGCACCTACAAAGCCTCATTCTCTACAAAAGGAAACGAATAGAGGAGCAAACTGAATATACCAAGTTGCTGAGGGAGGCAGTTAAGGAGCAACGGATAGGGCACAGCCCCACCCTTCCTGTCTTGGGCTCACGTACAGACATTTCAAGAGCAACACTGAGCTTGTCTACAGAGTGAGGGATGCCAACATCAAAGCCAGAAGGAACACAGGTAGCTTATCCCAAAGGGAGGGACTGTGCCTCTCCATTAGACTAAGGGGAGTTCCAACAAAAAACACGTTCATCTCTCTGGGACTGTCCCCAGCAACCTCGCCTGTCTAGGAGGAATGTTGCCCCAACCCCGCGATGAAGCAAACAAAGCAGAGCAAGGTGTCCACACTGCCAAAGCAGATGCCACCACAAGTCCACTCATTCATTCAACAAACACTCGAATTACTACTACGTGGCAGGCACTACAGACACAATGAGGAAGCCATGGTGCCCATCCTTGGGGACCTGACAGATTAGTGTATCATTAATACTAGCCAGGGTGACAAGGTGTGCGCAAGAGCCATGTGAGCCCAGAAGGGTCACCTAAAGCCAACACCTACTAAGGTTCATATACTTTGCTCACAGGAACACTCGTTCAGAATCCATTTATTTTACCCAGTTTTAAAATCTTATTTTACATAGGCTTCTAATAATTTTGGAACTATGTTTTCCTGCATACAACAAGTTAGAAACAATATATCTGAAGTAGCAAAAAGTATATTATAGATAGTCAGAATAACAGCAGTGAGAAATGACAGCCTGACAGCAGGGAGGGACATTATTTAAAGTATTTACAAGAACTCAAAAAAGCACTGCAGTAAGGCCTTTAGTGTCCTCTAAATGGCCCTGTGTGGATAGGGACCTTTGAGCATTGGCAAAATGCATATTATTAATCACTCTGACTTTGAGTTACCTGCAGAAAAGGTCAAATCTCAGAACATCCACTCTCAGGGACAGGAAGCAGGTGATGCATTTGAGAAAGTTTCCTTTCTATCAGGGCTGAAGGAAATAACGAAGAACAATTGTTGGAAATGCTCATTCTACCTGGCCTGTTTCCTTGTTCCCTCCTCCCATGGGTCCAAGATCTGTCCCTGGGGCTGTGCAGAGAAAGTCTTGGTCAGGACAGCCCCTTGGTTAGGTGAAGATGGCTCTGGAGTCTCCAGCACTTGGACTCAGCACATTATGGTTCTTCTCCATTCATATCTCTCTGTCCCGTTTAATGTCCTATCACAAACAACAACCCACGTGCCTGCCTCAGGTTCATGGAATCCAGTTTATCTTCTCTGAGTCACAATACTCAATTCTGCACTTATGAGGATTACTATCTTTCTCTTTTAGAACACAAAATAAAAACCTCAAGTCCCCCTAATAAAACTAATGTTTGCGGTCAGCCCTCAATTCTCATTCACTTTTGGGGTCGGGTCAATTTATCATGAAGAATCAATCAAGGAAGGTTTCCTTCCAGGGATGTGTGGAAACAAGCACACAGGCACGTCTGTCCTGTAGAACCAAAAAAAGACTCCAAGATCACCAAGACTGCACTCTCAGGTCTCCTGGTGAATATCTCTGTCATAGTCGGTGGCAAATGTCAAAACTCCCTGGACATCCAAAATCTCAGCATTGTCACAGGAGATCCAAGATGGCAGAGTAGATAAACACCATGATAGCTTCCTTCCATGAACACATTAAAATTACAACTAAATTATAGAACAATCAACCTGGAGAACCAACTGAAGTCTAGCTGAACAGAAGTTTTATAATTAAGGATATAAAGAAGAAGCCATGTCAAGACTGGCTGGTCCCAAAACGGGCTGGTCCCAAACCTCCATATGGTGGTTAAAAAGAGGAAGGGATACCTCAGCCTCGAAGGTTCTCCCTAGAGGAGCGAAGGACCCAGCCACACTCCAGGAAGAGGAGCACCCACACCATCTGGCTGTGAAAAACAGTAGGGATTCCAACAATCCGTGTGGGACAGAAGGCTGCTGGAAACCCAGATGTTCTCTTAAATGACCCACACATAGACTCACTCACTTGCAGGCACTCACCTTGGGCTCCAGTGGAGGAACGATGACTCGGAGGCAGTCAGAGGCATAGGGGGAACAGACTGAGGTATGTGGCTTTGAGGCCAGGGTAGGAGGACAATTGCCATTTTCCCTGTGTGGGGTCCTTCTCCCATGCAGCCAGGCAGATGGCCGCCATCTTTAATGTGTTCAGCCCGCCCCCTACACTTCTGGCCAAATCTGAATCTGATTGGTCTGGTGAGTTCCAGGTCTCCTCCCTGCTGACTCACTGGGACCCTGCCCTACCCAACTCCCCCAATCCCGGAGACACTTTCTCTGAGAGCAGCCAGCCCTGCCCACATTGCACTCTTTCTTGGAAAACTATCAGAGTCCACGGGCTCCAGGAGGGTGACAACTGGCCTCGATGTACTCTGAGACTTTTCCTGAGTAGCTCCAGGCTCAGTATTGGCCCCAAACCAGAATGTGCAGTAACCTGGTGAGCACAACTCTTTCCACTCTAGTGACTCCCTGAAACTCTGCCTCACCCAACTCGCATACTGCATGAGGCTTTATCAGTGGCTAAACTTTAAGGGAGCCAGTAAGTAGCAGCAGGGCTCTGGCAGGTAGCCAGCAAGTGTCTTGGCTTTTTGCAGAGCTATCCCAGGCCTGGTACTGGTGGCAGCCATCCTCAGTTCACACCATGGCCTCTCCCACATGCCTCCAGGTTTAACACAGGCAGCGAAAAAACACAGATCACTTTGTAGCTCCTACCAAGTAGTCCCCGGCTGGTCACAGGCAGTGGGTGACCTGGGCCTGCACCAGGTCCCCTCCCTAGAGGCCTCAGAACCAACATACCTGGAGGTTGGCTTCAGACCATCGCAGAGCACCACCCAATTAGCCACACAAGCAGCATACACAAAGGGTGGTCTCAACAGGCACCAGAGTCTGCTGGGGCAAATCCCACTCACTGAGGTAAGCCCCTCACACAGCAGTCCCATAAGCTAAGGACATGGCCAAACCCCACAGCCAATCAGCCTGAGAGTCAATCCTATCCACTGATGTGCCAATAGCAATGAAAGCTCAACTATAACGGGAGGACACACACAACCCACACAAGGGACACTCCTGGAGCAGGTGACCAGGGAGACTATGCCAGGGCCCCACAGGGCACCTACTACATGAGGCTACTCAGCCAAGACTGTGAGACATAACAGATCTACCTCATACATAGAAACAAACACAAAGAGGCAGCCAAAATGAGGAAACAAAGAAATGCATCCCAAATAAAAGAACAGGAGAAAACTCCAGAAAAAGAACCAAATGAAATGGAGGCAAGCAACCTACCAGAGACAGAATTCAAAACAATGGTTATAAGGATGCTCAAGGAACTCAGTGAGAACTTCAACAAAGAGGTAGCAAGCATAAAAAAGGACATAGAAACCGTAAAAAAGAAGCAGTTAGAAGTGAAAAATACAATAACTGAAATAAGAATGCACTAGAAGGCATCACCAGCAGACTAGATGAAGCAGAGGATCGAATCAGTGATTTGGAAGACAAAGTAGCAGAAAACACCTAATTGGAACAGCAAAAAGAAAAGGAATCCAAAAAAAAATGAGGATAGTTTAAGAGACCTCAGGGACAACATCAATTGTAACAACATTTGCATCATAGGGGCAACCAGAAGGAGAAGAGAGAAAGCAAGGGACTGAGAACCTATTTGAGGAAATATGACTGTAAACTTTCCTAATCCGGTGAAGGAAATAGACATACGATGTCTGACAATTAAGTTTGCGAACTTGTTGCAACAAGGTTGCTAACCTTTTTTGATATCAGAGGGATTATTCATTATGAATTTGTACCAACTGGACAAATAGTTAACCAAGTTTACTATTTGGAAGTGCTGAAAAGGCTGCATGAAAAAGTTAGATGACCTCAACTTTTCGCCAGCAATTCATGGCTCTTGCATCACGACAATGCACCAGCTCACAAGGCACTGTCTGTGAGGGAGTTTTTAGCCAGTAAACAAACAACTGTATTGGAACACCCTCCCTACTTACCTGATATGGCCCCCAATGACTTCTTTCTTTACCCAAA
Organism: Rhinolophus ferrumequinum; assembly: GCF_004115265.2. Lineage (NCBI taxonomy): Eukaryota > Metazoa > Chordata > Mammalia > Chiroptera > Rhinolophidae > Rhinolophus > Rhinolophus ferrumequinum. The sequence continues at coordinate 36,492,687 of NC_046304.1, forward strand.
GATAAAGAAAAGATTGAAAGAAATACATTTTGATGACATTCAGGACATCAAGGGTAATATGATGACAGCTCTGATGGCCATTCCAGAAAAAGAGTTCCAAAATTGCTTTGAAGGGTGGACTAGGTGCTGGCATTGGTGCATAGCTTCCCAAGCGGAGTACTTCAAAGGTGACCATAGTGATATTCAGCAATGAGGTATGTAGCACTTTTTATAGGATGAGTTCATGAACTTAATTGTCCGACCTCGTACAAGCCCAGGAAGCACAGAGCCCCAAACAAGATGAACCCAAACAGGCCCACACCAAGACACATTATAATGAAAATGGCAAAGGTTAAAGACAAAGAGAGAATCCTAAAAGCAGCAAGAGAAAGGCAACTAGTAACTTATAAGGGAGCCTCCATAAGATTGTCAGCTGATTTCTCAATAGAAACTTTGCAGGCTAGAGGGGATTGGCAGGAAGTATTCAAAGTAATGAAAAGAAGGATCTACAACAAAGACTACTCTACCCAGCAAAGCTATCATTTAAATTCAAAGGACAGATAAAGAGCTTCCCAGACAAGAAAAAGATAAAGGAGTTCATCTCCACCAAACCAGTATTATAAGGAATGTTAGAGGGACTTCTTTAAGACAGGGGGGTAAAAAAAAGATCAAAATTATAAATAATAAAATGGCAATAGCTACATATCTATCAACAATTACCTTCAATGTAAATGGATTAAAAGACATCAAAAGACATAGGAGGGCCGAATGGATAAGAAAACAAGACCCTTACATATGCTGCCTACAAGAGAATCACTTCAGATTGAAAGACAGTAAAGAGATGGAAAAAAGATATTTCATGAAAATGTAAACAAACAAACAAAAAAGCTGGGGTAATTATACTTATACCAGACAAAATAGACTTTAAGACAAAGACTATAACAAGAGACAAAGAAGGACCCAGTAATTGCACTTCTGGGTATTTATCCAAAGAAACCCAAACACTATTTTGAGGGGACCTGTGCATCCATATGTTCATTGCAGCATTGTTTACAATGGCCAAGATGTGCAGGCAGCCTGGGTGTCCGTTGATGAAAGAACAGGTAAAGAGGAGGTGGTACATATGTACAGTGGAATATTGCTCAGGCAGGGAAGGAAATGGGTTCCAGTTACCTATGGTGCCATGGCTGGACCTGGAGGGTATTGTGCTGACTGGAGTATGTCAGACAGATGCAATTTGATTTCGCTTATATGTGGAACCTAAAGAACAAAATAAACAAACAAACAAAACAGAAACAAAATCATAATACATTTTGATGGTTGCCAGATTGGAGGGGGGTTGGGATGTGGGTGAAAAAAGGGGAGGGGATTAAGAAGTACAAATTGGTTGTTACACAGTAATCATGGCGATGTAAGGTACAGCATAAGGAATATAGTCAATAATATTGTAATAACTATGTATGGTGTCAGATGGGTACTAGATTTGTTGGGGTGATAGGTGGGGGGTATGGGGGCAGGATGAAAAAGGTGAAGGGGTTAAGAAGTACAAACTGGTAGTTACAAAATAGTCATGGAGATGTAGGGTACAGCATAAGGAATGTAGTCAATATGGTAATAACTGTGTATAGTGCCAGGTGGGTACTAGACCAGTCAGGGGCATCACTTCTTAAATTAGATAAATGTCTAACCACTATGCTGTACCCCTGAAATTAATATAAAATAATATTGAATGTCAAACTGTAATTGAAAAATTAAAAAGGGGGGGAGGTTAAGGGCAATAAGTGGCCCAAATTTCCAGGTAAAAAACAAGTAAGTCATGGGGATGTAACGTACAGCATGGGGAATAGAGTCAATAACATTGTGGTGGCATAGTGTGGTGTCAGAGGGTTGCTGAACTTATCATGGTGATCACTTCTTTAGGTCTATAAATGTTGAACAATTATGGTGTGTCCCTGAAGCTCATATAATATTGTATGTTAGCTATATTTTTAATAAAAAGTTAAAAACACCCCTCAGTATTGTGAATGATCTGAGAAACCTAAGAAGAGGTGAGCTGCAGAGTGGGGTGGGGAGGCAGGTTGAGGATTCCAGGCCCGAGAGGGGCTGGCACCGAGGGCACGCCCAACCCAAAGCTGCACAGGCTGTGAGAGCTGGCAGGGATCTTCATTTTACAAAAGGGCTCAGAGCGGGATGGTGAGTTATCCGAGGTCACACAGGGAGTCAAGGAAGAACCAGGACTAGAAACCACAGGGCCCCTGTCCTCTGGGACATACACACACACTCCCCTTCCAAGAGAACGGACAGAGGGAGAGACAATGGTAGACCCACGGATGCAACTGAGGGAGGACATGGACAGGAAGAGGGCCCTACCCCACCCACCACAGGAAACCGAAGAAGCTTCAGCAGTGTGGGGAGAACCTGTACATGGTGACTGAGGCTGTGGAGACACTGAAGGAAGCCACCCTGGAGAAGGGGGGCAAGACTGGATGTGACATTCCATTCCCCTCCTCACTGCTGGAGGTTCGAAGTTGGCAATCTCCCAGATGTTTTCTCTGCCCCATCCCCATACATAACATGCTTGCCCCCACTCCTTCCCTCCCACAGTCCTGGAATCTCTCCTGCATCCTTGCCTGTCATTAGGGCATCCTAACGTACCTCTTTCAGCCATACCTGCCTCTCATCCAGTTCCCCTAATAATTGCGTTTTCATCTTTCATAATACCATTCTTTTCTAAGGACTTTTCCATCTATTGTCTCACACGTGTCCTGTGAGGTAGGCTAAATTGCTATTATAATTCCCACTTCATAGTGTTTAGGAAACTACCTGGGAAAAGTCCAGTGGTTCACCAGCTACTTGGTGGTGAATCTGTGAGCAAAACCCAGGTGCTTTCCCCTTGAAGCTCCACCCACTGCCAGAGTTTTCCCACCCTCTGCCAAGTTCCCCTCTCTTCATTTCACTCCAAACCCCCACCCCCTAGACTGCCTGTCTCTTTCCCCAGGGCTCTCTCAGTTCCAACACCACCATCAACCTGCCTCTAGCCATCATCACTGGAGAGAACAGCTGAGGACGCTGGGCGGAATGTGAGGGAGAGGAGGGGAGGCAGACAGCCCAGTGTGCATCCCATGCCTCCTGGCCTCTGGAGTCAAGTCGAAATCTGGGAGGTGGGGGTCTTCCATTCCTCTTTAGGGTCTGCCCCCATAACAGCTGGTGACCTCAGCCCCTTCCTGGGCCCCTCCCAACCCCTTCTGTGTGGCTCCCTAATGCGTGCACCTCCCATCACTCCTCCCACTCCCAGAGGCCACACTATGTGGTAGGGGAGCCAACCAGGGAAGGCAAGGAGTTGGGTGTCAGTGACAGCCAGTGCCCCACTTCTGGCCCCCACAGAAATCCTCCCATTCAAGGAGCAGAAGCTGAAAATGTTTCTTTCCAAACGTGAGAGAAGCTGAAGGACTCTTCTCTTCCCCACCCCATAATGTGACGGGGCAGTGAAAGGGTGGACCAAGTCTATGAAGGCAAGAGGGACACAAAGACACAAAGGAAAGAAACACGTCAAGTGAGGAACTCAAGCCCAGAGCCCCTTCTCCAAACCTAGGTGTGATGACAGGTGGGCTGCAGAGAAGTCCCTCAGACTTTGGCAGGACATGGTGATGTATGGGATCCCAGCCACGGATGTCTTGGGTGTCCTCTCCCTGCCACCAGCCTCCCCATGCTGTTCCAGGCAGGTTGGAGCTAAACCCACCTAGGGCTGCACCACGGTGCAGGAGGATGCCTCTTCCCTTGGGGATCTCAGTCTGGTGCTCCGTCTCTCCATTTGCTATGGTGACAGAAGTGTCCCATTCCCCTCTGCAGTAACCTCGATGCCTTTTGGAAAATACTGTAAGGATTTGAGCTCCCAGGGCATCCCACACTAGATTCTGTCCTGATCATCTTTCCCTAGGAAAGGATACTTGAGGGAGGTCACAGGACGCCAAGCCCCAGAAGGGGGCCTCTGTGCCTGCGTTAAGGGACTCGCTGGGTGAAGTCATGTGAAAACAGGCGGAGTGGGTTAAACCCTGGTCGCCACTGTGCTGTACCCAAAGCTCAGTCCGGGCGTGAGCTGGCCCCCCGGGAGCCCACGCAGTTTGGGGCGCTGCAGGCTGATGCGGAGGAGCTGCTGGCGCTGAAGGGCCTGACCCCAGAACAGCCGACCTCGCAGCTAAGAGAAGGACTGGCGCAGCCGCGTCAGACGCGGATGCTGCAGAAGTTGGAGGACACAGTGGGGCGGGGCGGGGCGGGGCCAGGGACGAGGCCAGAGCAGAGTGGGCGGGATTGCGGGAGGCCGGGGACAGAGTGAGGAGGGAGTTCTGGAGAAGGTTGGAGTGTTGACTGCTGGACTGAGCGGGCGAGAGGCGGGGCTTAAGACGACTGGGGGCGGGGCGAGGTCGCCTGGGGAGAAGTTGGGGAACTTGGGGGCCGTGCTGAAGTAGTGAGGGCCAGACTGTAAGAGCCGGCGACGGTGGTGGCACTAGGCGGGTGCCAGAGGCGGGGCTTAAGACGGCTAGGGGAGGGGTTGGGTCATCCTGGGGCCGAGTGTGGCTGGATGGGGCGTGACCTGCCTCCTCCAGTAAGATCTCAGCCCACACGTCCACTCGAGGGAGGCTTATTTAGGCTGTCGCAGAGGCTGGCCCGCTGCCCTGAGGGAGTCCCCACTCTGAGCGGGGAGACCCGCTCCGTCACCCTCAGGGAGCCCCTTGTCTCTCTAACTGGATTACTCCCATCTCTGTCAAGTGGATCTTAGTGAGCCAGTGGTTCAGAGAATCCTTGGTGCCGAGCCAGGGACACAGTCCTCGAATGACAGCAAGAAACTTTTAGCAAATTCAACCAGCTGGCTACATTTTCTACCTGCTGGGGGCTCTCCTTGGTGAGGGCCCAGAGTGGGGATGGGGTCAGTCCCTGCTGGGCCTGATAGGCCTACTGTATTAGGCCCAGTGGTACCAACCAGGACCTGCAACATAATCTCTGGATTCCAGTACAAAATGAAAATACAGGGCTGCTTGTTAAAAAATTATTAAGAATTATTATTCACGATAGCAACAGCAGAGCATTAAACCAAGTATGGCACCATGAGCAACACGACAGGTCGCACACCCAGGAAGCCAGCTCGGATACCAAACCATAGGCAAAGTGAATCAGAATCCAAATCCTGTTGTCCCCTTCTCCAAGGAAAAGGCAAAAGGTGCGCACCCACCTAGTCCCATCTTTATTTTCCAAAAATGGAATATATCTTTCCAGGAATCTTCTGTCATCCTCTCGTAGAGGGGAAATAGTGAATCTGCTGTCCCCCAACACACACACGCATATACACAAGTTAGTCCCAGCTCGCAGAGCTGCCTTAGAAGAGAGAGTATGCCCTTGTCCCTCCCTCTATCTGCTTTCCCTACCCTCTGCAGAGCTGAGTGAGGAGCAACAGCAATTGCTGGCCATGTCCATGGAGAAAGGGTTCCTTCCCCAACAGACAGAGCTGGTGAGGTGTCTGTCTTAAGAGTTGCAGGATGGGTGTGAGGAAAGACAAGAAGGGTAACATTATGTTTGACCACTAGAGAGGATGCAGGAGCTCATTCAGGTCTAGCTCCTCGCTCAGGAATGAACACTGGCCCAGAGAGCTTCTCCAGGGCCACAGAGCAGGTTCCTAACAGAGCTCTCTACAGAACTCAGGTCTCCAGATTCTTAATCCGTGCCCATTCCTGCTTGACCCTAGCACTCATGGGCAGAGGTGTCAAGGATGGGGGCTGAAATTTAAATTTTTACTGCAGACCACCGCTGAAGTTGGTGGCGGCCCCAAAGCAAAGCATCCTATGATGTTTATTCTCTACTGTGCAGATGGAGATCATGCCTTCAAGAGGGAGGCAGTGCTTTTCTGTCTTCCCTTCAAACTGGGCAGAGGCTTCTGAGTGAGAAACTGAAGGTGATCCAGGCCCTGGTGACTCTGCAGCCTTGACATACAAGGGGATGGACCCCTCTGTATATGGGAGTCCAATGCCTGTGACCACTTTGTGCCCTATGCCGCCCTCTCCTTCTTTCAGGGGCTGGCCAACAACACCTGGCTATCCCCAATCAGGGCTAAGGAAAGCAGAGTGGGGCATGGCACAGCCTGGGGAAGCTGATGAAATGGAGAGACACTTCAGCTCCAAGTGTTCTTGGAGGCAGAGCTTCAAAGGCTCCATCTGGGATCCCGTCTCTTTAAGAAGGACCTGGGGGCTTTGTCCTATCAGGAGGGCCTGGCAGTCATAATTGAGGAGCAAAGCCATGACGTAGATAGGAGCTCCAACACCTGCTCCAGCCGCATCTTCAGCCTGAGGCATAGGGGGATTGTCAGTGGAGGGCTGGGGGCAGCGAGGCCTGACATCTTCAAGTCTGACGCTGTTTGACGTGCCTCAGGCTGAACAATTACTTTCAGCACTTCAGTTCTTCAGCACAACTTCAAGTTGAATAAGTGTCACCAGATGTTGAACAATGCCTGCTCAGCCAGGAGTCTGGAGATGTCTCAGGCTCCAAAGTTAATTTGGGAAAAAAACCTCAGTTTTTCAGGGGATAAGAAAGGAGTCTAGGGATTTTCCTTTGTTCAGAAAAGAAGTATAGTTCATTTATGGAAGTATAGCTCACAGTCTGCAATCTGCACCCCAAACTTCCAATTTCCCAGGGGAGATATAAAAACTCAACACCCTTGGGGTGTGTTCTTCCTGCCCTCTCATCGTCACACCCACATTCCAGCCTGTCTTCCTCCCTAACTATCCCACTTCCTTTCACGCAGAGAAGGTTTGGAAGTACGCGTTATGTCTGTACATGGGGTCACTTCCCCCAAATGCTCCAGCCATCCCACACCCTACAAGTGGGCTCCATGTCCTACAAGCATGTTACTGAACCTTCTCCCTGACCTCGTAAATCCCAAGTGCCAGCTTCTTCCCGTTCTTGCCAGGATCAGTGCGTTCCACCCTTCTGAACTCCAGTAGCCTGCTGTTCTCTCTTTCCTCTTTGGCCCCTTCCTGAGGAGAAAATCAACAATAATAAAAAGGAAAATGGGTAAGGAAATAATGTTCTGTCCCAATGTCTGTGTCTGTTTGCAATGCCTGAAGGACATTCTGTGGGTCAGAGAGACATTCAGGTTCCCAGAGAACAAGTGGGTGGCTGGGGCTTTCTCCCCTAAGTCAATTCTGTTGCCTGATCCCCATCTAGCAACCGTGCACAAATCACAATCTGAGAGCGCACCTCCGGGGTGATTATCGCCCTTTACCTCCTTTGATTGACCACCAGAGGGAGATAGAGAGCAAAGCCTGCCGCCTGCATCAGCACCTTTCAGCACCTTAGCCTCAGGTTTCAGGACTTTCAATGGACCTGAAGAGTTCTTACGCATCAAACTTAAATCTCTTCTAGTGCAATTTAAATCATGCCCCAGATTCCCCTGAACATAAACCAAGACTCTAAGGAGAAGGAGCGTCTGGACCCTAAAGGGGTTCTGTGGCCTTTCCCTAAGACTATGAGGGTGGGGAGTATGTGACAAAAAGATAGGGTATCCTGGATGGGTGGCAGGAGCAGCACAGGGACAAGCCTGACATGGGTATTTTTATTCCAACAACACAAGACCTTTAACCTGGCTGACCCCTCAAGCCCTTATTTCTTCTCTGTCTTGAACACTCGAAGCCTCCTGCTTGGAACACCATTAGGCGGTTTGGGGATAGTTCAATGTGGGGGAGGAGGGGGGAGGGCAGGACAAAGAGGTGACTGAGGACAGGTCTGGTAAAGTTCAGAGTGAATGAAAGAGGGCACGAGAAACGAAAGGAGCAAGTCTTCTGGGTCAGAGGAAAGATGGACTTCTGGCCAGATGGATTTCTGGGGTCCTCAGAGCAGATACATGTGTGGCTTCTTGAAACCACGGTTCTCTAGATCTTTGGAAGGTGAAGTGGACTGGAAATCTTGGCGTGAAGCCAGTGGGTGGAGGGTGAACACCAGGAAAAAACCTCCAAAAGTGGGACTGAGGCAATGGTGGGCTGATGAGAGGGTAGGGAGTGAGACCACCTACTCTGGAGCTAAGGGATGGGAGAGTACACGGCCCAGGACTAGATGCTGGACTGCAGTGGTGTCACAGCCATGTGCTGATTCAGAGATCAGAGGGCAAGAGGCAGAAATCCGGGAAGAACCAGGAAAACTTACAGATGGGAAGGATATTACACATAAACACATTCCGCATATGTGGGTGGCACATGTGAGGGGGACCAAATGACGGATGACAACCTTGTCACGTGCCCAAGCTCTCACCTGTGCCTCTGCGAAGGAGGAGGAATGTTTGGTCGATGTAATGGTTCGGGCCATCGAACGAGGAAGAATTACAGAGCTGCAAAAGAAGGGCCTGGGGTGGGTGGGAAGGGAGGTGAGCAAAAAGATAGGGGGCAGGGACCAGAGACCCAGCAAGGGCAAGGTCTTGTTTTAAGACATAGGAGGAGCTGTCATATTGGGTGAGAATTTGGGGACAAAGGTGGAGTAATGAAGTTTGGGGGGAGTTTTACTGAATGTGGTGTAGTCTAACCTCCCCATTCACCACCAGCCCCTCAGGAAAACCTCCAGTACAGACCTAATTCCTCATGGCTTTCAAGATTGTGTTTCATTTTCGACGGTGATGCTAAGCTCAGGTGAGAGTGTGAAGGCTCCGTTGTATTCAGGTTGTACACGCACATGTACAGACACATATCCCAACACTGGAGGACCCTGGCCTGTAAAGGTCCTGAACTGTCATCTATAGACCTGACCATGTAGGCAAAGTCCCCTTTAAATTAACTTCCAGGCCGGGACTTATGAGCAGGATCTGAGTGACTCATGGTGAGATGTCTGAATTCCCATGGTAGACATGCATTTTGGGTTTTTCTACTAAGTCCATATGCCTCTGCCTACATATATGTGTGTATGTGTATGTACAATGTTCCATGAGGAGCAGAGATGCTGAACATGAAACAACAAGAAACCATCTCTGCCTACACAGACTATGCTTCTAGCAGTGCCGTAGATACGTAAATGCAGCTAAAACAGTGAGGTACTAACATACAGGCTGACAAGCAGAAAGACGGAGGGCAACATTTTAGCTGCTCTGCTTTCTGCTGGAATATGCAGACACACAGGATTTCTTATCCCCTTATCACACCCCTGCGGCCTCATCATGAATCCTAGATGCTTCCTGACGACCGTGATGATGACAGAACAGAGATGCCTTCCCTCCTCTCTCTCTCTCTCTCTCTCTCTCTCTCTCACACACACACACACACACACACACACACGCCAGCTTCCACCAGCCTCTCTTTCCAGCCCCTCTCCCAAAGGTGTCTTCCTTCCTCTCCTCTCAGCCCATCAAACCAAACTTCAGTTGCCACTTCTCTCTGGCTTTGACTCCCCAACCCACGCTGGCACCTGCCTGGCAGCTCCCCACCCCCTCAGGGCCTGGGGCAGGGCACACATGGAACAGGTTGATGCTGTTCTCCCGGAAGTGGAGCGGGACAGGGGTGGGGTCACTGGGGCAGGCGGGGTCCCTAGAAGCCTACCTACATCCTTGCCTCCACAGAGGCATAAAGCGGCAGCCTGTCCTGGTAGGAGACAGTCACCCTCTCAACCCACACACCGAGTGAGCCCTGGACCCTCACCCCAGACAGAGCTGCAGGACAGGACCTAGCACCGCTCCCTGGTAAGAGCTTGATGGCAGTGGAGAAGGCAGGGGGTGGGTCAAAAAGGGCCTAGGAGTCCCCTAGAGCCCAATCGGGTAGGTCGCCTGATCGGCCTTGGGTAGAGAGAGAATGGAGAAGTGGCCCTGTGAGTACCTCTCTGGTGAGGAGGAGACTGCAGTGGCCCAAGCCCTGCCCACTGAATCTGGCTGGCCCCAGGGGGTTGTCCTGTCGCCTCTGGGCTCTCTTAGTAGTGAGGGGAGCTTATGTGGCTGGCAGAACAGCCCCGTACATCTGTGCTCACGCCTCCTGCTTCCCTGATTCTCTGAAGTGCCTACAGGGGAGGTGAGGCAGTTCTAGGCCGGCTGGTGTGTCCTCTTCCACCCACGAGGATAATCTGGCTGTACTAGCTGGCCCCTCCAGCCAGAGCTTGAACTTCAAACTTGAACTTCAAACGCAGAGACCCGAGGCTCTGCACCTCACACTTTTGCAGGCCTCACATCCTCCAGGGCCCTCTCACCCCAGCGTATGACTCCCCGCGCCACAGGCATTCATGCATCTGTTCATTCATTCTTTCCGCACACATTTGCCAAGCTCCAAGTCTGCGCCAGGCACTGTGCCCTGTGCTGATTCTACAGAGATGAGTAAGGCCCATTTCCTGCCCTCTGGGTGGTCACAGTCGAGTAGGCGAGAGAGTCAGGTGAACAGATCATAACGCAGGCAGCGGGTGTCTTAGAAGGGTAGGTACAAAGTGTTTGGGGGACACGGGGCCGAGTCACTTGCTGTCTGAAAGGGTGAGGGAAGAGGTCACAGAGGAGGCGACTCGAATTGAGGCTTAAAGGATAAATAGGGATTCTCTAGATAGGAAGGGGGGTGTTGTAAGCAGAGGGGGAGCACAGGAGGAGCGGTGAAATGCCTGAGCTACTGGGCAGGACCTGAGGGCAGTGAGTCCCCACATCCAGCAGCCAGGAAGAGGGCAAAGGGGCAGTCGGGTCAAGGAAGTGACCCTCCCCCAAAACAGGGCAACTGCCTTCCCAGGCCCTCCTGCTTCCCTCCCCTGGCGGCCCTGGGTCCGGGCTGTCACGGTTCTCTGGGAAGATGAGGTAGGCATAGCTGTGTGAGAAGAGCTTTACTCCCATCGCTAAAGAAATGCTCTAGCCGGGCTCCAAGTCCGGGAAGAAAATGAGTGTGGAGTGAGAAAAGAGCCCTTGACAAAGAAAGAGCGGGTCCGGCTTCTCTAGCCAGCCGTGCGGCTTCTGGCAAGTTGTCTCAGATCTCGAGGCCTCGTTTCCTTATCATAAAATGGTTCCTTTCAGCTCTGACATTCTGAGAATCCGGGAATCCTTCAGGTGCCCCACCCATCCACCCACCAAGAGCTGGATGATCTCTCTCTGCAGGAGCCTTACCATGTCCTGGTCTCCCACCTGGTTACTCTCCTGTTTCCTTTCCCCCACAGTGACAATGACCATGTTTGAAAATGTCACCCGGACTCTGACTAAACAGCTAAACCCTCGAGGGGACCTGACACCCCTGGAGAGCCTCATAGACTTCAAGCGCTTCCACCCCTTCTGCCTGGTGCTGAGGAAAAGGAAGAGCACGCTCTTCTGGGGTGCCCGGTACGTGCGCACAGACTACACCCTCCTGGATGTGCTCGAACCCGGCAGCTCACCTTCAGGTCAGCCTCGGGTGTGGGGTTGGGTCCTGCGGGATGGGGGCCTCGCACCAGCCTACCGACGACGACAAGGACCCCGAAGCTCCCTCCGCCAGAGGTGGTTAGGTGTCATGCAGCCCAGAGTTCTCCCGGAGGCGGAGGAAGAAGCATAGATGCCTTAGTGCAGCCTCTTTCCTCTTCTCCCTCCTGCAGATCTGACAGACTCTGGGAAATTTGCTTTTAAGAACATGCTGGATGCCCGAGTGGAGGGACAGGTGGATGTGCCAAGGACAGTCAAGGTGACGGGGACCGCAGGGCTGTCTCGGAACAGCACCATAGAGGTCCAGACGCTTAGTGTGGCTCCCAAGGCCCTGGAGACCTTGCACCGGGAGCGGTGAGACTGGGCAGGGCTGGGAGGCGACCAGGATGGGGGGCGTGGGCCCTGAGTTAAAGGTCACCACTGGGAGCTCGTGAAGATGAGCCTTTTGACTTGTGGGTGCCTCTAGCCTTTTCCTAACCTCTCCCCCCGTCCTTCCACTACCTCTGGTGTCACGTCCCTACTGTCACACACACGAGGACACGTGTGTTCATATTAACTGACCGTGTGACTTTGGAAAAGTCACTTCTCTCAGGACCTCAGTTTTGTTTTCTGAAAAATGATGGGGTCGGATGAAAACCTCTAGGGTTTTTTCCCACCCTGTGACTATGGAATACACTAACAAGGGAAGGGGTCTTAACTGCTCCCCACTGTGGCTCGAGCACGGCATTCTGCTCCCAGATATGAAGCCTTCAGCCCTGTCACACACCGGGCAGCCCTTGGGAATGCTGCCCCAGCAGCACAAGGGGCGTGGTAGATGTCATGCCAATGCTGGGCACCGCAGATGTTTGGCTTGACAGGGGAACCGACTTTTAAGTAGTTAAGTAGTGGTTGGAAGGAGATGAAGGCTGTGGGTGCAGGACGGAAGGCCTGGGGTGCTTGGAAGTCATCCAGTAAATATTCGTATATCCACCCCTACTAGGTGCTGGAGTGCACTAGAATATCTTTGTCCAAGAAACTTGTGATCTAGGAGTGTGAAAAAAATGTACCACAGTAACTAGAAGTGCTAAGTGCGACAGGAGGGGTTTGTCTGAGTTTTGCGGCAAGTCCCGGGACTTCCGGCTAGGGAAATGAGGACAGATTTCACAGAGGAGGCAGCCCACGAGCTAGGCCTTGAAGGATGAGTAGAAATTGGACATCCAAGGCTGGGAGAAGGGCATTACTAAAGCACACAGGTGAGAAATCCCAAAACCTATAGGAACCATGAATAGCTGGCTTGGCAGGAGCAGAAGAGGTATGAGTGGAACAAGTGCGGGATGTAGGGTGGGCCCACATCATGGGGGACCCAGGCGTTCTGGTCAAGGAGATGAAACTATTCCACAGGCACCAGGGAGACCCTGACGATGCTCTGATGTGTCATGATTAACCTGGTCAGATGGAGAACGAGGGACAGAGGTTCAAAGCAGGCAGACTGGGCGAGACACTGTCCCACGTCCCTCAGAGACATAAAATGAGGAGCTGAGTTGGGGAGAGCAGTCAGAATGAAACGGGAGGAGTGGGTGCCAGGCCTCTGGAAGGAACAGAATGAACTGGACTTGGCAGCTAACTGCAGGGTGAGGGAGTGGGTTTTGTCAAAGATGAAGCTGATATGTGACAACAGGGATGGACCTAGAGGGTATTATGCTAAGTGAAATAAGTCAGACAGAGAGAGAGACAAATACTATATGATCGCACTTATATGTGGATTCTAAAGAACAAAATAAACCAACAGAAACAGACTCATAGATACAGAGAATAAACTGATGGTTACTAGATGGGAGGGAGTAAGGAGGCTGGATGAAAAAGGTGAAGGGATTAGGAAGTACAAATTGGTACCATGTTTCCCCGAAAATAAGACCTAGCCGGGCAATCAGCTGTCATGCGTCTTTTGGAGCAAAAATTAATATAAGACTTGGTCTTACTTGACTATAATGTAAGACCAGATCTTATATAATATGAGCAAGAGAGAGGATAATAGATGGAGACAAAAGACTCCAGAAGAGATGAACAAGGCTAAGAAATGGAGGAGAGGGAGGAGAATCCACCCTGGAGCTGAGGGAAAATGGAGAAAGAAGCAACTACGAGGCCCTGTTCTGGGCCAGGTGCTACGTCTCTCTCTCAACACCCTGGCGGGAGGTTTATCATCCTCACGTTATAGATGAGGCCCTAAGTCTCAGAGAAGCTGCCCTGCCATGAAGCGGAGATCTGGGTTTCTCCAGAGTCCTCACTCTTTCCCTCCGTGTCTAGGTCCTGGGAATGACAGAGAAAAGAGAAGGCCCTGGCCCAGGCGGGGAGAAGCTCTGGATTATTCCCTTATGTTTCTCCTGCACAGGAAGCTGGCAGCAGAGCATCCATTCCTGAAGGAGATGCATGATCGAGGAGAGAACCTATATGTGGTGATGGAGGTGGTGGAGACTGTGCACGAGGTCACTCTGGAGAGAGCCGGCAAGGCAGAGGGTGGCTTCTCCCTCCCGTTCTTTGCACCGTTGGGGCTACAGGTTTGGTTCGAACACACACACACAGAGACACACTTACATTCAGCCTCTCCTCAGAGGCTACATGAACTTTGCCCCCTCAGTGCCCAGCCAGGATGCTGTAAAAAAAACCCCACACCTTAGCCCTGCTCTTCAAGACTCAGGCCCCAGCTAGCCAGACACAAATCCTCTCTCTGGTCAATGGTGCCCAGTGCCACACGGAACTTGCAGGCAAGGGAAACTCATAGTCGTGGGTTTTTCCTCATGGTGCTCCCAAACTACAGGAGAGACATCCTTATTCTTAGAAAGTTCTGTCTCATGGAGGAGACACATATGTTAAAGCCCAGAAAACACGGGCTTGGCAAATTCAATGTAAATAAGTAATGCTCTACATAACCTATCAATTTACATAAATATTCAAGGAATGAGCTGGAACTAGGAGGAGGGGTTAGTCATGGAAGGCTTCTTAAAGGAGGTGAGCATGGGACGGATAGCAAAAAGGAAGAAGGAACCAGGACAGGACCTCGATGGAAGCTCTAAGGTGGGACGGGGATGCACAGGCAGGTGATGGAGCAAGTCTGCCCAGTTCCTTCATGCATCTGAACCAGGAAGAGAGAGGTACAGATTGTTAGAGGGATGACCAGCGGAAATGAGCAGAAGAGCTTTGAAACCGACTCCATGGAGTCTGGACCAGGTGCAAAGGCGATCAGGGACAGCACTGAAGGGTTCCCAACTTCTCGTCTCCCCCGAGGTTCTCAGGCCTGACCCTCCACTTGCACCCCCACCCCCTCTCCCAATGTCTCATACTTGGGATCTCTGCAGATTCACAAATCCTCCCTGTCTAATCCTAGGGATCCATAAACCACAAGGAGGCTATCACCATCCCGAAGGGCTGCATCCTGGCCTTTCGAGTGAGACAGCTGATGGTCAAGGGCAAAAATGAGTGGGGTAAGCAGACACCGGCATGTTCTCCCTTCCAGACAAGAATTACCCGCACCAGTACTGAGGCATCCTGGTCCCCTCTTGTGGCGAGTGAAGGAGCATGTTTGAATTGTGGTACAACGGCCGGCCGGAGACAGGACAGCAGAGGCTGCTCTAAAGAGGCAGTGGGGGGACTCCTGATGCTGAGCGTGTCAGGCATCGTTAGCTGGGGGACGAGGAGCGCAGAGAACAAACACAGCCTCTGCTTCAAAAAGTCTGTGGCCAATGGAGAAAACAGACACAGACACCCGTACTCGGATGCAGGAGAGAAAATAGTGCTATCATACGAAAGGATTTACAGAGGAAGAAAGGGTTACCTCCAGCAATAGAGGAGGAGCTGGGGATTAGGGGAGGCATTTGAGGGCAGGGCCCTCGCCCTTAACAGAGCTGGTAGACTTGAGACTAGAGAAGGAAAGGTGGCACCGCTGTTGAGTCCTGCTCTCCCCTCTCTCGCTCCCTACAGAAATTCCATATATCTACAATGACAACATGCAAACCTTCCCTCCCGGAGGTAAGTGAGATTGCTTCCTGGCTCCCCGCATCTTCCGTCCTACCCGACATTATCTGCTAACTCCCTGTCCCCTCTACGAGCGCATACCATCATTTCCCAAGGAGCCCCTGGTTTTGTTTCCCAAGTCCCTAAAAATATCTATCCTTAACTTTAGGAAAGACAGAGAGAGGCATATAAATACCACCCAAGAGAGACAGAGAAACACAAAGGCAGAGACCAAAAGGCACAACTGGAAGCAGAAACAAGACTTGGAGACAGTGTGTGCCCAAATTGCGGGGGCAGATGAGCTAACATAGTCTCCATGTGTTCACTGCTAAAGCTGCCTTGACAACCGCTCTAGATAAAAAGGCACAAATAGGTTTTATGCTGACATGTGTGCATTGTTTCTGTCTGCAGAAAAGCCAGAAGAGGAGAAGTTCATCTGTAAGTATTTCCTGTCATTTCACGGTAACTGTTTTGACTCAGAATGTTAAAACTCCAATCTTTGTCTTCCCTTCTCCGTGGGACCGACAATGGACATGGCAGAGCAGCTCTCAGCCAACAGTTGTCCCTGCAATGTGGCAGAAATTCCAATAGCTTAGGGAAACACAGTGAAGAGGGAGTCTCCGGACAGGATGGCCATGTGGTCTGATGCCACAGACCTCTGTCCTTCAGGACCTTAGAAGCTATAACCTGTTACACACACATGTGCAATGCCACCACCCAGCACCTGGGGCAGGAGTCTCTGAGTCACAGTGTTGACAGCTCAATCCAGGTGCCCCTTTTCTCATTGCATTAGCTTCTCTCCTGACCCGCTCCTGCCTCCCACGAATGGGGCAAGAGTATCCTTAAGCTTATTGGAACATCCCAGGAGACAGGACCAATTTCTGAACGCCCATTAATGTTTCATGCCCTGGGTATGCTACTGTTTTAGACGATTACATTCTTAACGTCCTTTGTTGTTCTTTTTTCCCCCTCAGTTATGAAGACATCGGGTATTGGTAAGGAATTTTGTGAGTTTCTCCCAAGACTTGGGCTTGAAGGCAGTGGGGGAAACACTGGGGTGGGTGGAGGGAAGGGAAGACACAGGCTGAGTCCCAGGTCCTGGAGATTGGCACTGCTCCCCGGAGGCCACTCTCTCCAATGCAGGCTGGAAGTATTCCTAGGCCGCCAGTCCCTAGAGGGTCAGGCTAAGGCTCAAGCCTTCCTGATCTACCCACATCCCTGGACACAGACCCACGGCTCTCTGGAGCTGTCTCATCCTGCCCTGCACTCAGTCACCAGAGTTGTTATTCTTCTTTGTCTACTAACTCATGAGAAGGGAATACAGACCTTCCTTCTCAACTTTTAGCCGCAGTCTTAGCGAAAGGGAAGTCAACTGTCTGCTGACCCAGGATGGGGCCTGGGAGCTCAGGGAGAATGGACTGCTGGCTGAGACGATATTGGGGGTCGATACTGGGGGTCGTGGCGCACCTCCTCATTCCTACCCTCCCGGACACACACGCATGCACGCACGCACCGCTCAAGTCAGAGCTGAGGGATAACTTCATCACTGTGTCCCTGGGTCAAGAAAAAAAGAAAGGCCAAGCTCAAGCTGGGAGCAGAGCATGAGACCTGAGAAGGGCTGCATGAAGGAGCCTTTGGGGAGAATGCCGACTGAATGGGGAGGGTGCCAGGTGGAGGGCGGTTTGTTTGCCATGTTAACTGTCCCCATAGGGGAGGTGCACAATGACTTCACGACACTGAAAGAAGAGATTCAAAGAGAGACCCAAGAAGTGGAGAAGCTGAGCCGTGTGGGGAAAAGCTCCCTGCTCACCTCCCTCAGCAAACTCCTAGGGAAGAAAAAGGAGCTAGAAGACCTGGAGCTCACGGTGAGGTCCCAGTGGAAGTAGGGGGAGAACGGGAGAAGGAAGGTTCTGGGTGGAGGGGGGTGTGGGCCTTACAGCTGGTTGGGTGATCTGACACTGGCAGACGGTGGTCTGTGGCCAGGGGAACTGACAGCAGATGCCTTCCCCAAGGCTGGCCACGTGCTCTCCAGGCTGCCAGGCCACCTCTACCCCCTCGTCCCTGTAGGGACTCCTGCAATGGACATGCTTTCTCCTGAGGGACAGAGGGAGGCAGCAGGCCAGCAGGACCCTCTCTTGGAAGGGGGCTGGAAGCTTTCCCCTCCAGAGTCCAAGGCTCAGGGACCAAGGAATGCAGGAGTCCAATATTTTCAGGACTTGATACGTTGAAAAAGAAATGAGGAAATGGGAGAAAGTTAACACGTGTCAAGGGATGGTTACGTGCCAGACACCACGCTGGGCCCCCTACCTGTGTCATCTTAAGTAGTCACCCACCTTTCCTTCCCCACAGCTCGAAGGGGCTCTAGACAAAGGACATGAAGTGACACTGGAGGCACTCCCCAAAGATGTCCTATTATCAAAGGAAGCTATGGGTGCCATTCTCTATTTCCTTGGAGCCCTGACAGGTAAGTAGGGAGTATTCATTTATACACCAGTGACAGGAATGAATCACTGAATGAATTCCTGAATGAAAGAAAGAATGAATGCCAGGCAAATTATACCACAGTTAAGTAGTTTATATCTACATTATAAAAAATTGGTTTCATTCCTTAGGACGCACCGGGTCACGTTGGATAGTCTGAGAAGATGGACTAGTCTTGCTAATAGAGGTTGAGATGTAACCTTAGTTTTATCAGCCACACATTTAAAACTTCAACATATAGCTAAGCTCAGCACTTTCATATC
Source organism: Rhinolophus ferrumequinum (assembly GCF_004115265.2). Taxonomy (NCBI): domain Eukaryota; kingdom Metazoa; phylum Chordata; class Mammalia; order Chiroptera; family Rhinolophidae; genus Rhinolophus; species Rhinolophus ferrumequinum. The sequence continues at coordinate 36,510,768 of NC_046304.1, forward strand.
GATATTTGTTAGCTTTCATTTCAGAGGGTAACATCTTCTGATCTTACCCCTGAATTCTTTTCTTCCCTCTACATGAAACATTTCCCCACACAGAAGAACTCTCTGGTCCTTCAAGTATAAGCTGAGATGTTTTCTTTCCCTTAAGAAGCTTGCCCTCAAACACCAAGACCAAAGTAGACCCCTCAGCTATGGCTCCCTTAATACCCTGTATTGTATTTGCACGTTCCTTTTTCTTCTCCACTAGACTGCAAGTTCCTTGAGTGAAGGGAGTACGATTTTTACCTAACACACCTAGCAAAGGTGCCTGGTACAGAGCAAGCATTCAACCACAGATGAATGTATGAATTCATTAATGCTGCAAGTCTGGAGGTGTACCCATTTGGAACCTGTAGTCCCCTTGCACCAACAACACACATCTCTTTCTCTGCTTTTTTCCTCCAGAGTTAAATGAAGCCCAACAGAAGCTGCTGGTAAAATCCATGGAGAAAAAGATCCTACCTGTGCAACTAAAGCTTGTGAGAAAAATAACGGCGGATACCCGGGAGAGTTTGGAAGGGAGTCAGCTAGAACCAGTGGAAAGATAGAAATTTAGATTAAGGATAGAACTAGCCTAGAGGTCCTCTGTTTTATCCCAGAAGCTCATGCCCACTTCTTATTTCTCTCCATGTTTCTTCCTTTTCGTTATTTCACAACTAGAGATAGAAGAGTAAATTTCTGGGCAATTATCTGGGTTTTTCAGCATGATATTGGGAGAAGAGACAGAAAACTCTGGCTTTGCTTATTCTTAGTCAAGTGACGTGAGCAAATCTTTTAATGTTTCTGAGTCTGCCTCAGTTCACTCCTCTATAAAATGGGGCTAAAAATAAACATGCTGCCCACTGCACACGTTATGATAGGCTTAGATGGGGTTGTGAGGAAAGGAGTTATAAAAGAGAAAGGTGGCCATCTTTGTGGTTTTTATGAATTAGGACAAAGGAGGAGAGGTTTCCAGTTCTTTCTTTTCATGCTATTTTGGTTCCTTCCAGGTGGAGAGCACAATGGAACAGAATTTTCTACAGGATAAAGAGGGTGTTTTCCCCCTGCAACCTGACCTGCTCTCCTCTCTTGGGGAAGAGGACCTGATCCTCACTGAGGCCCTCGTAGGGCTGAGTGGCTTGGAAGTGCAGAGATCAGGCCCCCAGTACATGTGGGACCCAGACACCCTTCCCCACCTCTGTGCCCTTTATGCTGGCCTCTCCTTCCTGCAGTTGCTGACCAAGGATTCCTAACTTGCCTTTTCCATCTGCCTCCTGCTTCCCTAATAACTTCCCTACCTCATTATGCTGTGTCCTTAACATCCCAGGGCATTTCAGAGCTACCAGGCTGAGGATGATGGAAATCCTAGCTGATCCGCCAAGATAACCAATTTCTACTTGTGCCTCTGTATCTCCCGCCACCCCCTAAGCCTATATGCTGATGCTTCAATCCTCTGAAAGTAGAAACACTCAAACTTTTAAAACTATGAAGCATTTCAACAAAACCAAAATCAATTACTTTCCTGTCCCAATACCTCCTGTTCATGCTTCCAAAAATCAAGCTTTACTGGAATTAATGGAAAATATTATTTCACTTTTGATGAAATGTCTTTTGGTGTTTTTCTTTAAAGAATCTATCATAAAGCAATTCTTAAGTTGTGCCAGAAAAGAAAATAGACATTATCATACTACATATAGATCTATAAACATGAATATTATTATCCTGTCCTCAGGCCAGCACCTGGGGTGGGAGCTGGAAAATGCTCAGAGAACTGAGGCTGTAGAATGTGGAATCTAGATTCTAAAGTGAAAAGATCATCAAAGCAGCTTGTCTTTCAAGAGGAGCCTTTGGGGTCCTCTGGACTTGGGGTAAGCGACTAGAGATACATGGTACAAGCCCAAAACAAGAGTAAGACAACTTTCAAGTTTACTGAACAGAAAATGCAAATAGGTCTTTAAAAAAATGGTACCCCAAAATAAGACTGACCCAAAACTTTTAAAAACAAATTGTGATGTTATCTTCTGATTTCACCTTTCCCTTTTCTGCCCTCAATTCAGGTTGGTTGTGGGAGGAAGTGATGTGTGTAGGCTTGGCATATGATCCTGCTAATATGGATATTGTGATCTCATAAAACTTCTAAGTTTATACCATCCTCCTCTGTCCAAAGCTGGGTTTTAACATCTTTCACCAACCTCTTTTAAAATAGTTTTCTGGATGGAATAATTTCTCCAAGGTTTTTGGTCCCAGAAGTCAGACTCGCCCCCTTCGTAGCCACCCCCTGCCTCGGTTAGTAGTTTCCGCACACACCAAGAATTCATGACCAACTGCCAAAGGCTTTGTGTTAAGCCATCCTCCCTCATTCTGGGGCATCTCCTAAGGCCTCACTCTATTGCTCAAGGACATATTAGGTAGTTACTTGCTGACGTGATTGCTTTTCTTCTATGATGTAAACGTATTAAAGAGGTGAGCTAACACCCTAACTATCCAGAAGGGTCACTTCATAAGGATGAACAACAAAGCTCATCTGTTTTCTTCCTTTACCATTGTCGCCCACCTTCAGCTTCAATTACAGATACCACATTATGAAAAGGCTTTAATGAGTTTATTCCAGTGATGATTCAAAAGTGCTGTTATCCCAGCCCTAAGGGGAAGGGAGATAATTAGGGAGAATGGGTCAAGACATGTTCCCTAAAACTGGAGCACACATTTTTCCATTTAGCAAGAGGCTGCTTTGTGCAAGGAGCTATTTGGTGCAACAGTATGAAAAGGGCAATGCAAAGAATTTCCTTTCTATACATAAATATAAAGGAGAATATAGTCAAAATATATTCTATGCCCTCTAGGACCTTACAACAGAGCTAGACTGTTTTTGGAGGGTCTGACCTAGTCTAAAACTCAGGACTTCCACTTATGCAAGAGAGAAAAGTTCCAAGAGGAGAGAGAGTTTTTGTTTTTTCTTAAAAAACTGGAACATGGGGGTGTCCGCTTAGCTCAGTTGGTTAGAGTGTGATGTTGATAACACCAAGGTTGCCAGTTCGTTCCCCACATGGGCCCCTGTGAGCTGAACCCTTCTTTAAAAAATAAATAAATAAATTGGACCACGTATCCTCCCGAAGAATCACTGGAGTATTCCTTTGTAAAATAAGTGGACAGGATTTCTGAGGATTTCTGGTCTAATTTCCTTCCCCTGGGGGATTCTCAGGCTCTCCTTAGGTACACTATTATTCTGTTCCCCATTTCACTATAATGTCTGTCTGGATGCATACCGGCGCCCCAACGGACTCCCTGAAGCTTCTGCCAATAGGGACTTCCACCCTCTTTCCTCCGGTCTCAACAATACGCTGCGACCCAGAGCACAAGTTTCCAGCAGACTGCATTCTAGAGCTGTTCTTTACCACCCCACCCCCCGAATGCATTAGCCCTAGGCCGTACACAGAGCGGACCCCTAAATTTTGCTAAACAAAAGTGATTGTACACAAATGTACTCTACCCCTATCCACGCTCCCAGGCTGCAGAGATTTTATGCCTTATGTTCAGTTGTAGCTAAAATCTGCCAAGGAAGTCCGAATCCCATGGTGTTCTTCCTACTCTCCAGTTTGGTTTTAAGTCAAACAGCCTAGCTCCACATCCCTCTTTCACAGCTTCTTTAATTCCCTCGCGCCGGATGCACGGGGCAGCTAGCTGTTCAGGGCGACTCGCAGATGTCGAAGGCGACCCCAGCCGGTGGCGGGGCAAATTGACCGAGTTTGGACAAGAACCCCGCGCGGCAACTCGAGACATCACGCCCTGCGTTCTGATAGGCCTTACCTACTCCACGCTGGTTGGGGTGGGTGCTCTTAGAGTCCGATGTAACCCAGATTGGAGCCTGAAGGGACCTCTCGTGGACATGCCCAAAAATGCACTCCGGAGGAAAAAAAAAAAAAAAAAAGAAAACACACTTAAGCACTCCAAAGAAAGCCCCACAAACTCATACAGGCTCCTCCCCGCTCCTTCCTCGAAGATCCACCCCCATCCTGCACCTCGACTGTTGATTTCTTTCCCCTTTGTTGACTCGGCCATCGGCCCGCGGGGCCTGGCGTTTCCCAGAAGGCCCAGCGCTGGGAAGGGGTTTGTAGCTGCTCTGTCATCGTGCGGCCCGACACGAGCCCGCGTTGTGTGCAGGCCCGGCTCGGTTCCTGGTCTCTGGTTTGAAGGTTCACGCGAGGCCCCGGCCTCGGACCCCGGATTAGGCCGCGACCCCGGGCGCCATGAAGCAGGAAGGCTCGGCACGGCGCCGTGGCGCGGACAAGGCGAAGCCGCCGCCTGGCGGAGGGGAACAGGAACCACCGCCGCCCCCGGCCCCCCAGGATGTGGAGATGAAGGAGGAGGCGGCGGCGGGTGGCGGGTCAACGGGGGAGACTGACGGCAAGACGGCGACGGCGGCAGCTGAGCATTCCCAGCGAGAGCTGGATACCGTCACCTTGGAGGGTATGAGAACCTGGGCCGGGGACGTGCTGTGATCACGGGTGACAGCGCCCTGGTGATCCAGCTTCTCCTGGGACTTTACTGCAACCTCCACCCTCCCCGGTTCCTTAGGATCACCCCCCACCCCCCGCCAAAGTGCCGCCCCCACTACCCTGACACTCCCGACCCCAGACCCAGTAACTTCAAGCTCAGGACTCCTCCCTTGCTACACACCTCCGCCCCCCACCGGGCGTTGCATCTAGAACTAGGTCTCACTGGGCCTGGAGACTCCCTCTTAGTCCTTCCCTCTTTCCAACTCCCATTTACATCCCACCGGACCGATTCTATCGCGCCCAATATATGATCGATCCCTCTTCCCTCTAGAAAGCAGTGTTTGTGTTTGTGTATGTAAAGGGGGTCAGGGTGACGCAGAATACTGGCCTCTGAGTTTTAAGAGTGTACAAAGGTTTCTGTTGTCTTAACTACTTTTAGCAAACTCCCCTAAAAGAAGCCTTTCTACCTAGTATCTTGCTTCTTTGTTTCTGTGATTGAGGTGCCTAAACGATCCCATCTTTTTTCTCCTTCCCCTTCAAGCCCTTACTCCTGGTTCTGTTTCCATTTTGTTTCTGAAGGGCTTTAAAGACCTTTACACGCATTTCAACTTTTTAGGTGTCAACTTTGAGTTCCTAACACTCCCCTTCGATCAAAACTGTATACCAGTCCCCCCAGTTCTTTTCTCCTAGGTGCCTACTCCCAGTTTTCTACCATCCTCTAGTTCCTCCAAGTTCACACTTCACTCTTCGTACTTAGAGCATCCTGTCCACGTTTGGAGGGGTAGAGCGAGAGCTTTCCACTGTGAGCCTGGTGCTGTTTTCCCAGTTCTGGATCAAGTGGGACCGAACTATTTCTTGGGTTTTTCTCTCTACTTTAACTGCATGAGAAAATAGCTCAGAAACATTGAGATAAGCAAAGTTATGCTCCTGGGTGGTTGTTTTGAGGATGTGATAGTATTGATTGCATCAGCTCCTACTTTAAAGTTGGGTAATATAGGCTCAGCATCTAATAAAGATCCTTTGACCTAAAGTAATGATAGCCAATAGCAAAGGTGCCACTCAGCATTACTGACTGGACATATACATATGTCTCTTATAAACACTTCACTTCCTTATTGGACAGTAACTCATGTCTATTGTAAAAACTTTGGGGGAGAAAAATCAACCAGGGTTAACAGTTTTTCCTATCAGTTTTTGAGCTTTTCTCCCATAATTGAGATCAAGTTATATGTATGGTTTGGAACAAGGCATAACTAAATACAGATGAGTGTGTGTTTTCATTTACACATAATAAACCCTCCCTAAATGTTAGCTGTTGTCATCGTTATATCATTGATGTGACCCAAGCACCCTGTGCTAACTATACAGAGGTAACTGAGAAACTGCATGCAGATTGATTGCATTCCCTTGTTCTTGGACATTTACGTTGTTTCCAAGTTCTTACTGTTATTAAGAGCTTTGCAGCAATCACCTTTGTGCCCAAGTTTTTAATCTACCTTAATAGTTTTTTCTTCAGTATAGATTCTCTACATGCCTGAGTCAAAAGGGTAAATGTTGTTAAGGTTTTTGGTAGGTACTGTCCAGGAAAACTGTAATGGTTTACATTATACCAGCAGAAATGTCCTTTTCACCCCATATTTATCTTAATCATTTATACAAGCTCTTTGTAGAATAAGAATATAAATCTTTAGTCACATTTGTTGCAGATATTCTTCTTTTGTTTACACAATTATTCAAAAGGATTTTTTCTGAAGCCAAGTTTGTCTGTCGTGTAAGTGATTTCTCCCGTTGTTTACATTTAGAAAGTATTGTCCTATTTAGAGATCTGATAAATATCTATGTGTTTGTTTTGTTTCTCATCATTTTTTCCTTTCTTCCTCTTTCTCTCACCCTTTACCTCTTCCCCTATCCCAGCTTTACTTATTTTTGTCTCTTGGTTATGTCTTAAAATGAATGGCGTCCGTAAGTATTGCTTAGCCCGATTAGGGTAAAAGAGGTGATTGGCCACATCCTGCCCCGTAAGAGGCTCCTTAGAACTACTTGCCTAGGGTGGTGGGGGAATAGAAGGAGTTGAAAGGAACCTTTTTGTCCTCCTCTGGTCCTGCACAGATATTAAGGAGCATGTGAAACAGCTGGAGAAGGCAGTTTCGGGCAAGGAGCCTCGTTTCGTGCTAAGGGCTCTGCGGATGCTGCCGTCCACATCACGTCGCCTCAACCACTATGTTCTCTATAAGGCTGTGCATGGCTTCTTCACCTCAAATAATACCACTCGAGACTTCTTGCTACCCTTCCTGGAAGAGGTGAGTGAGTTAGGCCGGCTTGAAAGAGTGCGGGCTTGGTCTCATTACCACCCACCCCCGTGTAGTTCCCCTCCTGAAGACCGTCTTGTTACCTGCTGTGGCAGAGTAATGAACCAAAGCAGCCCGTTTGAACCCTCATTTGCCCATGACCAAGGGAACCAGCCTTCTGCCCTGTAGTGTCATTCTTCCGAGTCAGGGAGAGGAGCAGGGAATCAGGACCCTTCCAACCAAACTCATTTCCCACTATCCCCCAACATGGACCCTCTCCTGCAGTTAGGCGATGTCTCTATTGTCCTAGGAGAAGGTGCCACCACCTCTTGGCCTCTGAAGCTTCTCAGTGGAGGATCTATAAACAGTGGTTGGGAGCACAGGGTTTGGAGGTGGAGTTGAATTTGAATTTAAACTCTACCATTGCATTGGTACCTGTGGGACTTGAGCAAGTGACCTAACTAACTTCCTTGTGCCGCATTTTCTTCATTTGTTGAATGGTGATGAACAGATTTGGAGGGCAGTGGCCAGGGAGGAGTATGTATGAAGCTCTTAGAACAGTGCCTGACATGCAGTGAATGCTGATGAAGTTAGTTTGATAGTGACAGTGGTCTCAAGCCAGGAGAGACCTCGCCTTTTCCTTCCTGGCTGTAAAATCTCCCTTGTCGTCCAGATCCTGCCCCTTCTCAAACCTTACAGACCCTTCAGCCACCTTCATCTCCCTAAAATCCTGTATGCTGACAGTCTGTTCCATAGATGTGAAATCTCCAGGAATCCCTTGGGGTGGAATGATGAAGAGTTTATTATCTGGGAAAGGGAAAGCCCCCTGCCCCATCCCCACCCGGAATGCTTTTTAAATTCACCCAACATGACCACTTTTTGAGCTGTTACGTTTTATTCCAGTTTTAGTGACTAGACCTAAAAATATGTACTATATCAATTTCCCCAAAATTTCCTTTGTTCCTACAAAAAAAATTTTTTTGGTCTCATTTTTCTTGTTCTCATTTCTAGAATTACATCGCTTCATTAAACCCTGTCTGATAGAATTTGTACGTAGTAGTTCCAGGTGTGGTGGTTTAATCTCTGCACTTAGATTGTAGGTTCTGTGAGGGGTCCGACATCATCTTTCTGTTCCCAGTACATTCTGTAAAATTGTTGTTCTCCTGTAATCCTCTTCTGTATTGTATTGTATTATAGTGTATGGTATTGTATTGCCAGCCTCCTTGACTCCTTTCGGAAAGAGACTTCCATCTTTAATTTTTTTTTATCCCCAGCACCTAGAAAAATCTTGGCATACAGTAGGCATTCAGTATTTGTGTAAATACATAGTGAGTGCTTAACAATTTCTTGGTTGATTGATCTGACTGAGCTTTTCCATGGTAACTCATGTCCTCTCGTAGCCCATGGACACAGAAGCTGATTTACAGTTCCGTCCCCGCACAGGAAAAGCTGCTTCGGCGCCCCTCCTGCCTGAAGTGGAAGCCTATCTACAACTCCTGGTGGTCATCTTCCTGATGACCAGCAAGCGCTACAAAGAGGTATCAGGACCCCAGGGAGAATGATTCACGTGCCCCCAGCAGTCCGAGGGGTTGGCGGGGGAGATCGTCTTTAGTGGAGAAACGGAGATAATTCCTGGGTTAACCGCCCCCCAGACCCTTCCCCCGTTGGAATGCACCAAATCCCACAGCCAGGGAAGACCCCTCAATTCCTCCTTGAGCACCAAGGGGAAGGGCTGGCAGGGGTCACTCTGTGGCACAATATCCGTATAGTAGATTCTTTTGAGAAAAGTAGATTTGGAGACAGAAAAACCTGGGTTCACATCCCAGCTGTACCTTCGGCAGATTAATATCTCCTAGCAATATGTAAAGTGGGGAAAACAATGCCCAACTTCCAAGACTGTTATTAGTATTAAATAAAATAGTATGTTCAAGAATACTTAGCACAATGATCTGAACGTAGTAAGCTTATGCACTATTTTAATAAATAGCAGCTCTTATTATGGGACTGAACAACTCCATTTTGGATATTATGTTACACTTCCACCACTCCTTCCACTTGGGGCCAGCTTCTTTGTCAGTCATAGCCACTGTCCCAAGAGCAGACTCAAGAAATGACAGGTCCCACTCCTCAATGCCATGTTTTGTTTTTTCCTTTCCTTGCAACTAGTTGGTTTTTGTTTGTTTTTTAGATATAATTCACCCCCTTTAAGTAGACACTTCGGTGGTTTTTGGTATATTCACAAGGTTGTGCAACTATCATTACTATCCAATTCCAGAACAATTTATCATCACCCCAAAAAGAAACACCACACTGGTACCTATTAGTAATCAATCCCTATCCTCACCCCAGCCCCTTGGCAACCACTAATCTATTGTCTATCTCATGGGTTTTCCTATTCGGGACATTTCATATAAACGGAATTATGTAACATGTGGCTTTTTGTGCCTGGCTTCTGTCACTTAGCATAATGTTTTCTAGGTTTGTCCATGTTGTAGCATGTATCTATACGCCATTCATTTTTAAGGCTGAATAACATTCTGTTGTATGGATACAGCACATCTTGTTTATCCATTCATAGAGTGATGGACACTTGGGTTGTTTCCACTTTTTGGTTATTGTGAGTAACGCTGCTGTGAACACTGTGTACAAGTTTTTATGTGAACAAATGTTTCCAGTTCTTTTGGGTATATATGCCTAGGAGGGGGCCGCGGGCTCATACGATGGCTCCATGTTTAACTTTTAGCGGAACTACCACTTGATTCTTCTCTTTTGGCTGCCTCTCCAGGCACAGAAGATCTCTGATGATCTGATGCAGAAGATCAGCACTCAGAACCGCCGGGCCCTGGACCTTGTGGCTGCAAAGTGTTACTATTACCACGCCCGGGTCTATGAGTTCCTGGACAAGCTGGATGTGGTGCGCAGGTACAGGTGGCCAGGGGTCTCACTCTTGGCCTGTAGGATCAGAAATATGGTCAGTCACGACCACAGAGTTACGGACTTGCAGAGGGCAATGAGCTGGTAGATGTAAAGTGCCCAGAGGAAATGGGGGCAATGGTTAACATGCCCCGAGCCATATGAGGGGTTGAGAGAGACACTGGTGTTAGATGAAGAAATGGAGATGGCTCCTGGGCTGTTAAGAACTGTCCTGGCCTCTTCCCTTCACCTCACATCAAGGGAGGACTGATTGGTAGGTCAAGGGTGGAATGACAAGCTGGAAACCATTTCACTCTGCTTAACCTGCAGTGGCTCCCCGTTTCCCTCAGGGAGGAGCCAGAGTCCTCGCCATAGGGCGTAAGGCCCAGCGTGCTCTCATCACTGTCTCCTGACTTGATCTCCCCCTGCTCCCCGACTCAGCCAGGCTGGCCTCCTAGTCTCCCTTGGGCATGCCGGCCACACTCCTCAGAGTCTTTGCACTGGCCTCTCCTTCTTCTGAGAGGACTCCTCTCCCTGCCTCCTTCACGCCTTTGTTTAATTAACTCTCGGTGAGTTTCACCAACCACGCTGTTTAAAATCGCAGCCCCATCCTCCTTGCCTTTCTGTGCCCCATGGTACTTACCCTGATTCTCCATAGCTCTGATCACCTTCTGTACTGCCGCATAATTCACTCACTTATCGGGATCATTGTCTGTCTCCCCCACTAGACGGCAGGCTCCCCGAGAGCAGGGTTCTGTCCTTTTGGTGCACCTAGAATATTGACTCACATAGTAGGCATTCAGTGGTTGAATATTCTGTAAATAACCAGAAAAGCAGTTTGTATCACGTTTTTAGGGATTGAGAGAGAATGGAGAGGTCAAAGGCAGTTTGAAGCATTCTTAATTGACATCTTTTTTCTTTCCTTCTCGAAGTTTCCTGCATGCTCGGCTCCGGACGGCCACGCTCCGGCACGATGCCGACGGGCAGGCCACCCTGCTGAACCTCCTACTGCGAAACTACCTGCACTATAACTTGTATGACCAGGCGGAGAAGCTGGTGTCCAAGTCCGTGTTCCCCGAGCAGGCCAACAACAATGAGTGGGCAAGGTACCTCTACTACACAGGTGAGCATGTCAGAGGTCGTCTCAGGCTTTCTTCGTGCAGATTTTCTAAAAATGTGGTGCATTGGGTACGTCGGAGGTGCTTTGGCCCTCTGGTTTGCGAGGGGGTTTGGGTGGCACCATTCTCTTGATCCACTCTCCTCTTCTTCACACCCAGGGCGGATCAAAGCCATCCAGTTGGAATATTCAGAGGCCCGGAGAACAATGACCAATGCCCTTCGCAAGGCCCCTCAGCACACAGCTGTCGGCTTCAAACAGACTGTGAGCAGCAATTCTCACCCCTTTGCCACTTGCTCATCTGATAACACTTTAGTTCTGTGCCCCTATATGAGGGGCCAGGGAAGGCTTCCTTAATGTCCAGTATCCAAAAGGTGGCGTCGTTCAGAGCACATGAAGCAGACGGCACCTCCACCTCTGGCAGTTATGTTCAGAGTATTCTCCTTGGTCGATAGGTTTAGAATAGTCCTGATTCCCCAGCACTCTGTATAGTTATTCCAGGCACGAGCGTGGATTGTGTTGATAAACCTCAGGCTCTTACCTGGTCCCTCATGTGCCCATTTCGGAGCAGTGTTGTCTGGCCAGGGACCCCAGGAAGTCTCCATCAGGCCGGCTCATTCAGATGGAGATAAGCCTTGACCACCTGAGAACTGTCAGTCACCTAGGGTTGGTTTTTGTGTGTTTATTTTGTTGTTATGTTTTGTTTTGGAGTGCTGACCTTGGTACTAGGCACTGTGAGGGATAGAAAAGAGGGGTAAGAAATGGTATTGGACCTCGAAGAGATAGACAGTGAACATTGACTCAGAAAGTCTTGAGGGCCTGGTAGCCAGAATTTTGACCCAGTTTTCCCAATTACAAACCTTTGGTCCCACCTTAATAGTACCCACTTCCTAGTGCTCTTGAAAGAGAACAAGATAAAAATACACAATGATTAGGTCAGTGTGGTAGGAGATTCGGTTTGTTTCTGTTCAGAAGTTCAGAGAAAGGAAGGTTTGGTTTGGGCCAAATAAAGAGATCTTAAAAAGGTTAACTTCGATCCGGTGTTTGAAAGATAGGTAGAATTTTCACAGAAAGGAATGGCTTTTCAGACACACTGGATACATGTGCAGAATGTTAGATTGCCTCTAACATAGGACATACACTAAAGTTTCTTCTAAAAACCACTAAAAATACAGGTGATTAACATATAGACTGTGTCCGCATACCAGGGATAGGCGTTGTAGGGTAAGCAGTGTTTACAAACCAGATTTCACTATGGGTGAAGAAGGTTTTCAAGTTTTCTGGGGAGGAGCCAGGTGGCAGGAAGGGGCAGAGACAGTGCTGGAGTGAGGTTTTTGGCCAGTGGACTGTTGGTGAGGGAGCAGGAAAGAGATGGAATGGTTGCTTGAGAGGAAAGCAGAGTTGGGGGACTTCCCACCAGAGGGGCTTGAGCAAGTAAGTGTTGGGCCAAGAAGGCCTTGGAAGAGATGGGTAGGAATGGGAAAAGAGCACAGGTAGGAAAGCTGCCTTTCAGTCACGACGAGGACAGGGAGAGTGCGTAAAGAGGGACAGCAAGTTTAAAGTGGAGTCCACAACAGAACGCTTTGACAGCTGACCCGTCCGTAGTAAAACCCACATTCGCTCCTTGGGTAATCTTATTTGCTTTATAGCTCAACTCTGACCTTCACCAGAGTCTATTACCAACTCTTAGTCTGCTCAGGCTGACATAATAAGGTACCCGAGTGCAGGGGCTTAAACAAGAGAAATGTATTTCATCACAGTTCAGGAAGCCAGAAGTCCCAAGATTGGGTGTCAACGCGGTCAGCGTCTCCCAAGGCGTCCCTTTTGCTCAGAGAGAGCCATCTTCTTCCCGCATCTTCCAATGGTCTTCCCTAATCTCTTCCTACAAGGAATTGGATTCGGGCCCACTCACATGATCTTATTTACCTTAATTACCTCTTCAAAGGCTCTCTATAGTCACATTCTGAGGTACTGGGGGCTGAGGGCTTTAATATATGAATTTGGAGGCCTTCAGTTCAACGCATGCTACTAATTATCCTGAACACCAGACCTACACATCCAGCTTCCTGCCAACCATCTCCATGCAGATGCTCACCCACGACTCACACGCCACTTGTCGCAAACAGACCCCTCTGGGCGCCCCTGACCAGTGCTGCCTCCTGTTCTCCCGACTGATGGAGATGGGAGCCTCCGGATCACCTCAGACTTCCCCACCTCTCTTCCCGATCACTGAGTCGTCTGTTGATTTGCCTCCATGTCTTTTGTATGTGTCTCCTCTCTGATGGCCAGTGCCCTTGTTCAAGCCACTAACTTCTGGCATCACCCTGCCCTCCACCAGCCCAGCTTCCACACAACTGCCCGAGTGCGCAGCGCTCCAGGCACGCCGTTACCTTGCCCAGGAAGCTCGCATTGCTCCCCATGGCCTGCCCAGTACAATATGACTCTTAATTCTCAGCAGGTAGGCAGGCCAGGTGTTACTGTTGTTATTGTGCCATCTGGGGGATGAGGAAACCAAGGGCTCAGCCCGCTCAGCATTTCTGAGCTGCACATAAAGGCTAGCGTGCTGTCTCCAAACTCAGAACTCAGCCTGGTATTCAAAGCAGCCGTCCCCAGACTGGCCCCAGTCGTCTGGCCTGGTAGCCCCCTCTACGCCCCCGAGGTGTCTTCACATTTGCCTTCCTCTTTTCCAACCTGTTCCCTTGACTGAAACGTCATCCCTCCTTTTTCTACTTCATCAGAATCCTTCAGGCATACATTTCCATGGGTTTCCCCTCACCCGTAGGTTATGCCCAGGGACAGGGCAGCCTTGGTGTACGTGGAGGGTGGAGAGCCCTTGCCCAGGTGTGGGCATGATCACCCACCACCCATTCTGACCTGCTACCATATGATGTTCGTGTCTCTCCTGCTTGGTAGAAAGCTCCTTAATAGCCAGGCGTTGTCCCCTCCACCGTGGTTTCCCTTGCACGGTGCTGAATCCACAGTAGGCGCTATTCAGAAATACATCATGGTTTTGTGGAGGAGGAAGGCAGGTTTAGTTTTCCAGCCAGCCTCCTATGTTCATACACGGCTTGTTCACTGAGGTTCTGCCTCTACCCAGATAACTAGTTCTACACATTGTTCCCCTCTTCTCTTCCAGTAACAATCCACCTCCCTAACCAGCACCCGTGGTTGACTCACGTTCCATTCCTAGGCCTCTGGGCCCCGGGCCCTCACCATTTCTCAGCCACAGAACCTGGGCATTGGGCTTGCACTTGCGAGTATTGCTGTTTCAGAGCAGGGTTAAGTGTGGTCAGTCGGGCAGGTATTCCCAGTACCTGGCTCCAAAGGCAGAGCTTTGATCGCTGCCCAGCACAGGTCCAGGGGTTTGTCCTCGCTCATGGGCCTGATCACGGGCCAGTCCCAGTGTCGCTGTCCCCATTGCCCAGTATATCTGACTGACTTGAAGCCCGACTTCATGCTCTTCTTCCGTCCGGGGGAACTCCCTGCCCACTGTTCCTGTCACATCGGCAGGTACACAAGCTTCTTATTGTGGTGGAGCTGTTGCTGGGGGAGATCCCGGACCGCCTGCAGTTCCGTCAACCATCCCTCAAGCGCTCACTCATGCCCTACTTCCTTCTGACCCAAGGTAAGGCCGGAGCCCCGCCCAGAGCTGGCCAGACCCCCTGGCCCTGTGGCCTCTGATTTGTATGCCCATTTGCATCATCTGATCCACTCCTCTTCCCCCCACAGCTGTCAGGACGGGAAACCTAGCCAAGTTCAACCTGGTTCTGGACCAGTTTGGAGACAAGTTTCAGGCAGATGGGACCTACACCCTAATCATCCGACTGCGGCACAACGTCATTAAGACAGGTGTGGTTCAGGGTCTGAGGGGCCCCTGGAAGAGCAGGACCCAGACTCGGCTTCTCCAAGGGATGGGACAACCCGTGGGTGTCTGTGGGCAGGAAGGGTCTGTGCCGCCCTGCCCACCCCGGCTCCTTCCTCTCCCAGGTGTACGCATGATCAGCCTCTCCTATTCCCGAATCTCCCTGGCTGACATCGCCCAGAAGCTGCAGCTGGATAGCCCAGAGGATGCAGAGTTCATTGTTGCCAAGGTGGGGCTGGTTCGGGCACCGTAGTTGTCACCTTCTGCCTTATTTCAGGGGATGGGAGTGGGAGGGGATTGGCCAGGGATGGGAATGGGTAAAGCAGAGCAGTCTTTTCAGACCAGTCTGCAGTGCAGCCAGGAAGCTGCCAGAGAGAATGTATGTGAGTGAGTGTGAGTGTCAGGAAGACACAGCGATGGGACAAGGTGCTTTGGGACTTAGCGGATGGGCTTTGTGGTGCCGCCTCCCTTCGGGGACCTGCAGGCCATCCGGGATGGCGTCATTGAGGCCAGCATCAACCACGAGAAGGGCTATGTGCAGTCCAAGGAGATGACGGACATCTACTCCACCCGGGAGCCCCAGCTCGCCTTCCACCAGCGCATCTCCTTCTGCCTGGACATCCACAACATGTCCGTGAAGGTGAGACCGCCCGGCTGTGAGGCCCGCCCTCCACTCTGCACCGGCGCTTCCTCGCGGGAGCTTGGCTGGATGTGGGGCCCAGTTCTCAGTCTGTCTCTGTAAAATCACTAAATGGCAGGGCAGGGGGCCGCAGAAGGGCAAAGGACTTTGTGGGACTACAGCACCTTCAGTTGCTTTTAAGGGGCCTGGGTGCCAAGGGGGACCAGACCGATTCAGAGTTTAGGGTTCTAGATTTGTTTCCGAATTGGAGTCATTTGCTTTCTCTGAGCCTGTTTCTCCGCCTGGGAAGCTAATCGTGAGGTATGACTTGCCCTGCCTACTTCACAGCCATTAAATGAAATCACTGCCTTAAGGCACTTAGTGGAGTCTAACTTGTGTAAAAGGTCGGACCGGTGTCTGGTTCTACAGCGCTGTTATCCCTTCTCCTGTGTCGGGCACTGAGTTAGGTGCTAGGGCTGTTTGGCTGCTGGATTTCTCCTGGTCTCCTCCCCCTCCCTGGGAACGACGGGTATCGCTGCCTTGCCTAAAATTGGGCAAATGCTGTGCATCGAGACACACAAGGCCCTTTGTGATCTGGTCCCGTGTCCTAGCCTCACTCCCCATAACTGCTCGCCTGCACCCCCTCCCCCCAAAACTGGCCCCACTCAGGCCAGGCCCTTCACATGTTGAGTCCTCTGCCTGGACTGCTTTTCCTCCATTCCCACAGCCAGTCCACTCGCCCTCCTTTTCCTGCCCCCTGCCATTCCCTCTGCCTGCCCAATCCAGAGGGTTAGTCACTTATACCGCCAGATTCTCCTAATTCTCTTATTGCCCAGCTCCCCAACTAGGTTAAACTGGACAGTGAATAGTGTGTCTTGCTCATACCTTGGTGCCTGATACCCAGAAGGAGCATAATAAATGTGTTAAGTTAATGCCACCTCTTCATCTTGCTCCTCTCTCTACTTTGCTGCAGGCAATGAGGTTTCCTCCCAAATCATACAACAAGGACTTGGAATCTGCAGAGGTAAGCTATCCGCTGCTGCGGGTACAACTGGAAGATAGAACGTCCCTACACAAAGGGAAGAGGGGGCGTTTCTGGAAGGGCTGGGGCAGCTGTGAAGCTTTGGCCCGGGGGTGGGTCTGGCTGGGCGAAGCTCGGAGTGAGAGCCCGACTGGTCCTTGGAAGCCCAGCCCTCACCCCATCTGTTTCCCCAGGAGCGGCGTGAGCGAGAGCAGCAAGACTTGGAGTTTGCTAAGGAGATGGCAGAGGATGATGATGACAGCTTCCCTTGAGCTGGGGGGCTGGGGAAGGGTGGGGTGAGTGGGGACTGGCTCTTTCTCTTTCCCCCGTGGGGGGGTCCCCTGTCCAGGGAACTGGCCCCTTTTCCCACACACAGCTCACAGACTGCGGATGTGCTGGTGGGAGTGAAGCGGGTAGAGAGCCAGCCACCCCACCTCACCCTAGGGCCCCTCTCCAGCCGGTGACTTAGCACACGATGGGCAGGAGGGCGGGCAGACGGCCTCCCCAGGGCAGGGTCCTGGCTAGTCGTGTGGGCAGCAAGATGGAAAGGGGAAAGCCCTGTGCTCTCCTCCAGGGAGTAGGGGACTGGAATTGGGACATGTGTTGGGTTGTATGTTTTTTGAAGCTTCAATTATGATTTTTAAACAATAAAAAGTTCTCCAAAGCTCTTTGTACATCAGTTAATTACAGTCCTCGGCTTTCACACCTGCAGTATTGACAGACCCAGGTTTTTTTCCTGGCTCTTGGAATACGAGCCCCAGGTGTAACCTGAGGACAGTGCCGCTGAAGATGACCAGGAATCCAAGGGCGGGGTAGGGACACAGCTGGGATAGAAGGGCCCAGGTTTGCTGTTCCCTGTCTGCCTGGCTCTCAGACATTGGGCAGATTGCTAAACTGCTCAGGCTCCTTTCCCACATCTGTCAAAGGATTAGACTCAGTGACCTCCTGGGTCAAATTAGGAATCTAGGCTTCTAAAGGATCAAAGAAAAGGCGAGAACCCGAGCCTCCCGTGAGCTTTGCAGAGGAGAGAAGGGTCTCTGCTGAGGCTGCAGCAGGTTGAGAGCAGGGTTTTGCTCAGTGTGCCTTTAGGGAGTGGGGATGGGCTCCTGACTGAGCCGAGTTGGGGTCAGGCAGGAGGGGCCTCCCTGTGGCCCCCGGCCCACCTACTCCAGCTGCATATACTCCTAGTGGGGAAATGCCTGCCTAGGTCTCAAAGTCTCCCACAGCAGGTTTCCCCCATGTTGCGTCATTTGAATTGGCCCAGTGTTCTCTGGCTGGCATCTGGAACATTGCTGTACACGTACTCTGCTGCTGCCAAGCTGTTATCTGAACATGGCGGGGGGGGGCGGTTGTTCCTCTCCACCCCCTGATTTCCTACACATCCTTCCTGCTTCCTACCTCACAGTGATGTAGCCCTGTCATGCAGGGTGTCATGCGGGGTCTCAACTCCCGCTCCCTGCATAAGAACGCAGGGTAGGGTGAGGCCAAAAAGGAACACCCACGGAGCCATGGATAGGAGTCACACCACTATATTCTCGCTGGCGGCTGGGTTAGAGACACGGGAAGCAGGAGCCACACGATCCACAATCCGCCACCTGCTTCTCTGCCAACCAACCTCACTTCCTAGCAGCAATCCGCCGTGCTAACTGCAATCCGCGCTTGCTAGCTTAGCCACAGCAGTTATATCAGGCAGTTATATCAGTGGCTAATGGCTAACCGGTAACAGCTGCTGGCCAACTAGTCACAGCTGATGGCCATCTACTACCCGAGCCAGCACCTTTCCACATGAGGCTGAGAGCCTGGAAACTGCTTTCTGGGACTGTCCCCACAAGCCCCCTGGCTTCTGGATCACTCGATACCAAATACTTCCTTAGGCTGTCGTTGGTGTGAAAGCCTTATCTTCCCAACTAGTTTGAGTTCTTACAGAGCACTGGGTATTTGTGCCCTCCCGGGGCCTCACCCAGTGCCTGGCACTCTGTTCAATGACGTCTCATTTGCTGGGAAAGGAATGCTGTGTGTTCACCAACCGGGGTTCACCACCCCCAATATCTTTCATTTCCATCAAAGGCATGTTTTAGACTGGCATTCCCTTGGTTCCTGATCCCACCCCGCCTTGTCACAGTGATTTGGCATTGCCCACTTCCCTTAGGCTTCTGCCACCTCCCCGTGTACTGAAGTAAGTTTGCTTTGTGAAATGGCACATCTCCCCCAAAACCCCCTTCAATCTGTGGAAGACGTTTTTATTCTAGTGTCCAAACTTCTCATTTATTTTAAGGATTCCAATCCTTTCCCCATTGTATAGGCCAATTCAAAAATCTAATAGCAGAGCTCTAATTCCTTTCCAAGGAAGGATGGTGCGGGGGGACTAAAGGTGAGCACTCTCGTGCCCTCCCGGGACGCCGGGACAGGCTTAGGTGGGAGGTGAACCTTGGCCTTCGCAATACCGAATTCAGGTCACAGGTTACATCTGTCAGGCTGTACTGCCTTCTTCCAGCCTATCTGTGTTTGTCCCTGTGTCATGCAGGGACTCTGGTCCCGCTCCCAGAACGCAGGATATGGTGAGGCCAAAAAGGAACACCAACGGAGCCATGGATAGGGGGTTCATACTACTATATTCTCGATGGCTACTGGTCGAGACACAAAAGCAAACATCCGCCAGTACCCCAATGAGGGATCTTCCTGCAGCCCAGTCTCGCTGGCGGCCAGGCAGGACACAGGAAATAGGGTCAACACAATCCACAATCCACTTGCTAACCGCACTTGCTAGCTGCAATCCCAATCCACTGTCCACTTGTCTGCCAATCAACCTCACTTGCTAACTGCAATCCACACTTGGTCGCTCAGCCACTGCAGTTATATCAGTGGACAATAGCTAACTGATTACAGGTGATGGCCAACTAGTCACAGCTGATGGCCATTTATTACCCGAGCCAGCACCTTTCCATGGGAGGCCGAGAGCCTGGAAACTGCTTTCTGGACTCTGTTCCCACACCCCATATGGCTGTCCTGGCCCTTGACCTCTTTCCCTGACTCTAAAAGTGCCTTTTTGAGTATCTGGTAAGGTGACTTGTATACAGAGGGCAGGTGCAGCTGCCTGTGGCTCTTTCTAACCTGCTTAAAACATCTCATTGTAACTAATATTTCTAATGATGCCCAACCTCATAATTGTTTATAAATCTTAAAGTCAGAGGCTGGCCCAAAGTGCCTCAGATCCTTTCTTGGTTGGTAACCGATTAGAGAGGATTATCACCCTGTTACAGAGACTTGGGGTCATTTGCTAGGATTTCCTGTTCTTGCTCACGTTGAGTCTACGGACCATTGTTCTGTCTGCTCACTGTTTGGAAATTTCTTGTAATTCATCCCCATTGGCTTGGCTTCCTTTTCATAGAGAAGTTTAGTGTCAATTTTATGCTTGGAGAGTTCACTGTGTTCTCCATCTTCCAGTTCTGTTTTTTAATTAAAAAACTACAGAGACTGAAAAATAATTAAAAAAAAAAAAGAAAACTACGGATGTGGGGACAGAGCCCCAAAAAGCAGTTTCCAGGCTCTCGGCCTCACATAGAAAGGTGCTGGCTCAGGTAGTAAATGGCCATCAACTGTGATCAAATGGCCATCAGCTGTGGCTAGTTGGCCGTCAGCTGTAACCAGTGAGCCATTAGCCATGAATATAACTGCCGTGGCGAGGCTAGCAGAGAAGAAAAAGAAAAAGGGGGGAGCTGGCAGGAGGATGGTGGCTGGGCCTGCGGACGGCGCAGTGAGGGTTGAGAATTGTGTGGCTCCTGTGTCTCCAACCCAGCCGCCAGCGGGAGTGTAGTGGTGTGACTCCCCTACCTATGGCTCCGTGGGTGTTCCTTTTTGGCCTCACCATGTCCTGCGTTTTTATGTGGGGAACGGGAGCGGAGACCCCGCCGGACACCCCGTGTGACACTTGGCGAAGTCGGCAGGATCCCCTGCACTACAACGGACAAATACAAAGTATTACATAAAATACCCATGTACTTTCAACCCAACTTTAAGAGATGTTAACATCTTGTTATCATGTCGTTTTAATCCAAGAAAAAACATTAGATAAATTGGAAGCTCACCTTGTTCATTGCTCAGGCCCTCCTTCCCCAGAGGCAGCCACTCTGACGAATTCAGTGGGTAGCCTTCCAGTTTATGTTTTTACACTTTTCCTACAAAACATGGTAAATTGTTTTGAGACTTTTTATAATTTTATCGGAGCCAAACTAATGACGTATGCCTGGGAGCAAGTCTTCAAATGCTCCCCAGAAACACAGTATTGTTTCGAGTCTTTAAATCTTTGTAAATGATGTATCACATGAATGTAACTTGTTCTTTTCACTCAGTATGGATTGGTTTTGAGGTCTAATCATGTAGATATCGAAGCCCAGCTCTGTTCCAAGCACTATAAATACAACGGAATAAAACTCCTCTTTCCTCGTGGAGTTTCATTGCGGGGGTACGGGGGGCTGGGGGAGTCCCAAGGAGGCCTATGTGGCATAAATGGACCATAATTTATTTAGCCATTCCACTGTTGGTGGGCATCTGTTTACTATTATAAATCGTGCTGCAGAGAACCTCTCTGTCTCCTTGCTCACATGTGCTGTGTACAGTTTCTTAAAGGGCCCGATAGTACTTTTTTATGCTTATGAACCATATGGTCTGTCACAACTACTCACTTCCGCCCTTCTCGAAAGCAGCTATAAACAATACGTAAACACATTTATTTATGAACCCTGGGGTTTGAATGTCATTTGATTTTTACATGTTATGAAAGAGTCTTTTGATTTTTTTTCCAACCATTTAAAAATGGAAAACCCATTCTTAACTCAGGGTGTACAGATTTTGGCCCATAGGCTGAGTCTAGAGATGATCCAAACCTAGTGCCAAATGAAAACAAGAAGTGTGAGAGGAAGTTGCTGAACAGTTCTGGCCATTGAGAAATACCTGGGAAAGCATTTTGGAAGCTAGAAGGATGAATAACTAGGGATCCCTGGGGCCAGGCCCTCTGCCAGAAGATCATTTTGGTCTAGCTCAGCCTGGGTGTGTCATGGCCAGTAACAAGCCCTTGCTGTTTCTCTACCTGGTCTTTATTCTACCTTGGGTGGGGCAGAAGTCTGAATTGAGCCCTTAGCCAAGAAGTACAGCGATCTGAACAGGAAGTAGTGTAATGGGAACCACAGGGGCTGGGGAAGCAAATCCTGCCTGGCTCTGCCTCCGCTGTGAACTTGGGCAAGGCCCTTAGCTTCTTTGAGGCCGTCCCTTGTCTATAATGGGAATAAGCCACACGCTGCCACTTGGTTGATAAGCTGAAATGACAAAAGTTAAATGGAAGGTGCCTGATCTATAAGAGGTGCCCAGTAAATGCCAGCCAACATTTGGATTTTCTGCCTATGGGATGGATGCCAGAACACTTCCTGGGACGGCAGCTCACGTCCTCTGGAAGCAGCCCACTCCATCTTCCAACACCTAGGACCATTAGAAAGCTCTTTCCTTCTGTTGCGCTGAAAGCTGGCTGTCTGTGGCCTCCACTCCCGGTCCCACTTCTAGCCCTTGAGACCATACAACAATACCCTTCTCTTCCCCAGACAAAACAAACTGTTTTCTTCAAATCACGATCTTGAGCCCTTTCACCACTCTGGCTACCCTTGTTAGAATTAACATATTTTTCTGAACCAAACATCTGACACACTAGGACTGTAGGTGAAGATAAAAGTCTGAGTCTAGAGCTGGCCTGGTCACAGGTGAGGAAGGCCAGACATTGGTTAAGAGATTAGATGGTTAAGAGTTTAAGACTTTGAATCTGCTACTTGGCAAGTTACTTAAGCTCTCCGAGGTCAGATTCATCTTCAGTACAAAAGGAAATGGTTCTAGTCCCCTCTGCATTGGCTTATCGGAAGGAAAGCATTTGATAACGTGTAGAGAGTGCTCACACATGGCTGGGGCAGGCTGCGTCCTCTGGAGGTCTCAGCGGGTCGGGGAAGGGGCCACCTGTCCTCCACAGGAAATGTCAATTTCCTGTCCTCCACAGTTCTGTTAAACCCAGCCGTCTACTCTGGAGCTGGGCCCAGAGCTGGGCTCAATCAGGGCACTGGGGGCCAATGCCGTTAAGGTACATGACTGCGGACCAGAAGCAGGATGTGAACCTATCAGCAGGTGAAATACCTGCCAGCTGTGGCCACCAGGGGGCACCCCCACCCCAGAGATGGTCTCTCCCAGTCAGACACACCCACTCATTAGAGGATGCCTCTTTTTTGGCACCTTTGGGGTGAATTGGGACAGAAAGTGACAGCCTCGGGTGTGGTCAGTCAGACTGCCCTAGGCAGGCTCCATGGCCTGTGGAAAACTCTCCAGCCCGAGGCAGAGGCCTGGGTTGTAACTGACTTTGCTACCCATGACCTTGGACAAGGCACTTTCCTCTCTGGCCCAGTTCACAGGGTTGGAACAGTCTCCAAGATCCCTTCCAGTGCCAACACTGCATGGTTCTAGGATTCAAAGCCAGAGAAGTTTCTTCTTTCTCACCCCCAGCCCTTCTCCGCTTCAGGGCAACACATACACTCTGGCTGGCAGTGAACCTGGCCTGGGAAGTCCCGTGTCCCAGACCCCCACCTCCAAAGCCCCGGGACACTATTGGGGAAGGGGCGGTGCGGGAGGAGGAGGAAGGGCAAGGTCAGGTGAGCCAAGAGCCTCCAAGGGTCTTGCTTCATTCAGGACAGACATCCGGTTTCGTCTGGTCTCTGCCAGGATTCTGGGGGCTTAAAAGATGAGTCATGGGGGGACTGGGGAGTTCCCAACTAACCAGTTCGCACAGGAGCCTGGGATGATGCCCATCAAAGTGTGGGGTGGGGGCAGGACTCTAATGTCCCTATCTCAGGCCCCTGGTCCCTTGGGAGGGGACTCAGGAAGGCAGCCTGCCGGGAACCTGAGGGTAGGAATGGGGGCAACTATCTTCTTCCCTCTCAGAATTCGGGGGCCTAGGGAGCAGGTGGCTTGACCATCCCAAAGGAGAGTGGCAAAGGGGGCTGCCACAGATCTGCCAGGGAAGGCACGGAGGGGCCGCCTGGAGGCCTGCCTCTCCCAGATCAGTCTGACAAGACTCCAGCCTCCAGGGTTTTATCAGTGGCTCAGCCTTTGTTCAGCGGTTCTGTTCAAACACCCTGGGGCAATTCAGGCCTGGGTGGGGCTTAGGGGAGGAAGGGAACTTGAGGGGGGCAAGACGTCAAAGAAGAATCAGAGATTCCACAATTTCACAAAACTTTCGCAAACAGCTTTTTGTCTCAACCCCCCTGCATTGTCCTGGACAACAAATTTGCATAAATCCTGGGAAGTTATTACTAAGCCTTAGTCTCAGCACCAGGTAATTTCCTCCCAGGACTCCATGGGCTTATTTATAAAGGCCCGCTCGAGCTGGTCCCTGACACAGCCCTGAGCCGGCAGACCCACCAGACCCACCAGACCCTCAGCTGAGCCTGCTGCCCAGAGCCCCATGAAGCTGATAGGTGAGTGTCGACCCAGGACGAGAGAGCTGCCTGCCAGGGCATGGGAGGGAGGCTGGAGTAGCCATGAGGCTGGGGGTCCCTAAGCCCCCAGAAAGGGACCCGGGTGGGAGTGGAGAGCGTGTCTCCTGAGCCACAGTCTGCTCCCAGCCCTGCAGCTGCTGCTTTGGCACAGTGCACTCTGGACGGTGCAAGACGCCAGCCCCCTGGGCCCGGCCAGTAACCTGCCCCAGAGCTTCCTGCTCAAGTGCTTAGAGCAAGTGAGGAAGATCCAGGCTGACGATGTGATGCTGCAGGAGAGGCTGGTGAGTGACAGCGGCAGACAGGGAGGGGACACATGCTGTGGGGTGGGGTGGGGGTGTAGAGGAAAGAGGACTCAGAGGGGAGAGTTGAGGGAGGGGAAGGAAAACATGGGGAAGACAACATCAGGAAGGGACGTGGGAGAGGAAAGACACAGGGAGATGGAAGCAAGCAGGTTGGAAGCCAAGCAGTGGAAGGCTGGGAAGAAACGGGGGAGGGAGGGGGGGCAATGCTGGGAGGGGCCGGCTGGAGTGGATGTGGAGGCTGGAACGGGGCTGAGAAGCCTGGCAGGACTTGGAGGGAGGGGAAGAACTCGGAGACATGGGGAGGAGCCTCCTGGTCCTACCAAGTCCCTGCACTCAGCATTCTTTCCGTCCCCAGTGTGCCACCCACAAGCTGTGCCACCCTGAGGAGCTGGTGCTACTCGGGCACTCTCTGGGCATCACGCAGGCTCCCCTGAGCAGCTGCTCCAGCCAGGCTCTGCAGCTGGTGAGTGTCTGGAGAGGAAGAGGGCGGGTTAGGGGGAGGGACGAGCCCTGAGAGGAGCAGCGTGGCAGGCAGTACCCCTAACTCTCCTCCTCTGTCCCCCAGGCGGGCTGCCTGAGACAACTCCACGATGGGCTCTCCCTGTACCAGGGCCTCCTGCAGGCCCTGGCAGGGATCTCCCCGGACCTAGCGTCCACCCTGGACATGCTGCAGCTGGACATCACCGACCTCGCCACCAACATCTGGCAGCAGGTGAGCCTCACTGGGAGCGGCAAGTGTTAGGGGCCTAGACTGAGTGGGTCCCTAAAGGTCCTGCTGCAAGCCTGGGGGTCCCAGAAGTTCTTTAGGGGTTGGTGGGAGCATTCTCGGGGGCAGGGTGGGGGCTGTATGCAGGGAGCTATCACCCCATCCCAGGACCCTCCTGCTGCTGGCCCTCCCCTACTCCTAGTCAAGGGCAGGAGCCAGATCACTGGACCTCGAAACAGACCAGGGTTCAAGTCCTGGCTCTGTTAACCCCGTGAGCTTGCACAGCCCATCAGCCCACTGCATTTCCTCATCGGTGGTAACGCCCACTCAGCAGGGCCTGATTGCTGCTCTTTCCCCCCACAGATGGAAGACCTGGGGACGGCCCCTGCCAGGCAGGCCACCCAGGGCACCATGCCAATCTTCACCTCGGCCTTCCAGCGCCGGGCAGGAGGTGTCCTGGTTGCCTCCAACTTACAGAGCTTCCTGGAGCTGGCGTACCGTGTTCTGCGCTACCTTGCCGAACCCTAAGCAAAACCCTCCCTATTGCATGTATTTATCTGTATTTAATATTTATGCTTATTTAAGCCTATTATTTAAAGACAGGGAAGAGTGGAAAGGAGCCCCAGACTCCTGGGTCCTTCCATCCACCTCCAAGTTTCATTCTCCTGCCTGTAGCAAGGAGAAAAGCTCCTGTCTTCCTGTCCCCTGGACTGGGAGGTAGATAGGTAAATACCAAGTATTAATTCCTGTAACTGGTGGGCACTGGGAAGAGATGCAGTGAACCCCCGACCCTGAGGGTACCCAGCTTGGGGCCCTTGGAAGCATCAGGAAGTCTCCTAAGTGGGAGACAATACAGCCCTGTTTAATATTTAAACAACAGTGTTCCCCGGCTGGGTCTTCGTATCTCTCCTTCGCTCTGGCGTCAGCTTGGTGCACACGTGCCAGGTTGGCCAGGCCCTGCTTCCCCTACATCCCCTCCCCACGGGCATGAAGCCAGCGGGGGCAGCCAGAGCTGGGAGGCTTGACCCTGGGGTCCCACAAATTTGTTGGGGAATCTAGTTTTTCGTTGTAAGATTTTTTTCGGGTGTTTTGACACCCATGGGGAGCCCAGGCATCACTGACATCTCGTTTTACTGGATGCCCTATAGAGACACCCACAGGCTGGTGACGCCTGCCCCCCCCCGCCCCCCTCCGGAGTCAGGACTCTGACTCCTTTTAGGGCTGGGCAGATTGGGCAGATGGTCATGTATCTGCCTTGCTTAACGGGGAATGTGGGCAGGAAAAGATCCTGGGAGATTATGTGACGGAGTGTGAGAGGGAAGCTCAACTGTTCACTCTCCACCTTTGCCCCTACTTTCTCGTTGTAGCCAAACTTCGCGATAATAAAGTGTTTACCTCCAGTAAATGTCCTTCCTCTTTCTTGAGTCCAGCTGGTGCCTGGCCAGGGGTTGGAGGGCGGGGAGTTGAACAATGGTCAAAGGCAGGGGGAGGGGAAGAGGAGGTGCAGGGAGGACGGGGGCAGTCCTCTGTCTCACCAACATTCATTCCTTTAGCGTGCATTTACCTTGCACCTACTCTGTGCAGACACTGGGCTAAGTGCTAGGGACATGGCAGTGACAAGGCGGGCATGTCCTGCCCTCACGGAGCCACAGCTTAGTGGGGAAGACGGAAGGCAGATGGGCACCATACCAGGAGAGGAGAGGGTGTGTGGGGGGTAGCGGGGAGAGCTGCAGGCCAGACACGGGCCGACGCCGGCCTGAAGCAAGGGAGCCCTGCACAGCTGCACAGGCCGGGCAGGGCACCACCTTCCATGAACTCTAGCCCATCCCCGCTCACACGTGCCCACAAAGAATGCATTAGGAGGTGCCTTGTACAGATTAGGGAGACGCCAAGTCAAGGGGACAACTTGAGTCGCAATTCAAATTCCAGGCTCTGCCCTTCTCTCCCTCACCCAGCTCTGCCTCTGATCTGGCAGGGAGCAGTCTCACGCCAGCCTGTCACTCTACTGCTTGTCTCAGCACTTGGGTTGAAGAGGCTGAGCTCACAGCTGGGGAGCGGGTGCAATGTGGTGCCTACAGGGGCTGCTCACACCACACATTCGAGGCACACGTCTGTGCCCTCAGCTCAGGACGTGTGTGTGGTTCCCAGGTGCCTCCACCAGACCTGCGGAGCCTAGCCAGCCAGTGCCCAGTCCCCCTTCAGGTCTTCCCCACGCTCATCACCTCATTTCCCTTCCCCATGTGGCTCCCTGGAAAGCCGGGTCTGGCTGAGGCAGGCTGGAGTTCCCAGCTGTGCGGCTCAGCGTCCTCCCTCCGGGGGCGGCCCTGAAGAAATCAGCCTTGGAGGTGGGAGCAGGCACGGCAGGGTTAAACGGAGCTCCTGCCCCTGCTCTCCCCAGCGCTCTTCTGGTGGACAGATCAATCTCTGGGCTCGTAAGACTCTGGGTGGGACTGGGCCAAGAAGAACAGGACAGCCTACCCCTACCCCGTGGGGCTCTTCGCCAAAACCTCACCCTTTGCAAAGTAAGTCTGACTTTGGGGGTCAGGAGTAGGCAGCGGCTGGTGTTGACTCATTATCACACAGCCAGGGTCTGAGGAAGGGACACTGCTCCCATCACCCTCCTTGCCCCTGCAAATCCAAATTCTGCGGCCAGGCCTCCTGTACATACCTCTTCCTCCCTCAACCACTGGCCGAGTCTCTCCCCAGCCACAGCACACAGGATTCCAAGAAGACACCGTTCCCACCCTATCGGACACAGCACTGACAGCACTTAGCAAGGGAGCTACAGGATCTTTATTTACAAGTGAGCTGAGGGGAATGTCCCTCGTGTATTACAAAATAACAATATACATATATACATACACATACTCGGCACCTACAAAGCTCCTCAGAGGTACATCTACTCTTGGAAGGGGGCAGGGCGCCGGGAGGGAGTGTGGTGTGGTGACATGGCCTGGAGCTGAGGAATCAGGCGGCTCACTCTCTTCAGGTACGGGCAGTGGGGACAAGAAGTTATGAAAGAACGAGACCAAGAGACATCCAAAAGGTCAGAAGTCAGGGAGAGGGGAAAGACCTGGAAACTTACAAGAGGCTATTACGTCATGTGGATATGAGCAATGATGTCTCATCTTTCTTCACTGTTCCCTTTCGAGGCGCCTGGGACTGGGGCCTTCCCAGAGGGCCCCTGCGGCCCCTCCAAGCCCGTCAGAGTGCAGCAATGGCTTTGGCAGCCACCTGGCGGCCCAGGGGCAGGCTGAGGTCCGTGATGGCCAGAACCACCTTGGGGCTGGACATGGCTGACACCTTTACCAATTCCGATACCTACCAGACAGACAGACAGACAGACAGACAGCTGCTCACTGGAGCTACCTCATGCTGGGTGCAATGTCTCGGGAGGAAAGAGGCCCCCCCACTCTGAGTGCTAGCCACTGAACCCCAAGCTCTGCTGAGACTTGCTGACCCCATGTGATCTAGAAGGTGGGGCCAGCCCCTGCCCCGAGAGGAAGTACTCACGGTGGTGAAGGGCATGAACTGCAGAATGCTGCCTCGGCTGCCCTGCTCTAGGCAGTCCACACACTCCTCCATGAACCACTGCACAAACTGGGTGTGGGGGCCAGCGGTCCGAGAGCCCAGGATGGAGGAGATGAGCAGGAACAGGTTGGCTGTGTGGGATGGGGGAGAAGGAAGAATTCCATGAGAAGGGTCTGAGAAGAGATTAGACTCTGGGAGAAGGGGACCAAAAAGGGAACAGAAAGAAGTGCTAAGAGTGCCCTCCAAACTGGGGATGTAAAAAGTGGAAATGGAAAAGGAAAATTGGGACGAGTCAGGAGAGGCACTAAACGGGAGCCTGGGAGACAGGAGAGCTAGCAAGTAGGGCAGATGGAGGACAGGGGGGTGGGAGGGAATGTGGCCGGGGGCAGAGGGCACCGGGAGGACCCCTTCCAGGTGACGAGGCCTCAGCCCTCGTCAGGAGCGGGGAGGGAGGACTCACCCAGGACTCGGTTCAGTGGGTCTCTCATGTTAACGGTGTGGAGCTGCGAGGCCGACAAGGAGCTGCTCATGGACCGGTCAGCTGTGGGGACAAGTGGAGGCAACACTGAGGAAATGGCTTCAGGCCTTCAAACCGCCTTTCCGGGGAAGACCTCACGCATCAGGTGTGGAGGGTACACAGAGGGGCCCCAAATACAGAGAACCTCGTAAGGAGATGAGAGACAAGAACTAACATTGGTGAGCACCACCAGGCTCTAAGAGCTTATCTGGGGGCTGAACGTGGACTAAGCTGCTTAATCCTCACATTTCCAACTTACAGACAGGAAACCAAGACTCAGATTTGCTAAGTAGCCAAAGGTCATAGGGTTGGTAGGTGGCAGACCCAGCATCTCTCCTCTGTTCAAATGCAGAGCTGGTTCCCTAGTCCCTAAGAGGCCTCAGAAACTTCCAGGCTCAGGAGAAATCTCTTAGAAATAGGAAAAATTAAGTGCCACAGAAGGAGCCCTTAGCAAGCAGAGGTCATGACAGCTGGGAGGTCAGGTGGGGGAGGGGTGCTCTTCAGACAGGAAGAGTGGGAGCAGCCCTGGGTCCCAGCCCACGCCTCAGGGCCTGTTTCAGGGGAAGGAAAGGCAGAGCTGGTGAGTCAACGGCACAGACTCTGCCCAAGGCTGTGAACTCACTGGGGTAGCTTGTTATTCCCTCCACCTTGTGGTAAGTAAAGGGTGGGGAAGGGACAGTGGTGCCCCAGGCTGGGAGTGGATGGGGCAGAAGAACTTCAACCCTTACGGGGAGACCCACAGCAACCTTTGGTTTCTCTGGGGTTAGGAAACTGAGCAGCAGCCCCTAGGGGACAAAATGGGACAAACACTTGCCAGCCCCTCTCTGACCAGCCAGCAAAGATGGAGGCAGTCGGGACTAGCGCAGAACAGCTCAGCAGGGACAGGGACGGAAGCTGCCTGCCCAGCCGTCCGCATACTTACTGGGGCTGGAAAGGACGTTGGCATCGTCCTCATTGGAGCTCAGCAGCCGCATCAGCTTCGAAGGCTGCATGTCGTCCAAGGGGAAGAGGCTGATATAATCCTGGAGGACAGGAGACTCACTATTACCCACTCCTGGATCCCCCAATTTCCCGTTATTGGGCAACAGGACTGGAGCTCAGGTCAGAGTGGGGAAGAGCCACATCCACACAGGCCTCAGTCAGCCATCTCCAGCAGGGCCATCTTCCCTCTGCGTGTCCCTCTCCTCAGCCCCTCCAACAATCCGAGTGAGACCCGCTAGCTGATACGCCTGCAGATGTGTGACCAACAGGCCGCCCGGGGGCAGGGAGCGTGCCTCGCTGTCTCTGCCTGGGAAGGAGCCTCTTACCAGAAGAGGCTCAGGAAACGTCTGCTGAACAAGGGAACAGAGGGGTCCCCTACCTCAATGTCTTCACGGTGTCGCTTCTTTTGGCGGGCGGACGCCTGTCCCTTATGCGAGGAATAGGAACTCAGGGCACACCAGACAGCCAACCTGGCAAACGGTTCCGGGAAAAGAGGTAAAATTAGAGGGGCTTCCAAGGGGGTCTCTGTGCCCATGGTGATCTGGCCCCATCTGCCAGGGCCTCCCCACCACCCAGCTTCCCTGGGTGACCCCAGGGAAGGGTGCCCGCCTCAGGGCTGTGGGGATTTGAGGCTCTGCAGAGACTCCTACTTGGCGAGAGCAGTGCCAGGGGGGTCCATGAGGCTGTGCCACTTGGAGGAGTCAGTGAGCAGGCCAGGCAGGATGTGGCCCAGCAGAACCAGCGTCACCTGCTGCATGTCCAGACAGAAGATGGAATAGAGCAGCTCCACTGCCCGCAGCGTGTGTTCCTTCCGTGTCTCCTTTAAGAGCTCCTAGATAGGCAGGTGAGGGGGTGTTTAGGAGCCGAGGGCCCAGAATGTGGGGCTCTGACATTCCTGCCACTCCAGCCCATCTCCCTGGGAGCGCACGGGGAGCTCCAGCCGCTGCTCCGTCCCTCCTTCTGCCTCTGGTCAGAGCTACCTGAGGAGACAGCTCCCCTCAGAATCCAGGAGCACTCTCCAGGAGAGGACCAGCCTCTGTATTCCAAGGAATCTTCTCGCAGCATTTAAGAGGCCTCTGAGAGAGGCCAGGCTGACCAAGCTGGGTGTGGGGAAGTCAGAGGATGGGACCGAGTTTGATCCTGTCAGGTATTTTCTCAGATGTCTCCTGCAGCCTGAGGAAACCTGCTCCCCTGGCCCATGTATCTGGCCCACACCCACCCCACCCCAACTACCTTAATCAGGTTGTTGCAGAACCAGTAGACGCCTCCCATGTGCAGCAGGGTGTCAAAGATGTGGATGGAGCGACTGTCCACCCATCCCTTCTCCAGCACCTTGGCAAATATGTCCGTCAGCACCTCCCTGATGGGTCGCTTAGGGGGCAGCAGGTTCCAGTAGGGCATCGTGTCCATGCCCGTGGATGGGAACTTGATCTGTGTGGCCGTCTGCTGCAGCACGTCAGCACACATATGCTCCAGGATAGAGCTCATGATCACCACCCTGGGGGGGGGGGGGGGAAGGACCCGAGGCTCAAGCAGCACCGGCTTCAGGAACCAGGGTGGGGAGGGAAAGAAACGCCCAGCCCAGACTTTTCCCACGACTTGGGTTACGGAAATATTCCTGGGGAATTAACCCCATTCTACGCTGAGGGAGGCGACAAGAGGAAGTTGCAACCCCTAGCAGAGCTGACCCTACCAGTCCTGCTCCAGGAAGGACTCTCACCTGCTGGGCACTAAGCCTATTGGGGGGAAGGAGGGGTTCTCCCCCCTCCAGGTTATTCCAACAACATATTCACATTTTCTCTCTCTCCAGCTTCCCCCATCCCCCAGGCCTGGCCCTGCCAATCCTCTGGCAGAAATAAATACAATCACTTCCCTCTGTGCCGAGCGCTTCAGGGGGATCCCGCCCAGCCTTGGCTTCCTCCCAAAGCAAACTGTTACTTCCAGGACAGGAGCCCAAGGGCTGCCCCCACAGGACGCTTCCCGGCCCTTGGTCGCTGGGCAAACGTGAGTGTATATCCAGGAATTTTCTCATGAAGCGTCTTTGACTGTGAATACAGACCTGGGTCTGAGTGCTGATTGTTTCTGGAATGCTAGGTGAGTCGCTATGACTTTCTGAGCCACTTTTTCTACTAGACTGCATAATGGAGGCACAGATTTCCCACTATTCCTCACCCAGGTAGGAGTCAGGGTGCTTAGCATGGCTGATGTCAGAGCAAACCCTCCATTACTTGTGGTGGGGAGGATGATGAGGGAAGAAAGGGGGACAAACAGGAGATGGGATCTCACAGGCCCTCCCCAACCTCACTTCAGCTCCGTTTTCCACTTGTCCCCTGTAAGACATCCTGACGCCTACTCGTGAGTCGCCACTCACGATTTATCAGTTGGTTCATGCCCATGCTCATAGCAGCACTATTCCCAACAGTTAAGAGGTGGTAGACACCCAAGTGTCCATCGACCGACGAATGGATAAGCAAAATATGGCATGTACATATGGCATATTATTCAGCCTTAAAAAGGAAGGAAATTCTGCCATGTGCCACGACATAGATGAACCTTGGGGACATTATGCAAAGTGAAATATGCCACTCACAGAAAGACAAATACTGTATGATTTGTATGATTTTAGGTACCTGGGGTACCTAAAGTAGTCAAATTCATAGAAATAGAAAGTAGAATGATATTACAAGAAGCTAGGGGTAGGGGGAAAAGGGTTAGTTGTTGCTTATTGGATACAGTTTCAGATTTATGAGATGAAAATTCTAGAGATCTGTTTCCTAACAGTGTGAATATACTTAACACTACTGAACTATACACTTAAAAATGATTAAGATGTTAGATTTTATGTGTTTTTTACAATTAAAAAAAAGAGAAAAAGAAAAAAAAGCTTATTGGGTGGGTGAATGAACCAATATCACTGAACTCAACACAGCTGAAGAGAGGTCCTCCAAGACCCCGAAAAGCCAAGGCAGAAAAATGTCATCAAGGATAGCCAGGCAGGGGGTCAGGGGCTGGGCAGACCCAAGGCCTCTAAAATGTACAGATGGGCTCACAGTTCCTAGACAGTGACACTGCGAAGACAATCACTGTTCTTCTGGCAAGCTAGTTCTCCAGAACTTGACCTCTCTCAGGGCAGGAATCATAGCTGTTTGGGTCTGTATTTCTGAGACACAGCAGGTGCTGAATTAGAACACTCCTGGCACAGAGACACACAGAGAATGTTCCTGAGTCAGGGAGTGAACCCGTGAATAAGGAAGTGAGGGAGGAAGTGAGCACCGTGTTTGGGAAGGTAAGAGAAGAGGGGGATATTGGTGACGGGAGGTGCTGACTTCTCACACAGACCTACAGCGTTCCAGAAGGGAGGGGCCGGGTTACTGACCTCTCATTGTAGAACTGCAGGGTGTTCTCACTGTACAGTGGCCCTGCCAGCTGGCGGATCATCTGCAGCGACTTCTCACGCTCGTCCAACCCCAGCATCCGCACGTGGGCCACAAGCCAAGCCACGGCACACACCGCCAGACTGCATACCTTTCCCTTGATATTATCTGTGATTTTCTGAGAGGGGAAAAGGGTGACTAGGGCCACTGGGTCCCCTTCCCTGGCTCCCACTTTCCCCAGCCTCTGCGGGCAGCTGAGTGCAGCGGGTGGAGTCCTGGGAGCCCAAGTGTGATTTTTCCCAAAGTTACCTGGGTGGAAAGGAGTAGCTAAGACTCTGATTACAAGGAAGATCAACATGCAAACATGAGCTCCTGCATTAAGGGTCTTCTTGTTCTTACAAACTATAACAAGCTATCAAAGACTGGCTCTGTATCCCAGGGAAGAGAGATGGCTGCTGACAGGGTGGGCTACCTGGATGGACTCGAAGGCCAGTACCCCATTCTCCCAAGCATTGAGGATTTCCAAGATGGCCGCTGAAATGCTGAGACAGGCTTCGTGCCAATTCATCTGCCTATGAGGGGATGGGAGGGGAGAAAAAGGAGTGGGGGGAGAAAAATCACCACAGGGGAGCGTGGGATGGGCTGAGGGAGAGGGACTTGGAGCTGCCCCCACCGCCACCCTTGCAGTGGGTGCCCAGGCCACTGACACCAGCTTCATCTCCGAGGAGTTGTTGAGCAGGGCCACTAAGGACTCCACTTTGGTAGAGTCGGGCCGAAAGCAGGGGTGGTCGGGGTTCAGGATTTTGCCCTCCTCGGGCATGCAGGTCTGTATCCAGGTCTCAAAGAAGGGCACCTCCGCTCCTGTGCTTGACTCGGACAGAATCACCTGAGAAAGGAAGGGAGAGTCACCAGCTGGGTGGGGAGGGCGTGGCAACCTGCACCTCAGTTTCCTGCCCTGCAGCTTTCTCCCTTCCTGGCCAGAAGAACTGGGGACAAACAGGTGTAGAGAAAGACAAGGGCTATGCTGCCACCTAGTGGTCGGTGTGAATGTGGCACCGAAGGTTAGGGATGTGATGGGGTATCGACTGACTTCTCAGAGTGGGCACCTGATTTCTGCAGCCAGCAGAACCAATGGGCTTGGGAGACTGATGGGGGCGGGGGGGGGGCGAGTAGCCAGTACAGTAGGAGAGCTATGGGTGGTTTCCTTCCTCTTTGCCCCACCCACTTTATGTCCCTAATCCCACCTGCTTTCCTCTCACTCACCTCTGAGCCATAGGTCTGGGCCACGTGGCACAGCATGAGGAAGGAGATGTCAAAGAGCAAGGCTCGAACTGAGGCTGCTTTGGCTGTGAAGGATGAGAAGGCTGACCCCTCAGCTCGGGCAGGGGCCCAAAGCCCTTGCCTGGGTCGGGAGGGAATCAGGACTCACTTCAAGGAAGGTCAGGGACCAAGTGGCTCCTTCAAAGCTCTGAGGCTCAGAATCCTTTTCTTGAGTCTTAACTGGAACATCATCCCTTCCTTGGATTCCTTATACCCTCCTTCCCCACCATACCCAGCCAAAGCATAAGGGGGAGCCAGAGAGACAAAGGGGCGGTTGGGGAAGCATCCTTTTCCCAGCACTACCCTCTTTCCAGCCTCCCCGAAAGCTTCATCAGTCATCGCTGGGGGGAGAACAGAGCCTCCCAGGATGAGAAAAGGCCTCCTTTTCCCTCCCCTGAGCTCTCCCTCCACAGCTCTTTCAGTGCCAAGCGGGCCTGGGATTCTCAGTGTTGACTTACTGCTTTCTTCACTGCCATGTGTCGTGAATTCATTCAAACTGTGGAAGGAATAGAGACGGGTTACACCAACCAGGACATGGGCTGAGCAATAGTTGGGGGGGCGCTACATCCACTCAAAGAGACAGTCACTAGACTGCGAATTACAGGTTAAACTTAAAATGAACACCATTGCTACAGAAAAAAAAAAACTCTTATCTATTTTTAAAATGTCCAAGACCTAGAGAATGGCTTGCTGAATAGAGCAATGTTCTATATATCGAATTCCAGCCAGGTCAACCAAAGAAAAGTCCACAGAATTTGCGCGCCCCTGATTAATAACACGTGGAAATCCTTCCACGCCAACTGTTCAATGCCTTGTTACCTCCTCAAACGCCTCCACTTCATCCTCAGTTGTAGAGAATAAAATGCCAAAGAACTGGCTCTTCCTCCAGGGTCTCCAGCTGGGATGGTCTGCCTTAGCCTGGGCGCCCCAGGGCCTCACCCCTATCCTGCTACCTCCTCCTTCAGATATGCATCCCCAACCCTGGTCAGGAGCTCAGCCTTCCTTACTTGATGAATTTCCGAGCGAAGGACTTAAGCTTCCCAGTGGCGGCGGCTGCAGCCAGCAACAAGTCCAGACTCTTCCCAGACAGCATGTGGCCCAGGACCCCCAGCAGCCCCTCCGGGGACTTGGAGTGGTCTGCATCCATCGTCTGGGGACACGAGAGGAAATCAAGCCCTAAAGCACACTGAAGACCCCCCAGATGCAGCCTAGCCACAGTCTTTCTCTCTGTATGTCTCCAGCCCATAGGCACACCATGGCCTGCAATTTAATCTACATCTCTCTGATTCCAATCTAGAACACAGTTCCTAAAATCTAGCCTTGCTCTCCAATCCCTCCCTATCAACTTCACTGGGATGATGGAGGTGGGGCCGCAGCGGGCTAGGTCAGTACTGTGAGAATGCCCATGTTCTGCATGAGACGACCTAAACGAAAGCACCTACCGCCTGGCTCACAAGTGATACTCAATGAAAACGTTAGTTTTCAGGGGTGGCTTCCCTTGCCTTCCCCCTTTCTCTGCTTCCAAAGCAACTGTATATAAAAGCCAGAAGAGAGGTGTATGGCCTCTGTTTATGTATCTGGAAGTAGAGGGAAAACTGGAAGGAGGGAAGAGATGACCCTGGTGGCAAGGGAAGGGTACACTCACCTTGAGGATATTGGTGACAGTGGGCTCCGCTCGGAGGATCAGCCCAGGATTGGGCTGGATGTTGGCATTTTCTCCTGATTTGGGCTGGGGTGCATGCTCCCGGTCTGCTGCACTGTGGCCGTAAACAGCCAAGAGAAGAGAAGAGGAAGCGAGATAAATTCCTGACACACTCCCTAGTCTAGCCCCAGAAGCAGAGGCACAGAGAAGGTAGGAAGCACATAAGAAGCTTTGGTGTCAGGTGACGCTTATGAAAGTGTATCCAATATTGCAATTGCTTCAATTTGTCATTGGTCATTACATCTACTGTACTTTGAAAGTTCATTTAAGATTGAAGGAAGATTTAGGATTTTGCCTTTGATCACAAAGGAGGCTGAGACTTAAAGCGCAGCACCTAAGAGGGCAAAACCCCGGTCTGCAGAAATCAGTGTCTGATCCTGGTAATCCGTGGCCTGGTCCCAGCCACCCGCAACCCAAACTCTACACAGGAGGGGAGACACCCAGCAGCCTAGTCTGGATATGAGAGGGCGGGCATGACAGCCTGCCAGATCCCCCAGCACAAGTTCCCATCGATTCTTTTCTCTAAAAGTGCCAGGGCCATGTTTAGCCCACTTGGCAGGCCTCTGCTATTTCTTAGCACACGGGTACTGTTCAGTTGTCAGCCAGATTGGTGGAGGGCAGTTATGGGAGCCCGGGAAGTGGGCCCCAGTCCTTGGACCGGCCCAAGGGAGCTCACACTTACCGCTTGGCCATGAGGTTGTTCACACTGGCTTCAGACAAAAGCCCCTGCTTCCTACATTCTTGGAGTAGGAAGTCTGTAAAGTCACAGCTGTGAGGGGAAAAAGATGATGAGGGGACAGGGCGCAGATCAGGGATTCCTGAGGGGCAGGAGCAGTGGGTCCCAGCCCAGTATCCTCCCTCCTTTGGGATAAAGAAGCTTCGGAGTGAGGGAGGGAAGGTAGAGAGGGCAGAGGGGCTCAGGCACTCGGAACTACTGGGCTGTTGCTGCCTGCTCCCGCCAAGGGGAGTGAACGAGGAGACAGAAGAGCAGTAGAAAAGCCCAGAACCCTTTCGGGCAGAGTGAGAAGAGCGAGCAGGGGAGTTCATACTTGCTGCGCTGGTCAGCTTTGTCCAGCAAGGGCGTGAGCTTCAGCAGGAACTCAAAAGCACAGTTGACATCCTCGGTGAAGTCCTGTAAGTGGCCAGAAACTGCCATTTGGCTTCTAGGTTCCCCTCCCCACCCACAGCCTGCAATGCAGGCTCACAAGGACACTCTTCTGGATATAAAAGCCCACAAGTTGGCAGTGCCCACCCACTGGCTTCCAGTCACTAGACTCACAAGTAGGAGGCATCACTGCTCCCTGCATGGCCATGCTGGCCCTGACCGTTTCAGACAACCCTGACTCTGGAGCAGCCTGGCTGCCTCCTGTCTGGAGACGGAATGCGTGTGATGCCAGCAGGTGCTCAGGTACACACACACTTCCCTTCCCCCAGTCACAAACTCGCGCTACTGCCCAGCTAGGGCCTACGTGACCCTTCCCTTGCCCTTGTTTCTCCAGGGCAGAAACAAGAATTCACCCACTCCCGTGCCCCTCCCATCTCATTTCTTCAACTCACCTTGTCCCCATGAGAGTATTTCTTCAATTTCACCAAAACCTGTGGAATCTAGAGGGTGAGGCAGGGGGAAAACAGAAAGCATGAGTTCCTCTCATTCACCCAAACTAATGACATCCCCTCCAACCCCCTGTTCTGGGCAGAGAGATAGGAACACTCTTGTCCCGGAAGGGAAACCATTCTTGGAGCCAAATCAGGAAGCTGACGGGTACCCAAGCACCTGGTGCCCTCAGCCTACAGGACATAGGGACCCCGCTTCAAGACCAGGCCCCACTTCCCTGGCTCCCTTAACTGCCCTCCACCAATCTGGCTGACAGCTGAGCTGAACAGCACCTGTGTGCTAAGAAACAGCAGAGGCCTGCCAAGTGGGCTAAACATGGCCCTGGGACTTTTAGAGAAAATAATCAATGGGAACTCGTGCTAGGGGATCTGGCAGGCTGGGCATGACGCCAGTGGGGAGAAACATGGGGCAGAGGTCCAGGATGTTGTTGCTTTTCCTGAGAACCATTCCATGGGTCTTTGCTGCTTCCATGTCCCAGGTACCTTGAGGAAGGTGAAAGCTGTCCACTTGAGCTCCTCTGTGCCCTCAGGAGACTCGATGAGCCCCACAAGGCAAGCTTTCCAGATCTCCAGGACAAAAAGGGGGGTGGGGATATGCTGTGGGAAGATCCAAGGGTGAGGCGTAAGAGGGGCCCCCATCCCCCCTTCATCTTCTGCAGGCTCCTGGGGACCAGGCTGGGCCTGACACTACAAAGCACAGGTACTTCCCTACTCTAACGTGAGGACCAGGGACGTCAGGTGAGATGGCAGAACCACGCAGGACGGGGATCCACTTTCCACCATGAACAGGAGACACGCTATTTCTCTCAGAAGGACCCGAAGAATCCTCCCTCCTGCCCCCTTGGAGGCCAGCCACCTTGGAGACAGAGAAGCAACTCTGGCCCTCCCACCTGCATGCGTTTCACCATCATCAGCTGTTCCACCAGAGGCTGTGTCTCCCCTGTCAGGTTCATGGTGCCCTCGAGCAGGACCAGCGCGTGGACTGTAGGGAAGCCAGTTTTGTGCGGCTGCTCAGAATGCACAGACAGCATGGTGGGGATGCTGAGGGAACAGACACACAGGGGACAGTGTTTGGTGAGCTAGGAAGAGTTGCAGAGGAGGTGAGAGCAGAATGGTCGGGGCCAGGTGCTACATCATCCCACCCCCACCCATGACCTTTCACCTCTCCCTGGGAGCCGGGTACCTCCTAATGAGTGTGCCACATTGCTCAGCCTGGCTCCGGAGTTGGGCGTTGCTGAGATTGGCCAGGATCTCTCCAAGCTTCAAGAGAGAATGCTCAATGGCTGTCCAGGAGGCTAGCAGAGAAAAGGAAATGCAGGAACATGATGGGAAACAGAGGAGAGGGAGAGACTGGCCCCAAACTCCTGGGCTTTGGCGCCCCCTGGGCCCACAAAACCACGCAGGGAGGCTTCCCCTGAGGGTGACATGGAGGCTGGGGCCTGGGGGCAGCATGCACTGTTTCCAGAAGGAGGGTACATACCAACAGTGGAGCCCCGAGAAACCATTCCCAGAGGCCTGACTTCTAGGGGATGCGTGCAGCGGACTTTAGAGACTAGGTATGTCCTAACACAGGCAGTGGCAGAGGCGGGGGCGGGGAGTGGAGTCCAGTGACTGGAACCGGGAGGCAGCCACACGTCACTTCAGGAGTGGGCCAGCCTTGCCAAGTGGCCATCACTCTCCACCCCAGTCAAGCTGGACTCTACACAGCCTTCCGTGTTCATCCACTCATTGTCTGCTTCTTTGCTCTAGCTGCTCTCCCTCCTGAAATGCCCCTCCTACTCATCCTCACTGCTCCGGCTCTCACTGTCCTTCAAGTCTTGTTCAAGCCCCAGCGCCTTTAATAACTTCCCCAACTGGTCCAGCCCACTGAGCTCTCCTCCCAAATGCCTGACTCATGGTCTATACCGAATGATTTAGCACTTAATTATAAGTCACTTATCCTAGTTACAATTCCAGAGGGTCAAATGATGAATAATGGCACCAACTAGCCCATTAACCTCCATGTAGCATAGGGAAAAAAAACAAAGGTATGACCTGAGATCCATTCAAATTAAGTTAAATATTCATTCATTTTTCAGCCAATAAACATTTGTTAAGTGCTCCAGATAGTTAAGAAACTGTCAACACAGCCCATGTTTACACAGTGGTCACCTTTCTGGATTTTTCATAGGCAATAGAACACATTTTGAGCAGTAATAAGTATATGAATCCTGAAACAAGTTCTTTAACCAGGTCCTGAAGACCTGGGGGTAACCCATTCTAGCATTCTCATTATGGGAGAATGAGAGAGCCTCGGGTGGTCCCCCAAGCCACAGCAAGACTGTGGCTTTCAGGCCCCATGTGCAGAATACCAGGATCTTCCCTCCCATTAGGTGATCTGTCTGATCTCAGGCTCTGGAGGGTTCCAGTATTTAACATCTGCACTTGAGTGAAGAGGTGTACGGCACAGCAGGCCTGACAGCAGACAAGTATAATGTTTAAAGGGACATTTTGGGCAACGCTCAAACACTAGAGTCATGTGTTTCTCAGATGGTCAGTGACGTGGAGAAAACACAAGGATGGCGGTGTGCTTGTCTTGTCCTCTTAATTTCTTCCATGTATATTACATGCTAGTCCTGCTCCCCACTAGCATGTACGCTGGCTGAGGGCAGGGACCCTGCCACATGCTCCTTCGGTAGCCCC
Source organism: Rhinolophus ferrumequinum (assembly GCF_004115265.2). NCBI lineage: Eukaryota > Metazoa > Chordata > Mammalia > Chiroptera > Rhinolophidae > Rhinolophus > Rhinolophus ferrumequinum. The sequence continues at coordinate 36,551,351 of NC_046304.1, forward strand.
CCACCCCCCGCCCCCAGCACCTGGCACAGTGCTGGGCATACAATAATGCTCAGTAAATACCTGTTGGTTGATTGGCTCGGGTGCCACCCTGCCCAAGTCCCTGGGATGTATGCAATGCTTATGGGGAGAAAAAAAAGGAAGTGGGATGATTTCAGATCCTCCTGGAAAGTGGGATGCCATCCTGCCTCTCCCCTCTCAATTAAAGAACCAGCTATGGGAGCACTGGCAGGTGGGGCTCAGGGGAACTAGGGGACATACAGGCCTCCTCTAGTTTGGCGATGTGGAGTAGGGCCCGGTTCTTGGTGCTGCTGAGGGTCTTATCCAGGCGCTGGAGGCACATGGCAAGCTGCTTCTCCCCGGCGGCTGGAGTGCCAGCCTCCAGACTCTCCTGGAGCCGCTCCGCAGAGGCTGCAGTGCAGCGCAGCAGCCAGTGGAGGGCGCTGAGAAGGGCCCGGCACAGCCCGATACACTCCTCGGCTTTGCCGTGACAGCTACCAGGAAAGGATGCAAAATCAGTCTCTGCTCCAATGGCTGAAATCTGACCCACACCAATGATCCCCAGATGCCTGGCACGCCTGGCACGCCCCTACTGGGGAGAAGAGCTGGGAAGCTAGCAAAGACGGGGAAGACAGCCCCATTGCCTTCCACTGGACAAGATTTCAAATGAGCCATTCCAAATCCAGGAGAGGCATTTTTGTTCTCAGGGAATAAGTAGAAGAGGATGGGGATGGATAGGTGCAGATGAACAGGTGGGAAGAAGTGTGGAAACCCCCAGAGTTGGGCTCAGTCTATGTACATGCAGCTTCACCTTTATACTAAGCTAATGATGGGGGTTGTGAGCCCCTCACCCCTGCCGTTACCTCAGTCGGTCACAAAACATGTCCATGATATCCAGCAAAGCCTGGACACACAGGTCCCGGGAAAAGTCATCAAACTGTGGAAAGAACACTGGCGATGCTACGGAAGGCCCAGTCGAGCCCCGGTCTTACACGAGGCAGATGGGACATTCAGGATTCCTGCTCATCTTTCCTCCCACCTCAGATTTCACACCTGGCATCCTTTGAACATTGGAAATTGGCTCCTAACTGCCAGTCCCTACTTCCCAAGATGCCCCTCCCTCCAATGGAAGGCAGTAATGCCAGCCAGAGGCCTTGTGTGCTGCCGCCAGCCTCGGCGGTCACATGATCAGAGCGGTCCAGGACATGGGGCTCCCTGTCACTACCATATCTCTGTCCCCCTGCCCCCCACCTGGCTTGTGAATAGCTATGGTCATACCTTACTGATAGCTGTGAGGACCGAGGAGTAGGACACCATCTAGAGGGAAAGAAGAAAGATAAAGTTCAGACCATTAGTGTCCCCCAGTTAAGAGAAACAAACGCTGACAGTTCAAGTTGCCACAGCTCTCCTAAAATCTCAACCCCCTCCAGTGGCCTTCCTCAACCCATTAAAAGAGAGGCACTAACACTAGACATTGTACCCATTCCTGCTCCTATCAGACTCACCGCCGGTGACATCATAAGCATAAACCCACTGAGAAGATGATTTGGGGGTATCCCCAGGTGCCACGTTTCATGTTCACATGCCACTCATTGTCCACTACACGCAAGGTTTAACTGACTGTCAGTGAGCAGAAGGATGGATAAGAGCTAGGTTATGTTCCTTTACCTCTATAATTTCTATCAAGAGAGATTTTATTTGAACAAGAACTGGAGACCAGCACACATTTCCTGTAATGACTAGGTAGTATCTGCACCTTGAAGTAGGCAGTGCATTTCATTATACACACTCTTACTCATTTCTCAGGACTTATCCTCTAGGACACCTTCTCTGACCAACCCCAACCTCCCACCCAAAGCTGAAATCCTTCCTATGGGCTCCAAGTAATCCCTTTATGCTCATCACTGCACAGCGGGTGCCTGCTGCCCCCACCAAAACCAGGAGCTTCCTGAGGGCGAGAATACTTTTACTCAGTGACCCCCATAAACTTGATGATAATGTCTGTAGAATGAATAAGTAAAAAACACACCTTTAGATCAGTATTTCCCAAAGTAGCTTCCAAAGCTGCACTGTCCAATAAAGACACCACTAGCCACATGTGGCTGTTTAAATTTCAAAGAAATTTAAAATTCAGTTCCTTAGTCATACTAGCCACATTTCAAGCGTTCAATGGCCACATGTGGCTGGTGGCTACTGTATCAGACAGCACAAAGATAGATCATTTCTATCACTGTAGAAAGTTCTACTGGATAATGTTGTTCCAAAGGTTCTTGAAGATATTAAGAAATTTTATAATATTGAATGTCAACTGAAAATAATAAAAAAAATTTTAAAAATGAATTTTACACACACACATATGCACATAGCTTCTGTGTGATATGAATTTGAGAAACTCTGGGATAAATATATATATAAAGAGCTTTCTGCAAAGTAAAGGTTCTTTTAGTAAAGAGCTTTCTTTACTGTAGGACTTTTCTGAACCACAATATACCTGTAGACAATGAGAATCTCTAAGATTACTCTGAAGAAGCAAGCTTTACTTTTCAAACTTACTTGACCAAGGAATCTCATTTAACTAGTATTTCCAAAATACGTTTTGGGAAATTCCACCTAAAGAGTGAGCTTTCTGAGAACAGAAATAATGTTGAATTTATATCTGTTGCTCTAGAACCTAGTCCGGGGCCTAGCTGAAGGTAGGTCCTCCATTTCTATTGTTTTGGGTTAATGAATTCTAGTAACTAACATTCTGAAAAAAATTTATTTAGCTTAAAATAAATTTCTACTAGTAAAACCTATTCATCACCATAAGATTACAGATGTAGTTCAAAAGACATAATTTCGGGCCGGCCCGGTGGCTCAGGCGGTTAGAGCTCCGTGCTCCTAATTCCCAAGGCTGCCGGTTCGATTCCCACATGGGCCAGTGAGCTCTCAACCACAAGGTTGCCAGTTCGATTCCTTGAGTCCTGCAAGGGATGGTGGGCTCCGCCCCCTGCAACTAGCAACGGCAACTGGACCTGGAGCTGAGCTGCGCCCTCCACAACTAAGACTGAAAGGACAACAACTTGACTTGGAAAAAAGTCCTGGAAGTACACACTGTTCCCCATTAAAGTCCTGTTCCCCATCCCCAATAAAATCTTTAAAAAAAAAAAAAAAGACGTAATTTCTCCCGAATGAAATTAAACCCTACAAAGTCTTTTAAGTTGCCATATTTAAAAAATAATAATTATAGCATGCTGATAAAATAGGAGTAATACTATAGAAAACAGTTACAATCATATACTCAAAATCAGTGGCAAGGGCTGGCCTGGTGGCTCAGGTGGTTGGAGCGCGGTGGTCCTAATGCTGAGGTCGCTGGTTTGATTCCCACATGGGCCAGTGAGCTGTGCCCACTACAGCTAAGACTGTGAACAACAGCTCTCCCTGGAGCTGGGCTGCCGTGAGCAGCCGGAGGTTGGCACGAGCTGCGGTGGGCGGCTGTGTGAGTGGCCGGCAGCAGCGTGAATGGCCGGCAGCCGGTGAGAGCTGCCGTGAGCTGCTGCGAGCTGTTGTGAGCGGCCAACGGTCGAGCGACTGCCTCAGCCGGGGGGAGCGCAAGGCTCATAATACCAGTATGGGCTAGGGAGCTGTGTCCTATACAACTAGACTGAGAAATGACGGCTTGAACCGGAGTGGGGGGGGAGGGCGGTGGAAAAAGGGGCGGGGGGAACAGTGGCAAAACACAGCAAAATGAAAAAGCAGGACACAATGACAGAAACTGTCAAGATACCTGCCTCGTGGGTTGTCTTCACCAGAGGAATAGAAACTTCCAAAGATTTAAGAAGAAAGCTAACTAAGTCAGTCTCCATGACCTTCATATGGTGAATTTTAAGTGTATGGCAATGCCCTCCATGTCTAATTTCTCCATCATGTGAACAGACTGCTCTCTGTTCAGACATCTTTAACTAATATTCTTGGGTAAACAGGTGCAAAACACACAGAGGACTTAAATACACAATTAGTGTTTAGTGCCCCTCTCAGCAGGAAACACTATGAGGCCAGTGCTAGTGTCTGACTGTGATCAGAAAGTTGGGAGCCTGCCTGGGCAGGATGACCATAACGTTCCAGGCAAGTGTTTGTTTATTTATAACTGATGTCCCCATAGCAAGAGCTTGGCAGAGAACTGAACCTTGTTGGATACCAACCTGAAGGGGGAGCTGGACGTTCCCACTACAAATTGACCCCAAACTACCAGAAGAGAAACCCGCAATTCTGTATGTTCTAAGGGATGCCGTTACTTACAATGAGTTTATATGGTCTCCAAATTCAGAATTGTGTTCAATTTTTGCTAACAGTATCAATAAAGTACTTCTACTCTAGAGACCTAAAAATACTTTCCACATGGTGAACTGTTTTTTCACAGCAGGATTTAACCTATTTCAGGCTTAATACATCTATCAACGTAGAAGCTCTAAATTACCACCAGTCCAGGACTGGAGACCGTCTGTGTGGCCCACTGCACAGCTGGCCAGCCCAGACTGACCCTGCAGCTGTTCTCTAATCTTCTCTGCTCTTCATGTTCAATACCCCAACTGCTCTTAAGTGCCCTCTACACGCACAGCACTGGACCAAAGAGCCTCTTGACTGTGAAAGAGGAATAAATTACTAATTTTGCATAGCACTTTGTAAGTCACAAAGGTCTTTCATGTGTATTTATTTCTCTCTCACTGTTACTCCAGCCTCTTTCTCCCTCTTGCCATTCCCATCAGTGCTTACATATCTATTTTTAAAGGAACTTCCTGCAGACTCTACATTTCCAATTAACCACCACTTTCTCTCTCCTGCTCTTCAAGGCATAAGAGGTCTCTACACTTATTGTCTTTACCTTCCTACCTTCCATTTGCAATTCAACCCACTTTAATCACTTCTGTCCTTTCCACTGCATGAATCTTCCCGTTAAGCTCACCAACAAACCCGTTGTTAAGCCCCAAGGACATGTCTCAGTTCTGATCTCACTGACCTCCCAGCAGAATCTAACACCAGGAAACCCCTCCTCATTCTTCAGTCCTTCCCTTCCTCCCTGGGCTTTTCTTGATGCCACCCTTTCTTGCTTTTCTACGCTCCTAGCTGACCCCTTCTTTTTAGACTTCTACGTGGAATTCCTTTCCTGTGTGTGATCCTTAAATGTGATTGGCTCCTCAGGAATGTGGCTTGGGTCACTCACTTCCTTGCTCACTCTCCACACTCTCTCTGGGCAATCTCACCCATACCCATAGCTTCAATTATCATCTGACGACTCCTAAATCAAAAGCTCTAGTCTCCTCCTGAATTCAACTGCCTACTGAGTACCTTCTCTTCGATAGTCCACCAGGTACCTTAAACGTAACAAGGCCAAAATCAAACATGTCCTCTCCACCCCTCATCTGCATCCCTACCCTAACAACAGCCCTACTGTGCTCTCACTGGCTCCTTACGATCCTATCAGTCACCGAGTCCTCCAAACCAGAAACCTAGACATTAGCCTGGATTTCTTCCTCTCTCGTGCCTCTCATCCAGTTAATCACCAAATTCTCTCAATGTCACTTCTTAAATTGTTCTTGAATTCATTTTTCCTGCTGCCACTTCCCCAGTCCATGCTAGTATCTATCATCTCTTACCTGAATCACTACAATAGCCTAAACCAGAGGCTGGAAAACTATGGCTTGCAAGCCAAATCTGGCTCATCAGATTTTATAAGTAATTAAAAGTTTTATCAGCACACAGGCATTCCAATTTATTTACATATTTCTATATCTTTTCATGCTATAATGCCACAATAGTGGTGACAGAGACCATATGGCATACAAAGCAGGAAGTATTTACTATCTGGTCCTTTATAGAAAAAATATGCCAGACTAAATGGTCTCCTTGCCTTCTGTCTTACCCTCCTCCAATTCATTCTTCAAACTACAACCAGAGTAATTTTTCTAAAATTAATCCACAAATTCCCCAAATCCACAAAGTCAAGAAAATTCCAATCAAAACAAAAGGATTCAAAGGAACTTAACAAATTGATTCTAAAATTTGTCTGGAAAAGAAAATGCCTGAAAACAGCCAAGAAATTTTTGAAAAATAAAACAACTACAGGAAGACTTGCCTAGCCAGATAGCAAACATACTAGTAAAGTACTGATGTGAAAAAGACAAATATATCAATGAAATATACTAGATTGTCAAGAAATGGACCCTCATCTATTGAAAGAATTTAGGATATGACAAAGAATAGCCTATACAACAAAGGCAGTTGAGCTAACTATCTGTTTGGAAAAATAAATTTGGATCTTTTCCTCAAACGACAATAAATTCTAAATGTATTAGACAAAATAAATATAAAACATAAAAGTGAAGTGTTGGCAGAAATTAGAGAAGAATATATTTTGATCCTTGGAGCAGGCCACCCAATATAGAAGACAAAAGCCATATAGAAAAAAAAAAAAAGTTAAATCTGACAAAAAAAGAATTAAAAGCTCCACATACCAAAAAAATAAAATCACAAAGTTAAAGAAAAGTAACAAAGAAAATTTAAAACATATATAACAGATAAAGATTAGAAGATAGATTATATTAAAAGACACTTAAAAATCAGTAAAAATTCTTTCTTCCCAGGGTGATGAAAATGTTCCAAATTGACTGTGGTGATGGTTGCCCAACTCTGAATATACTAAAGACTAGTGAATCATATACCTTAAATGGATAAACCAAATAGTCCATGATACATATCTCAATAAAGCTGTTACCAAAAAAATAAAGGAAATAATCAAACAATAGAAAAATGGGCAAATTATATACATAAGTAATTCACAGAAGATATGCATATAAAAATATGCTCAACATCACAATCATGGAAATACATAATATAATGTGATGCCATTTTCTGCCTGTCTGGGAAAAAATCTTAAAGGAATCTATCCAGCATTGGCAAAGGTGTGGGGAATACTGTCAAACACTATGGAGGCGGGGTGCAAACTGATGCAATCCTTTGTGGAGGGCACTTTGCAGGATCTGCTACAATTTATTTTATTTTATTTTATTTTTTTTAAGGAGGGCGCAGCTCACAGTGGCCCACGCAGGGATCAAACCGGCAACTTTGGTGCCACCAGCACCACGCTCTAACCAACTAAGTTAACCAGCCACCTCTCTACTACAATTTAATATGTGGGTACTGTTCAAACCAGCAATTCCATTTCTAGGTATCTATCCTAGGGAAATATTCCCAGATATGCAGAGAGGTAAGTATAAGGATGTTCAGTGAAACATGGATTATAAAATAAAAAATTAAAAAAAAACAAAATACAGTACACGTGGAATATTATACCGCAGTTAAAAAGAATAAGGCAGGTAAGTATGTGCTAATATGGAAGCAGAGATGATGCCAAGAAGAAAGAGGAAATACAACTATGTGCCAACTGAGGGACACTACTCAGCAATTTTTAAAAAAGAATGAACTACTGACATACACAACAACACAGATAAAGGTTAAAAACATTGATATTAAACAAAAGAGAAATATACAGAGTATATGATTCCATTTTTATGAAATCCAAAAATAGTCAATATTAATCTAGGGTGATAGAAAACATTTAGTGGTTGTAGGAGAATGGACTAGGAAGGGGTACAAGGAAACTTTCTGGGAGAAAGAAAATGTTCTGTATCTTACGTTGGACGTTAATGACATGGGTATATATATATAATTGCTAAAACTCACTGAATTAATCTTAAGATCGGCACATTTTATTGCATGTTAGATATACATATATACACGCACACATCTGTATGTGTGCGTGTATGTATGTATGTATGTATGTATATATATATATATATATATATATATATCCTGTCACATTATTCCTCCACTTAAAGCCACTTAAATAGGTACTCATTACCCTATTCCAAATTCCTTAGCATCACCCACAGGTCCTTTTTGACCTAGCCTCTATGTCTCTCTAAACCAGTCTCCTTGAAGTGCTAGCCTAGCAGTTATCAAAATATGATCCAGGAACAACCCCTAGCGTCTGTGAAGTTAAAACTATTTTTTAAATACTACTATGATGTTATCTATCTTTTCCACTCTCATTTTCTCACAATTGTACAGTGGAATGTCCCAGAGGCTCCATGCCATGTGATGACGTTATATAACTAAATGTGTCAACAACTGGAATATCTGTATAACTCAGTAATGAATATTTTCCAAATGACCAATTCATAATATTATAAAATCAGGCATGCATGGATAAAAGCAAGAAAGACCAAATGGTAATGTAACAGTATAAAAAGTTCACTGATGTGGTTTCATATCACCTGTTAAATTTTAGTGTGATATTAAAGAAGACTGTCCACATTTATCTGAAACGTTTATTAAAATACTCTTCCTTTTTCAAACTAAGTATTTGAGGTGTAAGGCCAGATTTTGTTCATATACTTCAACCAAAACAGCCTACTAGTACAATTGAATGCAGAAGCAGATATGAGAATTTAGCTGTCTTCTATTAGGCCAGACATTCAAGAAATTTGCAAACATGTAAAACGATGTCACTTTCCTCACTGATTTCTTTTTGTTTTGGAAAATATGGTTACTTCTCATTAAAATGTTATTTCTATTAACATGCAATGGGTTTATTTTTTATTAATTTTAAATATATGAATATTTTTTAATTTCTCAGTTTTAATTTCTAAAATGGTAAATATGAATAGATACCACATAAACAAAAGCTCTATGGGAGTCTCAATCATTTTTAAGAGTATAAAAGGTCCTGAGATGTAAACTGCTGCTTTAGCCATACCGAACTATTTCCAGCTCCTAAACAACACCACGTGGTTTTTGTCTCCCAGCCTTTGCATATGCTTTTCTTTCGGCTTTGTATACTCTCATCAATCTGCCTGGCTAACTCCTACTCAACATACATGTCTTGGTTTAAACATCACATCCCCCGATTGCTCAGACTGGATTAGGTGCCCCTCCCACGTACTCCCCCAGTACCCTGTCCTAGCCTATATCATAAGCCCATCCTCTGACTGACTGTTTATTTAGTCTGTATTACTCACTAAATTCTTTCGGTGCTGGTATCAGTTCACAGCCATAACCCCAGGGCCTACAGCACTGTCTGGCACATATAAGCATCCATGAATATTTATTGATAGAATAAGTTCATGTAATATTCATCATAACCAATGAAATATCATTCTTTTCAGGAGAAAACTGAGGCTCAGAGAAGTGGTGTGTTCAAACAAATTCACCTAGAAAGTGTGAGCTAACAATTGTACTCCAAGTCCTTTACCTTTGCCAGAATAGGTGGAGCAGTTTACCTGGGAACTAATGGCATACTTCAGGTAGGACAGGATGAGAGGATTGGGGGAAGGGCCAATCATGGCCTGCTCCAGCAGTGCTTCTGCAAGAGGAATAACAAAGACTGTGTGGTTACAACTTTTCTGGGTTTAGCCCTCCCACCCTTCCTTCCTATTTCACTTGAGACCTGCTAGATTGAGAATGTCCCAGGTGGCTCCTTTGGGAAAGAATTTCTTCATGTTGATTGCCCACTGGTAGTCACTCCATCGCTCCTTCCAGGCTTGCAAAATGGCCTGCTTCAGGTTCACCACCTTCATGATTTCACTCTGAGGAAGCAGGGCCGAAGGCAGTGAGCTCTGAGGTTGGAGAAACCGAACTAGAGAAGAGGAGAGGAGATTCTGAGGGAAAGAAAAGGGGAGGGCAGAGTTAAATGGAACGGTGAAGATACAAGAAAATTTAACGGAGGCAGAGGAACTGAAAAGGAAAAAAGGGTAAGGGAGGTGGTACGATTACTGTTAGGTTCTTCCCTCCTGAACCATCCCTCCTTGAACTGGGGCACTAAGAAAAGGGTGTCAAAGGGGCTTAATACAAAAAGTAAAAAGGATAACAAAGAGTTAAGACAGTTCCACTTGCTTAATTACTCCCTTCGCTCTGGCTGCGTCCCAAAATCTAGATTTTCCAAAATCTAGATTCTCCACCCCCACCCCCATTTCCTCCACCTTCCCCAGCCCTGAAACTATAATTCCCTCTTTCCTTTCATCCACCACCTCCCCAAATTAAGCCTACCGGACAGTCTAGTTCTAGGTCCCAGGTATCGCCATTTTGGCACTTATCAAAGAGCTAATTTTCTATTGGCTGGGAGTAACTAACATGAACCAATAGGAATGCAGCAAGCGACAGGTCACACCACGAGGTCTTCTGGGAATTGTAGTTTCTCGGACTGAGCTAGCGAGCGAGAAAAACAAGGGACTAAGCTAGTCAGCCCACTTGTTCTCTCCTTTAGGAAAGGACACGTAAGAGCTGAGGCATCACAGGGACTCAGGAGGCTGACGGGGGGAGGGTTCTCGAAAGGCCGCTCGCCATCAGGCGTCGCCCAATGACGTCACTGCAGAACCGGCATTTAAATCATATTCTGACACCCTTTCTTTACCCGCTAGTTAGTAGGCACAACAAGGGTGTGGCGTTAGTTTAGCAATACGTTCCCTCTTTCCTGGTCTCTTTTCCTTTCTTTCCTAAACTTCTGGGTCTGCCAGAGTTCTCATTTCCACACCTGTATTCCAGAGGCGACATTGAGGTTCCCTCAGTTACACACACATCACCACTTCTCCCCCAAATCTGGCAGCCCTCCCAGAATCTCCTGGCCCTGCATACTGCTTGAATACAGGGAGAAGTAAAAAGAAAAGTAAGGAGGAAACTAAGGTTAAGGTTATCAAAAATAAGGAAAGTTTGAAAAACGGTGGTAGACAAGAGGGCCTTAGGAGACATGATGACTAAATGTAACTCGTCTCCTGGATGTGATCCTGGAACAGAAAAAGAACATTAGATGAAAACTAAGAAATCTGAATGAATCATGGACATCGGTTAATAATAATGTATCAATGTTGGTTCAACTGTAATAATCGTAATTGTAACAAATGTACCATACTAATGTAAGGTGTTAATAAAAGCGGAAATTGGGTGTGGAGTATGTGGGGACCATCTACTATCTTCAAAGTTTTTCCTTTGTAGCTAAAAACATTCTTTAAAACAATTATTAAAAACAATGTGATGTTTCAACTGTAATTGAAAATGTTAAAAATATACATTTTAAAAATGTGCTGTCTCACTTATCCTATGGAACCATATTGTAGATAATTATGTCCATGGCTTCAGGCATTGGCCCTTCTTGCTCCCTCAGTGAGAAGCCCAAAAGCAAATGCTACCCACTTCTGGTTCCAATGTCTAAGCCTCCCTATTACAGCCCTCATCCCTGCCCTGTGCTGTGAACAGGTTGTCCCTAACATTTACAACCAGGGACAAGAGTAAACAGGCAGGCCCAGCCAGTGTCCTGCCACCCTTATTTTCAGCCCCTCATCCCATGCCCTGAGGAGCTTGATATCCTCCCTAATCCATGAGTCCAAGCTCCCTCGATATTCCCCAACAACCAACCATGTTTTGGCCACCCTTTCAGTGGCAAACTCAGTCCTCGGGGAAATGAATCTGGGAGAGCAGCCCACTCAGGCTCTGGAAACAAACTTGTGACCCTTAGGACAGAGAATAACAATATCTGGGTATCTGGAGCATAGTGTAAACAGGGAGACAAGGACTCCTCTTCTGAAGGGGAAGGTGCAGCTAGAGGAGCGCCAGATCACATCCCCTTAAGGTCATTATTGCCTATGGCCTTTCTCCCTCCCCATACAACCACCCACAGCCCCTCCATGCTGCTCCCTTTTGTGCCCGCCCTAGTGATACCACTGTTTATACAAAACAGCTGCCAAATATGTATAGCCAAAGCTTCCAAAGCAGAAAGGAGGGAGAACCGAGACTCGTTACAACTTCCAAACTACCCCCAGCCACACACACAAGCCGTTTCTCTCTGCAGTCGCACACATACCTGGCCTCCCTTCCTTTCCCAGGCCCCTCTCCCTATCTCTGCCTGCTCCCCTACTCTCATTCCTTTCCTGTTACTGCAGCCCAGGGCTCCCCACCTTCAGCCATTCCTGGATGCTGCAGCTTCTTTCCCGTCCCTCATAGCCAAAACTGTCCCTGTGGGAGAGAAGCTGTCAACTTTGTGACTGCTCCTGACTGAGTGGGTGTGGGGTCCAGTCCACATGGGAGTGGGGAATATTTGGGCCCTGAGGATAGTAATATTCTCAGCTTGAGCCATCACCCTCTGGCCGGAAACCTTCCAGATCTTGGAGGCGGGGAAGCTCCTTCCCACTTCCCAGTGGCAGGGAGGTGGATTTTGTAGTCAGGCTATCTGCGCCCCCCCCTCCCCCCTCACCAGTAGCCCTTTCTCTAAGTTTTGCAGGGTTTCCACAAGGACTCCTTTAGTTCTGGGCAAGGGCTATCTTCAATTTCTCTACTTTATCCTGACTTCTAGTCTGTAAATATCAGAGACAGCCTTTCCATGCACCACCTCTTCCCTCCACACCACAGTAGCTTCTTAGGACCCACAAGCTCTCTGGCTTCCCCACAAGGGTGGGACTCCATGATAATCCTCCAGTGCATGAGAGAAGAGATGCTGATATCCCCTTCGGATGTGCAGGGAAACTCTCCCCAGAAAGTGTCCCTCTCAAAACCCCCTTTCACTCCACTTCCTTTTGCTGTCTGTTTCTTCTCCCTCAGCGCTGGTAGATGCTGAGCTCCCACCTCTGCTCTCTTATCCCTGAGCCCCAACCTCCTCATCATGTTGGCTGGTCTTGCTGGGAAAGGGGTCTGGCTGGAGAAGAGGGGCAGATGGAAGCCAGGCAGGTAGTGACATGGCAACACTGAAAAGTTTCTAGCAGAAAAGGCTAGAATAGGCTTGGGGTGGAGTAAGAGGCTGTGAGGAACAGGGTTTTTGGTACTCAAGGGGTTGGAGACATTCCTTATCTAGGCTAGAAAGAAGTATAAGGACAAGTGGTAAGAGTCTAGATCCAGAAACACTGAAATACTTGGCAAACATATAAGGCACAGAGGGAAACTGAGTCAGTCTCCTCCCCTAATGGAATATTTTCTTTTGGAAGCTTGCCTGGGTCCCCCCACTGTGGGGAGTTAATTGGCAGCAGATGGATGGGGAAAGAGAGTCATTCCCACGCACTCATACAACAGCTGGCTCCAAAGCAGTTCCCTCGCCCCACCAGTCCCTACATCAAAATCCCTGCTTTCTATCTATCTGGGGGAGGGAGGGAGGATGGGGGAGAGACCTACATGGTGGCCCCAACTCAGGAACAGCCCTGCATCCCCTACAGTTTCCTATCTCTGTCTTCCCACTGACCTCACAAGAAGTCAAGAAAAAGACCAGCCAGAACAGTAAAAGGCAGAATTTGAACCATCCTTGGAGTAGTTTTCTAACACCCTGAAGGACACCTTCCCTCTCCATACTCCCAGCGCAGAGAAAAGAGATACTATGATCCTTAGGCCTGGACAGTGGCAGAGAAGGAGGCCAGCCTGCCATTCCTTCGCATTGCCCCTCCCACCAGGTCCTGAGAGCCACTCTATACTCTTGGCCTCCATACCAGCCTGGCCCACGTGTCCTTTAACTGGATGGGGAGGGCTGCGGTATGGTAAGACCCAAACTCTACGGTAAAGAAGATAGTCCCTTACCTCCTCCCTCCTCTCTCCTCTTGGCAAAGGCTGGATGAGCAGGTTCTGTGTGGGAGTGAAACCAGAAGCTGGGAACTTTAGGGGATCCAATACCTGGCACATATTAAATGCTCAAAAAAAAAAAAAGTGTCAAATGAATGAATAAAAGCAGGAGAAATCCTGAAAGACGTCATGGAGAAGGTGTCAACTTTTCCCACTTCTTGCCTCAGCTACCAAAAGCCAGGCTCAGCCTGGCCTGAGTCCCTTACCTGGCTCCCTTTTTTGTGACCCATAACCAGGGTATCTGATAGGATAAAGATGATTGATGAGAGGGCATTAAAGTGTCTACTTTACTTTTAGCAGTGCAACTATTTGCTAATTCCCCAGGCTGTCTCTCATCTCTGCCAGCCACTTGATCCCTAGCTCCCATAAACTGTCCCCTCTTTCTTTCCTTTATTTCCACCATCTTTTCTTGATTGAGAGATCACTAAGGGGGAAGAAACACCTGGGTTTTAAATTCTCTTAGCTGGCGGTACCTTAGTTTCCTCTGCTGTCTTCCCAGAACTCCCCAATAAGTGGGGCTGTGTCTGCAGAGTCAAGGGGTCTCTGCTGGACAGCTTATCACTTGCTGCCACCATCCAGGAGGTCAAAATGAGTTCAGGGAGTGGAATTGTTGAGGCCCAGGCCACAGAGCTAGTGCCCAGACAGGCTGGTTGAGGGCCTATCCCTTGTTTCCCCAAACTGCCTGGGGCTTCTTGGCAAGAGAGGAGCATGCTGTGTGGGGTCTTGGCTTCAAGGCTTTTGGGGGAAGTTCTTCAGAAAGATATCTAGATCCCTGGTTTCTAGGGGTGGGGCCCTCGAGAAATCTTGGGGTGCTTCCTAGCAACAGTCTGGGAGGGAGAAAAGGAAGAAGGAAGAGAGGGAGGGGCCTGGGCATAGCTGCTCTGATGGGAGCCCAGAGAACAGGCTGTTCCTGCTGCCTCCATGGCAACGAAAATATAAGAGGGAGGGGGCTGCCAAGCATATCCCCTTGGAGGGTCTCTATCCATCCTCACTTGTGCCCCACCTTCCTGTTCTCCCAATAGACAGCCCTGAAGCAGAGGTGGGGGGATGGGAGGAGACAGCCCAGGTGAGGATTTCATGGTAAGGAAAGAAGAGGAGCTGGAGATGAAATGACTCTGAGAAGAGCTAGAAACTTCAAGAATTGGGGCGTAGGTAGGGGTGGAAAGGGCCATGAAACACAGGGACAGGGGCTATAAGCCCGGACCTGGGCTGGGACCTGGCATCTGGCCAAATGTCTACTTTAGAGGCAGTGTGCCCTTCACTTTGCCCTTGCCCAGGTCTGTTAGCAGCCCTTATTGGGAGCCAAGGACAGGGAGAGAGGTAAGGAGAAGATAGGAATGGTGAACACTTGTCTTTGAGTTCAAGGTGCCCCACTGTGCCTTTGGGGTAAAAAAAAAAAAAAAAGGTAGATCAGGAGGTATTTCATTTTCTATGGCTCTGGGTCTAGGATTTCAAAAAGTCTCCTTCACCCAGTATCTTTAAGGCCTTTCGTCATAGAGAGATGTGGTAGGGGAAGCCAGAATGGAGGGGAGACAAAACCATAGTACTGTCATCTTCCCTCGGGACTCAGTCACCCTGCCCTAATTAGATGACAGCTAGACCTCTCCATTGCCTCCTGGTTCTGCCTGATTGATGCAGAGCATAAATGTATCCCATGCTTTGGGATTCTCTCCCCCGACTCCTTGGGCTGCCCAATCTCAAGAGACTATTTCCACACAGGGTAGAGCGTGCACCCTGAACGCTGCACACCACAGCTTTGCTCCCCAGGGTTTCAGCGAAACCCGATCACCCAGGAGGTGGTATCAAGGGCAGATAGCTACCCTCAATGCACCTCACACTGCACGCTGCAGCCTTCTGCCCCACGCTGCAGCTGTTGCATGTCCACTGTGAGCCCAGGCCGAACCCACAGGTTCACTGACTGCATGCTGACTCTGCATACTGCAGCCTCCATTCCCTACTGCAGCTGCCACAACTCCACACTGCAGGCTCCCTTCACCCATGGCATACCCCTCATCACCAGCACTCCACTCTGCAGCCCCAGGCTTTCATCCCAGCGATGCTTCTCATCCCCATGATTCCAGCGGGTCCCAAGAGATGCTCCATCCCCTCCCCATGCACGGTAGACCCCAATGCCCCCTGTAAGCGAAGTGGCTGCAACAGAGATGAGGATGCAGGTGGCTGAGACTGAGATGAACCAGGGCAGCCCAACTCAGATAGGCTGTTGGTCAGAAGCCCCACACTTAGCAAGTGATTTTTGTAGAACAGCTCCCCCTTCACATACACACACACACACACACACACACACACACACACACACACACTCCAACAGCAGACTGTGGAAACAGGGCCCAGCCCTGAAAGCCGTGGGAAGGCTGTGGCCCCCGCTGGTAAAACTGGGCTAATGACAGCAGGGGAACCGGCGGGGCCAGAGGGGGTGCTGGGGTAATTAGAGCTCTGCCTGGCGCTCGGAGATCCCGAGATGAAAGGGGCTCTGGCGTCACTGGGATGGTTTTATGTCCATGAGTGCAGGTGTGTGTGTGTGCAATGGGGTGGGTGGGAGCTGGATGGTAGGGGAAGGGCATCCATTTTTATGCAGGCTGCCTTCCTTAAATTGGCCCTGATACCATTTGGATTTTGGTGGGGGTAAACATGGAAGGAAATACCACCTCTGTGAAGCTGAGAGTTGATGGGGTAGAGCAAGTCTTGCCCCCTCCCCAGCCGAGCAAGAGGACCAGATTGTTGAGGAAATGGCTGATGACAGTGAATAAAAAGAGCCTATATTGAAATAGGGTGACATTTGAAAGGGGAGGCAGTGGATCAGGTAATGATGTTAGAAATGAGAGGGGAAGGAAGCGAGTAAATGGCGAGTAATGGCGAGTAAAACTCCAAAAGAATTTAAAACATAGATGATTGAAGTTAAAAGGACCTCAGGGGTCACCTGCCGAACCCTGGTATTTTAAGGTTGAGGAAGCTCTGCCCCCGACAGCAGGGGTGATTTGCTCAAGGTCACACAGTGAGTTACTGGCAGAGAAGAGACCCGAACTCAGAAACAAACTCGAAACCTCCAAGGGTTTGGTATTTAGACTTTCGCCCTACTTATAAGGTGCAGGCGTCTCGTCAATACTCCCTTCTCCATCCCCATGGTGCAAACACCAAAACCTTCCATTCTTCCAGCAACTGAAGACTATTTTTTAAATGACATCTTTTTCAAAATATGTCACCCAGTATCACTCCTGCCGGAGACGCCTGGAGTGGGGAGGGCGAGTCCGAGCTGGGCGGGTGTAGAGGCGGCCGAGGGGCGGCCGGGCGGCTGGCTGGCCGGGGTCCCGGGGCGCGGCGGGGGGCGGGGGGCGCGGGTCGGCGGCGGCAAGGCGGCCTGCAGGGAGCAGCCGCGAGCCGGCCGGGCGCGCCGAGCAAGAGCCCCAGCCGGAGCGGGGCGGGGGAGGGAGGAGCCAAGAGCGGCCGCCGCCTCTGCCGGAGGAGCCGCGGGGCCGCCACACTCGCCCCCCGCCCCCCCGCGCTCACTCGCACTCACACCCGGGCGCAGGAGGCGGGCGGCCCGGGCCCCACCGGCCCCCCATGGACGCCCCCGGCACGGGGCGCTGAGACCCCGCGTCGCTCTCCAGCCCTGTCCAGCGCGCCACGCCGAGGTAAGGGGGAGGGAGCGAGGGGGGTATTAATATGCAAATACCTCACGATTGATTATGCAAAGCCACAGGGCTCTCTGGCCAGCTCCCGGCGGGCTGGGGGCGTCCGGGGGGGACCCGCCGCCAACCTTAGCCTGCCCCCGACGCCCCTGAGACCCTGTCACAACCCGGGAGCTTGCAACTTACGCCCTGAGGAAGGGAGGTGTTGCTAGGAGGTCGGTGGGCCCCAGGGTTCGCCGGCGGAGATGGCGTCCAGGCCTCCCCCTCGAGGGCCCGCCCGGCCTCTGTCCGGCCCGTCTGCTGCGCATTCCCGGGCCCGGCCCCGCTGCCGGCCGCCGAGCGCCCCCGCCCGCCGCGCCGCGCCGCGGTTTGTTTACGGTGCGCGGGAGGCCTGCCCCTCAGCCCCCACCCCTAGCCTTCCAGGCCGAGGCCGAGTGGCCTTTGCAAAGCTGCCTCCAGCTGCGGAGGGCAGTACGTGTGGCGTGGGGAGTGGGCTTGCAAGGGTCCCGGGAGAGGGAAGCCCCCCCCTCCACCCGCCTCCCCAGTTGAGCATGGCTCTCTGGTTGCAACACTCCTAATTGCAAAAAACGCGGCTGGGGGTGGGGTGGAGGTGTGTGTGTGTGTATGTGTGTGTGTTGGGGGGGAGTGTATTTGAGGGTCCCCAGATGATTAGAGTTGCAAGCTAGGGTGGTTGGGGAAGAGAGGGAGGAAGGGACCTGTGTTGTGTGTACCCCCCCTTTTCCCCTCCCCTTGCAACGTGTCTCCTCTGGTGCCCCTTCTCTGTCTGGGGCCCTCCCTTGTCCCGTGTGAAAGAAAGGCCTGGGGAGGGGGGCAGTGATAGGGGCAATGGAGAGAGCCACTGTTTCCAGGGGTGGAGGTCGAAGGAGGGCAGCCAGTGGGATGGTAGCCCACCCCTCAATGATGGCTCTGGCCCCAGGAGGGGGAAGGGATGAAGGGGACTGTTGTCCAAGATGAGAAGGGAAGCAAATGTGACATGCAGACACCAAGATATGCCCACATAGACAGCCACATGCACACCCAGGGACACCCAGGCGTACTCAAGGACAGGAGCTACTGGACACACCCACATGGGAACAAGGGAAGTGGCAGGCTGCTGCTGCACTGGGGAGCTCAGAGGGATGGGACACACCCACGGGAGACCGACCCATGCACATACCTACGCACAGGGTCACACGGAGACGCTGTCACACACAGGGGCAAGGAGGAGTCGCTGTCACCCACACAGAAAAAGTCACTATCGCATGCATACATGAACACAGAGCAATTGCACACCGCCGCACATTACAAAAGACCCTGTCACTCACAGGCACACACGTGCTTGCATGAGCCCAGTCACACAGGCATCAACGCCTGCCGTGACAGTCGCTGTTACTCAGTCAAATGCAAACGTAGTTACACATCAACACATGTATACACAACTTAGCAACAAGTATTTTCCTGGACTTCTACTGTGGATCTCTGAGGTTCTGTATACAACAAAACCCCTGCTCCCAAGGAAATTAAATTTGTGTGAAAAGACTTTCCTGCGTAATGGTGCAAGGCATGCATTTGTGATAATGTTCTCCGTTGCTTGTTATCCCACCCTACTAGATAGTGAGCTTGAGACCTGGCAGAATCACTCCAAGAGTGCTGGATCCCACCCAGAGCCTAGCACAGGAAGTGCTCTGTAAATACTTGTTAATGGATTGACTGTGGGAACTCCGGACACAGGTGCACTGATTTGCACACAGTCCCAGGGACTCAGGTGCAGAAGGTGTTCACAAGGCGCAGGTCCACAGTCACAGGTCCAGGTCGACAGTGGTGTCCAGACAACTCCAGACGCACACCCCTAGATGCACACATAGTCATGGACTTTTTCCCTTAAGTTTCCTTCTGTCTTCTTCCTCCAGGCTCAGCTTTTTTTTTTTTTTTTTAAGGGACAGAGAAACTAGAGCAAAGAGTAGGGGCAGGGGGGTTCCAGAGGGCCGAATCACAGGCCTGAAGCAGTGTCCAGTGACTTCCAGCAGCTGGGATTATCCTGGCTGCTGAGGGAGTGGGTGCTGCAGTCCTTATCCCCACCCTAAAAACAAATGGTGGGGCAGATCTAGCTGCCCCTGCTGGAGTCATTTGTCTGAGCCTTTTCTGGGGGCCTTTCACTCACCCCCAGCTGAGTTCCTGCCTCTCACCCTGAGTCTGGCTCCTTTTCCCACCTCTGCCCTCCTGTCTAAACTTGGAAGCTTTCCTTAGGAGGCCGTATGCTGGTGAGTGTCTGGGTGAGTGATGTGTATTTTTGACTTGGAATTTCTCTCTAACGCTGTCTCTCTGTTGCTCTGTCTTGCTGTGTCTGATTCCCTCTCCTTGTTTCTCTGCCAGACTATAACTCTCACCCTGTCGCTACCCCTGTCTACCCCTGTTCTTGTCTGTTTCTGCCACAACCTCCTTTCTGAGCTGGGAACTGGCAGTGATGTTCTTCATAGTTTTCCGGTTGTTAATACTCAAACCCCGCCCCCCAGTCCCCGCCTGCCCTGTCTCTGGGGTCATCGAGAGGTTGGGGTGGGGGGCGGGGGGCTCAGCTGGCTGTTCAGGACATCCTGCACTTCCTCAGTGCTGCAGCTGCAGGCCAGCAAGTTTTGGGGGCTGGGAAAGGGGGGAAGGGAAAGGGGTCACCAACTGCCCATGCTGACCTCTCAGGCTGGCAGGCTCTGCCAGGAGACACCAGACCAGTGGAAGCTGGATGTGCAGGCCACATCCAACTAGCTCCTAACCAAGCCAGTGAGGAGCTCCCTTCCACACTCACCCACTGGAAGAGAATCACCCCCATGGGCAGTGGCGGGAGTTGGCAGGACCCACAGTGGCCTTTCTCCACACCCCTGGCAGCTGAGACCTACCTCAGAGATGCCCAACAGCTGTGTCCTCTTTGCCCAGCCTCAGAGCCTGCTTCTGAGGGTACAGCTGCCCAGACTATGTGCAGAGCTGAGTGAGGCCCTCTCCTACGAGTGCAGGCTTCAGCCCAGGGCGGCAGAATGAGCAAATCTTCCAGAGAGGGAATCTGAGCAGGGGACACCAAGCATTTCTGGCCATGCTCTCCTCTGGCTATGGCCTGTTTGGGTCAGGAGGCATTGATAGTGATTCTACCATAGAGAATCCATGGGCTGCTACAGAAGGGGAAACTGAAGTTTAGTCACAGGGAACACATAGCTGGATGAAAGACCAAAGTATCATTCCTCTAATAGGTAATGTCCTGTAGTGCATGGTGCATAATAAGCACTTATGCTTACAGTGAGGAAGCTTGTGGGCTAGGGTCCCCTGCATTTCTTGGAGAAGGTTGGTGGAGAATTGGATCTCCTAGACATCACAGGAACAGAAATGAGATGGCAGGTGGGTAGGCATAGTGGGTCCCTAATCTCTACTCACACTTCACATCACCATTTTCTCCCTGACAAGTTTTTGTAACCTGGAGGCCCTCTGACCCTCGCCTTTTAGCTTCTTAAAAAGAGCCTTGGCATCTCAGCCTGGGACACACCTCCCCTCCCAGTTAGGGGCACAGGCATGAATGTTTGGGCATCGTTGCATCTCTGTTGGGACAAGTCTGAGCACTGGGAGTGGGGGAGCAAAATAACAAGGAAAGCATAACCCTTCTTGAGTGTAGAGTACAGCACCCTTCGTCTCTCCTGGGGACCCACCATTTCCAGCTACCTACCATCAACCAATCAACCAAGACCCAGCCCTGGCTGACAGATACTAGATTCTCCACCCATGCATGGAGGGGGCATTAGTGTGAACGGTGGAGGCACGGAGTAAGGACCGATGTGGTGGTGTGTGGTGCCTTGAGATCCAGGGTCTCTGGGTTGCCTCTTTCCTTCTGTGAGTCTGGTGATGACTCCTCTCTCCCCCAAATCCCTTTTTTTTAATTCAGCAACTCTTCTTCAAGGTGCAGCAAGGACAATGGGGGGATGCCCTGTAGTGGGCCACTGGGAGCCAATCTCAACTCTAGTTCTCGTGGCAGCAAAGGTGCTTGGGGGACTTTTGTGCATCTTGGGCAGGGAGGCAAACCTGACCATGGTAGAGAGCACTGGCCGGGAGTTGGAGGCTGGGTGTTTGCCATCCACCAGTTGCTGACTTTGAACCTGAGTTTTCATCATCCAGAGACAGTGATGCCTACCTCACTCAGGAATGGTACATAGCATACCATGGGATGACACCTGTGTTCCATCTGTGTTGCATCCTAGCATGATAAGCAACGCCTGTGGATTCTCCTGCCCTCCCAGGGTCTGGCACACTCTAGGATGGGGATATATACATGCCACCTGGAACCAGAGATACTTCTCAGTCTTTCATGGAGGTGTCTGGGGCTGGTGTGTGTGTGTGTGGGGGGGGGGGAGCATATAATTGTCAGGCATATGGTGTCGCCCGCCCTCCTCCCTGGCAGGGGTGCCAAAGGGGACCTCCCTTTTGTATACCTGTTGTGTGAGGTGCTCAGGAGGGAGAAGTCAGAAGTTCTCTGGGTAGACAAGGGCAGCAAGATGGAACTTATTGGTGCTCAGGAAATGCTATCATTGCCCCCCTACCTTGGGGATGAGCATTCAGTCTAGGGACCAGGGGCTGGGATTGCAGATTAGGGCCAAAGGTACAGCCACACACCCCAGCAGTGGCAAAGAGCAGCGTGACGAGACCAAGCCCCAGGGCACCTCCTCTTCATCCTCTTTTCCTCTTGTGAGGAAGAGATGAGCTCTTGGCTGGCAGAGCCTAGCTGCCTGTTTTCATTTTCTCTTTTACCCAGGCGCGTGGGCGGAGGAAGGGGAACGGGGACCGAGGCTTTGGTGGCTATCTGCGTTTTTTACACATCAGTGAGTGGGAGTGTTGTGCGCGCATCCCTGTGTGCGTGTTTTGTACATGTGTGAGCTGGGGAGGGCTCTGAATCTCTGTGGAACGGTACCCGAAGCCTGCCGCTCTGCGCATGCGCGGTGAATGTGTGTGTCTGCACGTGTCCGTGTGTGTGCCGGAGACTCAGCTGCATTCACTTGCGCGCGTGCGCGTGCGCGCGAGCGTGCGGACACACAAACACACACACACACACACACACTTTTTAATCTCTCTTTCCCCATTCCTTCCCTCCTTTTCCTCTCCCTCTCCCCCCTTCCCCTACCCCCTTCTCTGTTTCTCTCCCTCTCTCTCCCTCTCCCTCCCTCTCCCTCCCTCTCCCTCCCTCTCCCTCCCTCTCCCTCCCTCTCCCTCTCTCTCCCTCTCTCTCCCTCTCTCTCTCTTTCTCTCTCTCTCCCAGTTCTGCTTGGGTGGGTGGGGGCTAGCTTCCACCTCCCTGGGTGCCTAGGAGAACATCCCTGCCTTTCCTTTCCCTCCTGGGCAATACTCCCCAGGGCTTGGGAACAACTCCTCTCTGTGGCCTCCTTCTTCCTCCTTGGAAGAGGGGAGTGGGAAAGGGAGGACCCCAAGCCCTGTGCCCATGATACCATCTGCAGTGAGGGCCTTGGGCCCCGTGACATTCATGCCTCTAGCCTCCAGCTGCCCCAGCGCCCAGCTCCAATTACCCCTGACTGCTGGGGGGAGGGTGGGGAGAATGTGCCATGCCCAGCTTGGGGGTGCTCCTAGCTCTGCCTTCTTGGCTGCTTGGATCTCCCACCTCCATTCTTGAAGGGCATTGGGGCAGGGGACATGAAGTTCTGTGGGTTGGCAGGGAAGGGGCCCGGCATAGGGGATGGAGGTGACCTCTAGACCTGGGCACCCACCTTGATGCCTGACTGGAGCTGGCCTGGGGTGAGAGCAGGGAGAGCAGAGCAGCAGGTGGGTGAGGTTATGTTGGGGGGAGCACAGTCTTTGATGTTAACACTGGGCATCTGGCCCAAGTCAAGGCTGCTGTTTATGTCCTTCTGTTTCTGACCTACAGGGGGAATTTCCTGTTCTATTCTTTTGGGGGAGAGGATTCTTTGTTGATCCAATCTCCCCCTTATGTCACATCCCCCACCCCCATCTCCCATTCTGTAGCCTCCAGGGTCTCACAGTGGCTAGTTCAGACTTAAGGATCACTGCCCTTAAGCTCCAGAATCCCATCTCATGTGTGCCCAGTGAGAGCCCACCAAGGAGTGCTGCCTCCTTGCCCTCCTTCCTTCCCTCCCTGCCTCCTTCCCTCCCTCCTTCCTCCTTGCCATCTTTGCCAAGCTGGTGCCTGTGTCTGTGTACTCCTCTGCCATCTCACACCTGCCAAGTAGTACCTTCCTTTCCGCCTTCACTCCTCTCTTTCCTGGCAGTAGGATAACACTGAGTTGGGTGGGGCAGGCCTGGTCAGTCCATACCCAGGAATAGAACAGGGGGGATCTGGGAAAGGAGAAAGAGGTCCCAACCCCGAGAGGCATCTACCCCTCGGTGTGGGGGCCTGGGTTGCTTCTGCAGCCTCCACCGCCACCAGACTCCCCGGGGCTGTTGGTGCTTGTGGCTGCCCATGGGAGCCCACGCTGGCACAGGCGGCAGTGTCTGCACACAGATGCCTGTGTTTGCCTGTGCATGCCCTTGTATATGTTTGGGCTACAGTGGCCACCTGGGCCTTTTAGCATCACCCTTTTTGGCTCCCATGGTGTGGAGTCAGTGCATCAACGCCAGATCAGTGGGAGTTTGGGGGGGTATCTCCCCCCACCCTAGCAGCAGGCAAAGGGGAAGGGGAGAGGGAGGTGTGAACCTACCCACAGCACTATTAATAGCCCACATGCCAGGCCACCAAGAACCAGCTGTCACCGTGGAAACCATTTCTACTCCCCCCTCCCCCAGCCTCCATGGGGTGGGACTTAGGCAGGGCATAAAGCACCCCCCCACCCATCTTTCTTTGTTACCTTTCTCTCTTTGTCTCCCTCTCCTTCATTTGTCTCTCCTCCCCTGATCTGTCCTCCTCTCTACCTCACCCCTCTCTCCCCATCCCCCACCCCATCTCATTGCTGCCTTTCTTCCTTTCCCTCTATTTCCTAGGCATCCCCGGCTGTACCCCCATCCCTGCCCAGCTCTTTGTTCTTGCCCCTCCTCATCTTTCTTCCCTTCCTTCCCCATCATCCCTTTTACCCCTGTCCTCTTCTTTTTCCCCTTTTCTGGACCCCCTCTATATGAATGTGTCTTTCCTTCTGTGGTGAGCAAGGAGGAGGGCTGGGCTTTCTTTAGAGCATTAAGGACAAAGTTTAAGGGCCCCAGACAGGTGGGGTCAAAGCCAAGAGCAGACACTCAGGAGAGTAGTGTGTATAGAATTGGGGGCTAGATTTTGGGGGCAGAGAGTCCCTTCTGGCAGCCCCAGAAGTCCTTTGGGAAAGTCCCCTGGGTTTGCAGGACTGTGGAGTGGGACAGTCTGGCAGTGGGAACCTGGCATGGTGCCCATGGATGCCGCATTGGGCGCTTGTCTCTGTCCCCCCATTGTAGAAGCACTTAAGCTTAATGAAATGCTTCCCCCTCCATGGGCACCTTGCCCACACTGCTACCCTACTGGTAGCTCTTATCTGACAAAGAGAGAGTGGGTGGCCAGGCCAGCCGACAGGTGGGTCTTTCGGTCCGGCTGTCCAGGCTAGTCTTAGAACCCTATAGCTCCACACGCTCTGCTTCCTTGGGGCAGAGCCTTGCCTCTGCAGGGGATGTGCCAGGAAGGAACTGGGGGAATGGAGCTGGACTCGAGGAGGAGGGGAGCACCCTTCAGGGTGGGCACCCTCGCCCCAGCCCCGTTCCCTGCCAACCTTTCTCTGCCCACAGCTAACACTGGCTCACATGGTATGTGCCTCCCCACATCCTGGGCCCTCTGCTTGCTCTGTGTCATCTCAGAGCTCCAGGTATGTCCCTAGAGAGATGACAAGGAGTCTCTAGGGGTAACAGCTTCTTGCTCAGTGCCAGGTGAGGGTGCCATAAGCAATGAGGGCAGCACCTTGTGCCTCTGCCCACTGCCAGGGGCTCAGTGTAGCTTGGGCTGCACTGACAGGCACCAGGGCACCAGTCAGCTCGGCTCAGAGGTGGAGCAGACAGAGAGCTTTCCCCTCCCTGCCGCGGGCACGTGCAAGCCCTTGGCAGTGCCCAGACACATTTGGAGTTAAGGCTGGGCTGGAGAGGGGGAAGGGAAAATAAACATGGTGGCTTAGGTTGGCACTGCCCCAGGTGTGCCCTGTAGCAACTGGCAGTAGCAGGGGTGAGAGAAAAGGGGGCCCTCCAGAGCTATGGCCCGGGGCAGGCGCTGCCCACGGCATGTGGCTGCTGCCGGTGTTCCCTGGCCGGCCTAGCCCACAACTGCTAATACCCATTCTCACGTACCCTGGCCCTCTTCGCTTGCCCCCAGGGCCTTCTCCCCAGGGCTGCCCCTCTCTCAGCATGCCCACTCCTGTGCCTGCCTCCTCCCTTCCCTGGGGGCGCTTGGGCCTCCGGCTGGCGAGTGGATTTTTCCAGCCTCTGTAAACAAGTGGTGGCAGCATGCCAGGTGGGTAGGAGACAGGCAGGGGCAGCACCGCAGCCAGGGTGTGCCAAGCACCGAGGCACAGCCTGGTTGGGGGTGGGGGGGAAATGGAGACACCCAGAGAGAGAGAGAGAGAGAGACATTCATATGCCTACAGACAGACCCAAGGAAGCCACATCGGGCACAGATAGAAGTGGAAACGGGTGACAGAAAATAGCCCTCTATTGTCCAGCCCAATACCCACGACTGCCCTGGCCCCCTACCCCTCACTGCTCTGGCTTAGGGCAGCAGGCCCCAGTGCCCAATCCCAGGGCATCCCCACCCACTCCTCCTCCTCCCCCCACCTCCACCCCTTAGAGCTGGCTACGCCATTATAAATTTATAACAGGAATTTCTCCACAAGCCAAGAAAAACTTGACCTACTTTCTTGACGGCTCTCTGGGCTAAGGCTCCCTGCTCGCAACCCGCCACCCCCCCCAGTCTCCTGTCCAGCCCCCATTGCCCAGTCCTGGTCTGTGGGGGTACCAGAAACAGAATAGGCCACCCTTCTGTCCTCGTGCCACGTTCCCCACACTGGGGGCTTGCCTGAGTACAGAGGCCCTGTCCCACTGCCCTGCCCTGCCCTGCCCAATGGCCTGACTTATCTCACCGTTCCCCTCCCACCCTGGCTCCTTATCAGTTCCTGGAGGTGGGGTGGGGGGCCCAGGGGTGAGGTCTCTGGTGCAGCAGCCACGTGATGAAAGTTGTGAGTACGGAACTGCACCCTTTGTCCCCCTCGCACATGCCCACACCTGCCTATGTGTGCAGACAGTAAGCCTCAGCTCTGGAGCCTGTGGTCAGACGTACAGTGTGGAGGGAAAGGTGGGCCCAGGTTGGCACTGCCTTGAACCCCAGGTAGCAGAACAAGGCTAGCAGTCAAGCCAAGCTTGAAGGTTTTAATCCCTGAGCCACCTGCTTACTGGCTGTGTGAACTTGAGTGAATGACCAAGCTTTCTGACACTCAGTTTCTCATCTGTAAAGTTCTGCTGCCCACTTCAGAGGGCACATATCTATTTAGTCAGCGTGTGTTAGGTTCCTTTCCCCCTTCCCCTTGCCATCCTGGTGGGTGGTAGCTTAGCTAAACCAACTGGGATATCTGGTCCTCAGACTGGGAAGTGTGATTTGGGACCTTCTACGGACAGCTCTGGAGTCCTTGGGAGACCAGGGTTGGAGAATCGTAACTTGGCCAGCAACAGGGGAGGTTGGCTCCCCATGATTTTCAGTGTGTCTCTCTAGTAAGGTACTCAGATGGGTATTCATGATCCCTGCCCCTCAGGCCCACACCCCACACCCTTCCTTCATGGGTACCCCCCATGCCTGGGCTGAAAACAGCTTGTTTCTAGTCCCCTCTTGCCCTATATCATGATGAGTTGTACAAACACTTGGCTAGATCGGTGGTAACAATAGCTCACATGTAATCGACGCTTGTTACGGGCCAGGCACTTACCTGAATGTCAGGATTAACACATGGTACGTGCATGAGCTCATTCCTTCCCTCCATCCCTTTCCATGGCTCTCCAATCCTGCCTGCTATACCTGCTCATCTGAGGGGTCATCCTGGTCCTCTCCCTGTGCCTGCCCTCCATGCCCACTACCATCTTGTGAACCCCAGGAGCCCAAAATGTTGCCCCCAAAGGACTCCTGTCTATCTACCCCCACCATGGCGCCGCCTTATCCCTGCCTTTCTCCTCTCTCTACAGGGACTTCTGGACAGGACAAGACTCTGAAGCTACTCCCCAAGCCCAGGACCCCTCCCCTCACAGACCCAGCTTTCCCCCCAGTCCTACCACCTGCCACTCCCTGGCCCCTCTCACCGCCTGTCCCCCTTGGGGCATAGGGCATGGTGTGAAAGGCCAAGTGCTGAGGCGGGCACCATGGGTGCTGTGCCCTAGGCCTGGGTGGCGGGGGGTGGGTGGCCTGTGGGCGTGCAGGGGGGGCCAGTGTGCCCACCCTAGTCTCTTGGCGTGCTGGAGGGCATCCTGGATGGAATTGAAGTGAATGGAACAGAAGCCAAGCAAGGTGGAGTGTGGGTCAGACCCAGAGGAGAACAGGTAATAGATCCAGTAACTAGGTCGTGCCAACTCCTAGGCAGCAGGCATGATCACCTGGCTGGGCAAAAGAGAGCTGAGCTTGGGCCTTTAGGGGAATGGGCGCAAGGCCAGCAAGCCTGCTACCTACCTTTGCCCAGGAGATGAGGTCATATTCACATGTGGCAGGGGATTAGGTACCTGGACGGAGAGATGCCCGTTTTGGAGTGAGGAGGTGATATAGAGCAGAGAAGTTACATGCAGCAGGCATGTGGCCCCTCCCTTGACAGTAGTGGGCAGTCTCAAATGCCCCCTATGTCCCCTCAGCCACCCTCACCTGAGCATTTGGCATCCAACAGCCTTGCCATTTGCTTCCTCTCCCTGCCAGCCTCTTCACGTCTGATCACTAGTGTGAGGTCCACAGGCCATGGTGCATGTGACATGACAGTTAATGGCACATGCACCAGTAACTGTCGGTCACAGCCCGCTTTTATATTTGGAAACTTTTGGGAGCCCCACAAGCTCTTCCTTGTTCATAAGCAAGGGCAGGCACTGCCATGGAGCTCCTCCCAGGAAGTGGAAGTGAATGCCAGCTGTGAAGGTTTTACTCACACACGTGGAGGAGGCCTCAGCCCTGCACACATTGCTGGCGATGGACTACCTGTGATGTGCATTGCCCTTGAGGAGCCCAGAGGGTCTCTGCCTCTCCCGTCAACTCCAAGTGGCACAGAGCTCTGGTGTGGTGCCCCTGGAGCTGGGGACAGCCTGTGCATATGGCCAGGAATAGGGTGGGTAGAGGAGGGGGTGCTCTGGGGAGCAGAGTGGCTCTTGCCTAGGAGACCAGATCTTGAGCCAGAGGGCCAAAGGCCTGGCCAGGCAAAGCCCTGGGGCCCGAGACAGGGTCCCTGGAGGGGTGGAGGAAGTGGATGGGGCTGGCAGTTGGGTAGGGCACTGGGGGTTTTCCCCTCAAACCTCACCCCACGGGGGGCTCTGAAAAAGAATATCTGACGTGTCACTGCGTCACCCTCACTGGTAGCCTCTGTACCTCCCTGCCCAGATTTCCGTGGGTCTGGGAGAGTCTGCTCCTAACCGGAGAAAGGCGGGAATCCTGGTTCCTGGTCCCCCAGAGCTGCAGCCCCTCCCCTCCCCCATGTCCCTGCGCCTCCTTGTGGCTGTCCCTGGGATTGCACCTAGAAGCTGTAAATCTTGTAATTGGTGAAGACCGCCAGCACAACTGGGGCTAGGTGGCCCGGAGTTCCCCCACACCCTCCCCTCCTGGAGGTGGGAGGGAGATCTGACCTTCCAACGGTTGTAGAAATCAGACAGGGGTAGTCCCCAGGGGGTGTGGAACACAGAGCTGTCTTTGACTGTGACCCTGGCCAAGGTCACTGTGTCAGTGTGTTGGGAGCTGCATCAGGCTCCAGTGGGAGGGGCCGTGCAACATGCAGGGTGTGGGAAGTTATACAATCTGTGCATGCATGTAGAAAGCTTATGTAACCTGTGTGTGCTGAGGTTATGTAACACGTATGTGGAGAGCTTGACAACATATATGTACAGTGGCTGAAGGTTGCTAATACCTTGCATGGAGGGGCTCAGGGTCCTTGTTTTGATTCCAGTGCAGTGTCACCAGGCACAAGTGGGGCCTCGGTTTGCTGCTCTGTTAAATGGATGCCATGGACAGGGTGATGCTGGAAGTCCCTTCCTGTTTTCATATTCTTGGTTCTAGATTTTAGTTGCTAGGCACTATACAAGGTCCTGTTCACATGATTTCAGTCACTGTGGTTATTTAGCATGTGTGTATGACTTGGAAATCAAGGAACATGTTTACTGAGGGGAGGGGCGTGGTATTATTAGGTGCCTGTCCAGAGCGTTGTGTAACACATGGGTATATTCTAGAGATCATATAACACATTTGAGAATAACCTAAAAGTTACATAGATATGTAGATCCTGGTGCTTATTTACCATGCTTGGGTTCATATTGAAGACTGCGTAGTTATTCATATGCAGTGGTCTTGTGTTGCATATATATGTGTGTGTTTTAAAGGTTATATAGCTTTAAGCATGTCCCGAAGATTCTTTCTGCATGAGTCATGAGTCATGAACTGAAGGCTTAAATATGTGGATATCTTGTGGATTATGGGTATTTAAGGTTCTATAATTCGTGTGTGTGTGTGTGTGTGTGTGTGTGGTGTGTGTTAGGGCCCTAGAACATGCTTGTGTTGCAGCCAAGCCCCTTATCTCTCTTCTTGAAGCTACTAGATAGCTGGACCCTTCTCAGTTTTGTCAGCTGACCTGGGGGTGGGAGGTAGAATGAGGACACAAGACACAGGGAGTTGGGCCTGGGGGCTTATATAAGCCTATTGGATGAGAAGGGGGCTGCCCAAAGACTGCTCTGTGATTCTGCCCACTTTGCCCCCATCCAGTGCCAGGTCACCAGATGGAAAGCGAAAAAGAAAGAACGGCCAATGTTCCCTGAAAACCAGCATGTCAGGTGAGCCTGGCTGCATGTGCCCTTCTTCCCTGCCCTCAAGCCCACGAAACCAGGCCAGGGCTCTTCTGGAGCCTGGGCATGTACCAGCAGCTCCTGTGTCCTGTGGGGAGAGCCTCTGAGAGGGCTTGGGATGGGTTCGTCTGGAGCTGAGATGGGTGATGTGGGCATGCCTCAAGGCCTTGAAGATGGATTAGGTCAGGAAGAGCCTCTTCCCTTCTCTGATGACACTCTTGCCTGAGACCCCCACCCTCACCCTGGAGTCAGGGCCTGTGCTAAACGGCTGCGGGGCTGTGTTCCCCTGAGATGAGCTACTGATATTTGCTTCTCCTTCTCCTGCATCCTCAGATGCAGCAAGAGGAAAGCCTGAATGGGCAGGCAGAAGAACTCTGGGATTCTCCATATTCGTAGGGAAGGGGATGGACAAGATAACCTCTAAGGGGTCTCTAGGATTCTACCCTTCAGGGAGGCTGGGCTAGCGCATGGGTCAGGAAGGAAAAGTTGGGGGATGGAGAAAATGTAGGAGCCTCTCTTCTGGGGGCCCAAGCCATGCCTGCCTCCCTTCCTCCCTCCCAGGGTATATCCCTAGTTACCTGGACAAAGACGAGCAGTGTGTCGTGTGTGGGGACAAGGCAACCGGTTATCACTACCGCTGCATCACTTGTGAGGGCTGCAAGGTATGGACCAGCCAGCTCCTGCCCCTCCCCCACCGCCGGCATTCCCGTCTCACCCCCTGTAAGACCCTCAGTACCTGGCACAACAGATGGCTCTATAGACATGTAACCGAAAGCCCACCTGTTACATCAGCATCATTTTTCTTATTCATTAATTCATTTGTTCATTCATAATCCCTACCCTGCTCCTCATAGGTAAGAAGCCTAATCTCTCTGAGCCGCAGTTTCTTCATCTATAAAAATGGGGATAATATGCTACATAGAGTTGTTGGGAGAATTAAAGGAGATCATTCACACAGAGTAATTAAAACAATGGCAGGCACATAAGAAGTACTCAGTAAACGCCAGCTATCATCCATCCATTCAGCACGTGAAGGGTGTTGCATGTGCCCTGCCCACAAGCTGGCCTACCAGAGAGAGACAGACATCAGTGGAAACCAACATCGGTGTTTTTCAAATGTGGTTCATGGGCTACCTGCAGTACTAGTTCAATGCATAATTCCCAGGCCTCAAGCAGAACCTTTGTGGGGGAGCCCAGGAATCTGCCTTGGAACAAGCTCCCCAGTTGCTTCTCCTGAATCTGAAAGGGTTGAGAACCGATGCTGGTGGGGCACAGTGGGGCCCAGAGGAGAAGAGGATCATGGGCAGAGTCTCCCTGGGCAGAAGGGACAAGGTCATATACTTGGGGGGCTATTGGACTTCAACTTTGGACGTTATCAACCTGCATGGTTTTTTCCAGGATCATGACCTCCTGAAAATGTAAAACCTTCCAAGAAACAGAAATATTTAAAGATATGTTAAGGCTTCAGGTTTTGCTCTGTCTGGGTGTCAACCAAACCAAGACCACCAGGGATTTAGAGTCCTATAGCAGTTTCCCTGGATGTAATACAAACAATGTAACATAGACCAAGGAGCCTCACCCTCAGAGACATCTGAGTCCCAGAGGAGCATCTCAAAAGGACAGAGATGCCTGACCCCTAACGAGTCTGATTGTATAGGTCTAGTGTGAGGCCCAGGCATCTGTCTTTTTGGTAAGCGTTTTGGTGATTTTAATACACCCTAGAGTCTGAGAGCTCAGATCTTGGTGTCCCGTACCTCAGGACCAGTTCTGACTCTGCTGTCCATTTAGCCATTTGGGCAATTTAAGCAACCGAGGTGACTTAGGGCAAATCACGTCTGTCCAAGCTTCAGTTTTCTAGTCAGCGGAATGGAGACGGTATCTTCTACCTCATAGGGTTAACATGAGTGTTAAATGTGATGATGCATCAAAGAAAGGCTTCCAAGTGCCTGGCACGTAGTGTCTGTTCAACATGATATATAGAATTGAAAATTTTCTTTTAAAGCTGCTAGAATTCATACCCACTGCCATATTTAGACTTTTTGACACCCCACCCCAATTTCATGAACTCCAGCACATGGGCAACAGGCAGCATCTATGAGAAGGTTTGGGGGTCAGTGTTGTTTTTAGTCATTTAGCAAGATGGAAAATCAGGGATGAATTGGACTTCCAACGCTACTATTCCTTCAGGCTTCACAGCACCTCATACCATCCCAGGCCCAGATATCCCCACTGCAGTCATCCTCACCTCCAACACCATCCCTACCAAGTCCCCCCACCCCTTAGCAGCCTGAGGAGCTGAGGACGTGTGTTTCTAAGGTCCCAAGTCCTGGCAAAGTCCAGTGATCCTGGGCTTGCTGTGTCAGGAGTCGGCCAGGTTCCCTCACTAATCCCCCACCCCTCAGTGACCTGCATGGTTGGTTCAGGAAGGGGAGCTCATGACCACAACAGGCTTCATCTCCCCCCAACCCCAGGGCTTTTTTCGCCGCACAATCCAGAAGAACCTCCATCCCACCTACTCCTGCAAATATGACAGCTGCTGTGTCATCGACAAGATTACCCGCAACCAGTGCCAGCTGTGCCGCTTTAAGAAGTGCATTGCCGTGGGCATGGCCATGGACTGTAAGGGGATCGTGGGGGGAGTCGGGCCAGGTGACTGTGGTGGGGGGGTAAGTTCAGATAATGGCAGCTCCCTTCCAGGGAACCCTCAGGGCCCACGGGGCACAGTGACAATCCAGGTCAGGCTGATGGAGGAATGAATGTTCAGAATCTTGGTCCCTGCCGCCCTTATCCCTGAGGAAAAGGAAACAGAGGATTCCTCTCTGAGCCCTGCGCACGAGCCCCAGTGCCTTTTACCACTCCAGGCCTTAGAGGGACTTGTTGGGTAGAAGGAAATCCTGAGCACCCCACCCTAGCACAGTGTTCCTGACTATCAGAGAAGACACCCCACTTCTGGGTGGGAGAGGGCTTCTTTCACTGGCTAGGATCGGGTGGCAGGGTCTTCTAATAATTACTATCACCATAGCCCTTTGGCCACAACCTGCCATGCCTCTGAACCACCCCAAAGTGGACTTGATGTCCCAGTGATTTGGAAGTCGCTTAACCTCTCTGGCCCTCAGTTTCCCCAACCTTTACAGTGGGAAGAGTAGTTTCTGAGAGGGTTGTAGAGAATGTCATGCAAAGGGCGTGTGTCTCCCTGTTGTTGACAGTGGTTCTAGATGACTCAAAGCGGGTGGCCAAGCGCAAGCTGATTGAGCAGAACCGGGAGCGGCGACGGAAGGAAGAAATGATCCGATCACTGCAGCAGCGACCAGAGCCCACTCCTGAAGAGTGGGATCTGATCCATGTTGCCACGGAGGCCCATCGCAGCACAAATGCCCAGGGCAGCCATTGGAAGCAGAGGCGGAAATTCCTGGTAAGGAGAGAGGGTTTGGGGGTGAGTGGCAGCCAGGTGCCTCGGAGAGGAGAGCAAGCTCAGGGTCTTGCCTCCACCAGGGAGCCCTCTTAATTTAATCCAAACCAAAGCTGATCCTCTCCACAACTTGGTGGTCTTGGTGACACACCTGTATATGTGTTACTGCTTGCTGTCTGGGTCCTGCCTATTCCATCCAATTGGGAGCTCCGTGAGCACAAGGCCTTGCCTTCCTCGTCGAATTTCTAGTGAACAGGGGCGACCTCTCCTCTTTTTCCTGCCCACAGTGACTGGGAGGAGAGGGTGCGACACAGTCATGTAACAGTATTTTGGGGCACCTACTGGGTGCCAGGCATTGTGTTAGGCCCTGGCAAAACTGAGTGCCAAGTGAACGGTCAGCTTGAGTGTGGATGGTTGCTTGCATATGGTGGGGGAAGGCAGAAAACTTGTCTGGTTCCTAGGGGTGGAACAGTGCGCTATTTGTTAAGAATACAGGCTCAAATACCAAGCAGATGTACGTGTAACGGTCAGTAGTCAGACTGCCTGGGTTTATATCCTGGTTCTACAACTTACTAGTCATGTGACCTTGGGCTTATTAGTCAGCTGCACTATGCCTTAGTTTCCTCATCTGTGAAATGGAGCTAATTATAATATTTTACAGGGTTATGGTAAGGATTAAATGAGATAATACATGTAAAACATATAGCCTAACGCCTGGCCACATATTAAATACTCAATAAATATAGCTTCTATTTTTATGACATTACTTCTACTACCCTTATGGTCATTGTTATTATTAGCAGACGTGGAGCTCTGGCTCTGATCTATTCACTGCCCCAAGGTGAAAGGGATGCCATAGGCCTGGGACATAGCAATCCCAGGTACTGGTGGCCCATCTTCCCCAAACTGCCTTGGAGCTCCCCCTGGTGGGCAGGGAGCCTCAGTGAGAGGTTAGAAGGGGTCTGTAGCCCCTGCTGACCCCCATCTTTCCCTCTAGCCTGATGACATTGGCCAGTCACCCATTGTCTCCATGCCGGACGGAGACAAGGTGGACCTAGAGGCCTTCAGTGAGTTTACCAAGATCATCACCCCGGCCATCACCCGTGTGGTGGACTTTGCCAAAAAACTGCCCATGTTCTCCGAGGTGAGTGACAAATGGGAGGAGAGACATGGTGCCACACTGGAGGGAAACCTGGGGCAGCTTCCCAGGTCACCAAGTCTCAGCACATGCTCATCTGAGTTTCTCTGGGCAAGGAGCAATTCCTTTGGGTTAACAAACAGCGCAGCGCATGTGCTGTCTCCCTCCTCTCTCTCTCTCTGTCTCTCTCTTTGTCTCTCTCCCCTGCCCAACGCCCGCTACCTTACCCTAAGGAACCAGCAAGCGCCCAGTCCCCTGAAGTCTACGTAGCCATCCCAACTCTAAGGCAGCCTGAGAGTTCTCATCTTAAAGAGCACTGACTGGGGACAGGCTGTCATACTAGCTGTGTGACCGTGGCCATGTTGCCTAACTCTCCTGCATCTTGGTTTCCTCATCTGCAGTGGAGATGGAGATAATGAAGGGATAATTGTGAGGTTTTGTGAAATAGGGCCTGTCTGTGGCCCAGTGCAAGTTTAGCTATTTAGAGTACATGTTACTGGCTGAGGCCAATGGTGGCCTCCCAGCTCCCAAGGGACACCCACAGGGGATACTTTTGGAGTGGGGCGTGCTGAGTGTCCCTGTGGCCCTGCCGCTCTGCAGCTGCCTTGTGAAGACCAGATCATCCTCCTGAAGGGGTGCTGCATGGAGATCATGTCCCTGCGGGCGGCTGTCCGCTATGACCCCGAGAGCGACACCCTGACGCTGAGTGGGGAGATGGCTGTCAAGCGGGAGCAGCTCAAGAATGGCGGCCTGGGCGTAGTCTCCGACGCCATCTTTGAATTGGGCAAGTCACTCTCTGCCTTTAACCTGGATGACACAGAAGTGGCTCTACTGCAGGCTGTGCTGCTAATGTCAACAGGTACCTGCTGGGTGGCCAGGAGGGTTATCGGTATCCTCCGTCCTTAATCTTAGTCTCTGCTCGTCAGCTTCTGTGCCCCTCCAAACCCACCACTGTGTCCCACAAGCTTACCTCTGTCATCCAAGCCATCTCCGTCACCCAGGCCCATCCTCTGTCCCCTGTGTCATGCTCTGTCACCCGTCCCCCCTCTGTTCTGTTCCCCAGGCCCATCTCTTGCTTCCCGATCCCTCCTCTGCTCTTTGTCCCATCTTTACTCCATTCTTTGTCTCTGCCCCCATCCCCTCTCTACCCCTATTCCTAATCCACCTCTCTGCCCACCAAACCTCTCCGCCCACAGTCCTGTCCTATCACCAAGCTTCCTCTCTTTGCCCAGGCCCACCTCTCTGTCCCTCTGTCCTCTTTGCTTATCCCTCCGTATCCCCGTCCACATAGTTCCCCTCCCTCACCCCCTCCACATGCCCCCCCCCCACAGTGGATTTTCCTCCCCTCACAGCCCCTCCTCTCTCCCCTCTGTCTCCCTTCACCTGCTCACCCCCAGGCCTCTTTTTTCCCTGCAGACCGCTCAGGCCTGCTGTGTGTGGACAAGATTGAGAAGAGTCAGGAGGCGTACCTGCTGGCGTTCGAGCACTACGTCAACCACCGCAAACACAACATTCCGCACTTCTGGCCCAAGCTGCTGATGAAGGTGACTGACCTCCGCATGATCGGGGCCTGCCACGCCAGCCGCTTCCTCCACATGAAAGTCGAGTGCCCCACCGAACTCTTCCCCCCACTCTTCCTCGAGGTCTTTGAGGATCAGGAAGTCTAAAGCCTCAGGCGGCCAGAGGGTGTGCGGAGCTGGTGGGGAGGAGCCTGGAGAGAAGGGGCAGAGCTGGGGGCTGAGGGAGACCCCCACACCTCTTCTCTCCTTCCTCTCATCCTCGGATAGATTCAGCTCCCACACACACCCCTGCACTAGCCCCTCCCTTCTCAGAACCTCCAGCCCTGGAACAGGGCAAACAAATGAACTTGCTATGAAAAGGACAGTGGGAGGCTCGGGGACCTTGTCCTGCACTTCCCAGGACCCCGTCCTCTAAGAAGATAGGGGAAGGGAGGGAGAACTAAGAGGGGACAAGCCATCTTGACTGTAGGGGAGAGGAATATGGGGTGGGGGAAGATGCCCCCA
The DNA here is from genome assembly GCF_004115265.2 of Rhinolophus ferrumequinum. Classification (NCBI taxonomy): domain Eukaryota; kingdom Metazoa; phylum Chordata; class Mammalia; order Chiroptera; family Rhinolophidae; genus Rhinolophus; species Rhinolophus ferrumequinum. The sequence continues at coordinate 36,588,185 of NC_046304.1, forward strand.
ACTCACCCCCTACACACATACACGGAGAGAGAGAGAGCCCACCCCCCCAGTTCCTTGGCCTAGGTTCCCCCTCCAGGCTAAGGGCCTCTCTGCTTCCCCAGATGCCTGGGTGCAAAGAAGGGCTTGGCTTGGCTCCTCCCTGGAGGTTAAAAATTATAGTCATTCTAACTGCACTTTGGAAACCAGGCAAGGGGAGAAGATAAATGAAGAAAAACTAGATAGAAAAAGAAAAAAAAGAGAGCGCGAGCGATTGATAGAGATGATATTAAATTATTAACTGAAGCTGGCCAGAGGGGAGGACCCCCCCTACCACCCCCATGCACTTTGAGAGCTGCCCCTCTTCCCCCTAAATCAGAGAGAACTGCTCCCCACACCAGGTCCCCAAGGTAGGGCTGCCGATCAGAGCTGTGAGTTAACACAACAGGGTCCTGGCCACCCCCCCCTTGCTCTGCCCGTCCCTCTGTGCCCCTTTGGCACCCCCACCTTCGTACTCCCTCTGCTCTCTGCCACTCGTGCCCGCTGAGTTCCATCTACCTCTCACGCTGGATGCCAGCTGGCCCCTCACCAGCCTGCCCTGCTGCCCGCACAGCTCCCCTTTCAAGTGCCCAGCCCCAGGGGCCTCTCCCTGTCTACCCCCCCACTCCTGCACCTTGGCACCCACACAGGAAAAACTGTGGCTCCAGCTCCCGCCCTCCTCACATCCTGCAGTATTAGCTACAATCCAGATGCTGCTGCACTAGGGGCAAGGGGGCTGTGCGTGAGCTTCTCCCAGAGCCTCCACCCCCTTAGGACTCTGTTTCCCATATGTCTTCTGGGCTCTCTCTGACCTCTGCCCTCCTCCTTCCACACTCCCACTCACTAACCCAGCCTCTGGGTGGGCAGGCCCCAAGGAATGGGGTGCTTTGATCAATGGCACTTAGTTGAAGCCCCAGGGGAAGGGGTGGTTGGTGCTCCTCCTTTTCTCTTTGAAGCTCTTAGGCCAGCCGCCCCTCTTCCCTTGGGACCCTTTTCCCCTCTTCTTTTCTCTAATTCAGGGACTTTGGCTTGAGCCTCCTCCCACCCTTCTGGTGTGGAGTGCTCTGTTGGTCTGCACTTGGGTGAGCTGCCTTCCTCCTCCTCCCTTTGGCTACCATCCATTCTGCAGGGGAGAGGGTCTGCGGAGGTAGCTCTCCCATGGGTGGGGCGAGGGGAGGGTGGGGAGGGACAGAGCAGACCAGAGGGCCCTGGGCTCAGGGCTGCATGTCGGCAGGGATGAATGGGTGGACACAGATGCCCCCGGAAGCCATGGGGAACGGGGCAGGGGCAGGGGAGGGGTGCCAGGGCTTCCTGCGCTTTGCACTATTGGGGCAAACATGTCTTAAGCAGTGGGGAACCTGCCACCCCACCCTAACCCTCAGCCTGCCACAGCCCCCTACCCCCCTATACACACACACACACACACACACACACACACACACACACACACACGAAGGCAATGCTATGCTGCCCATCAGGGCATGTCTTTCCCCCACTGTTCAGGTGTTCTGACAGGTGGGAGGGCCTGGAAGAGCATCCGCTGTCACCTGTGCGTGTGCCTGCCCTGCCCCACTTGGGCTGGTGGGCTGCGCAGGCTGTCTTTGTTCTCCCTCTTTCTCCCTGGGGCACTGATTCCTGTATTCCTCCTGTCCTCTGGGCCAGCCCCTCTTGTACCCTCCTCCTACCCCTGGGGGCCCAGTGGAATTCCTGACCTGTCTGCTGTCTCCCCATCCCTCCGGCCCCAACTCTACCCCTCCAGCCCCATTCTCAGCCATGGTCATGGTGGAGAAAAGGCCTTGAAGAGGCTTGGCCTCTTACAGGCATTTGGGAATCCCCCCAGCCCTCCCCAATCATATGAGCTGTGACCCCCACTCCTCCCTCGACCCCCTCCCCGTCACTCTCAGTGACGTGGGGTGTATGTGTGCGTTTCTCTGCGTGAATGTGTGAGCGAGTACACGTGGTGGGGGAGGAGCTGGGGGGACTCAGGAGTGCCACGAACCTGCTCTAGAGAGGCAGCTGTCCCAGTCCCTGCTTTGGAAGTGGGCGACAGGGCCCTCTCCTGGGGGCCATTGGTGCTAATGAGGGGGATGGCCTTGATGTGGGTGCTGAGCATGCCTCCCCCAGTATTGGCCCGGGGCACTAGGGCAGGCAGGGTGGGGCCGCAGGTGCAGTATTGGTGGGAGGAGTGGCTACTGAGAATCGGATGAGGGGGCCAGGACAGGACAAGGGGGTGCCAGAGCCATGACCACTACCCCGCCCCCACCACCTGCCTCCATCTCAGTATCCCCGTCCCATCACTCATAACACACATACCTCATCCAGCCTCCTCTCTGCTCGGAACTGGGGAGGGTGGGGGTGGAGGAGCCCCCCTACCCCTTCCCCTGGTGGCGGGTCTACAGGGCTGGGAGAGGGCAGGGCGTGTGACAGACACAGTCCATAAGGGGGACAGTAATTCCTGCCCTGGGAACTCCTGGGTTGGGGGAGGGGGACACTTCCCTGGAGGCGCTACTGAATGTATGAGAAGCTGGTGCTGGGGTGGGGGGAGGGGGGTTGTGGCCAGAAACAGGGAAGGAGGTAGGTCCCTTTCCCAGGGAGGGGTGGGGCCAGTAGGGGTGAATTGGGGGGGGCTCCTACTCCTGCCCCACATTGACAATCAGTATGTCTGTTATGTGCGATTTTTCACCCCGTTGTGTTTTTGGGTCAGGATTTTAAAGAAAGATATTTTTATGGTAATTGTTGCTCGTCTATTTTACTATATATTTATGTAATAAATATATGATGAAAATAACCCCCTTGGGCACCCCCCCCCTTAGACTTGCGTGCTGTTTCCCTGTATCCTCCCATCTGCTGGCAGAGTACCCGCCCCACAAACTGACCAGATGGAGAGGTGTGCCCCCAGCCTTGGCAATATTTCCACCCCACCCCCACAACGAGCACACACCACAGAAGCCAGCTCAGCTGTGAACTATTGGATTTGAGACAGAAATAGAACAAATTGGGGGGCTAGGGAATAAGGGGCGGAGAGAATGGTTTAAATAGGGGAGGACGGGAGGTTCAGTGATGGGGGAGGGAGGCAGGTATTTACAAGAAGGCTCGGGGGGCCAGAGGCTCATCTTGGAATATTTTATAACAATATAAATAAGATTCTGGTTTGCTTTTCCTTTTCGTCTCGTAAAGGAGAGAGAAGTGCAGAGTTCGATTCTGTACAAGGGGGCAGCGGCAGAAGGCCGGCCGGGCGGGTCACTGGGCGTCCACCCGGAAGGACAGCAGCTTCTCGGAATGCATGTTGTTCAGGGTCCGCAGGTCCGGCAGCTTGAGCAGCAGCTTGGTGAAGCGGGAAGTCTCCAAGGGCCGGTTCTTCAGCACCAGAGCCCGAAGAGCCCGCAGCAGCGTCTCCTGGAGCTGCTCCACCGAAGCGGAATTCTCCATGCCCGAGCGGTCTGTGGGGAAGACGACAGCAGTGAGGCAGGCTCCCTGAGCTCCTCTGACGAGGAACCGGAGGTCTGCAAGGAGGAGGAGGACGTGGTGGGCAATGCAGCCTCTCCCTGAAACCCCTCAGAAGGCCGGCCGAGGGGGAAGGAGGAGGGGGAGAGCATCACTCCTCCTCCCAGGCCTCTGCCCCAGAGCAGGAGGTGCCTGAGAGCTGGGAGCATGGGCTCAGCAGGGCTGGTCACCTCCCGTCCCACAAGGCCCCTCTCCTTCCCTGAACAGGCCAAACATATCCAGGCTCCCTTGCTTTGTGCTCTGTAGTTCCCTCTGCCTGGATGCCCTTTCCCCCCAATTCCTACCCCGCACCACCCCCACCCGGCAATATCTTAATTGTCCTTTGAGGCCCCACTTAAATGTCACCTCCATGCCCAGCTCCCCAGGCAGAAATAGTTGTTTCCAAAGCCCTTGGTTCATGCTTCTACTGTGACACTTATCTCACTGTTTTATAATTAGTCGGGCATGAGTCTGTCTCCCAAGCTAGACTGTGTCTGAATCATGTCTGTATCCCCAGTGCCCAGCACAGGGCCTGGCATAGAGTAGGTACTCCATAAAAGGTGTGTTGAATTGAACTGCGTCCGCCTCCTCCCCCGGGGTCAGACTCAGGCGAAAGCTTGACCTACCTGCCGAGACAAGCACCACCGCAGTGAAGAGACCCAGCTCCTCCTCGGTAAGCGCCAGGGAGTTGAGCTTCTCGCTGAAGTCGAACATGGCATTGAGAAGGTCTCCCATGCCCATGGCGCCAAGCTCCTGCAGGCTGTAGGTGGTGCGGCTCAGGAACATCACCGTCTGGTCCTTCACGTTGAACAGCGATGCAAAGCGCACCATCAGCACCTAAAGGGACAGTCATCCTGAGTGGGGGTGGCAGGAGCACTTACAATCACCCCTACAGTGTTCTGAAGGGTTTACTGGTGCTGCCTTAGATTTTTCAGTAAACGGTGGGGATAGTTTCCGAATGGGTAACGGTGGTGCTGGAGCGGGGGAGGGAGGGACCGGGTGGTAGGATGGGGAATGTCCCACCGGTTTTGGAATCCAACAGGCGTGAATCTGAGTCTCAACTTTGTCACTACCTGTGACCTTAGGCAAGGCACTTCACCAAAATGAACGTGCTCGGGCCTAGAATGGGGGTAGCAATGTGCCCTATGGTGTTATTTTAAGGCAGTGGGATATGATTAGACCCCAGCTGAGAAGACAAGTCCCAGCCATCCTGAGGCAGGAGTGGGAGGCATTCTGTCCCCTCATCAGTTAGTCTTTAAAGACAAAAATACTGGGCTCCCAAAGCCTTTCAGAGCCCCTGCCTGCCCTAGACACCAACCCCTTCTTCCGGATGCTTCCCAAGGTCAAGAGTAGGGAGCACAAAGAGTCACTCACCTCAAAGGTGCCAGCCTTAAGCAGGGTGACCTGGTCATGCTGAGAAAGATCACGAAAGCCGGGGATGTGCTTGGCAAACTCTACCACCTCCCGCACAGCGGGTGTGAAGCTCATGGAGAAATCTTCCCAGATCTCTTGCACAGTTCGCCCACTGCGTCCTTGGGGATACATGTTCATCGGACATGCCTGGAGGAGAAAGGGATTTGGGGAAGGGAGTTATCAGCTAGGCAATCTCGGATGGGCTCCCCCAGCAGGTCTGGGACCTAGATTCTGCCTCACTGAGGGGCTGTGGCCCTGGAGGATGGGTCTTTCAGGTAAAGTAGCAACAAGGTGCCACGTGGAGATCGGGGATTCCCAAGCAGAGCCCTTGCTGCCCGGCTGAGCATCCTCCTCTGGGAAGAGGATAGCCCCGTGTCAGCCTTCAGGCACACCCAGCTGCCCTAAGCTAAATCCAGTCGTCTGGGCCCCCTGCCCACCTCACCCCTAGTGCCCTCACCAGTAGAATGTTCTTGGAGTTGCCCGGCCGAGGACCATTGGCCGGTGTTTCGCCTTCTGGGGCTGGGTACACGTGGGTGGGGCATAGACGGTGCCCATTACTGTTGGGCTGGTGGCAGCTGTGGTGGGCAGGGCCAGGGGACCAGGCGGGAGGGTAGGAGGAGGGAGTCTGGCATAAACCGTTCAGGGCCTCATTATGACGCTGGGCGGCCATGATGTTGTTGTCATTGGGGACAGGCCGGCAGCCCTGACTTTCCCAGCGATGTGCAGTGGTGGCCGGAGGGCTGCCTGATGCATGGTTGGCATTGAAGTTGCCAGGTGAAGTGCCCAGCTTGTCGTGGGCATAGGTGAAGATCTCTCGGTGGGCCCGGGCCACCTGGGATATCACATCTTCCACTGTGGGCTCAGGACTTGGGGATCGGGGAGGCGTCAGCTGTTGTGGGAACTGGGAAAAGCCCACCAGCGGTGAGGGGGCCGGAGCTGGGGGTGGTGAGGGGCCCATGGGGCCTGGGGTCGGGTGCTGGGTGGGCGAGGTCTCTAGTGGGCACTGGCTGCTCAGTTGGTTGTTGGCCAGGTTCATGGCGCTCTGCATCTCCGCGAGCATCCGCTGCTTCTCTCGTTTGGGGATGCGCCCAAAACGCACAGCTGTGACAGGATGAGAGCAATGTGTCAGGAAGTTCTCATACACACTCACGTGCTTCTCTTCCTTCCTCCTGAAAGGGCAAGAACCTGAAAAGGCTTGGGGTTCCATAGCAAACCTCAAACCAGCAAAGCCACACCCATCAGGGGGTTTTCTAAGTAGGGATTGCGGTAGGAGATGACCAGAGAGACTAATGGGAAAGAAATGTGCGTTTACCAAGATGAAGTATGGGCACCCCCTATGGAAATGAGGCTCCCGGTAGATGTGTCTTCGTTTCGAACTTTTTTTAAAGGTGGGATTAATTCAGACACTTTGGGTTAAAGGAAGAGGGAGGGCGTGGGGATACTTGTGGGCCAACAGTGCTTCCTCACCATCTCGGGACATGCCCACGGAAAGACACTTCTTGAAGCGACACTGCTGGCAGCGGTTGCGATTGATGCGGACGATGGAGCAGTTCTCATTTTTCAGACACCTTTTGTACTGGATGTTCTGCTGGATGCTCCGACGGAAAAAGCCCTGGAAGGCAGGGGCAGCTAGTGAGCACCTCTGTCTCCGCCAGACCTCTGTGTTCTGGGAGGGCGTCACCTGCCCCTGCCCTTTCCCCCAGCCTGCCTCACCTTGCAGCCCTCGCAGGCATGCACGCCATAGTGGAAGCCCGAGGCAACGTCTCCACACACTTTACACAGTAGCACCATGCCATTGAGCTCTGTGGGAAAAGAGGGGCCACGGGTGAGCAGGGGGGCTGTCGGAGGGGCTGGAGATGGAGGTTTTCTGGGCTGGAGATTCTGGGATAACACTGGGGAGCAGCGTCAGTATCTAGGGGGCACCTGCATGACCAGACGACTGGACCGCTGGTGCAGCTCTAGGAGAAATCTCCAAGGCCAGGGTAGGCCCTGGGGGTAACTGTCACATGGACACCAACTCCTAACGTAGGCCTGGCCGCCTTCCTATCCCCCACATCAGCTGGAAATGTACTCACTGGTGATGTTGCTGGTGCTCTTGCTGGGGGACACTCGGCTGCTGTCTTCCAGGGCCACTTGTAGACCCCCTGGGGGGCTCCCATTATAGAAGGAGGACGAGGAGGAGGAAGATGAAGAAGAGGGAGAGCCATCATCACTCAAGCTGGGTGGAATGCTCCCAAAGGAGCGAGCAGGATCCTGGGTGAGGGAGCCAGTGGGTGACGGTGGGAAGTAGGTGGGGCAGCCTTGGGTCAGGGCCTGAAAGCTGCCATTCGAGCTGTCGCTGTACAGGGACTCGGGGCTGGTGCGGCTTGGGGAAGAGCCACTGGAGCCAATGTAGGTGATGACGCCACCTGGCAGGAGAACACAGGGAAGCGGGTGTTAGCCATCATATATCTCTGGTCCTAGGGCACCACTCTGTTCGTCCTCCACCTGCCTCCCCCCAAACACTGTTGGACACTCAGAAGTTAACCATGTAGAACCCTAATCTTAAGAGTCCCCAGGAGAGCCACAATAAGCAACTCCCCAACGCATACTAGATACAGCCAACCAACACCCAGGACCCTTTGCAGGGTACATTCAGCTTCTGCTTTGTCAGGTGTGTCCCTAGAGGTATGACCCCTGTGGGCATCTCACATACGAGTAGATGGCCCCCCTGCCCTGGATGCCTTCCTTGGGAATACTGACTGCAGCTAATGACTGAGTTGTCAGCGGCAGACCTAAGGATGGGATGAGCAGCTGAGACCCATTCATAAGGCCAGTCTTCCAAAATAAACAGCTGCTGATTAACACCAAGAACATTCCAGGGATGAGACCATGGAGGAGCAGCTAGCCAACAGTGAGGAGAGTGGAGGTCTTACAAGAGTAGGATAGTCACATTCCCCCCAATCAAAAGATATATTCTCTGAAGGTACAGAAGATACTGAACCTGCCCAGTCTGGTTCCCCTGGTCTCCAATAGCAGGAGTCAGAGTGGAGTCTCCCTCTCAGTCCAGGAAAGACAACAGTGCAAATTGCAGGAGGTAAACATGAAGGACAAATTGCTCAGCCTACAGCTTTGGAACTCCCCGTCCACATCTCTCAGCCTGGTGACAACGACCTTGGTTCTCTGGCCACTCAGGGACTTTGGCCCTCTGATTACATTGCCAACCAGGTGGCCGTGTTCCCGTGGTATCAGCAGGACAAAAAGGTGACCTGCCTGCCACACCTTTGCCAAGCACCTAGTTTGGCCTGCCATGGGAGGGGTGGGAGAAGGGAGGATCCCAGGACACAACACGTGTGAGCTGACACAGGCCATGTTACCGTGTCTCCAGAGGCACATGTCTTGCTCACCCACTGACACACACTAAGCTGGGCAGGGCAACCCTAAAATAGCTCAAGGTTGGTCAGGGTGAACCTAGCTCCCTGTAAAATAGTTGCACAACAGGATCAGCTCCTACAGTTTCAAGGCTGACATGGGGGGTGGGATATTTATTTGGTGGTAAATGAACTTGACCTAGTTCTCCCATCCCCAAAAGAGGGCTAAGACTCCTCAAAGATACTTCCAACTTGGAAGTAAGGGGCACGCTCAAGAGTCTAGTTCTAGATCTAGAGATATCACTACCAACTTGATTTGTGACCTAGAGGAAATCAACTCCCCTCTCTGGGTCTCAGTTTTCCTTTCTGTGAAACAAAAAAGATGAGACTTAATATCCTTTCATCTATGATTCTGGGATGTGGTTGTTTTGGGGGAAGTCCTTAGGAGGGAAACTGTCGCTTGTTTGTCGGGGTGGGGAGTAAGACTGTTTGCAGGACTAAGGAAAGAGATGCTTGGGGAACAGAAAGAATTTGGAATGTGGAGAAACTGAGTCTAAAGGCAGTACAGTAAATAGGTGCAAACAGAATAAAGAGAAAGGAAGTGAAGAGAAGGGTAGCTAAATGTGAGAGCTCTTTGAGGAGTGTAAACATGAGGCCACGCGAGGTCAGGGATGGCTCCATCTTACTCTGCTTCGGTGATGGGGAGGAGGGGGGACCGGAGCAGGCGGACAGGAAAAGGAGGCAGGCGGGGGCGGTGAGTCAGCCCAGCTTCACCCAGATCTCGGTGGGGCGGGGCGGGAGCGGAGCCCTCAGCAGGCCTCACGTCCCCGCTCCACGTGTGCCTCTTGCACGTGGCTCCCCAACGAGGAACCCCGGAACTCGAGGGCCCGCCCTCTCCGCTTCCCGTCAATCCGGAACAGCAGCCAGCCCCTCCCGGGCCACCGGGTCCTAGGCTGGGCCCCCAACGCAAGTTGGGCCAGGACGACTGAGGGGAGGAGAGAAGGGAACACGCGTTGCCGGGGCGACCGGAGGGCGGAGCTCATTATGTAACGGGGCCGAGAGGCAACGACCAATGAGGTGGCGACCACGGCTTCTGCTGAATGAAAACAAACGCAGCACGTGGGCCCGGCTCTGCAGCCATGTGAGCCCTCTGGGCCGCCCCAGCGCAGTGGGTATCCTCCCTGGGGCCAAGCGCCACTCTCCCAGCTCCTCAAGTGCCGGTTCCTACTGTCACTGAGGATTCCCCAGTGAGATCCGACCCATTCCCCCAGCCCCTCCTGCTTTGGAGTCCGATCACCCCACTGCTCCTCAGGTTCCTTCCAGCCTGCGGAAACTAGAAGAAGAGAAAGAGAGGAAGGAGAAGGCCCTCTTTCCGAAAAGGCCAGGCATGCCACAGCTGCAGGGGGTGGACAGATGGATGCGTTTGGGGGCATTGCTCCAAAACTCCCAGGCCCTCTAAACTATTCACCTCACCATCACATATACCTGCTCTCCATTTCCTGCTGCCCAGGATTCCAGTCTTCAGGCTAAAGAGAGCTTTAGGACTCTGAGGGGTGGTAGTAGAGCGCCTCCGGGCGTATTGCCAGGCCGAACAACCGGCTCTAGAAATCCCTGCCTATGGCCCCCATCACGCTAGAAACTCCCCGCGCCGACGGAGTCCCCAGTCCCTTACAAAGTTCCTCTTGTTCTAAGGCATAGATGGAAGTGAGGAGACAGTGACACAGAAAGGATGACGACAGTAAAGAAATCTCAGTACCTGTGTTGTTGTTGGAGTCCAGGGTCGTCATGTCTTCACAGGCTGAGAGCGGTCATTCAAACTGAACCTTGACACAAACTGGAGGTTGCAATTGCCGCTGTCGCCCCCAGGGCACTGGCTGAGGGTAGGGAGTGGACCCCGCGGCTCCCGATCAGGATCAGAGGTATCCTGCAGCAAGGTCTTGGGATGGCCGGACTGCAGCTCTGCAGAAGGGGAGGACGCTGAGGCAACGGAGGTCTGCTTTGCATGGGAAGAGGAGAGAGAGTGTGGAGGAAAAGGGCCAGGGGGGAATCGGCCTGCAGCAGTTCTAACTAGAAGGTAGCAAGGTAGGTCGGGTCTCTGCAGTGCACCGGGTGCTACTGCCCCACGGCTCCGCAGCGCTGTAGGGTAGCGAATCTGGAGCTCCCGGTGTAAAAGTCCCAGAGGGAGAGAGGTTGCAGTCGGGAAGTAAGTAGGTGATGGGGAAAAACAGGGCACTCAGGCGCAAAGAAGCGAGACGTGTGCCCTGCTACGTTCCCTCGGCAGCAATATTTCACTCTGCCAATCTCAGCCGCCTTTTGCCCCAGCCTTTTTCCCTGGGACAGAAGGCTCTGCGCAGGCGCCAGCAACCCAGGGTTCCCGGGCCGCACGCGGCACTGGAGCAGGTACCATGTGATCCCAGGGAGCGCCTCGTGCCCCAGTGACACACTTTTCCAGCAGCAGGCACGTTGAGCTCCTTGCGCCTGCGTAACGCCAAGGCTGCCGGGATTTGTAGTCCACGGGCAAAGTGGGCAGACTGCGTGTATTTCCCCCTTTCTGCCTCGCAAAAGCTCTTGCTGGGACTGGGGAGGAGCTGAGAACCGGGTGGGTGGGGTGCGCTGAAGAGTCAGGGTGGCGTGTTTGGAAAGCCTGTATGGCAGAGGCATGTGAATTCCTGGGGAGGGACTGGCAAGCTTGGCTGCTCTCTGGGAGATCAAAGCTAACAGGCCTTTTCTGCAAACCTTGCAAACGTGAGGGCTTCACGTGATTGCAGAACTGACCTCGCCTTGAGGTTACTGGTGACACGGGGAGAGAAGACAAGTAGGGGAGGGAGATATCCCCTGAGTCAGTAGCTTAAGCTGAACTTCTGCTACAGGGCCAAATCCTGAGACCAAAAGGAAATGTGACCCCTTTCCCCTTCCAGTCCGCTTAGGGAGAGCAACCCCTAGGGAAATGACTTGCCATGGGGGTGGGGATGCCGCTGGGGACTCCTTGTTTGCTTGTATGACACCACCCCACCCATTGGAGGTGACTTTGCAGTGAGTCATTTCCCTTTGTTTGGGAAATAAAAAGGACAAGGGAGGGGAACTTTATGGTGAAAGTGCTTTGAGGTCCTCAAGTAATGGGGCCAGAGGTGAGGCAGGGGCCTCGGAGCATCGTGACACCCCCCACTCCCACCAACGCCAGTGCCTGAGGGTAGCTGTGGATTCCACAGAAGGTAACTCAGAAGGGAGCACCCAGGGTTAAGATCATCTTAACCTTCCCTCCTTTACTAATGAGGAAAATGCGACTTAGAAGTGACTGGCCCAAAGTCAGACATCCATTGCTAGTTTCATCTGCCCACCCTAAACATCAGGAGATGGGGAGATGAGCAAATGAAACACCGAATAGAGGTTAGGAACAGCCAGCATCACCCTTCAAAGCAGCAATTGCCCCACTGGTAAAAACAGGTCTCAAGTAGAGATCTATCCCATTTGAGAGCTTGGATTATGGGAGAGAGAGAAAAGCCTCTTCTTCAACCAGCCAAGTGAGCCTGGGACACCTGCTGCTTCCGGCTAATTCTTCCTCAATCCTAGTGCTTTTAGGAAGGGTATTTCCCCCCCTTCTCTACTTATTCACAGGCATCTCCTTGGGCAGCATTGCCATCAGTGCCTGAAACATGACAGCCGCCGGAGAGGTAGAGAAAAGAAGGAGTGTGGGCACCAGGGAAGGAGTAAGCTGGGTAGTAAGGAAGTGAGCTGAGAGGACAGTGAGGTTGACTAAAGGGGGGGCAGCTGGGCAACTGGCCTGACCACTGATCCCAGTAGACTTTGACTCCCAATAGAAGACGGGCTCCCTAGAATGGCTGGGACTTTAGCTTTGTTTCCTTTCCCCTAAAAAAAGTGGAAAAGAGAGGGCAGTGGGCTCTTCCTTGTCCTACCCTGGCCTTTTGGCCCAGAGCCTGGGAAGCTGCAGCAGAGCGTGGGAGGGATTGGGAGGGGCTCGGACAAACAAGGAAAGAGGCTTTTCAGGAAAACTTGGTTCAGAACTCAGCCTCCACCTCTTCTCCCTCCTCCCCCTGGGCTCTGGAGAAAAAGCTGGGAGGTGAGCTGCCATGTCTGGTGCTGCATGCTCTCTGTGCCCTTCCTGACTCTCCATGAGAGCCAAAGTCAGAGTCCAGGGATCTGCCAGGGCTGGGCCCAAAATCAGGGCCCTTGGCATGACCTCTAGCTCTCTACCAGCCCCAGCACCACCACTGGCACACTCCCTTTAGTTGCCCTGGATCCTCCCAAGGCCCACAGCTCTGGCTCTTCTGGCGATCCTGCCCACCCCTTGTTCTATTTGCTGGTGTTTATCCCTATAGGGGTAGGTCCAGGGGTCAAGATTCCCTCCCTGAGTTGCAGCAAGTAAGAGGGAGGAGGAAGCAGAGGCAGCTAGAGCTGAAACTCAGTCAGCCTAACTCTTGGCAAGAAGCTAGGTTGTTTTGCAGTCTGTGTGAGGTATGAAGGTGGAGTCTGGGACAGAGAAGGCAAAGAAGGGGGCTTACCTCTGCTCCCTCCTTCTTCTTCACTTCTTAGAGGGCCTTCCTTTTCTCCCTGACAAAGAAGTAACTTAGGGGTCTTCCTTCTACACCTGGAGAGAAGGATACAGAATAATGAAGAGACAGGACTGTCCCTTGGTCCAGAAGCTACTAGTCTATCTGCCCTGCTCCACTCTCTGCCAGCAGCTGCTGGGAGAAGGACAGAGACTGTGGGACCCAGAACCACCAAAGGGAGAGAGAAAAGGCTGAGTTGTCTGGCTTTCTTTTGGGGACCTGGAGTGGAATCTAGCTTTGGCCTCTCTTTGACCTCAACCTTGACCTTAAGACAACAGGTGCATCTCAACCCCACCTCCCACCCCTCCTGCCAGCTGGACATTCCAGTTTACTCCTACACACACACACACACACACACACACACACCATTCCTCCTATAGCCACATTGAGCCCAAGAAGGAACTGGATCCCTAATAAACCGTACTCAGATTGGAACCATGTGGAATGGATACATGTCCAAAACCTGGCACAGCCAGGCCCAGCCCTGGCTCCATGTTGTACACACTTCTGCTCAGATTCCTCAGAGTCTGGGATCCTGGGGACTGACCTCACCATTTAGGGGCAGGGTTAGGTCCTGTGCGAGTGTGTGTGTGTTTGTGTGTGTGTGTGTTTCCAAATATGTCTCTAACTCTCCTGTATTTCTTTAGACAGAGGAGGACGGCAGAGATAGAGAAAGGCAAGGGACTGAGAGCTCTAAGCTCTGGCCAGTGTGTGTGTGTTTGTGATCATATGACTGTGAATGAGAAACCACACATGTGAGTGTGTAAGTGTGAATAGTGTGAATACGTGTGGATGTGTGCGTGTGATCCAAGATCTACTCTCCTTGCCAGTGGGTTGTTCTGGGTAACAGGGCAACGCCTGGGTGGCCTAAATCTTGTGCCAGCATCGACTGACTGATTGACTGATTCACTGACTGAGGGTGGGTCCTTGCTAGTAACCAGGTCAAGCTTCAGTAAGTGCCTTCCCTTCCCCCTCCTTTCTCACCAAGCAAACCACTGCCCAGAGGAAAAACCTGCCTGCCTAGGTGATGCAAACCTGGGATAACCTGGGACAGAAACCCTGGGGATGCCCCAGAATCAGGGAACCAGCCATGTGCCTAGAAGAGACTCATCCCTTTGCCCTCCTAGCTCCTTTTCCTATTCTCTAAAAGGCCAGCTAACTTTCCTGAACCCTCCCAGAGCCTTGATGTCTTGGGAAGGGTAAAAGTCTGAGCTAATTTGTCATTTGGGGGAGATGGAGGCAGAGCAGGTGAGGCATGATTCAGGGCTAGCTTCCATGGATGTGTGTTGCCTCAGATTTTATCTCTACCTCACTACTCCTTTTTCCAAAGAAAGGAAATAATAAATATGTACGAGTATTAAGTACCAACTGTACGTCAGGCACTGTGCTAAGTGCGTTAACACACATTACCTCAGTTAATATCCACAACAAAACTATGCTGTAGGTTTCATTCTTAATTTAGAGATGGGGAATCTGAGACTTAGAGACGTTTATTCACTTGCCCAAGGTGCTTCACAGGCTAGGTGACGCGTCTTGAACCTCTATGTATTTGCATAGCACTTCACTTAAAATTAAGATGTCACATCAAAGGATGGCAGAGTTGATGAAGATTATTGGAGGGGCTAAAGCTCCCCCAGCTATCTCTTAGAACTACCACTACCAAAGACACAGTGAAAATGGCAAATGTTGGGAATTCAACCCCAGGCCTAAGGATAAAACTCTTGCCACCAGCAAGACTGCCCTTCCCGGAGACGTGATTGCTCCTGCTGGAATGTCTGAGCACCAGGCTCATCCTGGTGTTTCCTAAGCAGTGATGGTACTTGGAAGTGAGGTGTGCCCCCAAAAAGAGAAGCCTGAAGCACCCCTGGCTCCTGCCCCCACAGTACCTCAGCTTCCCAGAATCTCTCTTTTAATTCCAACCACATTTCCTCTTCCCTACACTCTTCCCTCCTACATTCCCCTCATCTAGTTGTAAAGGTAGAAGAGGGCCAGAATAGGGTGTGACAAACAAACAAACAAACTTCCACATAGACTGCTACAGAGGTGAGTAACTGAGCAGGCATCTGACCTCCCTTCTCTCCCTGCCTCCCGGACTTTGGGATCTGCAACTGGTCATGAAAGGAAAGGGGCAGGTACCCTGTTTCCCCGAAAATAAGACCTAGCCGGACAATCAGCTCTAATGCATCTTTTGGAGCAAAAATTAATATAAGACCCGGTCTTATTTTACTATAATATAAGACCGGGTCTTATGATATATGACATGATATGATATGATACAGGATCTTATATTAATTTTGGCTCCAAAAGACACATTAGAGCTGATGATCTGGTTAGGTCTTATTTTCAGGGAAACACGGTAGGTCCAGGCCCTTTAAAGAGCCACGGTGCCTCCTTTCAGGAGGTCTTAAGAATGGGTTGGTTCAATGAGTGTGGAAGGCCACCAAGGACAGAGTTGCGTAAAAAGCCCTAAAGAACAACATCCCACTTCCCCATTCACCTGCCTGAGTCATGGATACCTCTAGAAACAGCCCTTTAAAAGCCACCCACCGTCCTGGGCCAATGCTTCTTCAGCAGATTCTTTGGGGAACCTGAAAGAGGGTCCCCCTCTCAGAGCCCAGGATGCCACCCACCTCACAGGATCCAGGAGGTGGCATGGACTGTCCTTGGCAACCCCAGATCACCCTCTTTCTGACATGGGGTTCCTTCTCCTGGGTTAGGGGGTGGTGGCATCCAGCACATGTTATGCCAAGGCCATCCTGCCCAACCTCTGCTATGTTGCTGCTGGAGCCAACTAGTGGTGTCATCTTCCAGGTACCTGCACCTGTCCATTGGCTATCCTTGAGCTTCTGTAGAACTGAGATTCAGGGGAATGTGTGTGTGTGGTGGGTGGGCGGTGCCTGTGTGCCTGCCTGTTTTCACCCCATATCTCAAGCTCTATCTCAAGCCCTCTCCTTATCCAGCATCTCTCCCCAGTCGCTGGGCCTCTGCAGATCTCCATGCAGCTGCCTGGGGAGGCCAGAGGCTCATGACAGTCCTCGTGAGCAGGATGGACCTCAGAGGAGCCTTGGGCTGGTCAGGCATAAGGGGCCGTGTGGAGCTTCTGGGAGGCTTACATAAACACTGGCTAGAATGGGGAGGGAAAGAGGGGGGTGCAATGGGCTGCCCAGGAAAAAAAGCAATCCCAGCTCCACCAGCTCAGCGCTTAGAAAGAAGGAACAAGGATCATTTTCCTCTCATCCCTCTCCCCTGGTCTGCAGCTGTTAGTTGGGCTGGAAAGACTGCAGTATCTTGGGGGAGGGTGGCAGGGGAAGGAGAGAAAGATAAATTTGGGATTCCCCCCCTTCTTCTAAATTGGTGGGGGGAAAAGCAATTTGCCAAAGAGGTTTTCAATGCCACAGGAAGGAGCTTTGGCGTATTAGAATGCACAGTTTGCACCCTGAAGAAAAAAAAATCTGTACTCGTTGCAAAAATGCAGACGTGTGTAGGGGCCCAGCAGAGATTTAAAAAAAAAAAAAAAAAAGCGCTAGCTCTGCAATGCAGGATCTGCAAAGTTTTGGTGCCATGAGGAAATGTGGGTCGTGCTCGCTCATTTCATTTGCTTGTTCCTGCTAACCTACTGTCCGCCTGACTCCAGCACAGTCTCACCTCCCATCAAGAGGCACTGCTGCTCAGAAACAGGGACATGGGCAGAGGGCTGGAGCAGAGGGCTGGAAGTGGGGGGGTCTGGGGTTAGAGTGCGGAGAGAAGGATTCTACAGGCTCTCAGGGCCAGGCGAGTGGAAGGAGACACTTCCATGACGGATGGAGACTGAACTTGTCTTTAGCACCCGAGTTTGTTCTCCAGCTGGGCTGGGGTTAGTGTGAAGTTCTTCCAGATCTCCTCCCCCCTGCTCCCTCCTACCCCACCCTCAGCTCCTCCCTATCCCCAGTTGGCAGAAGGACTTTCCCCTTCCTGTCCACTAACCCCACAGACACGGCTAAAGAAAGAACCCTTGCTTGGTGTCCCTGACCCCACAAATCCCTGAACTCTCCTTGTGCTAATCCCGGAATGGGCACTTGCTGCATCTCTGTGTGGCATCTTCCTTCCTAGAAAGAGGGGACGAGGCAGCCTGAGTTGAGGAGCCCAGGCTAAGGGAAACCAGGTCTTGCCTCCAGGCTGACATTAGCACATCAGTTCCAGGGCTGGCATGGGCCATTCTGTTCTCTTGGCTTGGGGAGGCCCTTCTTTGTTCATTTAGGGCCTAGGGCTCAGGGTTGTATAAACGTCACCGGGCTGCCTGGGAGGAGAATATGCCCAGGGAAACCGTGTTTCTTTCCTGGGTGTTTGCTCCCCTGGTGCTTCAGGAGAGACAAAAGGAGACAGTAGCAGGATAAAGAGCCAGGAGACAAGGAGAAGGGCGCCTTTCTCCTTCTTCATCTTTCCTCCTGTTTCTCCCGCCAGCAGAGGACAGGGCCGAGTGTGTTTGTGCCGGCTGGGCTCGAGGCTCACGCGGGCTGCCGGGGTCACATGGGCCGGGCATGTGCAGCCTGCTCCATTTCTACCACAACAACTCGCTCATAAACAGCCCGGCTGCTGCTGGCGGTGGCGGCGGAGACATGTGCAAGCGAGGGGGTGGGGCACGTGGCTCTGCCCGAGCCAAGGGAAGGCGCTCGCTCAGCACTGCCTCTCCCTTCCCCACACTGGCGCTGCCTCGCCACAGGAAATTCCTAGTGCTCCCTTGCTGCTGCAAAACATGTTTTTTGGGAAGTGACTTTCAATAAGGATAGAGTCAATGGACTATTTCAAAAGAGATAAAACAGATAATCAGTCCGAGACGGACATCTGCTCATCCTTTTCTTTCTTAGATCCCTGTACCCCTTGGGGTGGAGGGCAGAGCAGGAGTCACATGTTTCCAATTCTCACCTGTTTCTTCCTCCTAAACTATACAAAATTGGAACCAACCGGGCCCCCAGGGTGAGCGCATTGGGGTGAGGGGCTGTGGTTCCCTGAGACAGTGGTTCACAGTCTCCACCAGCAGCAGGTAGGTTAGTAGCCCTAGGATCAGTAGCAGGGTCAGCATCACCTGGGAACCTATTAGAAATGCAAATTCTCGGGCCCCATTGAATCATAAACTCAATGGTAAAGCCCAGCGATCTGAGTTTTAATGAGCCCTCCGGGTGATGCTAATGCCCGCTGAAGTCTGTGAACCATTTGTTCCCCAGCAATCGGTCCTGCAGGAGAACCTAGCCCAGCTCTGGGGAATGTCCACTTTCCCCCTTTGTGCTTCGTCCACTCAAAGTTTAGCTAGAGAGCATAACCAGATACAGTTCGACTCCGCGTAAAAAGCATTTATTGAGTGCCTACTGTGTTCAAGGATTCTGGAAATGAGGGCAGATCTGTAATGGGAGGATGAGTAGCTGAGATATGAAGGGGGAAGGGAAGGTACTGGGGGACGAATAAGGGGAAGAGAAGGCTAGGCTTTTAATTGTTTATTCTTTCTCCATCTTACCTACTTTACTTCCTGTCCTGTGGCTCCTACTAGAGCAACTGATTGGGGTTTAAGTGGTTTTGAGGCCGGAGATAGAGAAATTGACTCCTTGTCTATTTTTGCTGGCCATGGGGACCCCAAGCTAGTTGCAGCCATAGGTCCTTGACTCCCCATGCATAACTAAAAGCATATGAGACACACACGTTCCCTGGGATCTTGGAGGCAAGGGTAGGGAGAGCCAAGAAAATGAATGAGGTCCCAGAGGGTTGGAAGTACCCCACAAAATGAGTTTAACAGATAACAAGCAGGAAAAGTCTTTCAATGGGGGAGGGTGGGGACAATCCTGGCCTATTCCAGCTTTCTGAGACCCAGAAACTGCGACCAGAGGAAGCAGAGGATCCCTAAGGCAAATCACAAAGGCTCCTGAGAATGAAACCTGAGCCTGGAGAGCTAAGTGACTGGAGAATGGGGGATCTGAAGGGTTCCCTAACACAGGCAAACAGAGCAAGGGTAGGCATGGGGGGTTGGGGGCTGGAGGAAGCCAGGGATAGAAGCCTTGCTCAGTCCCTCTCCTCTGGCCTTCCCTCTTCCATCACATGCAGGCTCTCAGGGGCCCCTTTACTATCTCAAGTCCCATTACTATCCCATTACTACCAGTTGACTCCTGGCCTCTCCCTGCTTCATTTTTTGAGGAATATGCTTTCCTCTGATTCTCACAGAACCCTTTCTCTCACTTCCCTGCAAGGTTTCCTCTCCGTGCCTGAAAGCCTCTGGGCTCAAGGAGCAGACAGCGCTGCAGGCTCAGCTGCAGTGACCTACATTAGCTCTCCCCTAGGCCCTGGGTGTGGGGGCGAGGTTTCAAGATATGAACTTGGGAATCGGGCGCAGGTCTACAGATGACAACGTGAGGGAGACGGGCGGCAAAAGGTGCACTGAGGGACGGTGAGGCAGGGGGCGCCACAGGATTGAATTCTCACTTGGTCATTTGTAGATGATATCAGAAGACCCTCCAACCCCCAAATGCAAAAACCTTCTGAGCATGACCTCTTGGATAGGAGCCAGAGGTCTCTGACAAGCCTGGTCTCTAGTCATTAGATTTGGGAGTGGTTTCTGCTGCTCCCCATTCTTACTGAATACACCCAGTCCACTGCAGCTGGCTGGAAAGGTTTCCTAGGCCTTGATGTGGACCAGTGAGTTCAGATTTCAGCTGATTTATTTCAGGGATATGGAGGCTGAGTAAAGGTGGTCAGATATGCAGAAAGCCACTCCCAGGCTTTACTATATAGACACCCAAGGGTTCTGAGAAGGATCCAGAAGGAGCCCCAGAGCCAAATGACCATTTACAAACCCCTTACCACAGGACCCTGACAGCTGAATCTCTCCTTCCAGGTACAGGCCTCTGGAACAGGGAAGGCAGGTTCTGAAATAGGTGCTTTTTCTCTCTCTCACTATAAACTAGTGTTTAGGATGCCCACTGCCTCCAGATTGTGGATGTTTTGCCCTGGCAAGGAAATCCTATTGTGGGGGTAGGAAATTAGGTGGTGGTGACAGAGAATGATAGATGAACCTTTTGCTTAGGGGAGGGAGGGAGGGAGGAAGAGAGGGAGAGAGGGAGAGAGAGAGAGAGAGAGAGAGAGAGAGAGAGAGCCCGAGCTGGTGAGCAAGCTGCACTGGACTGGGTGGCTCTTCTGTCCAAAGGGCTTCCCATCGGCCAAGCCCCACCCCAAAGCCCAGGAAGTCCACAGTTTGGCACCCAGCCAGGGTGAGAGCATTCCTCAGGACTCTGACAGGCCGGGGGTGGGGTGGTGCTGGTGTTCCCACCGCCAGGATGGGGGAGGGGAAGGAAACGCGCAGAGGAGGAAATGACCACAGAGAAGAGGGTGAGGGTAAGAGGTGCAGAGATGGTTCTCAGTGCCACGAGTCCCTTTTAGATAGAAGGGTGGAGGCTGGATGCTTTCCCAACGGCCACGAAAAGGGTCTGCAGCTTCAGAGCAAATGACCCCTAGGTCACCTCTTTGCTCAGGTCATTACTGACATCCCACACTGTCCTCTAGAGATTGTCTCGCTCTCTCCCTCCCTTCCTCAGGGGCTGTGGTTGAGCTCGGGAGCCCCCGAGTGGCGAAAATCTGAAACTGCAGCTGGGCTGGGGGAGGAGCCCATTGGGTCTCCCTCTGTCTCTCCACCAGGGCCCCTCCCTTTTCCTCCCCTAGGCGCAGGACTCTGGAAATAGCACCTGGTAATGAGAGCGCTGACAGATGCTGAGTTATAGGAGAGCAAGTGTCTTCCCTAGTCCTTAACGTTCTAGCTTGATCGCTTTGGGGCTGTTTTCCTGGGAGACAGGACCCTATTTCCCTATTTGCCCCAGGACTCCTCCCATTCCCTTCCACACAGCGCTCCTTAACATGCCTCAGGGTGGCGAGCTTCTTGGCTACAAAGAGATCCCCCTCCCTGGGCTCCAAGACTTGTAGCTCTTGGGCTGTTATTCATGACCTCTATGACTTTGGAGGGACAAATAGCCCAGTGATCATTCTGATTTTAAATTTGCCCTTCCCTATCCTTCCTTCTGAGTATTACACGACGTATAACTCTCTCAGTTGGCTTCCAACCACATACCTTCCGTTACCCCAATTCCACCACCCAGTCTCTCATGTGGGGAGGAAGTAGACAAAGTCTAGGTCAGATTTTTCCCCAAGGAAACCGGTTCCCTCTGTTTGGGTTCATTTGACCCATTTTCTAGCGTTTCCTGGTTAGCTCCCTTGTTCTGTGCATCAAGGCTTCCCATTGGACTAATTTTTGCTGTCCTACCCATTCCCCCTTCCTCCAGCGGGATCTCCTGGGGTTCTTCCCATCCAGGACAAATGTTCCCAACGAGGAGAGACGAGGAGATTCCATTTTGGAAATAATTTATGTCAGCTTCAGGAGTATGAGCCCATAGAGGGAGAGCTACTTCCAGTATTGTTGGGGAAGGGGAGGTGGTGAAGGAGGCAAAAAACTGAACACTGTCCCTAGGAGAGTCCATATTTCCGCTATCCAGCCCATAATTAAACAACACTTGGTTCTTGCCTGGTATCTGAGGATCTCAGAGAGCTATGCCAACATCATGAAGAACTCTAGGGGAAATGGAGGTGGAGCAGAGGTAACCCACTTTGCAGCTAGGGATTAACACATCAACTCTAGCTCCAAAGTAGTTTTCTTTGATGATATCCCTTCTCTTGAATTTGCCTCATCTTTTAATTATTAATGAGGGAGCTATATGGATATGAAATCATTTTAAGCAGAGGCATCCACGTTCCCCTATTGTACTCCATCCAGCCTTCAGTCAACTTTCCTCTCCCCAGGCTGCTACCTCACATTCACCCTGAAGGGGGCACTTTTGTCCAGTCCTTAGTTGGTGCCAGCGAAAAGGGAGCCCCAGGAAGGAAACACAACAATGTCTGGTTGGTCACGTGTTGGGGGTGGGATTCTCGCAGGGGTTGCTGGGACAGGGAAGGGAGGTCCACGTGGAGAGGGCGGAGCCCACTGAAAGTTTTGGCGGGGCTGGCAAAGGGAGAAAAATACCCAAATTTGAGTTGTGATTGAAAAAAAAAAAAAAAAAGGCACCAGGGAGGGTGTGTTCTGCCCTCAGAGAGGCCCAGGAGAGGGGAAAAGGGGAGCGGCACATGAGCACCCTGCTTGTGGATGCCTGGAACGCAGAACAGGATGTCTGCCAGAAAAAGTTCGGAGCCCGGGCCGAACTTGGGAGCCGGAAACTGGCTCCAAAATGGTTCCCCAGCCCCCATCCTCCCGAAGAAGGGAAAGGTGTCCTCTCCATCCATGGTCTCATTTTGGTGCCATGTGGGGCTGGGGTAATGCTAGACACGCAATCCATCTATATTTACCTTTCCAAGAGCCTCAGGAAGCCGCCTAGATGAATCCTCTCTCCCTGGGGAAAAGTCAAAACAAGCCTTTTTTTTTTTTTTTTTTAACTACCTACTTCTGCCCACTGTTAGCAGGAAAACACGGCTTCATACAGCCTTTAAGCCGGAAGGAACCTTAAAGATGATCTATTTCAAATTTCTTTTTGGGCTGGGGAAATCAAGACCCAGACAGGTAAAAGGGCTTGCTACATGCTCTTTCCACACCATAGATGCTCCCTTCAAAGAATGTAGGTCATAGAAACGGAATTCCACCATTCCAAAAGCCCTAGAGGAATGGTGAAAGTGTTGGCTTTAACTTTGTCCCTACTCTTAGCCAGAGGGCAAAAGGGAATGATTATTATCCTATTAGAGATAAAATAGGCAGAGAATTGTTTGGGGACTTGATTTATGGGTCCTACAGTTTTCCTAGGCTCCCTCACAGCTAGTAGCTCCACTTTCTCCCTCTTGGCCTTGACTCTTTGCTACCTTGCATCCTTATGTCTTAGTTCAGGGATTTCCACAGTTTAAAACCTAATGGTTTGGAAGCAAGAATTCTCTTTCCTTCTTAGAAGAACTTCTCTTCCCAGGTTTCAGTTTTCTGGTCATTTATCCACATTATCTTGTGAATGAAGATCAAGATCAGGCTTCCAATCCCAAAATTCCAGCCTTTTGGTTTTGGGAGAGAAAAGCATGTTTACTGAGTCTGGAGCAGTGAAATCCTACACTTTGGATTTCTGAGCTGTAAAGTTTCCAGGAAAAAAAAGTGGGGGACTGATGTAAGATTGCCAGTTTTTTATTTTGCCAAGTAAGGATATTAAAAAGCTACCACCACCAATTGCTGTTTACTATCACCATCATTTCACAAAAGTGAATCTTAATACACAGAAAATAGGAGGCATGTAATCTCAGAATAAATAACAGTTCTAGGCCACCCTGCCTTGACTGAAATGGATACTATTTTAATGCCTTTTTTCCCTTCATTTTGTTGACGATCGGCTCCAGTTTAGTATGTTGGTCTATTAGACCAGTGGTAGGCAAACGATAGCCTGAGTGCCAAATCCAGCCCAATAACCATTTTCGTATGTGTTGCAAGCTAAGAATAAGTTCAGAATTTTTAAATAGTTGAAAAATCTAAATTAATATTTCATGACACAAGAAAATTATATGAAATGCAAATTTCAGTGTCCCTAAACACAATTTTATGAAATTGTGGAACTGTGATTACTCCTTGGTCTCCCACAAGAGCCTTTGCTTTTAAATAATGAGTCTCCCACCTGTCATTCCCTCTATATTGCCATACCACTAGTACCTTAGGTTAACCAACCACCTATCATTAGCCACACTCATTCATCTACATATTGTCTTTTTTTGCTACAATGGTAAAATTGAATAGCGCAAGAGACCCTAGGGCTGTGAAAGCCTAGAATATTTACTATCTAGCACTTTAAGGTTGGCCAACCCCATGGTATAGACTCTAAGGCAGTGTTTTCAAACTTAAGGTGCAATCAGAACCACCTGGAGAGCTTGTTAAAACAGACTAATAAATGCACCCCGGAGTTTCTGATTCATTAGGTCTAGAGTGGGGCAGGAGAATTTGCATTCCTAACAAGTTCTCAGGTGATGCTGATGAAGCCAGTCTAAGTTCACACTTGGTCTAGTGAGGAAGAAAACATGCCATTTGTTTATGGAATTGCCATCTGCCTTGTTGTAGAAATCTTGACCACAAGTCCTTCCTCACCCCTTCCCACTTTCTATTGATCAACATATTCTGCAAATTAATAATGTGAAAACTATATTCTCAAGCATTACCAGGTACCACACACTATGATAAACATTTTTCATGGATTATCTCATTTAATTCTAATAACCCTGTGTGGTAAGGTACTACCATAGTCATTTTGCAAATGCGGATACCGAGGTAGAGGTTAAGTAACACATAGCCATAAATGGTGGAAGTGCGATTGCTACTTGCAGTCAGTCTCACACCAGAGCCTTTGCTCTTAACCACTGAATCTCCTGCCCTTCCCTCTAGATCCCCATACCACTAGTACATTAACCATTCATCACCTCACACCTGGACGAACAGCCTTCAAGTTGGCCTCCTGCCTTCAGTGCAAAGAAATATTTAAGTCAGCTTTTAAAAACAAATCTAATCATTCCATATTTTGCTGGAAATCCCTTGATGGTTCACCTTGGCTGGTAAATTATTCATTCTTAACTGGGCCTTTAGACTTTTCATAATCTGGTCTCAATCCATTTTACCTGCTTTACCCCCTATGCTCCCCACTATCCAAGCTAAATGCCAGCCAACTTCTCCCATTTACTTCCATACATCCTTTTATCCCATGCTTTGCAATGTTATCATCAGTCTGAAATATTCTCCTACTGTCTCAACCTTTAGGACCCACCTCAGTTGTCACTTCCTCAGTTCCTTCCACATAGTATATTCTTTTTTCTCTGTCCTAGACAACTTTATTATCCCCTAGGTTTCAATATTTTTTTACACTGTATTAATGTTGTGACTGTCATTCTCAAACAAGGTAAAGGTCAAGGGTAGATGATTTCTCTTAATATAGCTAAACAGCTCATTTTCTCATTCATTGAATATTTATTAAGTGCTACTTTGTGCCAGGTATGGTTCTAGGTGCTGAAGATATAAACAAAACAGTGAACAAAACATGAAGCTTACATTCTAGTGGGAGAAGACAATAAACAAGGTAAATTATGTATTAGATGGTATTAAGAACTATGAATTAAAATAAAGCAGAAAAGGGGGAGAGGAATTTTGGAGTTTACATAGGGTCGCCAGAGAAGGTCTGATGAAAAGATGGTATTTAGGAAAGAGAGCTGAAGGAGTGAGTGAAGGCATGTATGACTATCTGATGGAGTGATCCAGGTGGAGGGAACAGTAAGTGAAAGGACCTGAGTCAGGTGTGTTTGAAAAACAGCTAGGAGGTGAGTGTGGCAGGAGGGAAGTGAAGAAGGGGAGAGCAGTAGGAGTCGAAGTCAGAGAGCAGGGGGCCAAATCCTACATAGGCCATAATGAGGATGATTTTGTTTGTACTACAAGTAAGGTGGGAAGCCATGAAGAGTTCTGACCCGAGAAAGAACATGATCTCACATCTTATCAGGATGACGATGGCTGCTGTGTTGAGAACAGACTTAAGTGGGGGAAGGCAAAGGTTGAAACTGAGACTAATTACAAAGTTACTACTATAAAAAAGTAAGATACAATTATGGCTTAGACCAAGGTGGAAGTTGTGGAGGTATTCCAAAAGGTGTGTGATTGTGGATACATATTTTGAAGGCCAATGGGATTGAAGACTGATTGGATAATGAGGTGAAAAGAAAGAGGAAGGCTGAAGAAAAAACAGAATTTGCGTGGGGGAAATTCAGAAGTGTGATTTTAGATGTGTAAATTTGCAGTGCCTATTAGACATCCAAGTGGGTATGTCTCCTAGGCAGTTGGATATACAATTTTGAAGTTAGTGGATTAGTCCAGGAAGAAGATGTAAATTTGGCAGTTGTCAGTGTAGAAAGTATTGAAAGTCTTGACACTGAAAGAGATGACTATATTCTACTGTCCTCTCACCAAATCCCCTTCATTGGTATCCCTAATCCCAATAGTTCCTTGCAGATCTGAGGCCACGGTCTGGTGGAAGAGGACTGGGGTTCTCTTGACTTAATACATTCACACTCATTTGTTTAAAAATTTCAGTCATGCTTTGGGCCCACAAGGCAGAAAGACATAGTTTTAATTAGGTTTTCACATTAAGCCAAGAATGTTAGTCATCTCCATCTCCATATGGATTGAAAAAATATATACCTCAACAGAAAAGAAAAACAATCAATTAAAACTATTTAAAAGTTTTTCCACGAGGAATTCTCTGAGGACTTGTTGGCTAAAGTTGGCTGGAAATTAAAACACACACACACACACACACACACACACAGAACATTTAGAGACAGGAATAAGTGCTCAGCATAGGAAAATACTCAAGTATTCCTATTTCCAGTAAGGTAAAAATCTCTTCCGAGATTTCCTTTGCAGTAGATGATAGAAGTGACTTAAGAAGGCTGGAGAGATGGCCGTTGGGAAAGAACTGTTGGTAGTTGGCAATACTTCATTCCAGGGAGGTTGTAGCAACAACTCCCTCGGCAGCAGACATCATGGATTTTCCTCCCTCTGGGAACCAGAGGTTTGTCCGTTTCTGGTCTGGATCCCTTAAGAGACAAAGGACTTTATTTTCTCCCATACCAGTGTGAGGCAGCTGGGGAGTAGAGGCGGGTGGAGGGGTCAGAATTCTACCCCCAGGAAACACCCACAGGCTCCAATAGGAGCCTAAATCCTGACTCTGGTGCAGGAGGACTACAGGTCTGCGGGGGCCGCGGGCCCCTCCCGCAGGGCTAGGCGGGTTGTCAAGGTGCCCGGGTAAGGGGCCGCCCAGTTTAGGCCGGGTACAGGGGAGTTAGGTGCACGTCCGCTAAGGGCGCCTGGACCTCCCGAAGCCCCCCTTCCTTCCTCACAACTCCATTCTCTGGCGCTCCTTTTTCCCGGGGAGCCTCCGCATTCCCCATCCACTCGCCGCCCTCGCCCTTTCTTCCCTCCCCCGACCCACCCCCGACTCGCCCCTCCCCCGGCAGCCCACCTTCACCCCGCTCCTCCGCGGGCTCCTCGGTCCTCGCCCCTGATTCCCGGCCTCCCCTCGCCGGCCCCCGGCGCCGGGGCCCCCGCGGCCCCCTACCCGCCCCCCTCGCGGCGGCTGCCCCTTTCACAATAGCGCGGCCTGCCTCCCTCCTCTCGGCTCCAGGTTCGCTCCCGCCCGCTGCCCTCCCGGCGCATGCGCCCTTCCGTCGGCGGCGGCTGCGGCGGTGGCGGCTACGAGCGGCTCCGTTTTTTTAAAGGGAAACGCTGAGGCGCTGGGGGTGACTGTGGGGGAGGGGGACCCCGAGCCGCGGAGACCCCCGGGGGAAGAGACAGATCCCCTCCCGGAGTAGGAGGGCTTTGGGCGGATCCATCCCTCTCACCCCCTTCTGAGGAGGAGCGGGGGGAAATGGAGGCTCGGGGCGGCTGAGGCGAGCTCCGGGGCGGGGGGCCGGGGCGGGGAAGGGGGGGTGTGGGGTGGGGAGACGAGGCGGGCCCGGCCGGGCCAGGGGGGGCCGAAGCGAGCTCCGGGGATGAGCTCGGGGGCGGCTGGGTACGAGCTCCTGCCTCTGAGGCGAAGGCGGCGGCGGCGGCAGCAGAGGCGGCGGCGAGGCCCCCATGGGCCTGCGGCGGGCCTCAGCCGCGGCCTCCACTTCTCCGCACGCCGGCGGGATGGCGCCGGGGCCCCGGAGGAGCCGCGCTAGCCTAGGCCTGCTGCCGCGCTCCTAAGGCGAGCCCGCCAAACTCCCCTCCCCCTCCTCCGTCCTCGACCCCCCGCACCTCGCCCCTTCCCCACCCCCTCCTCTGTCTCGGTCCCCGCCGCTGCTCCGGACCACTATGACCATGAGATCCGCAGTGTTCAAGGCGGCCGCGGCCCCTGCCGGCGGCAACCCTGAGCAGCGACTGGACTACGAGCGGGCTGCGGCGCTGGGCGGGCCCGAGGACGAACCCGGGGCGGCTGAAGCCCACTTCCTCCCCCGGCACCGTAAGCTCAAGGAGCCGGGGCCCCCGCTGGCCTCTTCCCAGGGCGGGAGTCCCGCGCCCTCCCCAGCCGGCTGCGGCGGCAAGGGCCGGGGCTTGTTACTCCCAGCCGGGGCAGCCCCCGGGCAGCAGGAAGAGAGCTGGGGCGGCTCGGTGCCCTTGCCCTGTCCGCCCCCGGCCACCAAACAAGCGGGCATTGGGGGGGAGCCAGCGGCAGCCGGGGCTGGCTGCAGCCCTCGACCCAAGTATCAGGCGGTGCTGCCCATTCAGACGGGCTCTCTCGTGGCGGCGGCCAAAGAGCCTACGCCCTGGGCTGGGGACAAGGTTGGGGCGGCTCCCCCAGCTGCCACAGCCTCGGACTCTGCGGGACCCCCACCACTACCTCTGCCCGGGCCGCCACCCCTCGCGCCCACCGCTACCGCCGGGACCCTGGCGGCCAGCGAGGGCAGATGGAAGAGTATAAGGAAGAGCCCTCTCGGGGGTGGCGGCGGCTCGGGAGCCTCCAGTCAGGCCGCCTGCCTCAAACAGATACTTCTGCTGCAATTGGACCTCATCGAGCAGCAGCAGCAGCAGCTGCAGGCCAAGGAAAAGGAGATCGAGGAGCTGAAGTCAGAGAGAGACACGGTACGGGAGAGGTTAATCTGCGTTCGGGACGAGGAGCGAGTTGTGCGCATGCTCACGGGAAGGGGGGCTGTAGGAGGTTAAGGTATCCCTTGGTTAGGGGTAAGGAGGTTGGCCACCAGCAAAGGAGTATGTTAGGTGACGGGTCCTTGGGATCCTGGCTCACAGACACGTTGGGTTGGAGGGAAGGGTTAAAGGGCAACCTCCCAGGCGGAGGGGGAGGGGAGGTTTCAGGTGCCAAAGGGTTAATTTAAAATGACAGCCCCAGACTTGTGGGAAAGACGTTTAGAGTGGGAAAAGACCTGATTTATGAGGGGTTGAAAATGAAAAGGTGGGATGCATATGTGGTGGCTTTATGGAAGGGGTTAAATTAAAGAGCTTTTGCGTTAGAAATGCATTCTGGAGGAGGGAGACAGAGCAGCTGTTGCTCTAACCACTGCTGTAGCATCTTTAGATAGGAGGGTAGGAGGCCTTTTAATTGGCAGAGGGGTAGAGGTGATTCACAGAGGAAGCTTATTTTAATTTTCTTAAATTATATTAAGAGGATCACTGCTTTTGATTGCAGACAGTTTTTAATAGGAATCTGTTCTAAAACCTGACCCACTGACCAGCTCCCTTGTATAATATAAACATGGTGTTTAGACGCGGGAAGGTTTTAAGGCATCAGGGAAAAGTAAGCTTATTAAATGTGTTGAGTAGACCCCCCAAAAAAAGATCTATTTTAGAATCTTAAGGTAATAGGGAAGTCATTTATTATTTCTTTGTACTTCTGAGGAGCATGACTATATAAGCTTGTTTTTTATTGCTGCAGTAGTTAAGGGCACCTTACGTATTGAAACATATTCCTTCAGATATCAGGAAAGCTGGTGATGGAGTATTACGGTGCTAGCATACCTTACAGCTGCCTAAAAATAAACATGGTTTCTACAATTGTGTTCAGGCTGCAGCAGTCTCTCTCTCTCTCTCTCTCTCTCTCTCTCTCTCTCTCTCTCTCTCTCTCTCTCTCATTGTGTGTGCCAAGGGCTGAGCAAGAGAGCAGAAGGCTATTCATTTTGTTTGCTTTCCAAATGAATCGCATCAGGCCGCGGCTGTTTTATTGGAGAATACATTTCTGCAAGGTGGAATGGGAGCTGGGGCAGGTCTCATGAAAATATCTCATAGTGTTGATTTGTGGAAGTTACTCAACATGGAGGTGGCACTGCTCAGCTACTGTACTGCAGTCTTAAGGGTGTGATGGTACTGTAATTACCACACATTATATCCTTACATGGAGGGGGTGGGAAGAGAAGGACCAGGGAAGGAAAAGAAATCAAGGAAATGTCACCCACAAACCGTGGTTAAGTAATGTTAAGGCTGTGAATCAAAACAGAAGGAGATGAAATGAGAGTATGGCTGACAGGGGGGCTCTCTGCTGATGGTGGAGGTTTCTGCTCAGTTCCTGAGGTAATGGCCCCTTTGCAGACTTTCCTAGGCAAGAAAAGTGGGGTGAGTTAAGGATAGAGTGTCAGTCTGAACTTGGCATTCACTGTTTCTGTTGTGTATTGGAGTCTTAGTGTTGCTTAAGCTTGTTTCTCTGATTGCAGTTGTTGTTTGGCCTGTACTGAAATCTATGCAGCTAAGTAGATGTAATGAAAGAAACATTAATATTACTGTCTAACTCAAGTAAAATTCTTATTATAGGGTATAAGTGGCATAGTTGGTACCTTTTCTCAGAACATTTTAACATGAAGTTTTCAATGATAATAGACTTCCATTTTCTGTTTGATTATGTAGTTTTCCCATTAAAGACTGTTTTTAATCAACATTTAAATAAATACGTATAATTTTCTTCTGTTATCTCAAGTGCAAAGCAATATGCATATTTCATCATTGATGGGATTTATGGGTACTGGTTTCTATTATAATTCTTCCTAATTGAGTGTTCATTGCTTAAGCGGTGCCCACCCCAACCCCTCACCTCACACACCCCTTTCAAATAACACTGAAATCCCTAGTGGCACTGTGACTGTGAGTGTTTAATTCCTTCTCAATGTACTGTTTGGACTTTGCCCTTGTGTATAGTGTTTTGGAGTGGCAGTAGAAAGGATAGGATTTGGAGAACCCTAGGCCCTCCTAAAAGAACCTAAGGTTAATTTTGGAAACTCCCAAACTGACTTGGAGCCACGTGGTTAGCAGTAGCAGAGACCATGCCATTTAAAAGGCATGTGGTGCCCCCTCTCAGTGAAGAGGATCTTCTTTCAGAAAAATGAATTACAAATTCCCCCACATCCCTCCGCAACTAGGTTAGCCCCTAAAATTAAGCAGTGTACCTTACCTTCTCTATTGTGTTTAAGGAAAAACTATTTGGGTTAATGTCTACCTATTAAAAATAAGTTGAATTGCTGTAGTCCATTGAAAGAGTTAGAAGACCATACTGATTCCTAAATGGGGCTAAGTACCTGCATTTAATTTTGTGTGTTTTAAGTCTACATTTTGCCAATCTCTCTTTTAGCTCCTTGCTCGGATTGAACGTATGGAAAGGCGGATGCAGTTGGTAAAGAAGGATAACGAGAAAGAAAGGCATAAGCTGTTTCAGGGCTATGAAACTGAAGAAAGAGAGGAAACAGAGCTATCTGAGAAAATTAAACTGGACTGCCAGCCGGAGCTTTCTGAGACATCCCAGACTCTGCCTCCCAAGCCTTTTTCATGTGGGCGGAGTGGAAAGGGACACAAAAGGTGTGCTGATAACTTTGTTACACTTTCTAAACACGATAAGGACACTTGTTTCCAATGACCAAGAGTAGGGGGTTGGGATTTATGAACTAGTTCTAATACAACCATATCCTGAATTATGAGGTCTTAGGTGCTGAGAAACTATCTTGAAATATTCTTGCGCAGACTATAAAAGTCTGTTAGGAACATTTTGGCTACTGTAGTAATTACAGAATGCAGAGTACATCATAAAGAGAATGAGCAACAAATGTGACAGCTGAGTTTCTTAAAGAAAACTATAGCAGTTCACTTCAAGTTAAGAAGTGTTGAATTCCTTCATTGTGCTAGGCACTGGTAGACATAAAAAAGTAAGATCTAACTGTCGTTGGACTCAAAGAGATTAATCTAGCTGTGAGGATGGCATAAATTTTAAGAACTAAGAATTCAGCTGCAATAAAATATGCAGATAGACAACAGTGAAACAAACTAAGTTTTGTAAGATTCATGGATAGTGAAGATTATTCTGAGTTAGAATTGTGAAACTTTAAGGAGGAGATGGATCTTTAAAAAAAAGTATAGAATTTAGGTTGGTAAAAAGGAAAGGACATGGCATTCTAGGAATGTGGGGTGGGTGGGTTTGGTGGGAGAAAGAAGAGCCAGCGGATAGCAAAAAAAAAAAGAAAAAAAAGAAATAGAGATTGTAACTAACATGGTACAGGATCGGCGGAAAAAATAAGAGACTGGTCTCTGGTTGATAGGAATGAAATAGGCCATAGGGTAGTGGCACCTGATGTTAGCTAAAAGATCTTAAGCATGGAAACTCACTTATTCAACAAACATTTACTAAGGGGGCCTATTATATGTACTGTTAAGCATGAAGTGGTTTCTGCTTATAACTGCCAGATAAACCCAGATATTTAGATCCCTGAATACAAGCTAGTTCTCTTGCCCCAAAATGAAATCAAGTCAGATTTTATCTAAGAATCAATAAATTGTATAATGTTTTCTTCCCAATCTAATAGGAAATCCCCATTTGGAAGTACAGAAAGAAAGATTCCTGTTAAAAAGCTGGCTCCTGAATTTTCAAAAGTCAAAACAAAAACTCCTAAGCACTCTCCCATTAAAGAGGAACCCTGTGGTTCCTTATCTGAAACTGTTTGTAAACGTGAATTGAGGAGCCAAGAAACTCCAGAAAAGCCCCGGTCTTCAGTGGACACCCCGCCAAGACTCTCCACTCCCCAGAAGGGACCCAGCACCCATCCCAAGGAGAAAGCCTTCTTAAGTGAGATAGAAGATTATTTGCCGTACCTTTCCACCACAGAAATGTATTTGTGTCGTTGGCACCAGCCTCCCCCATCACCGTTACCATTACGGGAATCCTCTCCAAAGAAGGAGGAGACTGTAGCAAGTAAGGCATAGAGAACACTTGCTCTTATACCCTAGTGGTGGCGGTCAAGCTAACAAGTGTGAAAATGCCCTTGGCATTTTTAAAAAAGTGCAATCAATAAAGCAGAGTTCTGTCAAGAATGAGTAAGTTAACAGCCAGAGACAGACACTGTGCAGGCATTGCAAATAGATGGAATTACAGCAAAATGTGCTCAATGTATTTGCCTGCTTACAACACTGGGAGATGTGTTTGCCAGTAAGTTGCTCATCACAGGAGCACCAGACTTGGGGGTGTAATCTCTGGCAGCTTGCATGCCCTCTGAAAGAAGGGTTTTCTGTGCTGTGAAATGCATAGAACTTATACTTTGCCATGCACGACTGTTCCTGCAATTGATATTGTGTGAAACCGGGGAGGGTGGTCTTTGGGTATTCTCAGGGGCCAATGGTAATTTTTGGGTTGGGGAGCCAGCTTGGGGTGGGGAATTTCACCTGGGCCTCCGCTCTAACTATATAAACATTTATCTGTATCTCTGTGTCCCGGTCTGGGGGGCAGGAGGAATCTGCCAAAGACCAACAGTCTTATTTTATCTTACTATTACTTCACAAAGGTTCTAAATGTGAAGAGTTTACTTGGATTGCAGTAGCCCATTGGTTGTTCATATATTTAAATAAAATGGTCTACAAACTATTTTTCAAACAATAAGGACTATCTTGGGATATCTGAGCTGCTTGGGGAGGGTGTGTGGTGTGGGACCTTGGTCTTCATTCCCTTGTTTTTCTTTATGGCTTCCACACAGAGATGCTCCCCTATCTCCTACATCAACCAGTAACTGCAATGTGTCTTCAATCGTGTAATGTTAGTCTATGACAGTCACTGCGGATGCTCAAGGGTGACGGTGGGGGAAGCTTTCTTGGATAGAGCCGCAGCCCCGAATTTCTACCCCTGTGTCTTGCCCCAGCAGGGATGGGGATGGCAATCCATTCCAATAAGACAAAAGCATTCTCCAGGCTTTGTTTGGCTGTTCTGGTGACAAAATGAAGTGGGGAAGATAGATTACTCTTCTTAATTATCTAAAATTCATTAGGTCTCACACTTGCGTCCATGAAATAGACCAGGATCCTGATCTAGGTTCAGGTTTTTTGTTGGTTCAGTCAGTTGAACAGGTTCATCCTTAATGGTTAACCTTCTTGCTGCCATAGTAATGCTGTGTAACAACTTAAGAGAAACCATGAAGCAACTTCCCATCCGGGATTGGGAAATGGCTTGGTCCAGAGCTGTTCTGTGTGACTGGCTGTTTTTGAAAACCCTATCTGCTCTAGTACAGAAAATTCCAAACACCTCTGAGATTGTGGGCATAGCAGTACAGAAGGAGTCTGACTGAGGGGATCCCAGCCCTTTGAGGAGCCTGAGTTGTGAATAACGTGTGAATCCTTATTCTTGACGCCCTGTCTCAAGAGAAGTCTCAATGGCTTGTTCTAAGGAAGCCAAAGTCTTTGTGCATGTTGTTCAGGCTGGACCAGCAAGGTAGTTTGTTTGGAGGGAGGAGGGAGCTGTTTAAGAAGACTACATATGTAAGTTTTGAGAACACTGATCTTTTATTTGAAAAATAGGGTCAACTTTTACTCACCTGCCATGTTCTGAGTTTAAGGTTTGATATCCTTGGCCATCAACTGTTGCAGGGAAACCACCCTAAATAATGAAGAAAAGAAGTCGTCTCAGTGTAAAAAAAAATGTGGTGGGCTTATTTTCTTTTCTTTTGTCTGTTGTTCCCTCTTCCCCTCCCCCAGAGAGAAATTCTCAAAAGAACAACTCAAAAAAACCAAAATGGCTTCCTAGTGAGAACTTCAGTGATGATCCTTTCCTCCATTTTGGGTATGGGCTTTTTTTCTTTTTACACTGAGATGATTCTTCTTTCCTGCATTATTTAGGGTGTCTGATGCCATCAAGTGTTGCAGGAGAAACTTCAGTCTTGGCTGGTGAGTAGAATAGGAATTGTGCTGGCTGGGCCTGGGGTGGGGGTTGGTGGGATGGTGGATGGTTGGGAGCTGCATTCCCCATCAGCTGGATGTGGGAGAGTGAGATTCCTTGGTGTGTGATTACACTATAGACTTCAAAATGACTACAAATTTCAGTTGTTTTTCAGGAACTGCAGTAGCATCCATTATATGAATTGTCAGGTATTGGCTTAGGGTTTTTTTGTGATCTGTGTTTGGCAGACTGCAATGGCATTTTAGGTTCTTTTATACCATAGCAAGGACACTGAATATGGCTTCAGGTGAGGCCATAGAATGGATTCCGGTCACTTGGTAACTTTGTCTTATCTGGGGAGAGACCTCTTATCCTAGTGAACAGTAGCATTGTGTGACCTTGGATTTAAAGGTGGTTCCACCCCTCCTCCCTTTCTTTTTCTTTTTCTTTTTTTTTTCCAGTTCCTTCTTGGAGGGACCATTCAGTAGAGCCTTTAAGGGACCCAAATCCTTCAGACCTTTTGGAGGTAGGTATCCAAGACCTGTCAGTGGAAGGGAGTGAGAGACAAAGTAGAAATGGGGGAGTAAACTTGAAATGTCATAATTGTATGGATGGGTTAAATAAAACTTTAAAGCCAGAAGGGTACTTGAGAGATTATCTAGTCAAACTCCTTTGTTGTATAGATGAGGAAACTGAGGTACAGAGTGGTTAAGTGATTTATTGAAAAATAAATAGCTTGGGAGTGTTCGAAGCTAGAGTTCACGTTAGATAGAAAAGGTGGCATAAATCCCTCAGCAACAAAATTATGTATTCCAAACTCAGTTGACTCTTAAAAGTTTGATACTTATTTTAAACTCGGACTCTTACAAAGTATGGAGGTGAGGGGCGTTTATAGCAGTCTCAAGGGGTGCTTCAGTTTGACGTGACTTTCACTTTGAAAAGTTATGGAAATGATTTTGAAATTTGGAGATTCTACAAGGGTGGGGGTAGGAGGTGGAGTATGTGTTTTGTTAACTCTGTCACCAGGAGGTTCCCATAATATCCATAGAACTCACAGACTCAGGTGGGACCTGAAGGTGAGATTTTACCTTCCTGGAAGCTGGAAATGAGTTAGTATACCATATGATACCATATGGTGACAAATAGCTTATCAGCTGCTATTTTTTACACAGAACCTGGATGACAGTGTGTTTTCGAAGCGACATGCAAAACTGGAGCTGGATGAGAAGAGAAGGAAAAGGTGAGGTTAGAATGATTCATCCTGGGGACAACTGAGCCCTAGGACCCTGCCCTCTCTCATCCATGCTTGGAGAGTCCTGGATCTCTTAACATTCCTAAATTCCTGGCTTCCCAGTTTGAGTATCTTAGTTTGAAGTGGTAGCTATTGTAGGTAAAGATGTTTGGCTTCTTTTTCTTCGTGTATGCCCTTCCTCAGTTCTACTCTCTCTGGAACACTAACACATGATTTGGACTGCTAGACCTGAACAGCTCTTCCCTAAACAGGCAGGCAGTTGTCTTTAACACCTCCCACCCCCATACCCCCACCCCCAATCAAGAAGAGTCAACAAAGATCTCCCTAGAATCTGGATTGTGAGTTGGCTTTTATAGAGCAGGTTTTTAGTAATGTTGGGTTTGTTTGTTTTGTTTGTCTGGTTTGTTTTTCCCAGATGGGATATTCAGAGGATCAGGGAACAAAGAATTTTACAGCGACTACAGCTCAGAATGTATAAAAAGAAAGGAATTCAGGAATCTGAGCCTGAGGTTACCTCATTTTTCCCTGAGCCAGATGATGGTAAGTTTTACCTATCTAAAAGAGTAGATTTTTCAAAGAAGAAAAAGGGTGCAAGGCTCCAGGATACAACTTGCATTGAATGAATGAACAGTATGTTGGAGCAGGTATAGTTGCTAGACATTTCCCATTTATGTCACTAACTAGGTCACATCTGGCTTTCTTCCATAGTTGAAAGTTTGATGATTACTCCCTTCTTGCCTGTTGTAGCATTTGGACGACCATTACCAAAATTAACTCCACAGTAAGTATAAAGGGTTTTTTCCCCTCTACCCTCTTAGGTAGCCTGTACTTCACCTCCCTTTCAGACTTTATGAAAGCCTAGATATAAGGTGGAACAGGTGGCTTAGGGATAGCCATGGTTCTTTGACAGAAGTGAGGTTACCTGGGCAACTATCTTTTGCAGTGATAAGATTCCCAACTCTGGGATTAGAAAGATTGTTCTTTGAGTGACCGTGTTTCCCGGAAAATAAGACCTAACTGGAAAATAAGACCTAGCATGATTTTTCAGGATGACGTCCCCTGAACATAAGCCCTAATGTGTCTTTTGGAGCAAAAAATAGTACAAGACCCAGTCTTATTTTGGGGGAAACATGGTAGAAAGAGATCATTCAGTCAATTTAATAGCACACTATTGCTCTGGCTTTGAGGCAGGAAAGATTCCAAACTTGGGATGTGGGAGTCAGGGCTGGGTGGGGTGAGGGGCATAGTGTCTTTTTCCGAGTTTACTCTCATGTCCACACTGAATCCCTGCCAGTCTTGGAAGTTCATTTCCTTGTCCTTTTTTTGCCAGGAATTTTGAGCTGCCCTGGTTGGATGAGCGTAGCCGATGTAGGCTGGAGATCCAGAAGAAGCAAACACCTCACCGGACGTGTAGGAAATAGCTGTGCTGGCGAGAACCTTCTGTCTTCAGATAGTTGTAGCATGCCATTCTCAGAGAGTGGCAGAGACCTGTATATGTGACCTATGTCCTCATGTATGTTGTCATTCGCTGATAATACCCTACCATACTCCCTCGATCTTTGTTTTGTTTTCGTTGCTCTGACTTCACAGAAAACTCTTTCATTGGGCGGATTGTGAATTATAGAGGGTGATTGGGATATCTTTTCCCGTTTTGGGGAAATGAGCTCTCAAGCCAAATCTGTAGGATGGCAGCTTTGGAAGCTTCAGGGGTCTGCTTCTATACATTTGCCTGTTAAAGGGGAAAAGCGTTCTTTCATTAGACTTGTGGAAGATAAAGCAACCCCTGCCTTTAGACCTGTGCCTGCATGGCACTCTTCTCGCCCTGGTATACCCTTCCATATAGTTTGAGTGTAGTGGTTTTTACCCTAAAATAAAACAAAAAAAACCTCACCATGAGCTTAAGGACCAGATGAGGAATAACAAGTGAAGTGATGAAGCAAGTCATCTTCACAGGGTAGAAAAGAGATTGGAGAGTTGGTAGATAAATGTCCTCAAAGACAGTTGTTCTCTTAAAACTATTCTGTGATGTAGCCATGTGAGCAGGGGTGTTGGCTGTGACTTACTTTCTTAGTTAATGGGTAACTGAATTTCTTAACCCCACCCCTCAAAAAATAAAACCTTTGGAAAAGAAAATGGGGAATGGTTACTTTTGGACAAATTATGGCTCTAAACGAAAGCAGTTGACATTTGGGGATGGCATGCCAGAACCTGTATAGATGTCATTGTGTCGCATCACTTTGCAAGTGTTCCTTAATTGGGCTTTATCCTTTTAGCTGAGCTCTTGGTGGTGGGATAGAGATTTAGGGAGGGTGGGGGGTTTATGTGGAAATCTGTGCTTCCTTTGGCTGGCAAATGTCTACATCTTGAAACAAACAGATGTACCTAATGAGCTTCTCCATTCACTTTGTAAAAATAGATTTGTATGTGTACCATCTTGGTCCCCCCACCCCACCCCTTTGGTTAAAAAATGTCAAGACAGCACTCCAGGCCACTCTGGTCTCAGTTAAGATCCCTGTAACTATCTGGAAGGAAAATAGAGCCAAGACCTCTGGTCTTAAATATATAGGAATTGCCTTTCTTTAGTCTTCAGGACTATTGTGTGAAAACAAAGTAGGGGTCTAATCTCCTAGAAGATAGGGGCTTTTATCCTTGAAGAGAATATGTCCCCAGATTATTAGCACTTTTAGAGGAGAAGCCAAGGTATGTAGGGTGTGTGGCCGGCCCATCAGCGGAGCGTGAGAGAATGGGATACCATTGTGGGAAGAAAAGAAAAGTTCCTCAGGGGCCTCCCACTGCTACAGCTTTTTGTGAGATGTTGATCTGTGCTCCCTGGGTTTGACTTTTAAAGGAATTATTCCGGCAGCACATGTAGTGTTCTTGGGTGATCTTGCTGCTCTTATTTCTCCTTCTGTGTGTGTGTGTGGCTATGGGTTTTCATTTGTAACTCCATCTGCTTAGGAGAGTGGGCTCTCCACAAGGGAACCTGCTGTGAATTTCACTGCAGCAAGAATGTAGAGAAATAGGACTTATTCCACTAGGGGCTCTCATCTCACACCTTAAGGAGAGGAAGGAGAATTCTACAAAAACTGGGCCAGATTTTCTTTGTTCTCCATCATTTTAATATGGCAAGCTGTTTGGCTTTCCTGCTCTGACCTATGTTATGTTTCTTTATAATGTGTCCAAGAAGAAAAAAAGACCAGTGTCTCTTTACTTCTTTGTTCCTTGATTCCTCTCAGTTTCTGCTTGATTTTTAGCATTTGTTGGATTCCGAATTTGGATATGGGTTAGCAAATTAACTTTTTGTTTGTGCCCTACCCAGAGGACTCTCCAGATTCTGAACTTCAGCTAGACTAAAAGGAATCCATGAGGTGCTATCTGGCCAGACTTAAGTGGATTCTATTTCCCTGGTTCTCCCTCTACCTAGGACCCTTGTTATCCCCTCTTCTAGATCAATTCTCCTTTGATTGGGATATGTTGAGGTTTGTTGAGAAGGTTGGAGAGTAGATTAGCAAAATTCCAAGAGTGAAATTACAGTGTGTTAAGAGTGTGGGGGGGAAAATTAGTTTTATTTTTTTCCCTACATGGGATACAACACTGTGAAATTCAATCTTCAACTGAAAGCCCTGCATTCTCCTAAAACATAGTTCTTTGTTTCTTTCTTTAACAAAGTTTAAGCTAGTGTTAATAAATTAAAAAGAAATTGCTTGTCTGTCCACTTCAGCTTTGTTTTAAGCCCATTTCATATTGTTGTCTGTGTTGTAATTCATACTTTTGATACCATTTCTGATGTGTAAAATTGGTTGTCTTGTAAATATCTTATAAAGAGTTCAATTGTAAATAAACTATTGTGGCTGTTAATTTTTGAACTCCTGCTTCAATTTATTTTATCGGGAGGCATCAAACAATTCTGCTTGTAGATTTTAAAAGATTAGGAAAAAATCAATTTCACAGAATAGAAAAACACACCATTTTCCCTTTTATATAAAGAATGCATCTACATTTGTGTATGAGCACAATGTACTCGTATGTTTCATCCCTCTTTGTCCTGTGTTCTTCCTTACGCATAATTGGCAACTTTAAAAATGAGATTATACGATAAGATTCTTGGTGCCTGGTGTCTAAATTAATAAAACCTCAAAGTTGGAAAGACCTTAGAGGTCATCTAGTCTGACCTCTAATCCATGATTTCCCCTTGACAACATTCCAGACAAATGAAGTCCAGATTCTGTTCCAACATTTTGGGTTTTTTTTTTCCTATACATTTTTTTCTAAATGTTAGAAAATTCTTCATTGACAAAATCTAACTTCTTATAATTCAGCCCCATCAGTTCTGCCTTTGCCTTCCAGTGATGAAAAAGATCAACTCTTCCTTTTCCTCCTAGTCCCGATTAAAGATTCCTGTGGCTATCCCAATTCTTCATGGTAATCACTCAGAGATATTACACTTGTTCCTCAAAAGAAAGGATTTTGAATTTTTCAGTTCCCTCTGGATGAGTGAACAATTTGCTCATGTCCATTTAAAAATTGAACCCAGACCAAACAACTGAAAGGCAAAGTGGCCACTATCACTTTCCTTATTTAGACACTAAATTTGGCAGCCTTATTTACATCAATTTACCTTGTGATCAATAAGATCCTCCAGGTCTTTTTTTTCTTTCTTTTTAGACACTAAATCATAACATCCTCCATTTTGAACTGGGGCGGTTGGTTTTTGGAGTTGGATTTACAAGTTGTCACATTTGGCCACTTGTTTTACCAGTTGAGATCTGTTTGGATTCCGATTCTATCTCTGAAGGCATTCCGAATGCCTTCTAGTTTTATATTGTCTATAAATTTGATAAGCATCAGGATCCTTAACCATACATAATTTGTAAATATATTTCACACAACAGAATCCTGTACTGTGCCATAGTGACCTTTCTGTTCAATATATTAACGTGCACTCTTGTAGGTGCACTGATAACTTAGCTCACACATCTTGTATGTCATTATGGTCCAAAGAAAATATATTGATTTCATTGCTGATAAATGCCTTGTCAAAATCAAGGCATTCCCTAATCTACCCGTCTGGTAACCCTTAACAAGAAGGAAATCATGTCAACATATTGAACCAACGGGTTCCTATGATCATCTCTTTGTAAGCGGGTTCTAAAATCTTAAGACTAGCATCATACCAGCACTTTGGGAGAGGGGATGGTTGGGGTGGGAAGACACATGAAAAGGGACGAGAAAAATGAGACCTCGGGGAAAATACTGCAGCACTAAGTCCTCGGGCTTCACTGCAGACAACTGGTTTCTCCTCCGCCCTTTAGCTTAAAATGGGATGGTGTGGCAAATCTGATGCAGCACAAGGGCTTTAGAGGTTTACCTTGACTCGTGATTTTACAAAACAAATAAATGGAGTAAAATGATTTGCTTCAAATGTAGGCAGAAACGAGAAATGGAAAAAGGAAACCATGAAACAGCTCCAATGGCGCAGTGAAGCTATGACAGGTCGACGCTTTTCACCGGGAAAGCTCAAGATGGCCGGGTGAGGAGCCGAAGGACGCTGCCAAACAGCTCCGCTCGCCCGGGGCCTATCCAGGGGAAGTCAGGGGACGCGCCACGCCCCCTCACGTCATCGACTTACGTAATCCCGCTCCCCGCAAACGTGCCGCAGAGCGCCAGCCCCGCTCTAAAAGCGGGGCGGTCAGCGCCGCACGTAAAGCATGCTGGGAGTAGCTCTCTAGCCTCCCGGCAGTCCCTGCGACGGGCGTACGTAAGGAGCAGGCTGGCGACGGCCGTTCTCCGTAAGATGGCGGACCGGCGGCGGCAGCGCGCTTCGCAGGATACCGAAGACGAAGAGTCTGGTGCTTCCGGCTCAGACAGCGGAGGTTCCCCGGCACGGGGCGGCGGGAGCTGCAGCGGTAGCGCTGGAGGCGGCGGCAGCGGTTCGCTGCCTTCCCAGCGCGGAGGCCGAGCCGGGGCCCTTCATCTGCGGCGGGTAGAGAGCGGGGGTGCCAAGAGCGCTGAGGAGTCGGAGTGTGTGAGTGCGCACGGCGGGGCGGGTCGGGGCAGGTGGCGTCCCGGCCTGGGGGCGGGGTGTAGGTGGTGATGGGAGGCTGGGAGTTGGTGGTAGGTGCTGGGGCACATAGTGTCGGGATAGAGGACAGCTAGCTGAGTGCGGTTTGCAGCCGGAGCCCTAAGGGAGGGGCGGGGCGGGGCGGGGGTTGGGGATTTCTGCGGGGGGCGGGGCAGAGCGCTGCAGATGGACAGCAAATGTTGATTCAGAAATTGGGTCTGGAAGCAAAGAGACCGGCCCTCCTTCGGATGCTACTTGTTGAAGATGTGCAAGACCTCATCCCCCTTTTCAACCATTTTGCGTTGAGTCGTCGTCTCTCCGCCCTCTGGAAATCACAGAACTAACCCATGACTTCTTTCTTGTAGGAGAGTGAAGATGGCATCGAAGGCGATGGTGAGTAACACGAGTTTTGTGCCCCAAAACTCAGGTCACCTTTTTCCAGCAATTGAGATCCTCTTACGGATTTGGGGGAGTTTGACACAGAGTGGCTCTTTGTAGCGTAGTGCTTGAGAGCGTACGTTTTAGCAGTGTGATCTCGGGCAAGTCACTCTTTGAGCCTGTTTCCTATCTGGAATTGGGAACTATAATTTTATCTATCTCATGGGTTGATGTCAGAATTAAATGAGATTTTTAGCCTGAACCACAGCAAGCAGTGAAGAAATATAATTTCTGCTGCATTTTTCTTTACATATTTCTGTTTTGTTTCAGCTGTTCTCTCAGATTATGAAAGTGCAGAAGACTCAGAAGTGAGTATGATAGGTTTTTTTTCCTTTGGTGTAGGTTGGAAAATGTATTTTGAAAACATGTATGCCCCTGTGATTTAAAAGTACTGTGACCTTCTTGTTACTTTTTTGTGCACTGTTCATTTATGCTTTTGAAAAACTGTTAACAAAGTTCTTGTTCAGTAAGAGTGAAGGAAACTTGGTACAAGCCTCTTTAGGCCACACGTATTACATTGTTGTTGGCTTTTCACACATTATCTGAAGGAGATAAAGTTCTAAATAAAAAAATGAGAACATTGTGAAGCCTTTCACAGGACATTTGACAGTTCGTTTTATGTTGCCTAGGTTGTGAAGCCAGCCAGTTGGGTTTTTTTGGTTTGTTTTCTTTTTTTAAGTGAAAGGGCAGGATTCAGAGTGGTTTTTGTCAGAAACATCCTTCAGTTCATAGATGGGGCTTAAGTTTCCGTAAGCCAAAGCTTTTGTGAGTTTACTTGTTTTGATTGGATAAACTACTAGAGATGCCATCAGAATGGCTGTTTCCTAGGGTTGTTGAACAGAATCCTGAGTTCTGGATTGGGTCTTGGGGTTATGTACAAGAGGAACTGGATCAAAAGTTCATTCTATAAATTTTAAAGAACTGTCACTACATATTAGGCTTTCCATTAAGCCCTGGTGATGCAACAGGGAACACTAACAAAATTCCTAAATTTAGGGTTCCTAAATTTAGAAATTTTAAGACTGTAAGGAAATGAGACAAACATTCAGGAAGTGATAGGAATTGGTGACAACTGTTGGAGGATAGGATTAAATAGGGTGCTAATGGCTGGATGCTGAATACATCTTAGGCACTCAGGAAAGAATAAATTGGACTTAGCCAGGCAAACCATGTTCTAGGCAGAGGAAACAATGGGTGCGAAAGCCCGGAGACATGAGAGAAGATTGAGAACTTGAAAGTATGACTGGAACATTGTTGGGACAGGATGGATACCAGAAATAAAGGCAAATTAGAGAGCAGGGGCCAGGT
Source organism: Rhinolophus ferrumequinum (assembly GCF_004115265.2). Lineage (NCBI taxonomy): Eukaryota > Metazoa > Chordata > Mammalia > Chiroptera > Rhinolophidae > Rhinolophus > Rhinolophus ferrumequinum. The sequence continues at coordinate 36,631,729 of NC_046304.1, forward strand.
CACGAAGAGGCTTACTTGCTCTGTTCATTAAGTACGTGTTCCGTGCCAGGAGCTGTCCTAGGCACTGGAATAAAAGACAGGCGTGGTTCTACCCTCGTGGAATTGACATTTTTGGTCAGCAGAGGAAAACAGCTGAGTAATTATAATAATGTTTGGTAAGTGCCATGATCCCGTTTGGAAACAGGATGCTTTGGGAGCACAGAGCAGGAGCAACTAACTGGGGTTAGGGTTTTTGGAAACGCTTAGAGAGTCTAGGGTATTAAAATAGAGTCCTGGAGGATGAGTAGGAGACAGCCAGGCATAGTTTTCTAAGTAGAGGGCACACTGTCTGGGAAGCTCTAGAAGGAATGGACTGCATGATGAATTGGAGAGTGTGGAGTTTAGTATGACTGGATGGGAAGTGATGAGTTCGAGTCCAAATCTGAAAGTAACTTATAAGTAGGACAGGTTAAAAAGTATTTGAATTTTATCCCAAGGAAGTGAAAAAATATGACGGGGTTTTAAGCAAGAGTGTGATATGATTAGACTTAACTTTTAAAGCAGTTTTTCTCAGATCTAAGGAACCCATGCGTGAGAAAATTCAGTTGGCCAGTCCTCCTGAAACAGAATCTTCAGAGGGAAGGAAGACTGAGACACGTGTTAACAAGGTTCTAGGTTGATGCTTATGCACAGTAAAATTTGCGAATTTTTATAATAATAATTTTATCTGCAGTGGGGAGAGTTGATTTGAGGGCAGCAAGATTGGAGACAAATGCTAGTTAAGAAGCTATTGTGGAAGTCTAGGCCAGCAGTAAGTTTGGCATGGAGTAGAATGGTGGCAGTGAAAATAGAAGTGGACAGAACTGAAAGTTATTTAGGTTTCGGAATTGACAGAATGTGATGACTTTTATTTTCTCTGAAGTCAGTGAAGTTGTCTGCAAAGAGTAAAAGGGAGATGAGAGGTTTTGGGGCAGGGAATGTTTGGAGTAGTCAATAGAGAATAGAAACATTGGAAAGACTACCATGCAGTTTGGAGTGTTCAGTGAGTTGTGATTGAATTTATAGCAGCTTAACATTGTGTATATACAGGAGTTTGGATGTTATCCTAATAGCGAGGAAAGAAAGGCTTCTGAAGGCTTAAGTGTGGTGGATGAATTGTGGATGAGGCAAGACTGGAGGCAGGGAGAGCTGTTCAGAGGTTGTTAGGATAGTCCAAGGAACATGAAGGGACATGGCAGTGGGACTGGCAAGATGTAGACCGATTTGAGAGATTTAGGTGGTACTAACAGAACTTCTCGATTGATTGAACGTGAAGCCTACACTAAGGAGTCAAAGGCATGCCCAGGTTGGTGAAGGGTGTTATTCACTAAGAATGGGACCACAGGAGGAGAAGGTTTCAGGAAGGACAGTAGTGGGTTAAATTTTGGATGTTTTGAGATTGAGGAACCTGTGCTAGCTCCCAGCCAAAAGTGGCTATTTAAATTTAAATTAATTAAAGCTAAGTTAAAACTGAGTTTCTCAGTTGGAATAGCTACATTTTACATACTCAGTACCACATATGGCTAGTGGCTGCTGTGTTGGACAGCACAGATAAAAACACTATGGGATTGTGCTGGTCTAGATTAGAGAAAAAGATTTGCTATCCTGATTTTCATAGTAATCTGTTATTTGCTTGCATTTCTTCTTGGTTACTAGCTGTGTATACTTAGACACTACAGTTCAGTCTTGCCTATTTCTTAAAATTTGATATATCTCTTAGCCTACAGGTTAGTTTTTCATCCTTTTTCTTACAATTTATCTGTTGAAAATATTTTGATGGTTGCTCACTCAATTCAATGCATTCCCTCTGTCCTTTGTATGTCCTGCAAATTGGTGTTTTCAGATTCATGGAAAGACAGTGTGAACCAAAGATTTTATCTTGAGCCAAACTGATGATCACCTAATTTTCTTTCCCTTACAAGTCACTTGCTGTTTTTAGGTATACTCAGGATATTTTCTTTAAGGTCCGGTAATTCTATTAGCATTTGTCTTGGTGTTGGTCATTGTAGGTCAGTGTTCATAGATAGATGTGCTCCACGGCATATATCATAGAATTCCTAAATATTCTTTGTCTTCAGTATTTAACCCTTCCTTTGTAATACTTTTTATCTTTTTCTTTATTCCATTTTTATTTTTTTTTTAATTGGGGAATATTGGGGAACAATGTGTTTCTACAGGGCTCATCAGCTCCAAGTCATTGTCCTTCAATCTAGTTGTGGAGGGCGCGGCTCAGCTCCAAATCCAGTCGTTGTCCTTCAGTCTTAGTTGCAGGGGGCGTAGCCCACCATCCCATGCGGGGAATTGAACCCGCAACCTTGTTGTTGAGAGCTCGTGCTCTAACCAGCTGAGCCATCCTGCCGCCCCTCCAGCAGCTCAGCGGCAGCTTGTTGCCTTCAATCTAGTTGTGGAGGGCGCAGCTCACTGGCCCATGTGGGAATCGAACTGGCAACCCTGTTGTTCAGAGCTCGCACTCTAACCAGCTGAGCCATCTGGCTGCCCCCATTTCTTTTTGATTTTTAATTTTTTTTTATTGGGGAATATTGGGGAACAGTGTGTTTTTCCAGGACCTATCAACTCCAACTCAAGTCATTGTTTTCAATCTAGTTGTGGAGGGCGCAGCTCCCTACCCATGTGGGAATTGAACCGGCAACCTGGTTATTATGAGCACTGTGCTCTAGCCAACTGACCACCCCTCTTTTTCACCCCTCTTTTTGATTTTTAAATACTTTCCACTTTTTATTCTCTTCTGGCATTACTGTTGTATTCATTTTTGTGTTCTTTCTAGTTTATACTATTTTTGAAATGATTTTTTCTTTAATTTCCAACACCTTCCTGAGTTCTTTCATTTTATTTTTGAGTTTTTCTAATTTTCACTGATGTTCTTTCATGCCTCACATAATTTTCTTAATGTCTTTTTAGCTCATTTGGAAATAAAAATTACAGTCTTGATTTGATGTACGCATCTTGTTTTTTGTTTGTTTTTTTTTAATTGGGGAAAGGGAACAGGACTTTATTGGGGAACAGTGTGTACTTCCAGGACTTTTTCCAAGTCAAGTTGTCCTTTCAGTCTTAGTTGTGGAGGGCGCAGCTCAGCTCCAGGTTCATTTGCCGTTGTTAGTTGCAGCGGGCACAGCCCACCACCATCCCTTGCGGGAGTCGAACCGGCAACCTTGTAGGTGAGAGGATGCGCTCCAACCAACTGAGCCATCCGGGAGCTCAGCGGCAGCTCAGCTCAAGGTGCCGTGTTCAATCTTAGTTGCAGGGGGCGGAGCCCACTATCCATCCCTTGCTGGAGTTGAGGAATTGAACTGGCATCCTTGTGGTTGAGAGCCCACTGGCCCATGTGGGAATTGAACCGGCAGCCTTCAGCGTTAGGAGCATGGAGCTCCAACTGCCTGAGCCACTGGGCCGGCCCTATATGCATGTCTTTTTGGCACGCTTCCATTGTCTGTAGAAATACTATTCTACTTTTTTTTTTCCTTACAATACGTTTATATGGTATTTGACCTCTGTATTTTTCTGTAAAATTAGTTTTCCTAATCTTTTAGAAGTAACTCAGAATGGCTTATTCTAACTTCATAGAGCTCTCTCTTCTGTTGTTTTCCAGTAATGTTAAGAATATATAGTGGCTTGCTTTCTGAGATTTCCTGCTTTTGTTCCCCTCCCTAACTTGTTTTGTACCTTCTCTTTCCTTCATTCCTTTTATCCCTCTTCCTCTCAACAGTTTCTCTTCGGTGTGGGACCCTATCCTAGAAAGGATCCTTGGTAGTCAGGTCAGTTTTCAATATTTCAGAGGGGTTAGACTAGCCCCATTCAGACCTTCTTATTGCAGGATCTTCATGCTGTAAGAGACAGTAAACTCCCTCCTAGTTTCAGCTGTTCTCAGTTTTGCTTTTTGTTGACTCCCTGTTGATTGTTTCAGGGTTCTCCTGTTCTCAGATCCATTTACTTCTCTCTGCTTTCTGTCCCTGACACAATCAGATGCAGGTCTTATGGCTGTTGGTGCTTTGTTCTTACGTGCTTATATTTTGGGGTCTTAGGGATACCTTATGACGTAGTTTTGTAAATGTTGTCAGAAGGGTTTTGATTTTGCTGTCTAAAAGCTCCCATTTCATGTGGAGATTTGAAGACGTCAAAAACTATGCTACTACCCTTTTCCCAGAATCTTTCAAGAAAAATTTTTTAAAGAAACTTGACTATGTGAAGGGGAGGCTAGAGAGATGGTAGCTGGAAAGAAGCCTATGAGGTTAAGAGAAGGTTTGGTGGTTATTTTTTAAAGTTGGCCAATAAAGATTGAAGGAATGAGTAGAAAGGGAAAGAAACGGGAGGGAGTAATAATGCATGTACTGGTGTTCTTGACTGAATATGGGAGAAGTAGGAACCAGACAAGGGAAACATCTCCCGTTGTAATGACAGAGAGGTGGGAAGGAAAGGTATGGGGCGGGGGGAAGAAGCTGGTGTTCCCTTTTTTGTGAAATAGAAGGAAAGACTTGGAGAAGGAAGTGGGTGGAGGAGCGAGGTAGGAGTGGTAAGACTAAAGGAGGTTTGAGTAGCTGAGGTTGGAGGTGGCACTGATATGTGAAGTTATCTTAACTCTTTCAGTGGTGGCCAGTAGTCTGCTGATAGGCCTAGAGAGGGGAGCCATTTGAGTTGATCCAGTCTTGGGCACATGGGAGAGGTAAGAGAACGGAGAGTGCTATTAGTGATTGAAATGAATGGATTCAGAGAGGGAAGTGAATGTGGGAAAGGACCAAGAGGGAGAAGGTGGGGAGGTCAAGGGAGTTGATATCTTAAAGTTGCAGATGAAAGGGTAAGGGAAAAACTCTGTAGGAACAGGAATAATAGGCAGGGTTTTTTTAAAACCTTTATTGACATTTATGTGCCGTACAATTTATCCCTTTAAAGCGTACAATTCTGTGGTTTTTAGTATATTCACGAATATATGCGGCCCTCACCACAGTTTCAGAGCATTTTCATCACCTCAGAAAGAAACCCTGTACCCTTTAGTTACCAGCCTCCGCCCCAGTTCCTCCATCCTCATCCCTCCCAGCCCCAAGCAGCCACACATCTACTTTCTGTGTCTAGAGATTTCCCTGTTCTGGCCTTTCATATGAATGGAATCATGTAATACGTGGACTCTTGTGACTGGCTTCTTTAACGTAGCAGTTTTCCGAGTTGAAGTATATATCTGTACTTCATTCCTTTTTATGGCCGAATGATACTCCATTGTATGGATGTGCCCCATTTTGTTCATTTATTCATCTATTATAGACATTTGGATTGTTTCTGTTTTTTTGTTATTACGAATAATGCTGCTATAACATTAGAGTAGATAAGAGAGGTGGGAGAAAGCAAGGCAAGGATTGGATTATAGGATAGTTAACAAGATTATGTGCTCTCCTGAGTGTGGCTTATTTCAAAGTTGTGTTAACCTAGATGCACAGAAGCAACAAACAGGGCTTAATTAAGGCAAAGATAAACCTTTTACTAAAGAAGTTATATGCCTGAGGTGTGACTACCCACCATGACCTGCCCAGTTAGGAATTTATGATTAGATCACCCTGTGAGGTTACTTTCCATAGAACCCCTTTTTTCATCCACACAGGTAAGAGTGGTCTGAAGTGTGGCCATGGAAACGGATGACTGAAGTAGAGGTGAAGACTGAACTCATTGCTGAAGTCTTCAAGGCATTGACAGGGTGGGCCCAGGCGGAGGCATAGAGGGATAGCCAGGTAATAGGAGCCCACAGGAGCAGGTTAAAACAAGGCTGGATCTGGAAGAGGTGTTAGATCTGGAAGAGACATTGAGAAACGAGGAAGACACCATCTCCACCCCTTCCTCGGGGATATGTGGGAAGTGGAAGAATGAGCTAAATCCTCTGTAGTGAGAATTCTGCCAGGGAAGGAGTCGAGCTGAGAAGAGTGTTCACTGAAATGGTGGAACTAGCAGTAAGGAGTTTGATGTCAGCCCTTAGCCAAAGCAGCATGTTCCTAGAGTAGCACTTTGGCTTTAGTTAGACCAGACTTTGACTCTAATTTGGAATCTCCTCAGCACTGTACTATTTGTATTTTTCTGTCCTGCCCTGGATACAAAATTAGTTTCTCATTTGTAATTATGAGTTGCCTCATTTGATATTCCACCACAGACCACAGGAGATAAGAGCATAAAACAAAGTTCCCTCATTCATCATGTTGATATTAGTTTAAGATGTTTGAATTCATTCAGTGTATGTGTGTGGAGGGGTGGGTTGTAATGAATTAAGGTCACACACACATACCAAGCAAGATTCTTGCAATTTCTGCTTCAGAACCTGCAAGGAATTACAGGATCAAGGAAAGAACTGAATAATTACCACCCACTTATCCCCGTCTAAAGAGGAGGGAAAACTGATACCAGTATCACCTTTCTGGGAATCCTAACCCAAAGCACTTATAGGCCAAAATACCCAGGTGATGAAAAGGGAAGAATGGGGAAGGGAAATTATAATAATCAGCTTGTGTGGACCAATCAGACTGACTCAACTGTATTTGAAGAAAAGGCAGAAACTTAGAGCTTGAGATCTTCTTGCTTCATCGGGAATCTTACAATGAGTCTCTGATAAGATTTCTGAGGCTGGTCTAAGTCTGGAGTTGTACAAGGGTACATGGTTCAGGTCAAGTGCCAGACCCAGGAGGAGAATAAGAGACCAGTTATACATGTGTCTACCAGGTGGCAAAGATGTACTGGTACCCTGCCATGTTCACTCTGCAGTGGGGACTAGACCACATTCCCTCGAACCCATTTGTTTGTGTTCTCACAGGTCTAAAGCATCCTCCCTAGGCTAACCTTAGGTCCTTGTCCTGGGGGGACAGGAAATGAGAGTAACTCTAGTCTAAAGCCATTCCCCCTTAGTGTGAGCCTGAGCTGCTCCTGTTCCTTGCCTAGAACTAGCCACACCTAACCCTTCCTAGTGGCCTCTATTTAGAGAATGGATTAAGGACGCTCCTTTGAATGGACAGAAATGCTTTCTTTGTCACAAGCAGGATTATCTAATCTTGATGTGACAAGAAAGGGAAAAAGATGGTGGGGAGGAGAGAGAGCACTTAGGCTTTCATGTTTTTTTCATTTCTAAGGTGCAATTTCTAAGCTGTTCTCTAAGGTTTCCCAAGTTAAAATTTTATAATTATATAATTCTGGATAGAGTTGTTGGCTAAGGGGATCTCATGCTGCAGAAAATTGGGTACTCATATCATAAACATAAAAATGTAAGCCACTATTTTCCAGCTTGAGGATAATGGTGTCTTGTTAAATGATGAGGTTATATAAGGGGCTTGCAAATCCACCTGCTCAGCTCTCATTATCTATAGACTAAATATATCTCTCTCACCTTTACATACTACTATTTTGAATATATAAATTAATAAAACAAATTTATTTGAAAGTATTATTGAAAATTATCCTGTTTTCTCAGTCAGTGGATACACTACTGAGCTGCTACCTCATGGAGATCCATTAAATTTCTATATCCTAAAAAGGGGTCCATGTAATCTAAAAGGTTGGGAGTATGCTCTAAGCTATTTTAAGATGAGAGAATTCACAACTTGAGTATAGTTATGAGACACTGCATGTGTAAAAGACAATTCATGGAGAGAGAAATTAACAAAGACGAAGCTCCTTCTGTGTGCGAGGCATTTTAAAGCCTCCCATCTATGTTCCCTAGGCTGTTTCTCCCGAGGCTGCCACTGTTAACAGTCGCTTGCATATCTTCCTAGAAAGCTTATATGGATCAATATTAGCATGTGTATATGTGGACATATAGGTTATCTTTTTGGGTATATTTTTATGTGATTTTATTTTTACAGTGTCCCTATCCTCTAGAAATTCTAGTAAGAATATTGACATGCTTGCTTTTAATTCTTAATTTTGTTAGAAAATGTTTTCTAAAGAATGGAAAATAAAAATATGCACCTTTTAGATCCTATTTCCACAGCTGACAGGAAAACTTTTTTCAGGGTGAAGAAGGGGAATACAGTGAAGAGGAAAACTCCAAAGTGGAGTTGAAATCAGAAGCCAATGATGCTGTTAATTCGTCAGCAAAAGAAGAAAAGGGAGAAGAAAAGCCTGAGAGCAAAGGCACTGTGACAGGAGAGAGGCAGAGCGGGGATGGACAGGTCAGTACCTCCCAAAGGCCTCCATTTGGGGGCTGAAAGAGGGTCTGTCAGCTGCGGAGGGAGTACGAGGCCTTTGTCTGTCCTCCAGGAGAGCACAGAGCCTGTGGAGAACAAAGCGGGTAAAAAGGGCCCCAAGCATTTGGATGATGATGAAGATCGGAAGAACCCCGCATATATCCCTCGGAAAGGGCTCTTCTTTGAGCATGACCTTCGAGGGCAAACTCAGGAGGAGGAAGTCAGGTAACGGCCACTTGCTGCTGTTTAGTACATACTTAGCGTTTGCCCTACCCTCAGCACTTTGCAAAGTGCTTTACCTGTATTATTTCACTTACTCCTCACAACACTTTAAGGTAAGTATTATTATTTCTCTTACACAAATGAGGAAAGTGAGTATTAGAATATTGGATAAGTCTTGATGGAGCAGCTGGGACCCAGACCCACACTTCCACTGCCTGCCTTAATCTGGTCTCTGGAACATGAAGTACTGGTATAGGCTGCCTTATTGGAGAGAGGTTTCCAAGGTGCTGCGTACTTGGAAGTGAAATCTTGCCTCACTTCTATTCCTGTTGCAGTTGAGCCTGGCAGGCCCCGAGGGCCTGTGATCCACTCTTGCTTTTGGGAGGCCCACTTTGTAGAATCTGTCTGGGGAGATGGGGAGACTACACGAAGCTCCTGTTTCCCTGCTCAACCCTGTTTGTTTCATTAACATCTTTAGTTAGACACTTTCCCCTGGTTTTATCAGACCCAAGGGGCGTCAGCGAAAACTCTGGAAAGATGAGGGTCGCTGGGAGCATGACAAGTTCCGGGAAGATGAACAGGCTCCAAAGTCCCGACAGGAACTCATTGCTCTTTACGGCTATGACATCCGTTCAGCTCACAATCCTGATGACATCAAACCCCGAAGAATCCGGAAACCCAGGTGAGGAAATTTTGGAGCCTAGACTATTGGTATTGTAGAAAGAACTCTGCTTTTTAAAATGCCATCTTAGCCCATAATTGAATGGGTGAGGAATGTGGGAAGTCTCCCTGTTCCTTAGTTTATATCTCTCATGGTCCCTTTTGTTATTTCTTAAGTCTTTCTCCATTCCATTTATTCAGGTTTGGGAGTCCTCCACAAAAAGATCCAAGCTGGATTGGTGAGCGGTCAATCAAGTCCCATCGCCACCAGGGTCCTGGGGGCACCCTACCGCCAAGGACATTTATCAATAGGAATGCTGCAGGAACTGGCCGCATGTCTGCTCCCAGGAATTACTCGCGATCTGGGGGCTTCAAGGAAGGTCGTGCTGGTTTTAGGCCTGTGGACGCTGGTGGGCAGCATGGTGGCCGTTCTGGTGAGACTGTTAAACATGAGACTAGTTACCGGTCACGACGCCTAGAACAGACTCCTGTGAGGGATCCATCTCCAGAAGCAGATGCTCAAGTGCTTGGCAGTCCTGAGAAGGAAGAGGCGGCCTCAGAGATACCAGCTCCTGTTCCTGACACTACGCCACCAGCCCCTGACAGGCCTATTGAGAAGAAATCCTATTCCCGGGTGAGAAGAACCAGAATCAAAGCTGGAGATGCAGTGAAGGTTGCAGAGGAGGTGCCCCCTGCACCCGAAGGGCTGACCCCAGCACCTCCAGTTCCAGAAACTGCTCCTCCTCCACCTGCTAAGACTGGGAACTGGGAGACTCCAGTGGATTCTACTACAGGTGGACTTGAGCAGGATGTGGCACAACTAAATATAACAGAACAGAATTGGAGTCCAGGGCAGCCTTCATTTCTGCAACCACGTGAACTTCGGGGTAGGTACCTTAGGGTTAGTAACTAGGTTTTTTTCTTTGCATCGTTGGGTTTAGGTGCAATGGACTTACATCTCTCAGGGATGTGGTGTGTGACAAATATCTGTGTTGTCATTAACTACAAGAAGCAGATAGATTCCTATGTGTACTCATCCAAGGATCTCAGCAGTTTTATGTGTTACCCAAGACTACCCCACTACTTTGCCTTCTATTAACTGATCAATCATCAATAATGAGCTCCTGAGTTCAGAAAGCAGTGTTGTTATTTAAGCTAACGGTTAAAATTTGAAGGCAGAAGCCTATTCATTTGAATTTGGATGAGTGTCTTCTCATCTCTTTGAAAGGGAAGCCTCTCTGATTTCCTTAATCTTCTAGAACCAGGGTGCCCATAGACCTTTCCATAATGATGGTGCTTTTGAATACTTGCAGCGTGGCCAGAGTGATTAAGGAACTGAACTTTTCATTTTAATTAATTGAAATTTCAATAGTCATATGTGGCTAGCAAGTACATTAGACAGCCTAGTTCTAGAGACTAGGACCTATCTAGATGTCACCTCTTTTGTCCGTCCTTCTTTGTCTTCCTCCAACCAGATCGATCAGAGGATCTCTTTCCTTCGTTTCTGAAACATAATTTGAACAAAGATTGGAAATCCTCATACAGACTGGGAGTTTCAGCATCTTTCTCTGGTGCACATGGTTTTTGAACACCAAAACCAAAGTAGCCTAAACTGGAATCTGGAGTTGATCTTTGGATAGAGGAGTACACCGTCCTACCAGTCTTGTTACCATTGGAAGACAGTCCCTAGGATGTAGTCCTTTTTTTTGTCCTGAGCCATTTTCACCCAGAGGGGAATCTCTTCCCAAACTTCCAGCTCAGACCCTGTGGCCAGAAATAACCAGGGAGATTTACAGAACATCCCTCCCCTGTCTACTTGTTTCTCAGAAACGTTTGGGCTAAGATTTTTTACTATGAGCTACTTGTAACCTCCCAGTGGTTCTGTACAGGGAAGTATTTGGTGGAGAAAATTTGAATTTGTATTTTCTCACTGAAGTAATCTTTTTTCATGTTCAAAAGCTTTATTGCTATATTAAAATGGTGGGCAGTGGGGGCAAATTTCCAAATGCTGGTGTTGACAGGAAACAGATGTTTTAAAAGGAATTTTTTTGGTTTAAAAGCAGAAAGCCATTCACGTTGGGTTCTTCACCCTGTCATTTTCTTGATGGTATCTTTGAGTCCCACTCATATCTGTCTGCTCTGCAGCAGTGATTTTTTTTTTTTTTTTTGGTATATTACAGGTATTCACAACCATATACACATGGGAGCAGGACCTCCACCTCAGTTTAACCGGATGGAAGAAATGGTACAGAAGGGGAAGAAGGGTAGATGGAGGATGGGGAGGGGGCTGGATGTAATAGCTTGTTCATTGTTTCAACCAAGATAAGGTCTTGAAGTCAGTTTTTCCATTGATTGACCCATGACTCTTTTAATTTGGATCTCTACAAATGTAGAGTGAGGGTTTAGGTTCAAATCTTGATTTTTTTCAATTCGTTTTGCAAATGTTTTGTATAAACACTTGCCATATACAAAGTGTTTTGCAGCTAAAGGAGGATGGAACTTGACATGAGAGTCAGTTTCTGGAAGTCTTGCTCAGCCCTCTTTCTTTATTTCAGGGTGTCCAGGGTGGGCGAGCCAAACGCTATTCATCTCAGCGGCAAAGACCTGTGCCCGAGCCGCCTGCCCCTCCTGTGCATATCAGTATCATGGAAGGACATTACTATGATCCGCGTGAGTTTTTTCTTACTGTCGGGGTACTTTTTTTGGCAGGGTGAAGTGATCTAAGGAGACCAGCCTCCTGCCTCCTGCATTTCCTTTCTGATCTCTCAGTGGTTATCATGGGTTGCTGTTCTCGTCACATGAAAAATTGAGAACATCTTTTAAAGGGTTTGGGGGACAAGGAGACTTGTCCATGTGATATGAAGAGTGGAAGAGTGAGGGTTTATGAGAGTCCCAATGTGATATCTTACAGTGCAGTTCCAGGGACCAATCTATACCCATGGTGACAGCCCTGCCCCACTGCCTCCTCAGGGCATGATTGTGCAGCCAGAAATGCACCTTCCCCACCCAGGTAAGCATTACACCTTTGCTTGTATGCTTCCAGCGCATGAGGAGGTGTGTTGGGGGCTTACAAAGCCCGTTCTTCTGAGCTCTGTGCTGCTTCCCTCTGAGGCTGGCCACTCTGGCTGCTTGGGCAACAAACTCCTCTTGGGTCCATCCCAAGGACTGCCATCCTGAACCTGTTTATGCTGAGCAGGCCAGCCAGGCCACCCCGTGGATATGGTGTTCGCTTCTGTTTCAGTTTCTGTTTTCTTCTCCTGTCCAGGTTTACATCCCCATCAGACACCAGCACCTCTGCCCAACCCCGGCCTCTACCCCCCGCCCGTGTCCATGTCTCCAGGACAGCCACCGCCTCAGCAGTTGCTTGCTCCTACTTACTTCTCTGCTCCAGGCGTCGTGAACTTTGGTAATCCCAGTTATCCTTATGCTCCAGGGGCACTGCCTCCCCCACCACCGCCTCATCTGTATCCCAATACGCAGGTGAGATGGCTGGTGAGCAGATTTTTCTAGACACATCCTTTAAATCAGACAGAACATGGTATGGGGAGAATGTTCAAGACATTTGAGAAAACATTTTATTTCAGTGCCACTGATTTGCATGTGGTGCCAGGACGCCTCTTGGTGGTCAAAAGCTGGAAATGCAGCTTATGTAATGCCCATCATCTGTTTATTCCTTTTCATTTCTTTAATGGTATTTCATTCAAGTGTTTTAGTTCATCTTAGGTGGCCATTTATTCAGCTGCATAAAGAAACTATTCTACTTACCAGCCCTACGCCTCCCTGTAGTGCTTAACTCCCAGCAGGTTGACACCATGTGGTATCTGGAGTGTCACTACTGAGCTCAGCCTCTTCCATTTGGCAGCTGATGATGGGAATTAGAGAACGCTGGGCAGTATTTTGAAGAAGTAGGAACCAGAGCATAATTAGGACATACTAAGGCTGAAGTTAATCATTTTATTTTAAAGGGGGGCAGCTTAGAGAATTAAAAATTATAAATTCCCCAACACTCTTATTTTTGTGCCTGAATAAAAAATGTATTCTGCTCGTTATAATTTCGATTAATTCCTAACTTTTTTTTCTGGCTTATTGGGGTGTCCAGGCCCCATCGCAGGTATATGGAGGAGTGACTTACTATAACCCCGCCCAGCAGCAAGTGCAGCCAAAGCCCTCCCCACCCCGGAGGACTCCCCAGCCAGTCACCATCAAGCCCCCACCACCTGAGGTATGAGAGCTTCTTTCCATGCATAGGGCACCGCCTACGTCAGTGAGCTTGCCTTTTTTCCATAAGATTTTCCTCCTTTTCTGGATGTGTTTCTATGGAAAACAGTCTTAAAAATTTTTTAATGACCTGGTAACAAATTCCAACTTTATTATTTCAGGTTGTAAGCAGGGGTTCCAGTTAAATCTAACATGATATAAAAGTAAGTGCACAACTTACTATGACTCTTACAACATTCTTAAAACTAATGCTCATGCTTACTTGCTTATCAAACCATCGCCTAATTAATGCTTTAAGTTGTAATCATGGGTTATCTTTGGGGGAGGCTTAAAGAAGTCCCAAAAATTTGCCGGTTTCTTTGTATCATGAATGCATTGATCAGGGTTGAAGTAGAAACTGTTGTTAACTTGGCAGAATTTCACTTGGGAAGCTGCATTTTTTTATTAAGGAAAGAGGAAATCTAAAATTGAGGTGTTAGAGCAGAGCCAATTCTAAAGGTCATGAAGGAGAAACACCATGGGGGTTTTGTTTTGTTTTTTTTAGGGACATTGTTTTCAAACATTATTTAGAATGTGGCTTTTTGAAAACAGCATGTAAATACCCAGAAGGTCCACTAACACTTTGGTGGTTCTTCCCTTTTCTCCACCCCAGTCAGAACAGAAGAGATGAGAAACCAGGGAAGAAGAGAGCTACAACTGGCTGTCTACTACCAGGAACGCTTCAAAGGTAGAGGGTGGCTCCTGCCAGCAAGCAGCTGAATGAAGAGGACCCCTGTGTTCCTCTGAGGACAGGCTCTGTTAGACAAAGGGACAAACACGTGGACTTCTCCTCATCTCCACTCTTTGAATTGGCTGTGCTCAGAGAAGCAGAGATATAGACAGCCCAAGCTTCTGAGTCGACATCTAGAAGCCCAGGTCTTTGGCTTTTCTTCACTTTCTCTTTGGAAATACAAGTGTCTTCAGCTCCCAGGGAAGGAGGCTCCTTCCTATTTGTTTTGTTTTCTAAGGTGTTTGTTTTTAAAGCCTGGCTTGCCATTCGTAAATTAACGTTCTTTTCATCTCAATCAGTATCTCCCTTCCCCCTCTCCTTTACTCCCTCCCCCGCTCCTTTTAAATCAGCAAGTTCATTTTTCTGGTTTGCTAGCTCCTTTGGTTCACTTTTTGTTCTTTCCTGCACAGCTACTCTTTTCCCACCAAGTCTGCAAAGAGTTGGCCTTTCATTTTTGGTTGGCTTTTGTTATTATATACTTGGATTCTCTTAACTCCTCTAACTCGATGGAAATAGCTGTCTGCACCGAGTGTCCCACTGTGGAGGAAAGCTCAAAGTGTGTGGCAGGAACCCTTTTTGATTTCGGTTTTTAGGAGTCTGAGCCTCCATCAGTTCCTGTACACTGATAGGGTTCAGGCCTCTACTGAAGACAGTGTCTCTGCAGTAGGGAAGGATGGCAAACCAGATGTTTTTGTGAGATAAGGAGGTTGCAGTGAGAGCCTTTGCACCTTAGGGATGTGTATTCACACAGTCCTCAGGGCTCAGTCTTTGAGGTAAGTGGAATTAGAGGGCCCTGCCTTTCTTTTCTCCATCCCTCCTATCACAGCCCTTTTCCAGTTGCTGTGGACCAATGCATCTCTGGAGGCAAATAGTATACAGCAAGCAGTCTACCCTGCCCTTCGTAATAGGTCTTCTCCGTGTCTCTCCTGCTATAAGTGTTTAGATGTTACTACCTTATTTTCCTCAAGTTCTACTGTCCTTGCAAATAGAAGATACCGCACCTGGGCTTAAGGCCTAAGGAAGCCAGTCGCTTTGGGGGCAAGGGCTCCCCTCTCCTTTCCTCCCTATCCATGACGCTGAACCACTCCTCTGCTGCCTCTGTGGAAGAGAGTCCTATTGCAGCACTTTTGTCTGCCAGGGGTAACTGTCCCTGTCTTTCTATAGAACCTGAGGGAGAAGGTGACAACTGTGTCCCCAAGTAATGTCACTATTTCTCTTCCTTCTCTTGCGCAGCTGGCCTGACCACTCTGAGTCACAGGTGTGGTGGGGAGGTGGGAGAGGCACTCAAGCTGTAACCCTCAGGAGGAAATAACTAAGAGATTCTTCCAAGGGCAGCTGGTGGTTGTGCCTTTTGTAGGCTGTTCCCTTTGCCTTAAACCTGAATATGTCTCTCCTCAAGCCTGTGGGCAGCATGCCCGGATTCCCAGACCTTAAGACACTGTGACAGTTGTCTCTGTTGGTTTGCTGTGTTTCGTTGCAAGAATTTCTCCATGTGTGTTGTTTTTGTTACAGTTTTAAAGGGTGCATATTTGTGATCAGCATTGTGACTTGAAGATAATAAAATTTAGACTGTAAACTTGGCTTTTTTGCCAGTGTTTTGTATGAGTTTTGATTTTAGAGGGAGGGAGGAGGACTCCTTGATTCCTCAGAGTCACAGGCACAACTTGAGCCAGCTCAGACTTGTGAAATGGAAGCCCAGAGAGGTGAGGAGCCCCTGTGAGCGCCTGTGTCTGTACTCCCATCCACTATCTCCTAGCCACATTGCCACATAGACACCAGGATATCATGCAGTATCTTAGTTTGGAAGTGTCAGGGACAAAAAGTAGTGAGATGCTGCTTACTCAGATGCACATAGTATCCCTGTTGCCTTCTTTTGTGCTAGGCATGGAAGTTTCCCAGGGTGATGTGCCACACGGCAGTACTACTGTGCTAGGTCCTCGCTGAGGGAGGTGCAGGTAGCTAGCTAGCTTCTTGAAAAGTAAAGACTCGTGCTGACATTGAAGTGCCAAGGACCACAGTCTGGGAGAGGCTCTGTCAGTCTTAGTACAGGGAGAGAGGAGGGGCAATTGAAAGACCACCAGCTGCGGCTCGTGCTGTCTGTTACCTCGGCCACTTGATCTCTGACGAGCACGGGGCAGTTTGTAACTTGGAATTGACTATTTCCTCCCGATCCTGGGTGCTGTGGAGACAATCCACAGTTGGGGGGAGCAATTGAATATGCAGCTGACAGCATCTATTCTTGAGTCCCACAAATCCTTGTGCACTGGGGACATGGGCATCATGGCACATCTTAAAATGACAGTTGGGACTCTCCCTATACCCTTTGGTGCTGCTTCTACGGCTGGAGGATTATGACTCTCATGACCCCCATCCCTAATTCCTGTTTAAATCAAGTCAGTTTGCTTCCTTTCTCCCCTCAGGGTGATGGGTATCCAAGGGCCTGATCTGGGGTCATGCAAGGAATGCCACCCACCCTTGGCGATGGGTTACTGGCAGGAGGATTGAGCATGTTCAGATGCTTCCCCCTCACCCCTGCCTCTTGCTTCCTCAGATCCCATTGCTCTCTGTTGCCCTGGTAACTGGCTCAGCAAGAAGAAACTCAAGCTCAGCAAAGGCCCTAGGTTCTCTGCCCTCCCAGCCTGCCTCAGTGGGCAGAAAGAGTGTAAGGGGCAGACAGATCAGCCTTGCCTCATCCCCTTCTAGAATCCATGGGCTGATTTCTCAAAAGTTCTTTGCCTCCATCTCTCCCTCAATTTCAGTTTCTTCCATGATAGAGTGTAGGTGCCCTGCCAGCCCTCCTCCCGCTTGGAGTCAGCACACAGATCAGCTACTTTGTGAGTGATTCAGAACAGCAAAGACTTAATCTCAAAGCTGTCTCCCAGCATCTGCAGCCCCCTTGGATAGGGGTGTCCCTCTAGGGCAGTGACTTTCAACACGGGCTATTGGAATCACTTGGGGATCTTCCAAAAAATACCATAAACCTTGGCCCCATCTCAGACATAGCACTTACTGTTTTGGGGTGTGGCCTGGGCCTCAGTATTTTTGAAAAGTTCCCCTGGATTTCAGTGTGCAGTTGGGGCAAGTACCACCGCTGCTCAAGAAGGACCGTGACTTGATGCTGGCTTTCCTCCCTGATTTAAGGTCTCGAATTAATTTCTGCCTGATACCCCTGAGTAGTTGGAGAGGTTCTGGAGTCCTGCTCCCAAAGCTTCCAGTTTCCAGAAGTCTCTCTGACCCTTTTATTTCCAGCTCCCACACCCTCCACACCCCCCAATTCTTCCCCTTCCTGACAATCCCAAATCCTGCCCAGAGAGAAGGTTACCAAGGCAACCAGCTTAATCTGGTAACTGTGGCATGTGCTGGGAGTGGAGCCCTCCCTCTTCTTATTTGGTTCATAAAATGTCTGGGGAGCTCCAAGCCACTCCAGCCAGTTTCCTCCCCTTAACCTCAGAGATATCGGGGTATCTAATAAAGGGAGCCCAGGAAGCTGGTACTTGGGTCTCTATTTCAGCTTGTTAGTCAAAATTGTGCTCTCCCTTATTTACTGTTCCCTTTCCAAATCCACAAACAGATGGGTGTGCAAGCTTTATTTCTGTGAACGATGCTCTAGCACACAGGACCAGATGTGCACACACTGACACGTGTGGTGGACACCCTGTTCTACCACCACTCCCAGCCGTGAGCATTCCTGTCCCTGCCTGGTCGGTGCACAGTAAACGGGTGGGGTGTTGGCCAAGGAGACTCAACCCATCTGGAACCTGGTGCCACTCCCCACCTTGTTACCTTAATCTTGACGTGCTTACACTGAGCATGTCTCTTTACCCCCCTCCCCTCCTCCTGGGGCAGTGTACCCTTAGGGACCGAGTGCTCCTGGGATGGGCATCAGGAATAAGGATTATTTGAAATGCGAATCTGACATCACTTTCCCCACTCCATGGTTGTGTCAACTCTGGAGGGGCGCTCTGCTTGGTGTCAGTCGGCAGTTCTGGAACTTGTCATCCATCTCCACGGCCCTGCTTCCTGCTGCCAGCTGGGCTTAGGTGCCCTGGTGCTCCTGGTCTCCTCCCCCCACCTACTGTCTCTTCTCCTCACCCCAAATAGACCTGCCACAACCTGCTGCTCCCGCCCGGCTCCTACCTGCCTGCCAGGACCTGCCTCTCACAGGCCAGGCCTGCGCACCATCTATTGTGCCCAACCAGCAAGGGCATATGGGTGCTGCCCCCAGGGCCAATGCCAATCCACCAAGGCCTTCGCAGGCCTTGTTACAAGAAGAGATAAAGACCACATGGTCCTGTGAGTATGGCAAAAGAGCACGCTATGGGGTTGAGAGTGACAGACACCCAATCAGCAATCTGTAGGCCTCATCTGAGTACAGGTAAGTGACTCAAGGTGTGCAGACCGCAGATCTGGTTCCTTGAAATGACCCTAGAAAGTCCCTGTAAGCCCCTGAGCCAGGAATCCCTCTCAGTTGGTATATCACTCCCTTACCTTCGCCCTTAATTTCTGCATCTGCTCTGAACTCTCCACCCAGTCCTACTCAGGCCCTAACTGTTGCTCTCGTGATCAGCCCCAACGCCCAAATTCAAGCCTTGCGCTGCCCAGGGGGTGGGCCCAGCAAGGGCAGGGGCGGGGACTGGGCGGGGACTTGAGGAGGGGGTGCGGTCTCAGTTCTGCCACCTTCCCCCCGTCAGGAGCGCAGCCGCCGCTGCCGCCGCCGCTGCTGCCGCGTCCTCTCAGCTTTGCGCTCCGCCCGCTGTCTCTGTCGCCGCAGCCCGGCCCTGGAGTGCAGAGCCGGGGCACTGGCCCTGCAGCCTTCCTACCCTTCGGGCCGCATTCCGCCTGCAGCCGGCATGGGGGTCCTCTAAGAACGGGCACCCCTTCCCTCCGGCACCTCCCCCGGCCACTGGCCACTGGACTCCAGCCAGCGAGCCTCGGGCACTTCTGGCCCCCAGACCAACGCCTGGCACGGCCCTCCGCTCTGCCCTTTCGGCTTTAAGCATCCTGTCCCCGCCCCCCCCGCCCGTGCCTGGGACACCTGGGTCCCCCGGCAGCCCCTAGGAGAGGGGCGGGGGGGGGGGGGAGGCATGAAGCCACTGGAGAAATTTCTGAAGAAACAGACGTCGCAGCTGGCGGGGCGAACCGTGGCGGGAGGTCCCGGCGGGGGTCAGGGCTGCTGCGGCGGGCCTGGAGGGGGTGGGGGACCTGGCGGGGGTGGCGGTCCAGCCGGGGGACCGCGGCCGCTGCAGCGGCGTCAGAGTGTGTCTCGCCTGCTGCTCCCAGCTTTCCTTCGGGAGCCCCCCGCTGAGCCGGGGCTGGAGCCGCCCCTCGAGGAGGAAGGGGGAGAGCCAGCGGGGGTCGCGGAGGAGCTCGGCAGCGGGGGACCCTGTTGGCTGCAGCTAGAGGAGGTGCCGGGGCCCGGGCCGCTCGGGGGCGGGGGGCCCCTGCGTTCCCCTTCCTCGTACTCCTCCGACGAGCTGTCCCCCGGCGAGCCCCTGACTTCCCCGCCTTGGGCTCCTCTGGGCGCCCCCGAGCGGCCGGAGCATCTTCTGAACCGGGTTCTGGAGCGGCTGGCGGGAGGGGCCACCAGGGACAGCGCCGCCTCAGGTAAGGAGTCGGCTCATCCCTCCTGGAGTAGGGGGTTGCCACCTGGTTCCTCTTACTTGCCCTTGGAGAGTAGGGGTGGCTCCGTGCCGGAGACTCGATGCGGGGTTGAGTGGCCAGCTGAAGCGGGGTAGGGGCCCATCAGAGGAACAGACCCTTCTGCAGAAGAGAGATGCCAGTGCCACCTTCCTCCCTGTAGCAGCCTCACCCACAGCTGGAGAAGCTAAACCTTTCTCTCTTTAAGCCACCCTTGCTTTCCCCTGGACATTTTATCCACAGACTCATTTTATCCACAGTCCCTGATGTTGATGATCTCCTTCTGGGGCCCAAAATTAGAGCCTGACACACTAAGATGGAAGCTGCCCAGAGCAGCCCGTGCCACTACCCCTTCACCCCCAGAGGTGCCCAACCCTGAAAGACCTTCCAGGAGTCCCCGATTCTGTTTAGAAGCCTAGAGCAAAGGGCTGGCCCACTCAGTGGGGCAGTGCCAGACAGGCACAAGGCCTGAGCTGCCTTTTGGGCTCTGGCAAAGGGATGCATTGTCCTTAGCAGCTTGTGGCGAGGGAGGCATTCTGGTCAGGGGGCTGACTCAGAGGTATTGTTGGGGGAGAGGTGGCTGAGCAGACATCAGGCCCTTGCAGCACCCAGGGGGGGTCTGAGCCTCTCCAACTCCCGCCCTTCCAGTGGCAGGCCTCAGCACACGGCCTCTTTCAGAAATAATAACCACACCCTGAGAGGCTTATTCCCTAACCGATGATGCTATTTCACCACTCCCCACCAGCACCCTTCCTAAGGAAACTTGGAGGAAATTGAGGCCCCAAATTGCTGGTTAGTGGGTGAGGTAGAAGACTAGCTGGTCTTTAGGTCTGCCTCTCAGAATGTCACTAAGCCCAGCAGGGTCTGGGGACTGGGAGTTCTGGTTGGGGGTTACACACTTTCCTCTCAGACCTCTGCAGGGAGCCCTAGCCTAGATGTGTGGAAGGGGGCTCCACTCCTCTAGATTTTCCTCAAGACCCAGGTCCTTTCCTTTGGCTCAGGCTGTAGCCGCCCTGGGGAGCTGACACCTTTTGGATTTAATTAGAAAAATATCAGACACACACAGCTCTCCTAACCATAACTTCCCGCCTACACCACACACCCTGTGTCTCTATGACACATTCCCTGGGGAGGCTGTGCATTGGACCAGAGCCTGTCTTGGAAGAGACAGACGCCAAACTGTACCCCCCTGAGCAGCATCTCCCCAACTCTCTTCCTTCGCTCTGGCTTCACTCTCCTGGGAGATAAAGGGTATAGGAAGGATGTTGGGCATCCCTATGCCTAGTCCCCACCCCTGGAGCTGGGTGTCAGGGTTGGGGGCGCTCTCGGGATCACTTTAAGAACACAGCGGGATAGCTGGGCAGGAGGAAAAAGGGGAAACTGTCTTTCTGGTGCCTGGTGCCACAGACAGACTCTGTTCAGTCTATCTGGGGAGGGACTCCTGAATTGATTGTCACCTGTATTATCTGGCCTGGCCGGCTGGATTCCCAGAGTAACTGGTTTGGGGAACCCCAAACCAGTCCCAGAGTGAATGAGAATCAGCTTAACCTGCCACTCTGATATTCTCCGATATAACCAATGTTCTCAAGCCATCTTGGTTCCCTCCCAGGGTGTGGGGGAGCAGAGGACTGAGAGAAGTTACCCCGAAGTAGCCAGTCTCGCAAACATCTAAGTAGCCCCATTTGACCACTGGCTCTACTCTGACATTCTGCTTACCTCAGGCATATTGAGAAAAGGACAAAGTCTCAGGAGTATAGGTTCTAGTCTAGCTCTAGGCAAATCCCTGGGCCTTGGTTTCTCATTTGTGAAATGAAAGACTTGAAGTAAAGGATCTCCTGTTGGTTTTCTTCCTCCACCTTCCTGGCTAGAATTGGAGGCCAGGGGCTGGTGGTTTTGTCCTGGGGCAGTGCCTGGGGACCTGGCCCTAACCTGTCCTGGTGAGGACTCCTGGCTCCCTCGCTGCACCCAGCCTGTCTGTGTGTGCCAGGCTGCCCTGCCCCACCCCAGGGCTGGCTGCAAGTCAGGGCGACCTTATACCTGGCTGACTGGCTGAGCCAGGCCCAGGTGGGGGTGTGGAGGGGGAAAGGGTGGTGGGAGGAGCCACGCCCCTCCACCCTTCCATCATTAACCCTTCCATCTCTGGGCATCCAGAAGACACAGGGTTTCTCTTTAAAGGCTTTAGGATCAAAGAGATGGCAGTCCTCCCTCCCCCTTTTAATGGGGCTGGTTCTCACCTGCCTAGTTGGAACTCACAGCTGTTAGGTGGGGAGGGGAGGAGGGACACACACACACACACACACACACGCACACGCACACACACACACACGCACACCCTGCTGACCCCGACCTCTGTTGAGAAGTTCTCTTTGTCTAGAGACCCTTCTGTGGGCTACCTCTTTTGTGGGGCAGATATCAAGCTTGGTGTAATAGCTGACCAGCTTGAAGTGGGCGTGGCCATCAAAGGGTGCCCCCTCCTTCCCTCCAGCTGCCTTGGCAGCTGCCAACCCTACCCCCGCAGCGGCTGCCCAGAACCTTCACGTGTGTGTGTGTGTGTGTGTGTGTGTGTGTACACGCTTGTGTAGAGCACGATGGGGCAGGTGGCTGGAGCTCCAGCCTAGCTAACGAAGACTCACCCTTGGAGTCAAGAGAAGGGAGTGGTGAGTGTCAAGCTGGGTCCTGGAAGTGCCCTCCTGACATCGGTGGTGCCGATTGATCTCTACAGATATCTTGCTGGATGATATCGTCCTCACCCATTCTCTCTTCCTCCCCACGGAGAAATTTCTGCAGGAGCTACACCAGTAATATCCTTTTGTGGAGCTAGCAAAAGGGGAGGTCAGGAGGGAGCCACTCCCCCCATCCCGCATGTGATGTCAGGGCCTAAGCTCTCCTCTAGAAGACACACTTGGGTTTCAGCCCCAATTTTCGTACTCACCAGCTGTGTGACCTTGGGCAGATCATCATAACGTCCCGAGGCCTCAGTTTCCTCTTCTGTAAAATGGGGGTGAATAGCACCTGCTCTGCCTACCTACGGGGCTGCTGTGGAGATGGATCTGATAGGTATGGGAGTGCATTGGTGATTGCAAAGCCCTGTATAAATGTAAGGTGTTATTATTCTATTAAGAGTGCTTTTCTCCCCACTGAATTGTTGCTCTAAACATCTGGTTGCCCAGTGAGTTATTACAGGGTCTGATGTAAACATCAGGTCATGGCTGTGCTTCATTAGGGTCTACTAGAGACAAGTCACTGGCTGGGCTATTCATAGGGTCTCGTGTAAGCATAGGGCCTCTCACTGAGTTATTTTAAGACCTAATTATAAATGTCAGGCTGAGTAGAATATCATAGGCTCTCTTAGAAACACCAGGCCTTACACTGGGGTATGGTCAGGTTTGTTGTAAGCACCATTGGCTTTTATTAGCCTGCTATGAGCTCCGGGCATGGGCTGGTCAGAGGTTGGGTGGGCCCAGGCAGGATATCCTCAAGTGAAATTCAAAGAAGCAGGAGCTTGGATGTGGTCAAGTGGGTGCCATCCCTGCCTACTCAGCAAAAACCTGGGCTGGGTCATGAAGGGGTCTTGGTTCCAGGGACCCCTGGATCTCCTTTCTCCCTGGCCCCAAACCTATAGAATATTTGGAAGTAGCTTAGCCTCCCATCTTCCTTCCCAGTTTCCTCAGGTCTGCCTGCCCAGGGCTTTTTCTTAACTTAGAGGTCAGCTTTGTTTGGGCAGGAGGAATGGAGGGCCCTGAGGGGCTGGGCCGGAAGCAGGCCTGTCTAGCCATGCTCCTTCATTTCTTGGACACCTACCAGGGACTGCTGCAGGAGGAAGAGGGGGCTGGCCGCATCATCAAGGTGGGCCTGGGAAGAGAAGGCGGGTGAGCAGGCTATTAAGTCTGGAAGGGGGCCCCATTGAAGGAACCATATCATCAAGGGGGATGCTGGAAGAAAAAGATGCCAGTGGGCCTTAACTTATATGGTTCTTCTATACTCAAAGGCATGGAGACCCTGCCCCAGCCCTTACAGAGAGTGATGCTTAGGTGAGACCCCTGCCCTCACGTTTCTCCTCCTCTCCCCAGGATCTGTATCTGCTGATTATGAAGGATGAGTCCCTTTACCAGGACCTCCGAGATGACACACTGAGGCTGCACCAGCTTGTGGAAACAGTGGAGCTAAAGTGAGGGGAACGGGTTGGGGAAGGGGACAGGAAAGAAGTCCCTTAGTTTCCTTTCTTACGGGGGCTGCCTCTGGCCTTTTGGCTCCAATCTGGTTTTATTTCAGTCCCTTTCTCTTACTGGAGAGTAGCACAAAGCACTGTCTCAGGCATTTTTTGGTCCATTCTCCCATCTACTTACTTGTCGATCCAATGGTGTACTGATAAATATATAACAATGAGCACTTCAGGAAAAAGAGCCCTGATTTATAGCTTTTGATGATTTCAATGGTGTAAATTCCCTCACCATGGCTGATTTCAAGCTACCAACATGACATGACGTCACTGAATGTGCAGTTGGGAAGAGATGTGCAGTACCAGGCCATTATGTAGTATTTTCACCGTTACAAATACCACAGATGTAAATATCCTGAAGAGCAGAGATAATAGTAAAATGTAGTAAAACAATTAGGAAACTAATTTTTTTGGTGATAATTTGGCTGTAAGATTAGAAACACACATGCTCATATATTTTTAAATGGCTTTATTTAAAAACCAGTTGGCAAAATACCCCCAAATTTAACCATTTGCTCGCATGAGCCAGTGTGAGCCAGCTTCAGAAAACCACTGCATCCAACCATCCATCCATCCATCCATCCATCCATCCATCCATCTCTTCCGCCCTTTCAATTTCTCTCTGCTCCATCCCCAACACCACAACCCTTGTTTAGGTCTCATGATCTCTCACCTGGATTATTGCCACAACTTTCTATCCAGGGCCTCAATGTATGGTCTTGTGTCCTCCTCTCCCTTCTTATGCTGACACCAGAGAGATCTTTCCAACTTGACGACATCATGCTCCTGTTCCAAAAACATCCAGGGCTCCCCATTGCCTACAACACAAAGTTGCAACATCCTAACACAGCATTCAACACCCTTCCCATTCTGACTTCTGAATAATCCTTCCCACTTCCTCTCCACATTCTCCTATACCCATGACACTCTCTCTATACACCCCATTCCTTGAACTCCTATGCTTTCCCAACTTCCTGCTGTTATTTATACGGTCTGTTCCAGAAGGACCTCCTCCCACCCCCTTCTCTTCTTGTCTTCTCAGGGCCAGGTCAAATGCTGTCTTCTCAATGAAAGTTTCCCAGATACTCCTTTTAGGAGTAGCGTTCTCCCTCCCCCATACCAACATAACTCTCCTTGTACCTTTGTTATATCACCTAACACCTCCTGCCTTGTGTTAGAAGTAGCTGGATGCACATCGGTCTCCCTCCCAGACTGCAAAGTCCTTGTTGGCAAAATTTAGCAAATAGCTGATGACCTACACCTGCCATGTACTAAACAATGTGCTAGACCTGGAGGATGAAAAAAGAAAAATCAGAAAAAACTCATCGCAGCCCTCAAAAGCTCTCAATCTTGTAGGAGAGATAAGATGTGAACATAAACAAATTAGCCCAATGTCCTATAGCAGTTGAGGGGGAAAACGTGAACTTTCCTGGTGGGTGGGGTGAATCAAAGAAGAATTCATGGAAGAGGTGGCATTGGATTTGGGTCACTTGGACAGTTGTCCCCTGTTAGCCATTGTCCTCTCTTCTGACCTCTTTCACCACTCTCTGAATGAAACTGATGCCAGTGCATCCTTGACCCAGTTCTGGTATTCCTGCTTAATGTTGCCTGCCTGGCACTCCATATGCCTGGCAGGGCTTCCTGATGCTCAGCTGTGTCCATGCCAGGATCCCAGAGGAGACCCAGCCACCCAGCAAGCAGGTGAAGCCACTCTTCCGCCACTTCCGTCGGATAGACTCCTGTCTGCAGACCCGAGTGGCTTTCCGGGGCTCCGATGAGAGTGAGTGTGGGCATTAAGAGGGCAGGGCTTCCTGAGTGGTTCAGGGGTCCCTGCAGGGTCTCTGGGTCTTGGGCACCCTCCGTGGAATCTCCCCGTGTAGTAGAACCACTCCTTTCACAGCACCTTTTTCAGAGGCTAACCCCCCAATTTAGGGTTAGGAGTGGGATGGGGTGGGGAACACACGTGCCCTGGAGGAGACTGTGCCAGTGTTGCCATTCTGCCATCTGATAAACAGCCACCTTCCTGTCTCTATCCAGTCTTCTGCCGGGTCTACATGCCTGACCACTCTTACGTGACCATACGAAGCCGCCTCTCAGCGTCTGTGCAGGACATTCTGGGCTCTGTGACGGAGAAACTGCAGTACTCAGAGGAGCCTGCGGGGCGTGAGGACTCCCTCATCCTGGTAGCTGTGGCCTCCTCTGGAGGTGAGGGTCAGGAAGAGCTGGGCTGGGGAGAGAAATTCACAAGCCTGGTGCCCTGGGGCAGGGTAAAGACTGACGTCTAGGCCCTGGCTACTAGGAGTGTGATGCTGGGACCAGGCCTGAGCATCACCTGGGAGCTTATTACAAATGCAGTATTTCAGACCCCACTCCACACCTGCTGAATTGGAAGGTACCTTTTAACAAGATCCCCAGGCTATTCTATGTACATTAAAATTTGGGAAGCACTGGTCCAGGACACTTGGATGCTGATCTGGATGCTTGCCTCTTACTCACCTTGGGATCTAGTCCTTTAACCCCATCGAGTACCACAGGATGCTATGTTTTTGAGGCTGAAGACACAGGGTGGGCCTCCAATCCCTGTGGGAAGGCAAAAAACCTGCAATGTAGTAGACATAGCCTTATTTCCCTCTAAGATGGGGGAAAAAAAATCCTGCTTTTCCAGTGTCACAGGGATGAAAGGAGAGCTGTGAAAAACATTGGGAGCAAACAAGAGGTTAAAAATGCAAAAGAAATCATTATTTGAAAAATTTCAGAAAAATATAGCATAAACTGGTGATAATATGAGACCCAGTAGTCTCGAATATGTCCATGTGGGGTGAGGAGTTTCTGGATGGGGTGGTGACAGTGGCTGGGATATGTGAGGGGGCCGGTGGCCAGGGCCGAGGCAGAGCAGCTGTTCTTCTGCAGAGAAGGTCCTTCTCCAACCGACTGAAGACTGTGTCTTCACCACGCTGGGCATCAACAGCCACCTGTTTGCCTGCACCCGGGACAGCTATGAGGCCCTGGTAAGAACGCTTCACAAGGCCTTGGCTGGGAGTGAGGGCTGGGAGGGGCTGGGAGCCGAAACTTAGCAGCCCACGGGGGAGCCCAGCCCTGTGCCCCTGCTTGCCATCAGGTGCCTCTTCCGGAGGAAATCCAGGTCTCCCCTGGAGACACAGAGATTCACCGCGTGGAGCCAGAGGACGTTGCCAACCATCTTACTGCCTTCCACTGGGAGCTGTTCCGATGTGTGCACGAGGTGGGGGCTGAGGCTGCGGCGGGGGGGGGGGGGGGGGGGGCCTGGCGGGTGGCAGTGTGTGCAGCTGCAGCCCCTGGTGAGAACGGCCACTTTGCCGCCTGCCCTCTGGCAGGGCGTTGCCAGAACCTCCCTAAGCCTTTGGGCCCTCATCTGAAAAATAAAAAATAACAGAGACCCCCTCGCAGGGTGGTTCAGGACCCGAGCGCTGCTTACACAGAACCCGACTCACCGTTAGTATTTAAAAAATATTCAGTATTAAGGAAATAAAATCAAGCAGTGACAATAATGTCTATCAGATGGTTCAAGCGCCTGGCACCTAGTAAATGCTCAATAGATGGTAGAGTATTATTCATATCGGTTGGTTTTTTTCCCCCCATCTCTGTTGCATCCTGTCCTGTCCCCGTTTTTTTTTTTTCTTTCTATTTTCCACCCCTCCCACCCCCGCCCTCCTGCTATTCCCTCCTCACCGCTTGGCACTGCCATCTTCCCACCCACACCCCCTCCGCTTTGGCCGCCCCTCCGCCACTTGGGTGCAGCTGGAGTTCGTGGACTACGTGTTCCACGGGGAGCGCGGCCGCCGGGAGACGGCCAACCTGGAGCTGCTGCTGCAGCGTTGCAGCGAAGTCACCCACTGGGTGGCCACCGAGGTGCTGCTCTGCGAGGCCGCTGGCAAGCGTGCGCAGCTGCTCAAGAAGTTCATCAAGATTGCAGCCATGTGAGTGCGGCCCGCGGGAGAGGGGCAGCCGGGATGTCGCGGCGTGGCCACCGCCACCTGGCAGCCCACTGACCCGCCTCCCACCCCCGCAGCTGCAAGCAGAACCAGGACCTGCTGTCCTTCTACGCCGTGGTCATGGGGCTGGACAACGCCGCGGTCAGCCGCCTGCGGCTCACCTGGGAGGTGATACGACGTCTTCCCTTTCCTCTCCTCCCACCTTTGCTGGCCCACCTGGGGATCTTGGCCTTCAACCTCAGTCTTGACATCTCGTGCTCATTCCGATTGGAAGGAGGCGCCCTCTTCTGGCAGATACAGTCCAGGGCACACAGCTCGACTAATGGACCCTGTCCTGGTGCGGATTCGTCTTCGGAATCCCGCCCGAGTGGAAGGGCAGGCGTCCCAGGCCAGGTCACCGACTTGGCTGCTGGATTTCATCCAGCACTCAGTGAGGCACCTTTGTGCATGCCATATGCATAAGCAGAGGCTTCCGTTTCCCCAGAATAATTCATTCCTCTGGGCTGCTTCCAGCTCCCCAGAGCCAGCCAAGGGTGACTCCACTGCCCCATCCACCAGCTTCCCAGTCCCCTGCGAGACACTCAGGCGCTTTCCCCCTCTAACACCTGGGGATTAGTCAGAAGCTCCCATGAAACCCTAGGAGCTCCACTCTGACATTCCTTCTCCTTCCTTCAAACTCTGCAGAAGCTGCCAGGGAAATTCAAGAACTTGTTCCGCAAACTTGAGAACCTGACAGTGAGTGGGTTTGGCTCGTTTTTTCTGCCCCTGGACTTGCACCTCAGAGACTCTCTGTTCCCATAAACCTTCCTCAAGCTTCCCTCTCAAGGGTTTTAGTGCCTTGGACCCCCGCCCCTCCTCCCCACCATGCTGGAGGATTGCTACCCTGTTTTCCCTGGAGTCGCAGGGAGAGCAGTCAAGCTTCTCCCCAGCACAGCCCCAGCTAGACGCCCATTCGCACCCCTATTTGATTGGAGATGTAGCAAGCGCAGTGGCATGAGGGAGGGATTGGGGGTTGCCTTTGGGTACACTGGGCCTATCTGTCCCTTTCTCCCTCTGCTGTGGAATGCCAGGACCCTTGCAGGAACCACAAAAGCTACCGAGAAGTGATCTCCAAGATGAAACCCCCTGTGATTCCTTTTGTGCCTCTGATCCTCAAAGGTGAGTCCTCCCAAATTATGCTCCTCAGCCACATTTTTCATGCCCGAGTTCTGACTCTCAGCCCCCTCCCAGCTCAGCTCTGAGTGCCCAGAGGAGAGGAGCCCCAAGATTGGGTGGAGGCCAGGGGACCTTCTCTCTTACTCACTTGCTTCTTTCCCTGTCCCCTAGACCTGACTTTCCTACATGAGGGGAGTAAGACCCTTGTGGATGGTTTGGTGAACATTGAGAAGCTGGTGAGTGGCACTGCCAACCCAAGTCCTGTAAGTGGGGGACTGGCATCCTCTCCTGGCACCCCCCTAAAGACAGCAGCTTTTCTCCATGGTGCCCAGCTTGCCTGACAGACTCCCGACTATCTCCCTGGTGGCATCGCTGTGGCAACCCGCCCACGGGTGGCAGAGCTGGCAGGCAGCTTGGGGGGCAACTCTACTACCTCCGCCTCATCTGGCACCCTGTTACACCCACCTCTTTGGTCTTTCAGAGACCCTCCAGAATTGGGGACTGGAGGGAGTAAAACCAACAGAGTTGGAGGTTGGCGGAAGGCAAGCATAGGGGAGGGGGGGAGTGTCTTTCTGTGCCCTTTTCAGGGCTCATTCCTTGTCCTCTCCCAGCATTCAGTGGCTGAAAAAGTGAGGACAGTCCGCAAATACCGGAGCCGGCCCCTTTGTGAGTACCCAGAGTTCCAAGAGTATTACAGGTAGAGCTTTGCCTAAGCGGGAGGGTTCAGGGAGAACGCCCTGTTCAAATGTTTACTTCCTGATACTTGTCAGTTCTCCATGCTCTCCTTCGACCTCCCCGGGGGCCCTTCTGCCCAACACTTTTCCCAGTCTGCACCCTTCTCCTCCAGCTGGTGTGTGTGTAGAGGAAGAAGGGAGGCTGGCAGCCTGACCGCCAATCTCTCATTCTGCCCCAGGCCTGGATATGGAGGCGTCGCCCCATCACCTACAGACCAAGGCCTACGTACGCCAGTTCCAAGTCATTGACAACCAGAACCTCCTCTTCGAGCTTTCCTACAAGCTGGAGGCGAATAGTCAGTGAGAACAGAGGTTGTAGTCGGCCCCCACCAGGGTTCTCGGACACCTGGCACTCAAGCACTTTGCACGATGTCCCACCCCACCTCTGACATCTTTCCCCTGGAGCAACTTCCCGCCCCACAGGAAGGAGTTGGATGGACTTTCCCTCTGGACGCATAAGCCTGTTCATCCTGCTGAAGTCTTCTCCCCATTGCTCCTTCGAGCCCAAACCACACTCTGCTGCTTTCTGCCCTGGCAGGGGAAGGGGGCAGAGAGTTCCTTCCTCTGTCCCCTCCCATCGAGGTCTGTTTCTGAGATAGGAGTTTCCAACCTCCTCTTCCCAAACAGGAAGCAAAGCCCACCCCCCATCTCGCAGAACGGAAATGGGGGAGGGACTGGCCTTCTTTTCCACCACCTGTCCGTCTTCTTCCTCGTCAGTGCTGGAACCCCTGGACGTACCCCCCCCATATTATATTGCCCTCGTGTCTGTGTGCGTGCGTGCGTGTGCATGGGTCGCTCTTTAAGGAGCAGGAGTGCATCGGGTAATTGAGGGAGGGTGTTGTGTGTGCTGGGGGTGGTCCTTCTGTTTGGTGCTACCCTAGTCGACTCTGCCCCTGGGTCGGTGCTTTCTGCACCCCCACCTCCCTGCTCAGTTCCTCATGCTGCCCTGCATCCCTAGGTTTGTGGGCAAAGCTGCTCAGGAGGACAGGGAGCAGAAGCAGGTGGGAGGGGTGACCCACCAGCCCTTGGCAGTCCCCCAGTCAGGCGTCCGAAGGTGCCTGGGTGGGCTCCAGTGAGAGGGTAAAAGATGCTCAGGGAAACACAGGCCTAAGCTGCCTATAGGGCCCTCCTTCTGTGTTACAGTGGGCTGGGGTGTGGCCGAATCAGGAGTTGGGGCACCCGCTGCCCACACTCCTGCTTCTGGGGTGTCTCCCTGCTAAGAAGGGAGTTATGGTCCCCCTTCTGGCTCTATGTCTGACACCAAGAACATGATCTTTATCCTTTCCCAGTCTTGACACCCCTTTGGTCCCCCTCATCAGAGTTAGGGTGGGATGGACCCCTGTATCTGGGGCAGGTAGACCCCCAAAGTGGGGGGAGGGAATGGCGGAGACTGTAAAGGAAGACTAGACTCTAGCGATGCCTTCATTACCTCTCTGTCTCCCCTCCCTCTCCCCGCAGGGCCTCTAGGGCTGAGGGGTTGCAGGGGCTCCTGGCAGCTACTGGGTGAGGTTTCCTGGCACAGCCTCACCCTCCTTTCTGGCACCACCTCTTTCCCTTTTGAAGAGGCAGCAGCAGCAGCAGCAGCAGCAAAAGCAGCTGTTACTCCTGCATTGAGGGTGTATATATTTTTTACCAAAAGCTCTGGAATTGTAAATTTATTTTTTAAAACTCAAAGAGGGAAAGAGCCTTGTATCATATGTAAACAATGTATCATAGGTCATGTTGTACAGTCCCTTTTATACAGCGGCCTGGCTTGTTCCTCCCCACCCCCAGCCCCACATACACAGACGCTGTGTCCCACCCCCTTCCATCCCTTACAGACAGTGACCAAGGCCCCCCTCGTGCTCCCTGCCTCCTCCTTGCAACAGCAGGTGTGCCGTCCTCTCCCTGCAGCCCTGACCCCTCTCAGCAGCCTTCTCATTCCAGCTCCCACGACCATCCTGGACACTGGGGCCCACTGGTCCAGTCTTGGCTGCTGCCTGCCCATGGCCTTGACACCTGCCCTGCTGCCTCCTTCCCAGGGGCCTCCCCGCCCCCTCCCTGTGCCCATAGCTTTAACAGAGTGAACCGTGTGTACTGTACAGGCTCAGTTGTCATTGCAGAAACTGCTGGGTGGAGAAAAAGCCGATAAAGTCTATGAATCAACCCACCTGCTGTTCTCCATTCTGTTTCTTTGAGCCTGGGGAAGAGTGGATGGAGGTAGAGGGGACTACATGAGTGTACTGGGCCCCTCAGCAGGATGGTTCTGGAATGACTTCGAAAATGTGGATGAGAGGGAAAGGTGCCAACCTCATGAGACAGGTCACATAGTGCCTGGAACTTGGAAGAGTGCACATTTTAGTTCTTGCATGTTCCAGGTGCCATAGATATGTGATCTTGTTTAATTCTAACACTGTAAGGAGAAAGATGGAAGCTGGGCAGTCCTAACATAAGGTCCAAGTTACAGGGAAAACGAGGGGTTGGATGAGGGCCTCTAACCCAGATCGTCCACTGCAGACAGCAAGCACTATTCATACAACCAATATTTACCAGTTATACTAAGGTGTGGGGCATCTAAGCTCCAGGCGATACCATATACTCAAACAGCTGCACACGAGCCCTTGACCTTCCCTCGTCCTCAATCTTCTGCATCTCAGGAAATGATCGTCTCATCTACCCAGGTTTTCTAGGCAAGAATATAGGAGTCACCCTTAGTGGTTCTTTCTCTCATCCCTCACTCATCGCATTGTCCAGTCCTTTTGGCTGCAATTCCAGAATATATCCTGGATATATCCTATATATATCCTGGATTGGTCCACTTCTCTATGATTCTTTCATTATCACGGAGTCCAAACCACTCCCATGTCTTCCGTGGATGACTACATGAGTCTCCTACCTGGGCTCTCAGCTTCCTCTCTCCAACCCACCCCTAACTCCACTAGGGAGTTCTCCACACTGCAGCCAGGGTACTCTTCTAAAAACCTAAATCGGATCATGCATGGATAAAATTAAAAAGAGTGGCAATGCCAAGTGTCAGTGAGGATGTGGAACAACTGGAACTTTTATATACCACTGGTGGGAGTGTAAAGTGGTACAACCACTTTGGCAAAGTGTCTGGTAGTATCTACTAAAACTAAATGTGTACCTCAACTCTGACCTAGCATTTCCACTCCTAGGTGTATACCCAAGAGAAATTAGTAACTATGTCCACCAAAAGACACGTACACCAATGATCATAGCCATTTTGTTGATAAAGAAGATAAAGAAGTTGGAAAAAACCCAAGAGTCCTTCCACAAGGGAATGGATAAATCGATTGTGGAATATTCTTATAGCGGAATACCACCTAGCAACACAAAGGAACCAATGACGACTACCTGCATGAATGAATCTCACAGACATAATACCGAGTAAAAGAAGCCAGACACATAAGACTCACATACTGTATTATTCCATTTAAGAGAAGTTCAAGATCAGGCAAAATTAATCTATGGGCTTAGAAGTAAAAATAGTAGTTACTCAATGGGAAGGGAGAGAGTATTGCTTGGGGAGGGGTATGGAGAAGCCCTCTGTGGTGATAGAAATATTCTGTAGCTTGACCTGGGGGGTGGTTACACGTGTGTTCACTGAGTGGTTCATGGGAGATTTGTAGATTTCACTGGAGTTATTTTATACCTCAACTAAAACAATTCAGATCATAACACTCCCCTGTTTTTGATAACACTTCGGTTAAAAATCAAACTCCTCTCTCTCCGCCCCTATCTCCTACCCCCTCTCCCCTCACTCTACTCCAGCCACGCTCATCACTTTACTGTTCATAGCACTCATTCTTGTCGCAGGGATTTTTACCTTTGCTCTTCCCTGAGCCTTTCCTGACCACTCTGATCCACCCCACCCCACCCGTCACTCTCTATCCCCTTATCCTGTATTTTCTTCAAGGCGCTCATCACTACCTGACATCATAGATACTTCTTTGTGTATTTGCTTCATGGTTACTCTCCCGCCGGAATGTTAGCTCCAAGTCTGTCCTGTTCACTATTCGGTACTTAGAACAATACCTGGCACAGAGAAGACACTCAATACACATTTGCTGAATTAATAAATTAGGTTGGTTGAAATAGGAGCTGTAGAGTGGGACAAGACATAAGATAATAAGTGCTCTGGGAATTAAGCCAAGGAGATTCTTTACCAGTCTGGGGATGGTGGGTGGGGCACAATAAAAGAAAACTTTTTGGAAGAGGTGACCCAGGTCGTGAAGCAGCGTAGGGATTGAGGGCCAAAGTATGGAAGTGGGGAGTCAGGTAGGGCAGAAAAAGTGCTATGAGTTATTCCCCTTGTCCCCTGCTCAGCATCGTTAGACCCATCCGTCATCTTTTAGGGGTGATGATAAAGAGTTGACATTTGGAAGAGTGTTGTCACTCACTATGTTGGGTTTTATGTGCATTCTCTCATTTAATCTTCCCAACGAATCCAAGATTTTGGCTCCATCAGCTCTACTTTCCAGATGAGAATTGAGGTCTTGAGAGATTTCTTATCAGAGGCACAGAGAGGCCAAGTTTTGAGCCCTGAGTCTCACAGCTCACAGGGATTTGAATCCAGTTTTTTGACTCCACAGCCACAATTTAAGCTCTACACAATCCTGGAATCTTGAATAGCTGAGAAACGTCCATCCTGTGCTTACCAGGCTGCACAGGAAGCTTGACTGTACTTGGGAGGACTATCCTTTCTGTTCCCCTCCTCCACACCACCTGTACTCTGCCTCCGTGTATAGAGCGTGGCCGAGAGACACAAGAGGTGGTTCAAGGGTCCTGTGGGCTGGGTGGGGAGAAGATGACCTTATTTAGTAGCATTGTACCTCTTAGGCTGGTCTAACAATGAACAAAGGGATGACAATCCTTTGACCAACATACGTAGTAAGATGCCCTCTTGAGCAGGTGCCTGAAGAGAGGAGAGTGAAGAATTGAAGCAGTGCCCTTTTAATCCACTAGGTGTCACCACCAAGATTACTTTCTCACCAAGCTTGGGAATACGGAGGCGTGCGACATGGAGAGGGGGTTAGAGCATTTCTTGGGGATCTCTTGAATCTCTCTGGGAGAGTCTGTTCCCCAGGCATGAGCCAGAAATTTGATCAGAATAACTTGTATCTTTCATTCTCTCCCTCTCTACTGGCTATTTGCCATTTAGCATTTAAACCTTCTCAAGTCTCTATTTTTAAAAACACTTTCCTTATTCCCCACATGCCTGCTCTAGCTACTGTCCCCTCTCTCACTTCAGTTCATAACCAAACTTCTTCAAAGGGTTTGCTCCACTTACTGTCTCAATTTCCTCACCTCCCATTCATTCCTTTTTTATTTTGTCTTGTTTCCCCAACTTCTCGTCATGAACAATTTCAAACATAGAAATGTTGAAAGATTGGTACAATGAATACTCCAAAGTTTCTAGATTCTATAATTAATATTTCGCTAAATTTGCTTTTGTTTTCTCTCTCTCTCTCTCTCTCTCTCTCTCTCTCTCTCTCTCTCTCTATCACACACACACACACACACACACACACGTTTTAATTGTTTAATAGCCACAGTACCTAGTGGCTCCCAAATTGGACAACTTGGTTCCAGTGGTTTTTTTAGAGCGTAAATATTCTAGAGAAGAATAGTTTAGAGGTGCTGCTTTAATAGCATTCATTGCACAGGGAGGTTGGCCCATATTAGTGATGGCTGAGTTTGACTATTAGTTAAGGGGGGACTACCAAATCTATCCATTGAAAAGACACATTTTTTTTCTCTTTGCAGTTAGTATGTGGTGATTTTTGCATTTTGCAAATATCCTGTGTATCCCAATCATTCACTCTTGTTATTTTAAATGTAATATTGTGTAGTATTTCAATCATACAAAAAGTTTAAAGATTAATATAATGAACACCCGTGTCTCCACCACCTCGCTTAAGAAATGAAAACTTACCCTGTAGCCGAGGCCTGTGGTACCTGTCTCTGATCACACCCTTTTCCTTTCTCCCCAGAGGCAACCACTCTCCTGAGTGTGGTATCATTTCCATGCATTTCTGTGAACTTTTGCTATATATACAGAGGGTGCCAAAAAAAAGTACACACATTTTAAGAAAGGAAAAACTATTAAAATTGTAATACTCAATATATACTGATAACAAAAGATGAAAAAAAAAGTCACGTTTGACTTCTGCAATGACAAGAGGTGCTCCAAGTGGTTACCATAAGCGTCCAGACACTTCTGATTATGGCAAACTACTGCTTCAGCAACATTGACCGAAGTGTCCACTTGTATATGTTTTTTTTGGCTCCCCTGGTATGTGTAACTTCAGTTGGTCTGGTTTTGTTGCTCTATGTTTCCCTTTCGTTCTTCAACACAGTGCATCTGGCTTCTGCCCTCATTACTCATTGAAACCGTTCTTATCAAGGGCACTAACTCCCTTGTTACCAAGTCCAAGGGACACTTATCTTACTTTTCCTCTCTTTGGCATTTGATATTTCTGACTGTTCTTCCTTCCTGAACACTTATTGCTATTTCCAAAACACTATGCTCTCAGGATTTCCCTCTGTCCCCTTTCTTAGTCTTGCTGGCCTTCTCCCTCAGGTTGATCCTTACACATGGAGTTCCTTGGGTCTCACCTGAGCCCTCTTCTCTTCCCTCTATACACCTGGGCTTAGATTTTATCCATATATTTTTGTTTGGGGATTTACTGCTTTTACTGAAATTATTTCAAACTTAGTGGCTAAAAACAATGACTATTTCATAACTTCTCAGGGTCCTCTGGGTTGATGGGGGCTCAGCTGGACAGTTCTGCTGTCTCACTTGGGGTGTCTCATGAGGCTGCCGTCAGAAGGTGACTGGGGCTCGAATGTTCAAGATGTCTCGCTCACTCATCTCACACCCTGGTGGGAACAGCTGGAATGCTGGGTCAGCTGGAGCTCTCTCTTTCCATGTCAAGGTCTCTTCCTCCAGGTGGCCTGTACAGCAGAGTAGCTGATTTCTCCCCCGGGAGGTTAGGGGTCCCAAAAGCACAAGAGTAGAAGCTTCCAGGTCTTGTTAACGCTTACTTCTGGACCTGGTACAGCATCACTTCCGCTGCATTAAAGGGACTCACAGGCCAGCCCAGATTCAATGAATATGAGGAGTCCTGGGTCTTTGGGGGCTGTCTTTGGAGAATGGCTACCACAGTATTTGAGTCCCAAATTGCTAGGATTGCTCTTCTAAGTTCCAGACCCAAACATCCCGTGGCCTACTGGGCCTCTCTTTCCTTCCTTGCCACACCCCCGACCCTTTTTTTTCTTGACTCTCTCCAGCCAATTGTTGGCCTCACCTGCACACAGCCAGAAACTTGGGAATCATCTTTGGCTCCTCCTTCTTTTCCAAGTGTGTATACCGTTCAGATGTATTATTCCATTTAGTCTTAGCTCCATTTTGCAGATGAGGAGCCTAAGGCTGGTGGAGATTGAATAACCTGTTCAAAGTCTCGCCCTATTCAATGGTGGGCAGAACTAAGACTTGAGACCTTGGGCTCTGCAGACAAGCAGTCCTGCCTCCAAAGCCCGTGTGCCCAGCCAGTGCGCAGCTGTCACTTGGTGTAGGTAACCATAATTTCTCACTTAGAGGTCCACAGCAGCCTCCAAACTGGTGTTCTTGCCTCCAGCCTAGCCCCGTCTAATCCATCCTCCACAATTTAGAGGGATCTTTCCAGAAGGCAAAGTGAGTGATGGCACTTTTTGGCGTAAACTTTTCCATGGTTTTCCTCTCGCCCTCAAGATAAAATCAACCTTTTTACAATAAAGTCCTATACAAATAGATCCCTGTTAACTTGACAGTGGTTCTCCATGGGCGCATTCTGGAAATTTGTGGAGGTCTTTCTGTTTATCACAATGCTGAGGATAGGCTATTGGCATTTGGTGGGCAGGGGTCAGGATGTTAAGAGTGCTCCGCTGTGAGGGACGGATCCACACAACCAAGAATTTTCCTGGGTTTCACATGGCTTTCCATGTCCTACTGGACATTCCATGTGAAAAAAAATCTATCGTCGGAGCCTAGAATCTATCTCCATTAACCTTACACCCAAGGGACGAGAGGACAGGTTTATTCCTGGTTCACCCTTGCAGTGAAGATGTAGTCCTTCGGGGTCCCATCTTTATGAAGGGAGACTCTCCTGTTAAGTTCCCCTGTTGAGGAGGTTCTGGGGTGTTTTCTTTTCCCATGAGACACTGACAGAAGCTCACATGCATCTAGTAGTCAAGTGTCCTCAGAGCAAACACCTGCTTCAGTGTTCCACTTACTTCTCTCTGTGTGTCCCCTGCCTTCATTTACTTTGTTTTGCCTTGAAAATTCCTTACTTTTTCATTAAAGAATTTAAGATTTTAAAAATATTTTTATGTAGGATTTTTAATTGTTTTTAGAGAGAAGGTTTCCAACGTACTTAGCCTATCATGTTGTCAGGAAAGGAAAGTACAAATATTAAATATTTTTACACATAGTTAATATAATGTTTTTTTCTAAGAATACAACCATTGTGTTGTTCAGAACTTTACCAAGAGTTCTCCACCATTTTGGAAAATCATTATCACAAATGACAATGCTGCCCAATACAACACCCTGACTTCAGTCTGCACTTGTTCCTGTCACATTCTTAATGATTCTAGCAATGAGTGCACGCATCTACTATACGATATATCTTCCAGTGTAGTGGTGCCTGAGCATTGGCATATTGAAATGCTCTCCTCTTATTTGTCTTCTTTATGGTCAAGGCATTATATTGATTTGTTTTTTGAAATCATGTTTTTTGAAATCAGATGTTATCTTATGTGTTGATTTCACTTTGGGATAGTAAAGTTGAGTTACAGCATAGTTGTTATAATAAAGGGACACTGGGTCCGGTAGAGTGCAGGGTCATTTGGTACGCCTAGACCCTGGAGACAGTTCTGCTACTTTGTAGGTGTGTGATTTTGAGCAAGATAGTTAATCTTGCTGTGTCTCAGTTTCTTCATCTGTAAAATGGGAGTAATAATATCCACCTCCGAAAGTTATCGTGAGGATTAAGTGAGCTGTGACAATGCCTGGCACATGGTAAGGGCTGATAAATGTCAGATGTTATGATTACTTCTTCAACCTAATTTCTTGTCTCGCCCATAATTCTAGCTCTAACCACATCAAAATGCTTTGTTTTTAGAATGTGCCATGATTCTTGTTTTGCACATACTCTCCCTCTGCCTTGATATGCTTTCCCTCCCCTCTGCCCCTGACTAACTGCTACTTACCCATCAGGCTTCACTTAGATGTTTCTTTATGAAGCCCACGCCTAGCTCCCCAGGTCTGGGTGAGATGCCCCTGTATTCCACCTCAATGGCTGCCACTATCATGGAGTGATGTTATAGAGAAGGGGGGTTTACATTAGTTATGGTGGGCAGGGAATGCCCTCTGAGGAGGGGACATTTGAGCTAAGGCCGGAAAAATGAGGAAGAGGCCAGGTACAGCCAATATAAAGGCCGTGAGAGACCACTTTGTGTTGCAGTGATAGAAAGCAGGTCTGCACAGTGTATAGCGAGCTAGGAGGGGACAGAATGAAAATGAGGTTGAAGACCTTGGAATTTAGATCCACCATCTGACTTCAGGCATGCAGGACTATATACCTGAAAATCTTTATCTTTGCACTCACTGATTCCCTATGTCTGGAAGGTGTTGCTTGCCTTCTCTGATTAATAACGAAATTGTACTCCTCCTTCAAAGCTGAGTTTAAAACAGTTTACGAAACCTTCTCTCATTCTTTGGCAGGAATTAATCACTCCTTTGCCTGATGTCCCAGAGCCCATATGTCCCCATGGCACTAATCACATGCTGACTTGTATCTCAGCTAGCTGTTTACATGCCAATCTGCCCACCACACAGCGAGTTCCCTGAGGGCAGAGGCTCTGTCTTAGTCACTTCTGCAGCCACCTCCTGGTGTCTAGCCCAGTGCCTGGCCCACAGCAGGTACTCAATGAATGCTGTGACATTTACTTGACTAGTGGGTGGTGCTCAGCACTACTCATGACAGAACAGAAGGAAAAAAAATAATAACTTCTGGTTTATCACATGCTTTCCCACTCATTACCTGACGAGCCTTCCAACAACCCTATGAAACAGTCGGCACAGGAACTATTAGCCCCATTTTACAGATAGGGTAGCTGAGGCCCAAGGGCACACTGGCAGTTAAGTACTGGGAACTAAGTCAGTGCAAAGAAGGACGACAGAGAGAGATAAAGAGCATTTTGAGGATACAAGGCAACGTGGCTGCAGTGGAAAGGCACTTTTATGGGTGGACTATGAAGGAATCCTTAGTCAGCTGAAACGGAGTTAACAGCAGCCCCTCCAGGGAGGGCACAGGATTCCTCTTCGTGACCCAAGCAGCTCGAAGAGTCCGCAGTACCATCCTCCAGCCCTAGAAGCTGGGGAAGCTCCAACCCTGGAAAGGGGAGACCGGTGCTTGCGGGCGTTCGGGTCAGGTGGGTAAGATGACGTTAATGACTTGTTAGCAAGGGGCCTGCCTCTCTGTTGCTATGACAACCGGAGCTTGACTACCGGGCCCTTGCAAGGTTGACTGAGGCAGGTTATTCCTTAACTCAAAATAAGGGAAGGACATTTATTGGGGGGGGGGGTGTGTGTAGAGCGTGGTGGAATAAAGACGAAAAAGATATATTCAAGACCCTGTTTAGCTCAGTGATTCTCCACCTGAACATTACAATCATCTGCTCAGTTTTAAAAGTCTCGATGCCTAGGCTGTACCCCAGAGCAATTAAATCAGAATCTCTGAGATGAAACTCAGGCATCACTATTACTTAAGTCTTCCCAGGTGATTACAATTGCAGCCAAAGTTGCAAATCCTGCTTTTATAATAGCTGGTAGGTGGACTTCTTGCGACCTTCTCAAGATGGTGGCTACCGGCCCTCTTCCGTCTTTGCGTGCACCGGCAGGGGCGGGCTTTCCAGGGGCGCATGCGTGTAATGTCTCTTCGCTCCCTGCTCCTTGCTCCTTTTCCCCCCCGCCTCCATTTTGTTCGTGGACGCTGGGGACGGTGGGAGCAGATCCATTTCCGGGTTGGCAAAAGGGGCGGCGGCGGCGAGAAAGGGAGCTTGCCGGGCAGGGGCCGAGCAGAGCTGGACGAAGCCGGAGCGGAGGTGGCGGAGGATTCGCTCCCAGAGCCGCTGCGGCCAGGTCAGAAAGAGGCCAGGAAGGCTGGGTCCGTAGCTGAGATGACCTGCAGACCTGAGTGGGAGGGAGATCCGGGGGAGGGGGATTGGGGCGGGGCTTGAGGAGAGCGAGGTATTGGAGGAGGGGCCTGAGGGAGAGAGGGGTCCTTGGGGCGGGGCCTGAGGGGAGGGGAGAACTGGGTCTGGGTCTGAAGAACCTGGAGGAGAGGGAGCCTGGCAAATCTAAGTAGGGAGGAGTGGTCGGGAATTGGTGTGGGGCGTTCGCTGACTGAAAATGGGGAGGAAGGTTATTGAGAGGCAGGAAATAAGGGATCCTGAAAGATTGGGTAAGGTGAGTAAGACGGTAACTCGCGGTGAGGAACGAGAGGTAACCGTGCGCAAAAAGAGAGATGGGGAGGGAGGACTTGTTGGGAACAGGTAATTAACTGGATGCTCCAGGTGAGGAGGCCGATGTTACATTTTGGGGACTGACTGGAGTGAAAACCAATGGTTGAGAGGATGACTCGGGAAACTGCTTACACTAGAGGGAATCGTCAGTTGAGAAGAAATCAGAATTGAGTTAAAGGTTGGATTGAGAAATGGGCATGGCCACAACCTAGAGTTGAAGGTTCCGATTGGAGAGGTGTGAAGTGAGGGAAGGTAGAAATCGTCAAGTGTTAAACGTGGGCGGTGTGTGTTGTTGAGTTACTGATCAGGAAACTTTTTAAAAAATGACACTGGGATGCGGGGAAGAACTGGTGTTTGCTGGAATTCATATTTTTAAAGGGGTTTCAATCATCTGTTGTTCCTGCTTTGGGCTCCCCTAGGATCCACCTCCTTTTTCCTGCTGTTATTCTTGCCATACAGTTTCTGTTTCTGAAGGACTTACTGAATGTGTTTGGTGACTTCTCTCATTTTACGAGAGAACCTGAGGGAATAAGGACTGTTCTAGCCCACGTATGAACTTACTGAGTAACGGTGGGGCAAGTCATTACACTGTCGCATTTTTTTCACTTTTGAGATACAGGGTTGGCCCTTCGCTACCTCTAAAAGATGGTGTTAACCAAATGGGATGTTTAAAGTGGATGCGAAGAAGTAACCTCTGAAAACAAGACTGAGATACTGATATTTAGAAGGCATGTCTTTCTCAGTTTCTTCCTCTCAGCCTTGCTGCGTTTTTTGTGCTAGGGAAGAGTTGGTTTTGATTTGATACATGTCCAGTTTTTTAACCTTTCTGAACTGTCAACTTTCAGTGGCCAAAAATTTCATATTATTGTGTTACATTGTATTGGCTGCCATTAAGATAAAGAATGGGAAGTTAGAGTTAGGGGTGAATGAAGTCTGGTGCAGGAGAATTCAGTCTAGCCTCCAGAGTATTTTACTCTTTAAAAAAAATTGAAGAACAAAATTTCCATTACTTTACTCTTGACAAACAT
The DNA here is from genome assembly GCF_004115265.2 of Rhinolophus ferrumequinum. NCBI lineage: Eukaryota > Metazoa > Chordata > Mammalia > Chiroptera > Rhinolophidae > Rhinolophus > Rhinolophus ferrumequinum. The sequence continues at coordinate 36,674,093 of NC_046304.1, forward strand.
TGATCTTCCTCATGAACTCTTTGAAAATTTTAAAATATTAATTTTAAAATACTAAAAATAATATTTTAGACAATTGAGCATTTTTACTTTGATCCGGTCACTTTGGCTCTGTTGCCAGTTGGTGGGGACGAGTGTGCATGTGGACAATTTTAACTTGTTTATTGTTAATTCTTTGAAATCTCAACTGTTCTAGCTTTTCCTTTGGGCATGATACCTGAAATGCTTTGCCCGTGGGTGAACTTACTTAGCTTAATGTTCCTGAAAGTCTGGGCATTTCTGAAGTCTGACGTGGATTTGCTCAAGAGGGGGCAGTTTCTAATTCTCCCTCACACTTGATATCAGAGTAGTGTTTACCTTAGTTGGTACTGATTAGTTATGTGATGTCAGCACAAAGGTGAAACGCAGGGAAGGGGGAGGGTGTTGAGAACGTTGGAGTTTTGAAGTTTTTATTTTTGAGAAGGGAGGAGAAGAGTCCTGTTCCTTTTTTTTTTTAATTTTTTTTTTTAATTTATTGGGGTGACAATTGTTAGTAAAATTACATAGATTTCAGGTGTGCAATTCTGTATCACATCATCCATAAATCACACTGTGTGTTCACCACCCAGAGTCAGCTCCCCTTCCATCACCATACATTTGATCCCCCTCACCCTCATCCCCCACCCCCCAACCCCCTTACCCTCTGGTAACCACCAAATTACGTTCCCCAGATTAATTTTCAAACCCGTGGCCATCCTGTGGTCACCGACTGCCCTCCAATCCCCTCACCCTCCCCCCCGAGTCCTGTTCCTTTTGAAGGGAATATTTTCAGATGTTCTTTCTTGACTTCTTGGGCCCTTTGGGAGACTAACCAGGTCTACTTGAGTCTGTTTTCCTATTGCTCTTGAAGTAATTCTGAAGAGCTGCAGGCTCTGAAGTATATACACTTACTTTGGAGTATAAACCTGCTTAATATTTTGCTGTAATTTCAAAAAGACTACAGTGTGTCTCTTTGGTTTTTAAGAAGGTTTTGAAATAAGTTACAGAGGCTCCGAGTTGTGGGGAGGCTTTGGTATATAGAGCCTGTTTGTTTAACAATGATTTTCCGTTTGTTTCTATCCTATTATGTTTTTCCATTGCTCTACGTGAGCTGGTCCGAAGTGCAAATGGCAAATTACATATTTTTTCCTCCTTTTGAGTCGCTGGTGGACATCTTGTGTGTGTCACAGTTTGATACCACCAAATTGAAAGGCTTCTTGACTGCTTCCAATGGGGCGTGTGACAGAAGCTGAGCTGGGCTTCCTGGGCCAGAGAATGGACTCTGTCAAAGCAAAGAATAGTTGCAGAAACACAAACCGGGACCTTGAAGCTGTGACGAACATTTTGGCAACACGCTTCCCTTTGCCAAATAACTTCTTTTCTTCTTGAGTGTGATTGTTGATCTCCTTCTCAAAGTAGGCTCTTGTTGCTACTGTTCTTCACACAACTCCAGAGCAGAAGTTGGCAGAGTTCCGGTTGACTGTCTCTTGAGGGATATGCCCCGGATTAGAGGAGATGGGATGTTCCGTGTCAAAATGAGGCTCATTGGCAGATCCTGAGAGCTGCCCTGCACGGAAGTAGAGGCAGTACTCTTTCGTGAATGTTTTTGCACTCCTTTATGTTTCTTCTAAATTCAAATCTGTTTCTTAATTCATCTGGTGATTAAATGCAGAATCATTGCCTTTGTCTAGCCTTGAAAGTCCAGGGCATTGAGAGAGAGTATTTCAGACACTTTTCTTAGGCCCCACTTTCACTTCCAAGCCTTTGAGCCTGGGGAGCCATAGGCTAAATCCATGAACATTTCTTAGTATCGTATAGAAGGGTATTTAAAATGCTGAATAGAACTTCATGGAGAAAAACAATGTTGGGAGGGGAAAAACATTTGCTAATGCCTGTGTCAGTCTTAGATCCCTTAAGATTTTGGCTTAATGTGGGGAAAGGGCCTGTGGAGGCAAATGTGTTATCAAAGTAGAGAGCCAGGAATTGGCTTCTAACTTGTCATTTAGGCTAGGCAAAGTTCTAACAATTTAGAATGGCTGTACTAGATACTTAGTTCTACTTAGTAAATGCCCTTTTCAGTGGGTTCTGCTTAGTAAATAAATACCCTTTTGTCTTTCAGGGGATAATTAGTTGAAGATAACTCTCTCCGATAGGTCTTGGGATGGATTCTGAAGATCATTTCTTATAGCATATGACGGTGGCCCTTCTAACACTGGAAACCCCGAGACAGACCCTCTCATTGGTGGTCCTGGATTCGGCTTTCTCCTGCCATCATTAGTCTAGAGTATTCGGTTCCTGATATGCAGGTTTGGGAAACTTACAGGTTCAGATCCAAAGACTTTAAATCTGGTGCAGGGTCTTGATAACAAATACAATTATTGTTTGTATTACAATACGATTATTGGAGTTGTGTTTAATCAAGTCTTGGATCTTTCTTTCCTGAAAAGTGTCTTGAAGTTTGTCAAATCTGTATTTCTGAGGAATGTCTGTAGCTTTCCTCCCCATTCTTATAATTGGTTTTCAAAAAAATTTTAGTTCTTAAACTCTGTGGATTCAAATTAAGCTCCATTAAGATTTTGAGGCCCCTCAGTGAAAATAATTTGTTTTTAGTCAGTATTTATGATATTTCTTCAGTACAAATTCATCACTCTACTATATTAGCTTATAGAAATGCTGAATCCAATAATCCCCCTTTTCTTTTCCTCCTAATAATTCCTTCTGACTGTGAAAACATTGTCCATATGTCCAGATTGGGACAACTGGTTTAAACAAAACATGGAATTTTCTTCTGAAATGATGCAATCTAGTATGGGGCAAGCTGTCCAAGATTTGTGGATAAGTGGGTTTTCCTTCTTTCTACTTCTGCCCTCCCAGTGTTCAGCTAGTAGACAAGATGTTTATCGTCAAAGATCCAAGTATGAGATGCTTACTCTCTTTCCGTCACTGTATTAGAAATAAGGACAGGAGTGTCTTTAGAAACTTTTAGTTTTAAAATAGATAATATGTTCACATGGTTCAAAATTCGAAAAGTAAAAAGGGTATACATTGAATTGTCTGCCTTCTACTCGTAGTCTACTGTCTACTCATCCAATTCATCTTCTCAGAGGCAACTAGTATTATCAGTTTCTTAAGATCCTTTGCAAAGATACCATGTACTTATAAAGCAAATATATATATTTCTTGTTTTGTATTTTTTAAACAAGTGTAGCACACTGTTAATACTCTCTACTTTTTAACTTATTTTGGCAGTCATTCCATATAAGCAATGAAGAGATTTGGTACCTGCCCTATATTGGTAGGTATTTTAAATGTTTCTGGTCTTTTGCTATTATAAACTGTGGTCCAGTGAATAATAATATATATTTTGGCCCTTTATATGTGTGACAATAACTGTACGGTAAATTATACATAGAGTTGCTGAAGCTGATTTTTTTTTTTTTTTTTGCCTCTGTTAATTCATTTATTTGACAAGAATTTTTGGGCTCCTGTGTGCCAAGCACTGTGTTAGGTACTGGAGACATAGCAGTGAGCAAAACTGACTCATTCCTTGCATTCACACAGTTCTGGTCTAGTGGGGAAGAATCCATTAAACAAACAATTAATTACTGTCACTATAAATACTGTGGAGAGAACTATTTGGAAGCCTAACCCAGGTTGATTGGGAAGAAGGGCAGTCAAGGAAGGTCCCTGTGGGATTGACTTTTAAGGCTGAAACTCAAAGAATGAAGGGAGGACAAAAGACTGTTCTAGGTGGAGGAAATGGCATAGGTGAAGGTCGTTCTGAGCAGGGAAAGAATATGGATATTTTGGAGAGTTGAAGAAAGTTCCAGCGTGTCTGAGAAACAGGAGGTAAGACTTCAGAGAGTGTGAGCTCTCTAAAAAAAATTAGATAAATAGCATAGTGAATTTTGAGTTCTACCTTTACAGTAGAGATTTTTTTCTGTCAGTTCTTTCCACAGATATTAGTTGGCTAGTGTTGATGCTAAAACCATCAGTATCATAAAGAAATCTGATGGAACGTTCAAATACAGTGGAACGTTCTCTATAAGAACTTCACTGGACAAAGCCTATTGTTTTAGTCTTGATTTCTTCTAGGTCTTGCAAATTAAACTTGTGTGGCTGGATTAGGTCTTAAAATTTTAGGGTCTTAGGAATTAGTATAGAGATGAGTGATTATTGGGGAACAATTCTTAGGTTATGGGGATTATGGATTGTTAGTTTACCAGACCTGCTATTTAGGAAACAGAAAACCCATTTATTTCTAGGGAATATTGACTCTTTATTGTAAGCTTCACGGGGCTAGAGAGAGAACACAGATGTTCTTATGAACTGGTGAATATAATATTCTCATACCCATCATCGAGGCCGTATGTCTTTAACGTCACACATAACTCTTTTTGGGCATGCAAATGAATCAGTAGCCCAAGGGCCACTATAAAAAAGCATGAAAGCATTTTTATCTCTCAGTATATTGACTTTTGTTCAGAAAGCACAGTACTCTTCCTCAAAGCCCAGATGGGCCTGTTTGATTTAGTACCTTTCTTGTGAAATTGGATCAGCTTGCCCTGTTTTCATAACTTAAAGTAGACTCTTGGTTTAGCAGTCCATCACTAGTGATCAAGAAATGAAAATGGGCAAATTTTTCTAGCATTTCAGCAAGGAGCATCTGTGTATATCATGGCTTAAGGGTATTAGAGTGAGAGAAAAGAGACTCCTCGACAGTGAAAGTCACAGCTTTGTTATTAGATTATCTGTGGTGAGTTGGGACTTAATATATTATCTTTGAAATGAGGCATGACACTTCTTCTCTCCATGTGAAGTCTGGATCAGCATTTCATGGAGCATCTGTTTACGTTTTCTTTCAGGCCTTTTCATACTGGAGACTGTTATCACTGGGTTTACTTCTGACTATTCTTTGTATATGCTTTTCTACTTTTATGATTTGGGTGTGCAAATGAAGGATGGCACATGGATGTTGGGGGCTAGTAATACGAGATATGGCTAGCCTAGAGTGAGAAGAGCTGTTTTTGTCATAAATGACTGGGTTTCAGTTCACCTTGTAATCTCCCTTCTTATCTAATTAACAGTTTATTAGAACTTCTAAAGATGTTTGACAACAGATGTTTGTTGTTTCTGTTTTTTAGTTACATTAAATTGAAAACAAGACCTATAAAGGAGCTAAGGTTTTTTTTAAAGATTTATCCCTCTATTTTTGTGCTTACCTTTGCAATTAATTTTGGTCATGATTTCTTAACAGTGACCTGCAAGTTCCTCACATATTTGACCTGAGGTGTAGAGTAAGCTCTGGGGTGGTGAACATTGTTTGGTTACACCCAGGCTGTGGCAGATTCAGGTCACATTAGGTAGCCCGCTTCCATTAGAGTTGAATTCAAGACACAGGCTCTAGAATCAAGCATGATGGCCTTTTAAATATTTTGTGTTTTGAGGATTTTCTATTGTCCTTAACTACGTTGGTAAGTAAAGTTGCTTAAGCTGATTTTTTTGTTTGTTTGTTTGGCCCTGTTTCGATCCAGTATTGATTGACATTTTAAAAAAAGTTTGGTCAGTCTGAAGCTCGGTTTTGCTTATACAGTGTTAGGATTTTTTGGTTTTTCATAATTAAATTTTTTTGAAATCAAAATAGTAAGCATACACAGTTGAAAGAGTCACATAGTATTACAAGTCTTAAAAAAACAGCTGCTCCATTTCTCCTTGTTTTTCCTCACTTTTACTGCTTTAGTGTTTTTTTCCTGATGTGTATTCATGTTTCTACATAGTATGCTTATACTGTTATTTCTTGATTTTTCCATTCTTAGATATTATCTATTGACTTTCTACTGTGGCAGATGATTTTTGCATTCTTAGGCTGCAACCTCAACCTTTCCTGCTATTTGCCTAATACAGATATATCATAATCTTGATTAAATTAATGTTTTGTATCTTTTTATATTATAGATCAGGATTCAATTAGAAAAACAAACTATTCTTGGTATTTCAAAGCAGATATTGGATGTCTACAAAACCATTGAAAGGCCATGGGAGCATTGGTCAGGGAAAGCCATGTTATAGGGATTTGTAAAAAAAACTGCTGTCGTTAATGATCTTGGCTGCCTTAAACACCAAAGCAGGCAATTAGCAGGATATTGGAAACTGCTGCAAAACTCCTGTCTGTCATCTGTCGGAAGCCACACACCTGCTCATTGCTATGGGAAGGGCAGTAGTGGCATCTACTTTTCTTAAGATCTTCCAGATCTTAAGTGAAGGACTAGTATTCTTGGAATTTAAACCACAACCCCATTGATGGGATTCTGGGAATGTAGTTCCGAGGCCTTTAGCCTCGTCCCACCTGCCACCTGCCACCACAGGAGTCGGAAGGGAGTAGTGGTGAATGTTACTAAAAAAAAAAAAAAAAAAAAAAAAAAATTGGGCCGTCCAGGTAGTTGGGGTGGTTGGAGCGTCATGCTCCTAACGCTGAGGTCACTGGTTCGATTCCCACATGGGCCAGTGAGCTGCGCCCTCTATCGCTAAGACTGTGAACAACAGCTCTCCCTGGAGCTGAGCTGCTGTGAGCAGCTGGAGGTTGGCGAGAGTTGCTGTCAGCTGGGGACCGACTGCCTCAGCCTGGGGGAGTGCAAGGCTCATAATACCAGCATGGGCCAGGGAACTGTGTCCTACACAACTAGACTGAGAAACAAGCCTGGAGGGGGCAGGGAGGAGGCGGAAGAAGGCTGGGGTGGGGGGGAGTGCGGGGGAGGAAAAGAAATTAACGGCTGATATAATAACTATATTACTATGATTATATTCCTTATTTTTCCCTAAATATAATAATTGTCATTGTTTTTCTTCCTTTCTCCTTCCTTCCTCTTTTCTTTCTTTCTCTCTCACTTTTTTTTTTTGTTTGCTTTTGCTAAATATCAATCACTAATTCATCCCTGAACTGGGGCAGAAGTATAAATCTCTCTTCGATACATTCAAATACAGTAGTAGAGCCTCTCCCAGAGGATTTATGAGAAAGAGTCCATTGGAGGGGGTGCAATTTTTGAGGACGTGTGTATCTGAATCGTCTCCTTCCCACCCTCACACCAGTTGGTAGTTTGATTAGATATAATGTATTATGTTGGAGATCATCCTTATGGAAATTTTAAGCCTTGCTTTGTGGTCTTCTGACTTGCAATAGTGGTATTGTGAAGTTTGGTACTGTTCTGATTCTGGATTCTTTGTATGGTTCTGTTTTTTTCCTGAAAGGTTTTCAGGTTTTGTCTTTACCCCTCTTTATGAAATACAATCATGTTGTGCCTTGGTGTGGATATTTTAAAATTCATCATGTTTGTCATTCTGTGTCCCTTTTCAGTCTAAAGCTTATTCCCATCTATCCTGCAAAGTTTTCTTGTATTATATCTTTGATGTATTCGTCCTTTGATAATTATTTCTCTCCTGTCTCTTTCTGGGAACCTCTGTTATCCAGATAGTGAAACTCCTACCCTGTTTCCCCGAAAATAAGACCTAGCCAGACAGTCAGCTCTAATGTGTCTTTTGGAGCAAAAATTAATATAAGACCCGGCCTTACATTATATTATAAAAGACCAGGTCTTACATTATAGTAAAATAAGACTGGCTTTTATATTAATTTTTGCTCTAAAAGACGCATTAGAGCTGATGGTCCGTCTAGGTCTTATTTTCAGGGAAACACGGTACTAGACTGGTCCTCTAATTTTTTTTCTCCTTGCAAATTTTCCTTTTTTTTATTCATCAATTTTCAGATTTCCTTAGCGTTTTCTTCCATGTTTACTATTGTATTTTTATGTATTGTGTTTTCTAGTATGAATTTTTTAAACTTCCATGAGCTCTTTTTAGTGTTCTCAGAATTTTATATATAAATATATTTGCATGTTGCCAGGAATTCTGTTTTGTTTACTTTGATTCCTGTCTTTCACATCAGAGGTTTTCTTCAGGTGTCTCACAATTCTTGGCTGGCTGTTCATTTTTAAGAATGAGGCACTAATAAGCTCTGAATGTGGAGCCCTGGCTCATTCAGGGATGGACACCACTTTGGGGTGAATTGGCGGCTGGCTGGTCAGTTTCCTCAGAGAGGCTCCTCCAGTCTCCTGCCTAGAGTCTCCTGCCCAGCAGCAGGGGTGTTTGGAGCCAAGTGGGAGAAGAGAGATGGGGAGAGGGGAGTAAAAGTTAGGCTTTTATTTGCTCCCCCTATTTTCAGATTGGCACTCCTGCCCTTACCTGTGACTGGCCCCTTGGTTCAACCACCCTCTGATTCAATTTGTCCAATCTTCCACCTGGTAAGGAGGAATCTACGTCTTATACAGACTTTCAACCAGTTCTCCTGTTTTAGCCCCCTCCTACTCTGCTTGGTCCACAGGTACTAAGTGCCTACCATTTCTGAGCCTTTTCAGAGACTCTGTGGAAGGAATTCTTTCCACTGCAAGCGTTTAGCTTTTTTCTCTTCTGTGAAGTTATTTATCACTAGTGCATCTGCTGTCCAGCTTCCAAAATTTTATTGCCATTTCTTTTTCTGCTATTGTCTCCTTTCCCATTTTCTTTCTTTCCTTGTTTCTTTCTCTCTCTCTCTCTCTCTCTCTCTCTCTCTCTCTCTCTCTCTCTCTCTCTCTCTCTCTCGTTTATGCCTTAAAAAAAAAAGTCCCTGTGCATAATTTTAACGGCATTTTCTGAGGGAACACTGGTAAACGCATGCAGCATCTTCATGTTTAACCAACATACTCATCAGTTTTCCCTTGCTGATAGCTATTCAGATAGTATCTGTGTACTTGATTCCTAATACTCTTTTAGTGTCTTCCAGAACTTCCCTAACACCAGGAATTGTTGAGTATACAGATTCCCAGATCTCTCTCGTGGAAAATTTATGATTTTAGAAGGTCTGGGTTAGGGCCCAGGAATCTTTTTGTGTTTGTTTGTTTGTTTTTTAACAAATGCCCTAGGATGTGTCTTCAGGCAAGTTTGGAAACTCTGTTTTAGAAGGGTCTTCTACTTATTGCTGTCTTAAGTCTCTGCAACGCGAACTCCTTAGGCTTCCCCTAATTTTGCTTTTTGTATTCAGACTGTGTTTTAGTCTGTCTAGCTTTGGTCTGGATTTCTAAATTAAAATGTGCCCTTCATCTGATTAATTCCTGTCTTCTCTAGTTAAATGCTGGCTCATGGTAATAACTTTGGCCTTGTGTGACTCCATTTTTTTAGCCAACATTTCTAAACCCACTGGTTCCTGGGTTGTGTGGGTGGGGAGGAAATATTAGTTATGAACATGGAGCTACTTTCTGCATCATTTTACTGTCCAAATCCAAGAATCTGTTACATTTTTTTTTTTTTGGTAAAATGGAAAATTGACTCAGGCTTTGAAAACAGATGTACTAACGATCTACCTTGGATATATGCAGCATCGTTTTAGGAGATGTTAAAGTACTGTGATTTGAAGTTTGTTTTTCACTTTGACAGTTGAAAGGACATAGTCTCTTCTCCTTTTTGTGGTATAGATCCCTAGGCCTACGAAGGAAGAAAAGCTTTATCTTTTGCTGCCAGTCTGTAAGGCCTCTGGGAATGAGATGTTTGCACTTGCCCCGAGGTTGCTGTGACTTGCTTGGCCATCAGAAGCCAACTAGTACCTGTGTGAGGATGTTGTAGGAGCTCGTTAGTGTAGCACCCTAGTTCTCGGTTCTTGGAAGTCTTGGCGGCTGTTACAAGCTAACACACAGCCGGAACAGGATGTGTGGGCTCGAGGTAGCGCTGATTGGTATTCTAAGAGCAGCTCTATAGAATCAGCTCTAATCCCTTTTTACAAGTTCCAGTGACAGATTTGGGGAATGAAGTCACAAACACAATGCCATATCTCAAGTCCTGTTGTCTCGTTGATTGTTGACCACTGGCTATGTGTTAAAGCACTGCTTTCAACTACGACTGATTTATTGCGGTTGACTATTTTCTGTATACATTCCCTCACCTTCCCAATACTTCAGTGCTCACAGGACCGCAGCATTTTCTTTTTGCTTTAGGGTGTGGTGGGGGCTGTGGAGGTTTGGTGAGGTCATTCCCTGTTGTCTGTTTTGGATGATTTTCAGGCATTTAATTTACAGTTGCTCTTGGCATTAGTTATCTTTTTATGAAACCATTCTTTGCAGCTGTGGTTATTTAATTGAACACAAGAGGAGAATTCTTATTGATTTGTCATTGTTTTAGATGAGTGGATTTGGCTCCTGGGCTGCCTTGTTTCTGGGAATAATGTGTGGTACCTAATATTTACCGCCACATCAAGTAGTACGTGAGTAAGTAGACTCCTGAGTTTATGTTTTTAGGGCTTTTAAGAAATAATCTAGGACAAGAGGAAAGAATCATATTAGGGAGGAAACCTGCATTATTAGGATGCATACTTATGTTTTTATTAGAGAAATTATATTTGAAAGCATTTCATCATGTAGTTAATGTATCTTTCTTCTGCCTCCTTCCTTTTCTCTTCCAGGGTTGTGTGCTGCTTGTAACAGGGACAGTCATTGATCTAAAGAGTAAAACATCCAGGTTTAGTTTGTAGAAGCCCTAGGATTTTCAGTATAAATATTCATGGTGGGTATGTGATTTTTTTTTTTTTTTAACTTGTTAGATCAGTCAGGTTCGTTTTATAGTTGACTTTTCCATGATGGAAAATGCTTGCAGTTGGAAAACTGATTTTTTTCCTTCATGGAATATAACCTTGGAATTTTAATTAAATCCATCTCTACACATGATAGATTTCTGTTTCACCAGAGGTTTGACTGAGTTGAATTTCAAGGGGGAGGTAGCACCTTCTCCATTGAAATAAGAGGGCTGTGGGTTATTTTTAAATTATATAAATTAAAGCCTTTGGGGATGGGGAGGGTGGTAAACTATGTAAAACATGAAACTTATTCCAGTCTGTTTCCTTGTATTTTAAACCAAAAATGCTTTAGTTGAGACCCTCTACTATATTGAACACGTGGAGACATGTTCATGATTCTGTGTTCACACTAGTTCCCATGTAGTTATTGGAACCTGTTGGGCTCCTGCTGTTCGTTAGCCTCGTGGAGTGGCATGTGAATAGTCCTCTGGAGCTCCTGGCTCTTCTCCCATGTTGGGGTTCTGTGCTTTAGGAACTGGATGCCGTTAGTGATGCTGCTGTGGTGATGAGCTCCTGCCTCCCCATACTGCACTGCTTTTCAGGAGCGAAGTTACAGGGCAGGGGGCCCGGCAGGCAGATTATCATCAGGTGACTTAATCCTGGAAGGCTTCCCGCTAGCACATAGGTCCCCAGCTGTGCTTCAGCCAAGAGATCCAGTGCAGTCTGGGATTAATGAGGTAACTCATTGCATTCGTGGTTTCCTTCAGGTGTGAAACTGTTGGTTCATATAGACTTCCTTAGTATTGTAGGCATATTAGACAGAGAAGGATGCTACTGTTGGATTTGGAGTATGGCCTATAAGGCCTCAGATTTCATCTCCTACCATTCTCCTCCTCACTGTATTCTAGCTACCCCGGCCTTCTTACTAGTTCTCTGACACATCAAGCTCAATCCCATCAGTTTGTGTGTGGCGGGTTACATGCTATTTGTTAATTCTTTTTGGAATGCTATTCTTCCCTCAGATGGTCATAGGGCTTGCTCTGCTCAGGGAGAGCCAGCCTGGGCAGGAGCCTCTCCCTGCAAGCCTGTCTAAAACAGCACTCCGCCCTACTCCTGCGCTCTCCCTTTATGAGTCTCTATTTTTTTTTAATTTCTTTTATCAGTAACTGAGATACTGAGATTATATTTGTTTTCCTTGTTTATCTCTTCCACTAGAATGTAAGCCCCAAGAGTGTAGAAACTTGTCTTGTTCACCTTCTAGAACAGGGTTTATTAACCTTAGCATTATTAATATTTTAGAATGGATAATTCTTTGTTGCGGGGGAGGAGGGGCTGCCCTATGCGTGATAGAATGTTGAGCAGCGTCCCTGCTTTCTGTCCACCAGATGCTAGTAACGGTCCCCCACTTGTGATAGTCAAAAAGTCTGTAGACATTGCCAGATGTCTCCAGGGGAAAAAAATCACCCCTGCTGAGAACCGTTGCTATAGAATAATACTTTGGCATCTAGTAGGTGGCTTAATATATATTTATTGAATGGTTAAGTGGTGGGTGCTCAGTAAATACTTATTGGATGATAAGTAAATTCATGAATGAATGAATTCAGCAAATTAAAAATTTTGAAACTGCACTATGTGCATAGCCTCATGTTTCTTCCTTTACTCTTTTCATAGATAAATAAACCATCCTTCTCCCTTTTCTGTTACTGGCACATTCATTCATCCTTTGCTGCTTTTTTCCTTCATTGAGACTTGCTTACTCTTTCAGACAGTGTTACTCTTAAATTTACTTTTGTTCAGTTAACAAGTGACTATGGAACACCTGCTGTGAAATAACAGGAGAGAACAATAGAAAGATACGTCTGTGCTTCCTCGCCCATTGGGTAAAACGGATGTAGATACATGGGATCTTCCTCTAAAGTTAGCTTCTTAGTTCAGGGTAATGTCTGTACCAGTATCATGGGGACACCACAGGGTGGTTTGTATCAGTGGTTAAGTGCTTATCAGAATGAGTTGACCTTGATGTTGAATTTGGAATCCAGTTTTAAAACCTACCCATTCACTTTTTACTTATTTTCATTTGTTGCAGTTACCCTTAGTTTCTTGCTGTTAAATCTGTTTGTCTAAAACCTGATTGAGAAATATACAATGTGGACTTGCTCATGTTGAACTTGTTTGATATGACTGTTTTCTGTGGTAGGTTGTCTTATTGAATGGTTGTGAACGGCTGATTTATCAGTGGGTTTTTAATGTCCATGCTTAGAAAGTCTTGCCACTCCACCTACCTGGGTTCTTGAAGCCACATTAACCAAAGCTGTAGTTCCTTCTGGCTGGGATTAAAATACACCAAACAAAAACCCCCTTCTTTATTATGTGAATTTCTTTGTCCAAGAGCAACTGATTTTCTGCCAAACAATTATTATGTTCCATCCCTGATACTGTTAGAAAGATTTATTTTGATTTGAACTATGGAATCAGAAGAATTCTATTGGAGGGAATGCCTGGAATCTTCTCTTGAAGACACAACTGTCTTCTCAAGATTATCTGGAGACAGAGTTCTAGGCAGAGCTATTTGTCCAGAGAGGATCTTGAAATGTCTCTTACCTAGCTCTGTTTCTTTATATTGGAAAGAGTTTTAATAGCAAATTAAAGAATTGAACATGTGTGTAAGAAAGGAGAGATAATTTTCTTGTTGACAACCCAAATTCCTACTCATGACTGGTTCTTGTAAGGTGGAACCAAGGCCCTTGAGGCTTTGCTGAGGGGAGGCAGCCTACTTTTTAAGGTCGGTATTTCTCCCTGTGGGATTTTGTTGGGTTCTCCGATACAAAAACTGTAATTTACGCTGTAATCAAAGCCAGGATTAAAGGAAAGTACTGTTACCTGAGGTCTCTAAGAATGAAAGTAGATGGCATTAAGATTTTAGATTTTTTTTTCCTTTTTAAAATAACTCGCAATTGAAACCTGAGTTTTATAACAGCAGAATGCCGTTTGAATAAAGGCCCCAGATTGTTGTGGTAACTAGGATACCTCTTAGATGATTTTAAACATATGAAAAAAGCAACAATGAAATTGGATTCTTTATTTCTCAAATGCAAAAGGCAATAGTCAGTGTCTTTGTACTCAGGAAGTCTCTTGCTCTTAAAATGTAGGAATATTTGGGTGAAATATTAGGAAGTTGAATAGGAAAATAGATTTGGTCTTTTGAGAAATAGAAGAAAGCACTTTTTAAAAGTTCATTGCTTGATTTTATGAAGACATCTGAATAAATTTGACATCAGGAAGATTTGAAATAATGCTCTCTGATCTTTATTTAAAAGAAACTGACTCCTGAGGATGTGAAAAGCTGTATTATATCGTGGTTTTTATGATGGAAGAGTTTAAGAAGGGGATGAGAATTGCTATGTTGCTGAACTAGAGGCAATCTCAAAATATTTCTGAAAACCAGGGACTCTGAAGAGCACAGATAGTGAGGCTTGTCGTTCTAATTTAATAGATCAGAAAGGAAAGACTTAAAATTCTGTCGAGAACCCTCTTTTTTCTTTTTATGTTTAATCTCAGGTTTAACCTCAGGAATGTTAGATTCTTAAAATTGCAATAGGCAGTGCTCCAGAAGATCTGAATTTGTCCTTTTACTAAAAATAATTGGTCACTAAAATTTGTCTTTCTGTCATAAAACCTTATGAACTGTTTTTGGTTTATTTTTTGAAAAAATTTTCATTTTTACTTTTATTTTGCAATTATAGTTGACATGCAATATTAGATTAGTTTCAGGTATACAACATACTGATTAGACGTTTATATACCTTACAAAGTGATCACGTCGATAAATCTAGTACCTGTGTGGCATTGGTTCATTTGTTTTTAACTAAAAGCACTTCTCAAAGCACACCCTCTTCATTGGATTACTGATCGTAAGTGTCAATGCTAAATTTGTTTGAATAAAACTTCTTTGGGGATTTTCAGGGAAAGGAAAGTTGCATTGATTTAATTTTACATAAATGGGCTGCTCTTGGAAAACATACAGAGAGCTGTTCATATTTTATCACTAGAGTAGAAACTTGGAGTGGGTTAAATTTTCATTTGGAAGCAATACCAGAAAATTGCTAAATCCAACCAATTTCCAGTAGAGATTTTTTTCCAGTAATTAGTGAAATAGAAGGGGCTCAGAACATGAGTTCGAGTCCTAACTCCACAGTTTCCTCCTGATGTATCTTGGGTGGTCACCCTCAGGTCAGGTTAGTCTTTCTCTCTAGTGCGCTGTGTGCACTCCCATTCCTGGAGCTTTAGTGCCCTCGCCTGTAAAGTGGAAGCCGTAATCCCCCACTGTAGTGTAGCACTGTACACTAGACATCGCTGCTGGGAGTGGGGCGTGCATGCGGACAATCTCTGAGGCAGCAGCAAGCCTGGAGCCACTGCTGGTGGTCAACACTACAGTCAGTCACTTGTGAAGGCGATTTTTGTTTTTTAGAAGTTTTTTTTAAGATTTTTTTTTTTTTTTAATTGGGGAAAGGGAACAGGACTTTATTGGGGACTTTATTGGGGAACAGTGTGTACTTCCAGGACTTTTTTCCAAGTCAAGTTGTTGTCCTTTCAATCTTAGTTGTGGAGGGTGCCATTCAGCTTCAAGTTGTTGTTCTTTCAGTCTTAGTTGTGGAGGGCACAGCTCAGCTCCAGGTCTAGTTGCCGTTTTCTAGTTGCAGGGGGCGCAGCCCACCGTCCCTTGCAGGAGTCGAACCAGCAACTTTGTGGTTGAGAGGATGCACTCCAACCAACTGAGCCATCTGGGAGGCAGCTCAGCCCAAGGTGCCGTGTTCAATTTCAGTTGCAGGGGGCGCTGCCCACCATCCCGCAAGGGACTTGAGGAATTGAACTGGCAACCTTGTGGTTGAGAGCCCACTGGCCATGTGGGAATCAAACTGGCAGCCTTCGGAGTTAGAAGCATGGAGCTCTAACCGCCTGAGCCACCGGGCTGGCCCGATTTTTTTTTGTTGTTTTTAATCTATTTTGGAATTGGAATTGGAATTGCACCTACTTGAAGAAGGCATCTTTAACTCTGTAATGTATTAGTGGTCTTTTGCAGTGAGTGACTTTAGAAAAAGATCTGCCTTGCTAGAGATCACTGCTTTGCTTATTAATAAGTGGCGCTCACTGTATACGGTTGTTCCTTTAGGTCATTTCTTAACTTTGTAGCATGTAGGTTGGATCACCTGTGGATACGGGAAGAATTAGGGACTTGTCTGAATCTCTTTTCCAGATTATTCTAGAAGACTGTTTCAACTGTGGCAGTGGCAAATATAGGCAGAACTAGGGATTCAGAAAAGGCAGGAACTCAGGTGACTGGAATTAGTTGAAAATGTTTGTTTCTCAATAGACAATTATTTTTTAAATAGAAGAACATTTTTTTCTTCTTCTCTATGTTTCTTTTATTTTAGATTCGTGTGTCCCCCACTCCAGTGATAGATGTTTTCTGCTTATGAAGATTTGCTATTCTGATCAGTTTTAAAAGTCTAGTGTGTTAGATCCCTGGCAAAGAAAGACTAGACTTAGCTTTGAAACAGAACTGAGAGGGTATTTCCCTTGGAGGGGCATCAGCTGCTTGTTTCTTGAAGTGAGTTCAGGTTCCATTCTCCATGGGAACCACCTAGCCAAAGTACTGCCCAGTTCTTTGTCTGTGGTTGGAGCAAAAAGCCCTTTTGGCCAGCCAGCCTATGCTGGCATTACACTGGAAGGAGCTGGGGTTTGGAGGACCTTCATAGTCATGTTTCTGATCAAATTCTGCCCACTGACAAAGGTTCTGGGTTTTATAGAACCTTTGGAATATTTGCCTTTTCCTTTCATCATTCCCAAGGCATTGAGAGAAGCGATTAAGTGGTTACTCCTTTATTCACAGAGATTTTGATCACCCCTGTAGAGTTCAGAACCAAATCTCCCCAGTGGATGGCTGTGCTGGTTGGATCTTTTAGACTTGGCTTGGTACACATGGTCACCTCTCTATGCTAGGAGGTAGACATGGTCACCCATCTGTGCTGGGGGTACACATGGTCACCCCTCTGTGCTAGGGGCTCCATGTGAATTTTCCTGTGACCTAATCTCATTAATCACCTTGCTTGGAAGCATTTCTTCCATGGATTAATGGACGAAGTTGATTATCCTTTATTGAACCTTTCTTGTCATCTGCAAGTTGTACTTACAGTGGTCATGTTGTTTTGGCTTTAATATGTTGGGATCAAGAAGTGGAATTTCCTTGGGACAGCTTTTTGGGGGTGGTTACTGTTCTTGAGTTTTGGTTTTATCTTTGCCCCCTACTTTAATGTCTGACGGTAAGACACTTCCCTGACTTTAGTCTCATTTGTAAAATGAGGATCACTTACTCAGTGTAATAGAGGGATAGCTGGATAGTTTTTTTGTGACCTGATAAGTAGCTAAATTCTCTCATGGTATTTATGCTCCGATCAGATTCCAGGGGTGTGACTATACCAGGGGCCAGTAATCTTTGACCCGTGAGTCAGACATGATCCACGGTCTGTTTTTGTATGGCCCATGAACTAAGAATGATTTTTACATCTTTAAAATGTAACAATCAAGAGAATGAGAAGACAGCCCACAGACTGAGAGAAAATATTTTCAAAAGACACATTTGATGAAGGACTATTATCCAAAATAAACAAAGAACTCTTAAAACTCAACAATAAGAACACAGACAACCTGATTAAAAACTGGGCAAAAGACCTGAACAGACACCTCACCAGAGAAGATATAGAGACGGCAAGTAAGCATGTGAAACGATGTCCAACTTCATATGTCATTAGGGAATTGCAAATTAAAACAATGAGATACCACTAGACACCTATTAGAATGGCCCAAATCTAAAACACTGACCACACCAAATGCTCACGAGGAAGTGGAATAGAAGGAACTCTCATGCATTGCTGGTAGGGTACAATATGGTATAGCCACTTTGGAAGACAGTCTGGCAGTTTCTTACAAAACATACTCTTACCATATGATCCAGCAGTCATGCTCCTTCGTATTTACTCATATGAGCTGAAAACTTGTGTCCAAACAAAAACCTGCACATGGATATTTATAGCAGCTTTATTCATAATTGCTAAGATTGGAAGCAACAGGATATCCTTCAGTAGGTGAATGGATAAACAATGGTACATCCAGATAGTGGAATACTATTCAGTGTTAAAAAGGAATCAGTTACCAGGCCATGAAAATACCGTAGAGGAAACTTAAGTGCATATTACTAAGTGAAGGAGGCCAATCTGAAAAGGCTACATATTATATCATTCCAACTATATAACATTCCAATTCTAGGACATTCTGGGGAAGGCAAATCTATGGAGTTAGTAAAACGTCAGTGATTGCCAGGAGTTGGGGAGGAAGGAGGGATGAACAGTAAGAGCACAGATTATTTTTCGGGCAGTTGAACTATTCTGTGTGATACTACAATGGTGGGTAGTTGTCATTATACATTTGTCCAAACTCATAGAATGGACAGCACCAAGAGTGAACCCTGATGCAAACTATGGACTTTGGGTGATAATGTGGTGTCAATGGAGGTTTGCTTGGAAAAAATCCAGGCTATAGATAGTGTGTGTGGGGGTGTGTGTGCTGTGTATGTGTGTGGGGAACAGGGTTATGTGAGTATGGTCTGTACTTTCAGCTCGATTTTGCTCTGAACCTAAAATTACTCTAAAAAAATAGTTTATTTTTTAAAAATGTCAAAATAAAACAGAGTAATATGCCACAGAGACTATATGTGGCCTACAAAGCCTAAAATATTTATTACTTGGTCTTTTACAGAAAAGGTTTACCAAGCCCTGGACTATGTCACAGTAGAACTAGGAAATGAGTTGCTTAGGTTTTCTGATGTCATGCCCAGTGACCTAGTTCTCCTGGTACTTACTGTCTCTAATGGCAAAGTTGTTCTCATGAATTTCTGTTTCATTTGCAGGTATATGAGTGACCTAAAGCTGCAAATTAAAACGGAGAGAGAGCAGTGCCAGCTGCGAGCAGGGCAAGGATGCCAATTCCTCCTCCCCCTCCGCCCCCACCTGGTCCTCCTCCACCTCCCACATTTAATCAGGTAGGTAATCCTTCCACCAGCTATCTCAAACCTTAATGGATACTTAGGGCTTCCTGTTGTAAGAGTGAGAGTACTCAAAGACGTGGTGCAGGAAGAAGGAGAAGAAACAGGTAACATCTGCCCTTATCAGCTAGTTCTGATTCCTGAGAGGTACTCGTAGGACCATAATGGCTTGTCTTGTTTTCTTGTCCTGGTTCAGTTTAAATAGAGATTAGGACAGGTAGGAACTGGCGTTTCCCCCTAAAACTATTTGTTCTATAAAGGTCTGCTTCATTTCTCTGGCATCGTTGAGAAAAAGGATGGCAGTTTCTGGTGGTGGTTTCTTGCTACCATTTCAACTCCTCCTCTTCTCCAAATCAGTTCATTTTAAAACCAAGTCCATTACGTCTAACACCTCATCAAGAAAGAAAGTTTATGGAATGTGTTAGTAAGAAGACTCAAAGGTTTGATCATGGAATTTTAAAAAGCAGTGTAGCTTCTCAACCAAGGAAGCAGCCTCTTTAACTATATCTGGATTGTGACATCCGGTCTCACCTGAGAAAGAAGCAACCTGGGTGCTTTATCGCATTTTTATAAAATTTAGTGAAAAAACTACAGAGAATGAATATTCCAGAGGTACACGCACAGTGTTTAACAGATGAGAAATTGTGCTATAAAGAGGGAAAGTGACTTGCCTAGCTAATTTGGTTCTGAACTACCACTAGAAATCAGGTCTGCCAGCTTTTTTTTTTCATCTAGTTTTCAGACATTTCACTTGAGGATATATGTATGAATCCCCTTTTTGGATGAAATTCTATTGGAAGCCCAGTAAGTAAAGTAGATGAAAGCAGAGCTGCTCTGGTTATAGTGGGATTCAAGGACCCGTAGGATATCCTTGGATCTCTATAACCTCTTGGATTACTGCCCTGCATCATGCTGTCTTTGTCACTCACTCAGTAGCCTTTTGTTGGGGGCTTACTGTGTGTCAGGGACTTGGCTAGGCATACAAGTTAGAAAACCCCCATAATTTTACTCTGTGCCTACATATTGTTTTACTCTTTTACAACGAGAATTTACTTATATAATTGAAAGAGAGGGAAAATACGTGGATAAGCAAAAAGAAGCAAATAAAAGTCACCCATAATACCATCGCCCAGAAATGAGACAATTTCGGCCTTTCTTTTTTTTCCCCCTTCTTCCGCCTCCCCCCCCCACTCCGGTTCAAGCCGTTGTTTCTCAGTCTCCTTGGGTAGGACACAGCTCCCTGGCCCCTGCTGGTATTAGGAGCCTTGCGCTCCCCCTGGCTGAGGCAGTCGGTTGCCTTGGCCATGCTCGCCAGCTGCCGGCCGCTCACGATGGCTGCTGGGATGGCTGCTGGCCATTCATGCTGGCTGCCGGCCACTTAGCTGCTCATGGTAGCACACGGTAGCCCAGGGCAACACACACAGCAGCCCATGCTAACCTCCGGCTGCTCACGGCAGCCCAGCTCCAGGAAGAACTGTTGTTCACAATCTTAGCTGTAGAGGGCGCAGCTCACTGGCCCATGTGGGAATTGAACTGGTGACCTCGGCGTTAGGAGCACTGTGCTCCAACTACCTGAGCCACCGGGCCAGCCCAATTTCTACCTTTCAAGAGCTCCCAGTATAATGGATAAGACAGATAAGTCAACATTTGAGGCCACAAAGAAGGGCACCTTACCTGGTGGTTGGAAGGAGAGGAGGCAGTCAGAGGAGGCTTCTGGGGGGAGGTAATACTTGAGCTGAGTCTTAAAGGATGAGTAGGGGTTAGCCAGAAAGAGAAGAGGGAGGGAGACAAGCAGAATGTGGAAGGATGCTGATTTGTGAGAAAGCACAGAGGTTTAGATTATTGCTTGAAAATGGGAGGGCTATGGTGGGAGGTGAAGCTGGACATGTGAGCTGAGGGTTTGGATTTTTCTCCCAGTAAAGATGGGGAGGTGTGGAATATTTTCAGGAGCTGGAGTAACCTGACTGGGTTTGTATTAGAAGGGTCACTTAACAGTGTGGACAGGGGTTGGGAGTTGAGACTGGAGACAGAAACATGTTGCAATTGAAAATTGAGGGTCTGGACTAAAGCAGTGAGGATGGAGAGTGGAGACAAGAGACACTTAGAAAGTAAAGTCTTTGATGACAGATGGCAGAGTGAGGAAGAGGAAGGAGGTTTGGATGACCCTAGTTTGGGGAATCAATTGATGATGGTGCTATTTACCAGAAAAATATTCTCTTGTAAATAGCACCCAAGTGCATCCAAGCATTCCCAAGCGCAGAATGATGGTGCTGTTTGTGGAGAAAGGGTGTAAACTCAATTTTGGATGTGTTTAGTCATATTTTAATAATAATTTTCTCTTTACAAAAGGAGTATGTTCAAGAAATTGATGAACTGTGGATAAGCTAAAAGGAGCAATTACCCATAATGCAACCATTCATAACGGTTTTGTATATATCCTGCCCCTCCCTTCAGTTCTATCTATATACTCTTTTTTAAAAATATTGTGCTTTATATATTGATTTCTCATATGCTCTTCTTACCCATTCATACATCGTGAATGGCTTGTCATTAAATGGTTAGTGATATCATTAAAAAACTTTTTAGTGTACTAAAAATGTGGGGAAAAATTAGAGAATACCAATGACAGAAAATGGGAAAAAGAATCTATAACTACCCTCTGTTAACATTTTGTATGTTTTATATATTGATTGTAGGAAAGCTAGAAAATACAGATAAACATAATTATTACCTGAAGTTAACTTTTGCTGGTATCAGCATATATTCTTCCAGAAAATTTCTGTATGTGTGCATCTTTTTTCTTTCAAATGTAATCTAGCTACTGTTTATTGATCTTTTATTGTACATAAGGCACTGTACTAAGCTCTTGAAAAGTGTCATTAATATCATTTAATTCTCAAAACTACTCTGTGAGATAAGTTCTCCTGTTACTCCGATTCTATAAAAGAGAAAACTGCAATCATGCTATATGTATTGTTTTATAGTATTTTTTACTTGATTGTGGCAAACATTTATTGCTACAGAGAGATACTTCTATATCTTTAAGAGCTTAACTGGCATCCCATTGTATGGTTATCATGGTTCTTTTTGGTTGAACTTTTAGATTATTTTCAGTGTTATGCTATTATAAGCCATTTTTTGCTATATTATCAACATCTTTTTGCACGTCTCCAGTGATTTTCTGAAAGTTAATTCTTAGGAGTAGAATTCTTGTGCTCGACGTTTAAAAGGTGTTTAATACATAAATTACTTTCTAGAAAGATCATACCAATTTACCTTACTGCATGTAGTGCAAAAGAGTACCTGTTTCCCTGAATCCTTCTGAGCATCATAGCGCAGTTATTTATTCTACACCGTGTTTTGAACATCTGCAACGTGCCCGGCACTGCACACCGCTGCTCATTGTCGTCCCTGCCTTCAGGAAGCTAGCAGTCTCTTTAGTTCTAATCTTAACCTTTACCAATTTCATAGGTAAATACTAGTACTGTGTTTTCCCCTGCATTTCTTTTATTGTAGTTGAATTTTATTTTCATATTTGCTGGCTCTTTGATTACTTTTACACGGTATTGTTCATATGCTTTGCTTATTATCCTACTGATTACTAAGTCATCTTTATATTTAATGCTTTATAGATTTAGGACACTACTTTTGTGTCTATCATATGTTACATTTGTCACAGATGATTTTTCCTTCCGGTATATCATCTGTTTGTTTACTTACTTTCCTAAGTAAATAATTTGTAATAAACAAGTCTGTCCATCTTTTCCTGCATTTTAGTTGTCATGCTTAGAAAGTCCTTCCCTTAGCTATTTTTTGTATGTATATCTGTGAGGTTTTTTTACACTTAAATTTTATAATTCAGCTAGAATTTGTTCGAGAATAAGCTGTGAGGTAGGTATTTAACTTTATTGTTTTCCCCCAAATTACCAGTGATTAACACCTTGTCTTTAATAATCTACTCTTTCTGATGAAATACACTTTTATTATTTCTTAAATAGGTCTGGGCCTGCCTATAGGCTTTCTATTTTGTTCCACTTATCTGTCTGTCCATGTGCATCTGTTGTAGTTTGGTCATAGGAATATTTCAGGATTTAAATGAGGTAATGAAAGTAATATGCTTAGCACAATGCCGGAGCATAGCAGGGGCTCAATAAATGTTTGCCTTGCTGCTGCTGATACATATAAAGCATCTAACACAGAAGCCTAGTGCATAGGTACTCAGTAAATCTTAGTGCAGGCCTCCTCGCAGAAGCTTCTGAGTAGGAGGGAGACCTGTACCCTTCACAGGACAGGAGAAAACAGACTAAGAAGGATGGTGACGCGCATTGATGCTGCTGGTGGGCACAAATATCTGATGAGGTTGCACAGGCATCTCCTGGAATCTAGTTTGGCTTAAGGCATTTACCCTGAGCTTGTGATGAACGGGACTCTTGGGGGTGAATTTCCATTTCCCTCTGCCTCCAGGCAAACACAGAGCAGCCCAAGCTGAGTCGAGATGAGCAGCGGGGTCGCGGCGCCCTCTTACAGGACATCTGCAAAGGGACCAAGCTGAAGAAGGTGACCGCCGTTAATGATCGGAGTGCTCCCGTCATTGAGAGTGAGTCTGAGCTTCCTTTCCAGTGACCCACCCGGATCCGAGGATTGATTTGGAGACTTGGTTGTATTGTCATTTTTATTGTTGGGTCTTGAGTGGAAGAGTTTTGTCCTGGGATATTCTTTGGCTCTCTTCCCATCTGTTCATTTGAATACCTTAGAAACTTCTTTTTGACCTTTGGGGAGCATTCTCAGGTTGAGACTCCCATTTCTTATGTCACTAGTGCTTGTTAGGGCACATCCTCAGCTGTTCTCTGAGGAGAGGATCACAGTTCTAAAAACCACTCAGCTGAAGCCAACGATGATTTTATAATTGCTACAGTGTCCATTCTGAAAGGCCTCTGGGGAGTTTGCTCACACCTGGGTCCCTGAGCCATTAGCTCCCCCCCCCACTACCATCTGGGACTATGAGAGAAGAGCCCAGAAAACTCTGTTGAACATGTCTTTATCCTGGTTATCCCTCTGGCCTAAATAAGGGAAGATTGGCTCCTTGTTCCTTTTGTTTTTCTTTTATCACTGCAAAGAGTTTCATTGTCACATGAAGCTGTGGAGCAGAGAGTCCTAGCTTTTTTTTTTTTGAAAGGCAAAAGCAAGATAGGTTTGTTTGCAAATTAGAGCCCAGGTAGAGAAAGAGTTTCTCCTCAGAATTGACTTGATCACCAGCTTAGAGTATATGAAATGAAAGCCCTAATAGATGGTATGCTTTCCAGAACCCAAAGGAAGCAGTGCTGGTTATGGCTCTGGAGCAGGTGCCCTACAGCCCAAGGGAGGTCTCTTCCAAGGAGGAGTGCCAAAGCTCCGACCTGTGGGAGCCAAGGACGTTTCAGGTATCTGATAAGTACTTTCTTAGGTTTATTTCCCAAGTATGTTAATTTCTGACTGCTGCCTCATGATCCATCGGGGGTTGAGGAGTGTGGCAGAGGCAGGAGGAGGAGTGGGAGTAGGGGAGGAGTTACAGAGTAGAATAAAGAGAAGGCATTAAATAAGAATGTATTCTGTTTATGTCAGTAGTGTTTGTTAATGGGCCCTGAGCCGGATTCAAACCGAGTCTTGTACAAATGCTTTCCTTGCTGCTGTGCAGGTGGCACTAATGAGGCTGGGTGAAGTAGAGATACTGACCGACAGCATATCTCGAGCTCTGTTGACCCAGTATTGTCTGGTATATTTGTAGAGAACGTAGTTGGTAAGCCAGCCCTACAAGTCCCCAGTTCTCGAGCTGCTGCCCCAAGGCCTCCAGTGTCTACAGCCAGCGGGCGCCCTCAAGATGATACAGACAGCAGCCGGGCGTCACTCCCAGAACTACCCCGGATGCAGAGACCATCATTACCGGACCTTTCTCGGCCTAACACCACCAGCAGTACGGGCATGAAGCACAGCTCTTCCGCCCCTCCGCCGCCACCCCCAGGGCGTCGTGCCAACGCACCCCCTACACCTCTGCCTATGCACAGCAACAAAGTCCCAGCCTACAACAGAGAGAAACCCTTGCCGCCCACACCTGGACAGAGGCTTCACCCTGGTCGAGAGGGACCTCCTGCTCCACCCCCCGTCAAACCACCTCCTTCCCCTGTGACTATCAGAACGGGACCAAGTAGCCAGTCCCTGGCTCCTCCGCCGCCGCCTTACCGCCAGCCGCCAGGGGTCCCCAATGGACCTTCCAGTCCCACTAATGAGTCAGCCCCCGAGCTGCCACAGAGACACAATTCTTTGCATAGGAAGACACCAGGGCCTGTCAGAGGCCTAGCACCTCCCCCACCCACCTCAGCCTCCCCTTCTTTACAAAGTAATAGGCCACCTCCCCCAGCTCGAGACCCTCCCAGTCGGGGAGCAGGTAAGTGTCTGGAAGCACCTTTTTTTCCTGTCATACTGAGAGTTAAGCTTATCTTTTCACTCTTTTCCTCAAAGCTCTCCAGTGATTGAAGAGAATAAGAATTCACTTACTCTTCAACACGTTTATTGAATGCCTTTTTATGTGTCAGACTCTATTGTTAGGGAAACAGCAATAAATAGAAGAAATTCCTGCACTCCTTGACAGTCAAACAAATTAGTAAAAAAAATATGTAACTACATAGTATGTATATACTTTAGAGAAATACAACGTGGAGAAGGGGGATAGGATATTCTGGGGTGGGGTGATATTTCCAATTACAGGGGTATGGGTGGGGGTGGGGTCAGGGATCAGGGAAGGCCTTACTGATAAAGTGACAATTTGGCAAAGACCTGAAGAAAGTGAGGGAATAAGCTAAACAGGCATGGAGAACAGCAAATGCAAAGGTCCTGAGATGGGGGGGGTGGGCAGCAAGGAGGCCACTGGGGCAGGCCTAGAATGAGTGAGGGGAAAAGTGGCAGAGCATGGAGGTCAGAAAGCTAGATTTCCATGGGAGAACATTGTATGTAGGACTTTGTAAAGGCTTTGAGTTTTACTTTGTCAGGAGCCCCTGGAGGGGTTGGAACAGAGAAGTAGCATTGATTTACCTTTTAAAAAGATCACCAGCTCTTACGTTGAGAACAGACTGCAGGAGGACAAAGGTGGCAAAAGGAGACCACTTAGGAGGCTATTTCAATAAAGTGGGCAGGTGGGTAGGACCATGGCAGGTTTGGAGGAAAATAGGTATTTGGTGTTAGGCAAGTCAAGTTTGAGGTGCTTGTTAGATATTCAAGAGTAAATAATGAATTGGAGACTGGCTCTCAAATTCTGAAATTCACGGAAGAGGTCTGGGCTAGAGAGAGAAATTTGAACGATACTGAAAACCACATGCTGGGTGCGATCACCTAGGAAGGGACTGTAGAGAAGAGGTCTGAGGCCTGGGGCCCTCCTACATTAGAGGTCAGAGAGATGAAGAGTGCCAAGGAGGAGGAGCTTAGAAGAGCCTCCAGGGAGGAAGGAAGGAGGGAAACAGAGTGATGGGAAAACTCCAAGACTGAGCGAGTGATCGTGTCCAGTGCTACCTCTGGGTCAGTTAAGTGGAAGCCTAAGAATGACGTTGGTTTCAGCGACATGGGAGTCATTTTTTGGGACTGCCAAACAACCTGGAACCCTTTTGAGTAGTTTTAGTGGAGCGGTGGAGGTGAAAGTCTAATTGGAATGGGTTCACAAAGGCAGGAATAGTAGAGAAATTGGAGATAATATAGAAATCCCTTAAGGAGTTTTCTGTAAATGCGTGTGGGGGGTGCAGATAAATGGAACGTGGGATTGAGGGTTAGATTTGTTTTCTTCCCAAGGTGGGAGAGATTTCAGCATCTGTTTGTATACTGATGGAATTGTCCAGTAGAGAGGGAGGAAACTGCCTGAGGAATGTCCTTGAGGCCAGAAGGAATGGAATCTGATCCATAGGTAAGAGGTTGCCCTCAGATAAGAACACAGATAGTTCTTCCATAGTAACAGGAGGGAAGGCAGAGCATATAGGCATCGAAGCAAGTTGGCAAGGGGGTGTGGTGGTAGGAGCATGTACAGTTTCTTTTCATTTACTTCTGTTTTGGGGAAATAGAAAGCAAGGACATCTGCTGAGTGAGGAGAGCAAAGGAGAGGGAGATTGAGGAGAGAGAGAAGAGGGCTTGCAGTGGTTCTGTGGGAGCGTGGGAGAGTGAATGGAGTAGGGAAGTGGGCTTAGGATAACCAGGAACAGGGGAGGCCCACTCGCCATTAGGCTGGGCCTAATCCATTTAGAGCGAGGTTAATGAGCTTGGTGCATTTGCAGATGCTGAGTTGGGCAGAGTTGTATTTAAGCAGGATTAGCAGTGTTTAGGCACATGAGACTGGGAGGGAGAGAGGGGCGAGGGAGTTAATTTCAGGATGTGTGTTAAGGGCGTGATTGTAACAATGGACCGTGTTCCTAAGCTGTGTAAGGAGGGCATTAAGGAGTCCTAGAAGAGGTAGATAGGGTTGTGTGATCTTTTTACAGAATAGCGTAACAAAGTAGAGAGCGAGGGAGACCATGACAGCAGCTCTCCGGGGCTTTCTGAGACCCAGGAATTGGGGCTCCCACATCCTCTTGTATCATTGGACTTGGAGCCACATCCTCCTCAAATGGCTTTTGAGCTTTTATTTTGAACCGTCAGTCCATGCAGGTATAGAAGTTATATCATCAAGAAACATGTATTGAAAGCCCATTAACCTGTGCTGCTGCTTGGTTAATTACATAGAGATTTATACTCTAGGAGAGCTGGCAGTCCAAAAGGCAGTCGTGCAGGAGCCTATTATTTTTGTTAGCCCGTATCTTCCTGGCTTTAGCTATAGGATATAGTCCTAAGGTGGCCTTTGGTTCTACAAAGTTTAGGTTAAAAAATTTTGTTTTTAACTTAGGAATTTTTTTTAAAGACCCTTTATCTGAGCAGAGCCTACATCTTAACCTGACCCAGGAACAGAAGTGGAGAAAAATGCAATTTCTGTGCATTGAACTGAGTAGTTTTAAATGTCTGCAGACTTCTTGTGTCCTACTTCTCTGTTCTTTCTTTATGGAGTCTTTAGAAAAACGTGAAGTTATAAGCCTTGTTCTTCTCTTTATTAGCCATCACCAACACTGCTTCTCGTATCAGTAACCAGAGTGGAAGTTCTTAAGAGTGGTACACTGAAAAAAAAAATTGAGATAGTTTAGAGATCTTCTGAGTATTGGCTTTTATTTGTTGATTCTCTGAGTTTGTTTCCTCATCTGTTAAATGGTGTGTTCACAGTATTTTCAGAGGTCGTTGTAAATAAAAGTTATTTATGAAAGTGCTTTATAAACTATAGTATGCTGATGAATGTTAGAAGTTTTATGCAAAGGACTTCAAGGTAGTTCACGGACTTATCTCTATTATTACCTTATAACAATATTATGCGATAATGTACTTTTGTTTCTATGTGAATTATTCACATTTGAAGCAGTGTGGGGTCTTTTGCCTTCCCAGGGTGCTCAGGAACCAAAAAAATCTCACAATATTGGTCCATAGAGTTTGTTTCCTGAATTTTTCCTTTGCAGAGTAAAACACTATTTTTAAGGGATATTTTTTCTTTTTAAAATATTGATTCCATTGTGCTTTCATCACAGTTGGGTTTATCTTAGATTATAAAAGGCAGTCTTCCCACCCCAAGGTTTCTATTACAAATTGCTTCTTTCTTAGGGTCCTTGGGTTCCGGGTCTGTCACTTGAAACAGTCTTAAAACTGGATATGACAGAGCTCTGAAACTTACTGGAGATGGCAGGACCCGGTTGGGATGCCCATCCCTGAGGGAGGGAGGGAGTTGAAGAAGCCAAGTGAGTTTCTCTTGGTCCTGTTCTGTTTTGCCAGTCCAGGCTGGCTCTCCTTACTGCCATCTGCTCAATGTCTAGCTGGTGTCTAGCTAACCCTGTCTACCTTACTCTCCCGGGCCCTGCCCTAGGAGTCGATACAGATTCTCGGGGCCCTGAAAAATCTGGGCTATAGGGAAATATTTTGAGGACAACCTGAAAGAGCTTCAGTTTAGGCAGAGTTGGAATGAAAGCAAGGTTCAGAGATCTGGGAGATATTAAGGAGATTTCCCTTTAAGTATTGCCTCTAATGGCCCCTGTCCATACTTAGACCTTGAAAAGACTGAGGGAGAGTTGACATTCTGAGTGTACCTTATGGGAAGTGAAAACTAACATTTCCTGGGCCTGCAGTGCCGGACCCCTCGTCTGCATCATCCCATTATGGTTTCATGCTTAACTACGGTCACTGTACAGAAATTCTGACAGTAATTCTGGAGGGACAATAAGATATGCTCATATTACTAAAACAGTGTTTTCTGTTAAGCTGATTAGTCTCCATGTACTATTTAGATAGCAACTATTTATTGGACATGGCATAGGTACCAAAAGACACACTTCCATCTCACTGGGTTATAAATTTGTTGGGGAGATAAGATATATAATACTTGCAGTAGTTACGAAAAAGCAGTGGGGGTAAGAGAAAGAGCAAACATGTGCTGGGTCTATTAGATCTGTGACCTTAGACAAATAACCTGTGTCCCAGTTTCCTTATTTGTGAAAAGGGGATAATACCACATACTTTGCAGGAGTGGCTGCAAGAATTTTTAAAGATTGACTGAATAAAATGCACCCAGGACAGTGCCTGGAACAGAGTGGATACCAAATAATTGTAGCTGCTATTGTTAGTTAATGCAAAGTATAGAAGTAATGTAACTTAAACACATTAGAACGTATTCCAGTGGTGGTGCCATTTCTTCAGACATGCTTTTGATGTTACCTTCTACTTGGTGGCAAATTTTTGTCTTTAAAGATGTATTTAATTTTTGAAAATAGCCAAAAAGCTGAGTCAGACATAGGTACGAATATTTTTGTTACTGTTGGTGTGACCTCAGAAATGAGATGTGCCCATCATATAATAATATTTATGGATCTGTCTGATAAACGGGGTTTGGAGGTAATTCTGAAAGAGCTGTTCGCAGTTTCTTAGAGCAATGAGAATATCAGTGGCGATACGTAATTTCCACAGATGAACTTACTATATGTGTATGTATCTTGAAAATCACTCACTTTAGTCTGTACTACTAAGTGCTAGAGTAAGTGACGTGGCCTATAAATGCTCTGAGTGAGCACAGAAGGAGGAGAGCAGAATAGAGTGGATTGCTTCCACAAAGCCTTGAGAAGATGGAACCTGCATTAAACCTTAAAGGATAGATAGATTTGGTAGTAAAGGAAGAGCGATGGCATTTCCAAGGCTTGTGGGAGGAGCCACAAGAGCGGAGCATACATAATTTGGTTTATTTAGCAAAGGTTGATTGAGTATCGTGTGTGGTACATTTGGCTGAGCGTGGGAACTCAGATGAATGGTCACTGCTCTGACTTACACACAGTATACTGGGGAAGAGGCCCATATAATGAATAATCAGAGTACAGTAGAGTGGTAGAGAGACACAGAGGGGATGGTGGGGTGCAGAAGAGGGGGGTGCCTAACCCAGCCTAGTAATCAAGAAAGGAAGGAGGAGAAGGTGAGATCAGACTGACTGACATGGTAAGAAAGGATCATCAGGGAAACCCAATCGGGGTGGAAGCTAAGGATTCAAAACTATGATGTAGGAAATGCAAAGCCTTTGCAAAAGTTTGAGCAAGTATTTTGGAGATCTCAGTCAGTTGGTGGTATGCAGAAGAGTTGGTGGGATTGGCAGAGTTAGAGATTAGAAGCAAGGCGAACATTTGGAAAGCTTTTTGTAATAGAACAGGCTAAAAATGAGAAAGCCCTGAATTAGAATTGTGGAGGAAGACACGGGAAAGCAGGGAAAAAATCATCAAGAAGAGGTGGAGTTCCTGCCTGACTTGTCATGAGAAATGAAAAAGGGTCATACGTGTAGTCTGAACTTCCGTATCTGGAAGAAAGAATGGCGATGCTGTTAAAGAAACAGGGGTGAGAGGAGGGTGAATATGGTATTTAACACGGTGCCCAGAGACTCTGAGCCTCTGCATCCAAACCTAATTGCTTCGGATTTTAATTCCAGCTCCTCCGCCCCCACCACCCATGATCCGAAATGGTGCCAGGGATGCTCCCCCTCCCCCCCCACCATACCGACATGGGTCGGAACCTCTGAGCCGAGGAAAGCCCCCACCTCCGCCCTCAAGGACGCCAGCCGGGCCACCCCCTCCTCCTCCACCGCCCCTGAGGAATGGCCACAGGGACTCGATTACCACTGTCCGATCTTTCTTGGGTGAGTAGCTGGCTGTTACAGCCTCCTCGTTCCTGTGGTGACTTACTAATTCCGTGGCCCTTGAGGAGTGGGAATGGTCACTTGACATCCTTTGTTCACAGCAGGTCTTCTCCCCGACTTTATCCCAGACTTCTAGCCCTGTCCATTGACATCGCTTTCCTGATGCAAATTCGAGGCCTGGTTGCTTTGGGATAGATGGAAGTAAAATCAACAGGTGTCATGCTTCCTCTAAAGCCGCTCTCTTGCTCCCCAAGGCTCATTATTTGTGGTTACCTTTTAGTTCAGTCAGAGACTTTATCCTCTTTAGGACCATTCATACAAGAATTCTATGTACCGTGTTTCCTCGAAAATAAGACCTACCCCAAAAATAAGCCCCAGTTAAGATTGTCAGCCAGACGGACGCATTTAATATATTGTGACGATGTTCCAGAAGAAGATGACCTGACTGTATTTGAATAAATGTAGATGGTTGTACATGAAAAAATAAGACATCACCTAAAAATACACCCTAATGTGTCTTTTGGAACAAAAATTAATATAAGACCCGGTCTTATTTTCGGGGAAACACTGTTTCTTCCTAGGAAGGAGAGCTCCATTCTAGTCCTTTAAAAACACTACACTGTGGAAGCTGTTTCCCGTTAAAGGGGAATGCTTTGAAGAGGCATTGTAAATGCCATTTTTATAAGTTAATCATGATTGTCTTGGAAAAAAGAAGAGTTTGTTATTTGAAGACTAAAATAAAGGTGTGTTTGGTTAAAAAACAAACAAAATACTAACTACACTGCGTATATAACATTTATTTAGTAATCCAAAGCCACTAACTAGCTGTGTTATTTTGAGGAAGTCATTTTATTTCTCTGACCTCACTTCCCTTGTCTGTGAAATGAGGAGGTTGACTAGATCAGGAGTGTGTCAGATTAACTTTTCCAAGGTTATCAGTGAATCTTAGGCCCCACCTAAGAGATTCTAATTCATTAGGTCAGGGATGGAGTCCCAAGCAATGGTTGTCCACAGGGTATCATTAGACCCTCTGTTAAGGACTCCTGGAAAGAACTGTACAATTCCTTTCAGCTCTAACACTCTGGATTCTTTTTTTCTTTTTAATAAATTTTATTGGGTAATATTGGGGGACAGTGTGTTTCTCCAGGGCCCATCAGCTCCAAGTCGTTGTCCTTCAATCTAGCTGTGGAGGGTGCAGCTCAGCTCCAAGCCCAGTCGCCGTGTTCAATCTTTAGTTGCAGGGGGCGCAGCCCACCATCCCATGCGGGATATTGAACCGGCAACCTTGTTGAGAGCTTGCACTCTAACCAACGGAGCCATCGGCTGTCCCTCCGGAAGCTCAGTGGCAGCTCGTTGTCTTCAATCTAGTTGTGGAGGGTGCAGGTCACTGGTCCATGTGAGAATCGAACCCGCAGCCCTGTTGTTCAGAGCTCGCGCTCTAACCACCTGAGGCATCCGGCCACCCCCTGAATTCTTTAATGGTTGATTCTTCTCTGCCTTGCCCTAGTCTCTTCCTATTAGGTGGACCAGGGTTTTTGCTTTGAAGATAAGTGAACGTGATCAAGCTACACCTGTGAAAAATTTGAACCTTCTTGTAGTGGGGCCATGGAAAGTGGGAGTGGGGGCCACAAGATGGCTATCCCAACTGTGTTGAGCTAAGTGAGGATAACCTGGGCCAAAAGGGAATTATCTGGTCAGATCTGTTACTAGTTGGTGAGAGAATCCACAAATATTCCCATTTTAAGTTAACTTCTACCAATTTGTGGATTCAGTTCAGTTGGTTTCCCATGGTGATAGTCTCTAAGATGATTATGTTAAAGAACTGTATTTCTTTCTCCTCCCATGCAGGCAGCTGGGCTCCTTTCCTGTTACATGCCTGATTTTTCAAGGAAAGATTTTTAAAAAACCAGTTCAGAGACGAATTCCTTCATGTACAGTAGCCTTTGAGCACCTCCTGTGTGCATGTGAGGTTCATAGAATGGTGCTATTGCTGTCCTCAGGAACTGGGCTTTAGTGGGCAAGGCAGGTCCTCACGTACATCAGAGTGCACGGAGGCCAGTGAGGGGAAGTTCAAGTGGTGCAGAGGGGTGGGAGCGTGAGGAAGGCTGGCGCGAATTAATATCCTGTTCCTTTTGTAGATGATTTTGAGTCGAAGTATTCTTTCCATCCAGTAGAAGACTTTCCTGCTCCAGAAGAATATAAACACTTTCAGAGAGTATATCCCAGCAAAACAAACCGAGGTGAGAAGAGTAGTCATGAAACTTTTTCCATAATTCCTTAGAAAGTAGAATTGGTGTCTTTTCTTCAGCTCAGATTTGCTTCTCCTCATCTGCATTTTCTTTAAAAAACCTAGTCCCTTAAAATTAAAGGTTAGTTTAAAGAGCCTGTCTCTTATTTCAGAGTTGTTTGGGTTATTCAGGGTCTGGTGGGTGAGCTTGTGTATGTGGTTTTTATTGGTATTTTTTTCAGCTGCCCGTGGAGCCCCGCCTCTGCCACCCATTCTCAGGTGAAGTCTGGCTTGGTCCTGTTCCTCAGGAAAAGGATGGACCCACTCCTCTTCTCAGATGGTCCCTTCTACTCCCCTGCAAACCTGCATGAGAGCTCCTAACGTGTTTCTCCAGTGCAACCAACCTCTAGACTCCAAGCGTCCTCCCAGCTCACCTCCATCTATGCATCTCGTTGCTGGACTTGGTGATTGGACTCTTTATATTGACAATAGGGTCTCAAACCCTGCATCCATGCCTCCTCTAGCAAGCCCTGCTAGCCAGATGAGGAAAAAGCTTCCATGTCTCCTGCTTTCCTCTTAGGGAAAGGTGCCTTGTTGTGATTGTTGGGGCAGGGTGGAGAAAGGAACTCCTACCTCCTCCTACCCACTTCGGGGGAAGCTTGGCAGTATATTACATTTCATCATTTAGAAGGCTGACATGGCCAGGACTTGGGAGAGAGGGCGAGTTTTTAGTGAAACAATCTAGGAGTTTGCAGAGAAGTGATCTGTTGTAAAGGTCAAGTTTGAAGAAAGGACAAGGAAATGGGTCTGCTTTATTTTTAGGGGTATTTTGGTTTTGCTCTTACCCCACCCCCTACACTCACCCCAGGGATAAGTTGGATATAACACTAAATACTAATCAGTTGAGCTAAACATCTAATATAAAGAGAGGGTGAAATAAACTGGGGAGCCTTTTGGAGCTAGTAAGTTCGAACTCTGCAGCGAAGGGACCAGGAGCCATTTTAATCCTCTGGGACTCCCTGCCCTATTTCCTCAGGGTGCTGAGGCTGAGGGATGTTTTCCCTCCCCTCACCACCCAGCCCTCAAAAGAAAAGTCACTTTCATTCATTCATTCCGGATTCACAAACCCCAAAAACTTCCAGATGGAGTTCAGAAGATAGGGCCAGGGCCTGGGCCTTGGCTTTACCCTTGACCTTGAGTTCAAGTTAGTCTTTTCTGACTGGCCCTGAAGGTCACCAGCCCTTTCAGTCCTATCCAGACACTTCAGCCCCATGGGTACTCCACGATGATAAAGAAGGGAGGGGTGAAACACCTTGTAGAAAGGACCAACTCTGTGGGCTCCAGAAGACTGACTAAGGCCCAATTGTTGCAGAGTTCACAACCCATCTGACTGAACAGACTCTGTTTTGTCCACCACCCACCACCCTTGCCTTCCCAAGACTTGCAGGGGTTAGCACAGCAGAGTAGAGAAGAGAGAGGAAGCTTATGGGGGTCGTCCAGGATTTCTCTGTGCCAGGAAGTGCAAAGACAGGTGAGGTGTTCCTCAGCCCAGCTGATCTTCCCCAGCGGCCAGCAATATGTTGTTTCTTCGTCTTCCAGGTCCTAGTTAAAGAGCACAGAGAAAATGGAGGTGCCCGATCTAGGCAGGAACTGAGCTTGGATGATGGGACAGGGACTTCCCCTTCTCCGACAGTGTGAAGGGGGCTCCTGGGCTCGACACACACAGATGGTTTGGTTTGCTACAGCTCTTGCCAAGTGCAGAGGCTACTCAAATCTTGGAGTCAGAGGAGGGAGGCCATGGCGATTCCTTGAAATGGTTGGGGAAAGTCAGTTGAAAAATTTCACCAGATACATTACAGGCTTCAGCCACCTTAGGGACCTTTCTGATCTGTGGGATCACAGACTAAGGGTCTGTGCCTGGTGTCAGGTGAAACCTGAGTCTTCCAAATGCTAGCTGGGACAGGGCTCGACGTGGAGTATTTGTATGGGGTCAGCTATCCTTTGTCATCCCCTGGACCACATTGACTCTTGGGACAAACCAAGATTAGGTCTGTCACCAGACTTTTCCTAATCATTATTTATCATTTTTATTTTCAAATCTCTTAGCAGTTGTCTCCCGGCGACGCCCCCAGCATCCTACCCTGAATGGAGCTGAGAGAGGGGATGCTAGTGGAGGGAAAGGGAGAGAGTACGAGACTGGATACGGCAGCAGTTCCAGGGTAGATGCTGACCGGTTACTGATCTTGGACTGTGAAGTCTTCCCATTTATTTTTGAAATGGGAGTTGATGCCTTTTGTACAATGTTATCAAAGTGTATTTTTTCCCCTTTACTCAATTATGGAGCATCAAAATACGTATCACAAGTAAAAGCCAAACCCCAGCTTTTCATTGGGGCGGATATCTTCCTCCCCTGTGACCTACTGTCCCTCGTATTCCCCAGCATTTGGACTGTGTCACATGGGTATTGTATTTTCAGTTTCTCGGCCTCATGAAAAAAGGCCTGGGCCTAGATCTAGTCAGATGGATTTTTCTTCTTCAGAGCATGTTAGTGACACAGTACTTATTTAAATGTCTTTGCCTTATACATTATTTGGTCCCTCTGTTAATAACAGATTTATTATCATGTATATTTACTATTGAAGAATGGGAATGTGATCCTCATAGTTATTGATCTATTTTGTATGTTGTAAAAAGCTTGTAATACAGGTTTAAGGTGGGCTGGCTGCAAGAGCACTAAAACTTCTCACCTTTTAAACTGCTCTTTTTATCTGCTTATGGGAATGTTGTCTCTTCAGTGACAGATTGGGTGGTCTCATGTTGAGGCTGTTGCCCAGTCCCGTTTACCCCTTATCCCCCCTCAGAAGGAAGAGACATTGCCCCACTAAGCATCAGGAAGCTGTGTTAAAAGCCCTTGTGTGGGTTTGGTTTTATGATGTTTTTCTCTAGTGGGAAAAACTTAATACTATAGTTGTTTCTTACCGCCCTTTCTGGGAAGCAGGGCAGTGGCCTCCAGGTTTGTAAATGAGCTAGATGCCCCTCTTCCCCCCTCTTCTCTAGTCACCCAACCTGGGTAAGAGCACTTTGATATTCCAGGTGTGCTTTTCTCTGTCGTGGGGATTTCCTCCAGCAGCAGAGCCTCCTCATCTTCACAGCCTGTGCCCCAGTGTGAGAGTGCTTAGGGCTGCCCCACCCAATGGATGTGAAACTTCTGTCTCCAGAAACTCATCCCAGCCCTCCCAACTGGCAAAGGCAAGGAGACTAGCCACTGGCCATTGCACTGGGGGCATCCCCTCATGCCACGGCTTCCCAACTTGAAACCCAGATTTACCTTCAGGGAGAGGTAAGAAAAAACTGTAAATAGACTTGCTACAGAGCAACTCAGGGTTGGGGTGTGTTTTAATTCTCCTGATCACTTGAAATAATCTGTAGGCTGAATGCTTATGGGAGGTGGGGGACAAGTGTGACTCCATGGTCTTCTGTGAAGCTTTGGGGGTGGAGTATAGGGCTTCTGAGGCCCTTTGATGGCACTACACTGAACTGTCTGTCCTTCTGGAAACCCAGCCTACAATCAACTACAAATCAAATTCTTCACATTCCAGTTGTAGTCTTTTTTTCCCTATTAAATCTCAGTCCCTGCCTGTGTAGTCAGGGTGGCTTGCTATAAACCACCCTAATTTAGAGAATGGAAGGCATTACAGCTCTGCCTTCAAGACTCATCTCTTAAAAACAAAATGAAAGAAAACTACAACCACCTTCAAAACACATACAAAAAAAAGGATAACTGTTTAACTGAAGGAAGGGTTTGGTTCCATTCAACTCCACGTTCATTGTGCCTTTACTTGTGTTAGATTTCCGTGCTTTCTTCCCCTCTCCCTCTTTGAAGCAATTAAAATCTTCCTTGATAACTGCTGTTTCCTTCTTTCTACTCTTGTTTCTAACATCTTAGTGGGTTCCCTAATTGTCCTAAATCTCATTCCACTAGTGGCAGAGGGGCCAAGCCTATTTTTCTCATGCCTAACCTTTATTTCCCATGACGACCAGCATGGAACTCATAGTCAACACTGAATAAAAGACTAGAACGACATGTTTGAAGAGTGTGAGTGTGTATGTGTGTGTCCATCTTTGTCTGCATGTGGACCAGTTTCTTATAAAAATAATTTATTGTATGATTTATGTTGGAGTTATATTCTGATTACAGTGCTCCCTCCCAATTAGCATTGATTCCCCACCACCTCCACTAAAATGTATAATCTGGTCTCAGGTTGGATTCTTTGGTACATTTGTTTCTTCTGGATGCCATGCAGTTTAATTAAACCTTGCTTAAAAACAAAAACAAAATACTGGAAACTGTGTACTCTTGTCGGGAATGCCACCTCATTTGGTGGCATAGAGAGGGGAGAAAATCTGTTGCTTCATATTCCAGGTTGTGTAGTGGTTTGACTCTAGGTCCTCTGAGAAAGGAGATCCACTGACTTGGGCAGAAGTATCTGCAGCTTCCTGAGGGTTTTCTCTCCACCCCTCTGCTGTGTTTTGAAAATCACAGTTCTGGTTAGCCATGCTGACTGGGTGATTCTAATAGAGTTGGTCATTATTTATATTTGCCACCTAATTTCCCTTTGCTTATGATTTCAGGGAACCCAGGACACCCTCTGGCCTTGTGTCCTTTATATCCCTATGATTCTTTCTACCTGTGTTGTATGGCAGATTCTCACTACAGCATGGAAGAAAAGGTGGGGGCAGAGCATGCAGACCTTGTGTGTCTATTTTTCTTTGGGTATTGGCTGTTTGTCTTCACTGCTCTTTAAGTTGAAATCTTAGCTAGCTTTCTTGAACTTTGACTTTCGGTGTAAAAGTTAAACCAGACATTCTCTGCTTACTAGGGTCAGCCAACATAATCACCACAAAGACTCAATGAGCTTAACTTACACTTTCATCACTAGCAAAGGTCTTGAAATTTATTTCCCATACTGATCCATAATGAGTATGTGTATAAATCACTCGCACATAATTTAGATAAAACAACCTGAAGGGGAGGGCGAGAAGGAGGAGGGAAAAGCCTCTTTTCATTTTCATCCGTACTTGCCAAATTGGCTGAATTCCTGATTATTTGGCCCATCATTGTTTAATATGATTAATAAACTACCTATTTATTGATTTAATTGTTCCTCCTGTGACTTTAAATAGCCCTCAAATGGAGCTTGCCTAAATGACCCTCAACTTCCTAACCCTATAAGCTTTCTTCATCCTATTGGGATGATATTGCTAAGTGTGTGTGTGTGTGTGTGTGTGTGTGTGTGTGCGCGCGCGCGCACCAGACAGGTCCTTCCAGTGTGATTTGATTCCTTCCCTGATGATACTGTGTACGAATTAACAGGTGATAAGGACACTAGTTTGCCCACTGTAATTATTGGTGAGACACCACTGTCTATGGTGAATGTGCCTCTTAAGTATTTCCTGGCCCAACCCAGACACAAACTGTGCGACTCACTGCAAGGAAGCTGCCTATCTCTGACTTCCTATTACTCTGCAGACAGAGATAAGAGAACTAAAATGTCAACCTCAGGATCCTAACCATCCTAGAGGATAACTATGGGGAAATGCTTCGCCTCTGACATCACTGGAGCCCAGTCTGAATCGTTTTTACACATAATTGAATTTATTCTCCACTCCTAGGTTTAGGGGTGTGAGACTTAAAGGATTACATGGTATCTGACCACAAAAAGCAGGAATGTCCTTCCCATTCAGTGAGCATTTATTGCATACTTGACTCTGTGCCAGGCATCTATACTATGAAGATGAATAGGACATGGTCTTCCAAGGAGCTCAGAGTCTAGTAGAAGACTTCAGGAGAAACCTATGCAGAGTATTAAAAGGCTTTGTGGTAATTAGCCAGGGAAGGAGGATGGTGAGCAGCATTTCAGACAGGAAACAGCAAGGACAGAGGCACAGAAGCAAGAAACAATCTGGTGGTTATGTGCATCATGTTACTGGAGTATTGGAAAGGGAAAGCTTCAAGTAGGTAAACTTTTAGACACTTTTCAATCCTAACGTATTGTGATTCTTTGCCTGTTTACACAGTGGTCATTTACCCTTGTAGGCTCTTTTTGGAACGGCTATATTTCCTGGTAAGTGTTTTCGTAGGCTCCAATATGCACATTAAGTACTCACAGCTTCCTCTGCTCCCTGTCTCCACTGTCTAACTGAGAGAGGTTGTTCACCATCCCTTAAAGGTGGCTACTAGGCACATGTTACCCCTTTCAGTTTATTAAGGACAATTTTTAGGTGCTCAGGTTATAAACATAAGAACAGGGAAGGTTGTTTCCTAGGTTCCATTGCCCTATCAAGACATCAGAAATACCATCTGGTCAAAAAACTTCCATTCTAGGATAACACTTTTTACATTCACAGCTGCCTATCTCTTCACTCTCACAGTTTGCAGCTCCTAAAAAGCCTTCGCAAAATGTGCTCTTTCACCATATCTTCCTATTTAGAAAACCACTTTAGAACCTACGTCTGTAATCCTCTCCCTATATTTGAGTGGTGAAGAGTTTGATCTGTCACACTTCCCAAGTTCAAATTCTAATTGACCTTGGGCAAATTTACTCAAGCCCCTCATTTGTAAAGGAAATAATACCAACTTCATGAGGTGCTTGTGAGAATAAGGTGATATAGGCAAAATACTTGAGCTCAGTCCCCGGCATAGGCTTAAACAGTCAGTGTTGGCTCTTATCTCCTATATGAACTAGGTGTAATTAACTGACGATTGTAATAATGTTTTCCTATTTCTGGGATTTATTGCTCTATTTTATGTGATACTGAAGGATGAAAGATAAATGCTTACCATCACCTAGAATTGGGTTTTGGCCTTGAACAGAATCTGAGACTTAGCTAGGTTATTAGCTTTGGAAGCTGGCCTGTAAATTACTGCTCTAATTTTAATTTTTTTCATTAAAAGCTCAGCTTGCCTCTTCTATGGCAGTCTTCTCTGGTCCTGAAACCCTAGTGTTTAGCCATTAAAAAAAAGATTTTACAATTAAGGGGCCATAATTCTCTCCACTCCCCACTAAGTGGGGATTAATAGAATTAATGATAAGAAGATGCACAGAATATCATTATCTTACCTTTAACAAAATAAAAGCAAAGACCTGGCCCTATATCTCACCTTTGAAATACAAATCAGGGAGATACTGTGATGAAGTGTACTGTATTGCTGTATGTGTAGAACTTTACAAAAAAATCATTGCTTTGGGTGTTAGGAAGTCTGGGTCCTAGGCCCTTCCACAAGATGCTGTGACCTCTAATTAACCCTCTGCACTATTGCTTTGTGCCTTGCAGGGTTGAGCATTAGAGAGTTAAGCGCCTCGCACGCGTCATGCCTGGCACCCAGAACCGCCCCCCAAATGGCAGATATTATATAGTAGCGCTCTAAAAATCTAGCTTATTAGGATAATGAAAATAGGTAAGCTCAGCAATGAGAAGGGGCAACCGCACCTTTATAGCTAACCACCAAAAAAAGGACATAGAAATACAGAGCCGCGTGCGGCAAAGACTACATCTCCCGCGGGGCTTTGCGGCGGGGCCGGGTCACCTTACCCAGAATCGCTCCCTCTGCAACCGCGCGTCTTTCCGCGGAGGTCCCGGATATAGTTGCGCTCTCGGCTCAGTGGGCGTGGCCTCTCGGGAGCGCTAAGACCTGGGGCTCTCTTATTGGTTGTGGATTATACAGCTGGATTGGACACGAAGAGGAGGGGCGATGGCCGTGGCGCGCGGTACTCACGACAACCAATCAGAAACGTGGCCGGGCTTTGGCGGGAGGCCGGAAAGCTGTGGCTGTGCAGATTTGGCGCGAGAGTGGCTGGGCTTTTCTGTTGCTGGTTGTTCACGAATTTGTGAAGAATCCCTGAAGCCGTGTGCTAGAGACGTGAGAAAGAGCTGGCACTGAGGTGACGCAGCCCTGTGGGGTGGAGAGGAGATTGCTCGGGAGGACTGGGATCTGGTAGGCAGTGGAGTTGGGTGGCAGGGCCCGCGGGTTTCGATGAGGCCCGAGGTGAAGTGAGGGGAGGAGAGCTCAGCTCGCGGCAGCTCAGGTCTGGATAAGGGAAGGGAGATGTGCGCCTTCGGAGTAGCTTGGCAGTTGTGCGTGGGGTAAAGAAGTTGAATATTGTAGGAGGAACATGTTCTGCGGGGGGGGGGCTAAGAGTTGTGTCCCTCCCCCCCCCCAAAGCTGGGGGACTGAGTGCAGAGTGATGCCTCGGGAAAACTACGGAAGGTTGCTGGGCGAAGCTGGTGACAAAGATAGACCCCGTGCCTGGGATGAGGGAATTGGAAATATGGAAATCACTCACGATAAAC
Source organism: Rhinolophus ferrumequinum (assembly GCF_004115265.2). Taxonomy (NCBI): domain Eukaryota; kingdom Metazoa; phylum Chordata; class Mammalia; order Chiroptera; family Rhinolophidae; genus Rhinolophus; species Rhinolophus ferrumequinum. The sequence goes on from NC_046304.1 coordinate 36,715,626, forward strand.
TAAATGCGTTTCTCAAGTGGGTAAGAACTTGGGCTGTGAAGCCAGAATACCGGGTTTGCTGTGACTTTGGACCCCTGTGCCTCTCACTTTTCTCATCTTGAAGATTATTTTAATAATAGTATCTACCGGGGAGGCCGTTAGTTCAGTTGGTTAAGAGCGTGGTGCTAATAACACCAAGGTTGCCGGTTCCATCCCCTTATGGGCCACGGTGAGCTGCGCCCTCCTTAATAAATAAACAAATAAATAAATAAATGGTACCTACTTTTCAGGTAGTGTAAAACTTAGATGAGTCAATACCTAACATGTTTATAACAGCTTTTTACACCTAATAGGTAGACATCAAGTGTTCACTATTATTGCATAGATTTGGATGGGAAGCAGAACTGGATGCTAAAATATTGTAACATAATTTACTAATGAGTGTCGCTCATTGGTATAAATTCCATGTTAGTTATTTTTCCTTCAGTTTTACATACTGATTGGTTGTTCTCTTTTTTCTGTGCCCAGCTGTGTTGCCATCATGCCTCAAACCCGATCCCAGTCACAGGCTACAATCAGTTTTCCAAAAAAGAAGCTGTCTCGGACATTGGACAAAGCTAAAAACTCTAGTGACACCAAACTAGAACTGACAAAAGTCCAGGCCACACCCCGTTCTCCTTGTGTAGTTCTGCTTCTTAGCCCCAGAAAACGCCTGGGTAAGCTATCCATTATATAAGTACTTTTTGATTGGTAGTTCTTGACTTCTCCTTCAATGATAAGATGCCTAATTCTTTGAAGCAGCTTTCTAAGTTCTGTTAAGACCTCTCTATTCACTTTGGTTATTTTCAGAATGGTTGCTAAATTCTTACTGAACTTAGAGTTAAGATCACTTTCTAAAGTATTTCATAGTTCTGATCTTCACTTCCTTAATACTAAACTTAATTCTGTTGGTATTTTAAATGACCTTGCAGTTAGCTATACTGTGTAGTATTTTGAAACTTGCCTTAATAGTGGTGAAATTAAGAGACACAGGAGACATTCTTGTTTTAGAACAGTGGTTGGTAATTCTTCCTTGTTTTAGATAATTTCTTTTTAATGAGGGAGGATGGGGCAGTATCTGAAAACACTTGGTTGTCACAGCTGAAGAAGTGCTAGTGGCGTAGTGGATAAAGACCAGAGATGCTAAGCATTCTACAATGAACAGGATAACACCCCCCACACACACACACAATGAAGAATTATTTGGTCCAAGATATCAGTGGTGCCAAGGTTGAGAAACCCTGTCCCTGTTTTAGAACCATCTTAGAGTTTGATCCCACTATAACCCTTTTGGTTTCTACCAAACAGTAGTAAGATTCAGTGATGCCATCTGGTGGCCAGTATTAGCTTCTAAAATGAGAGGCATTTTATTTTGGTGGCTTTGACTATCATAGAAATTCATGTCTTTCTGGGGGAGGCAGAGATCTTTGCAAGTCCTTTTCCTATCCACTACTGTGAATGACCATGTTTTTATTTTAATGTTTCAGGTGATGACAACCTGTGCAACACTCCTCATTTACTACCCTGTTCTCCACCAAAGCAGGGCAAGAAAGAGAATGGTCCCCCTAGCTCACATTTACCTAAGGGGCGTAGATTGGTATTTGACAATCAGTTGACGGTTAAGTCTCCCAACAAAAGAGAACAAACCAGAGTTCACCAAGACAAAATATGTTCCTCAGTTCAAAAAGGTCAAGAGATCGCAACAAATTCTGAGCAGAGATGTCCCCTGGAGAAAGAATCTGCACGTGTGAGACTCTTTAAACAAGAAGGTTCGTTTTTACGTGGCCGCTGTTAGTGCAGCCTTGTAAACAAGGCTGATGACTCCAGAGGAAACCCATCGGGTCTTCTCAGTCACCTGTGTTGTGTCTAATTGTCCTTTCATATCTGGCACAGGCACTTGTTACCAGCAAGCAAAGCTGGTCCTCAATACAGCTGTCCCAGATCGGCTGCCTGCCAGGGAAAAGGAGATGGATATCATCAGGAATTTCCTGAGGGAGCACATCTGTGGGAAAAAAGCTGGAAGTCTTTATATTTCTGGTGCTCCTGGAACTGGAAAAACTGCCTGCTTAAACCGAATTCTGCAGGACCTCAAGGTACGTTGAGAGTATAAATTATGATGCTCTTGCTAAAATGACACTTGGTTATTAAGGGTTAAGAAAAAGTAGAAGTCTTAGGGGCTTGAAGTTTTCCCCAAAATAAGACGTTTTTCATTTCCTTTTCTAAATCTTTCCAAATGAAAGTAGAGCTTATTCTCTTATATGCTATTAACTCCTCAAAGACACCTCAGGTTCCATCAAATCTTTATCTGAGGCCAAAATAACTCCCGTGTTTGCATTTTCCTAGAAGAAACTGAAAGGCTTTAAAACTATCATCCTGAATTGCATGTCCTTGAGGAGTGCCCAGGCTGTATTCCCAGCTATTGCTCAGGAGATTTGTCAGGAAGGAGTATCCAGGCCAGCTGGGAAGGACATGATGAGGAAACTGGAAAACCATTTGACTGCACAGAAGGGCCCCATGATGTAAGTATTGCTCTGCTGCATGTGGCTGTGAAAATCTGCAAGCTCTGTTACCTCCACACTCCCATCCTTGAATTTATCGGTTTGCTCATAAAAAGAGCATTTCCTATATTTGCTTTATGAGAGGTCGTTACATAGCTTACAGGGAAAGAAGAAAGGAAAAATACAGCTTCTAATTTTAAGTTGGGAAAATATCAGACTAATTCCTTGAAAAACCTCTATGTTATTTTTTCATGATCGTGGTGGGGGGTGTGTGGTGTGATTGTAACAGTGACTGGCGAAAGGGCAAATTATGATCTTCAAACTGGTCTGGGTTGTAGGAATGTGACCTAGAGTCAGCCCAGCTCAGACAGACAGGAGAGTTAAGAAGGTGAGCGTGGATACTAATTGTTTCTCTTTATATGTAGTGTGTTGGTGTTGGACGAGATGGATCAACTGGACAGCAAAGGGCAGGATGTATTGTACACACTGTTTGAATGGCCATGGCTGAGCAATTCTCGATTGGTGCTGATTGGTTAGTGCTCAATTGTTCATGTTACATGGTGGTTCTAAACAATTCTTTTGTTAATCTCTTCAGCTTATTTATCACCTGTTATTTTATTTTATACCAGCTTTCTGCTTTCTTATCAAAATGAGTTACCATACAAATAATGGTGTTTTTAATCTAAGGCAAGTCAGTTTTATTAAGTCTGAACAGAAATGACATAATACTGCATTTCAGAGACTGTTGGTTTTTGGAGTATCTGGTCCTGCTTATCAGTGAACAATTAATTCTAAACCAAACTTCAAAAGAGTATTCTGTGATGACTATGTACTAATGAGTATTGGGAAGGGTGGGAGTGAGAAGCAACAGTTGGAATGCTGGATTGGAACTGGGAATTTTATTTAGCTTTCAGAGGGTTGATGTTTCCTTTTAGGATGATTTGACCAGTGATGATTGGTGTTATTTATCTCTTCCTCAGGTGTCGCTAATACCCTGGATCTCACAGACAGAATTCTGCCGAGGCTTCAAGCTAGAGAAAAATGTAAGCCATGGCTGTTGAACTTCCCACCTTATACCAAAAATCAAATAGCCACTATCTTGCAGGATCGACTTAATCAGGTGAGTGTCAACTACTGTACCAAATTGTGTGTTCCTTGGATCACCTGTGTTGGGAAAGCCTAACAATAGTTCTAAAATGTTTTGTTTTGATTGCATCGCTAAACGTGAAATTCCTGTGGGCCATAAAGAGAGCATTTTTATATGAATTTTCACCCATGGCTCCATTTATTGGATGCCTCAGTGTTGAAATTAGAATAAGAAAGGAATCACTCAAATGCTTCTTTGATGGCCTTTAAAAATAGGGCCTATGAAAAAACTTTCTCTTTTGAAAAGGACCAAATAAATTTTAGTTTCGTTTCATTTTGCTAAGTTAAGTTCTGATTGCCTTTTTTCCGTTCATAAACCTCTACCACATTCCTAGGAAATACTTAAATGTTGAAATCTCCATTTACTTATGAGCAGAAAAGTCATCTTAGACCTTAAAGGGCGGCCAATCAAGTATAGACTTAAGTGTGAAATTATTTATGTCTGGGATCTAAATCACAGAGTGGGAATCTTACAATTCAAACTGTCACCTTCTTTGTCTTGAACGAAGGCATCGAAAGATCAGGTTCTGGACAACACTGCAATTCAGTTCTGCGCCCGAAAAGTGTCTGCTGTTTCAGGAGACGTTCGCAAAGCACTAGATGTTTGCAGGTGAGTTATGGCACTGTTGGCTGCTTTTATTAAAAAAAAAGAAATGCCGTTAATTGTTTCATGTAACTCAAGTGAATGTGGCTTAAGAGGCTCCATTCTGTCACTTTTTATGCTCAGAAAAGAGGACTTGTTTCTCAGTGGGGAGCTCTGCATTTCCACCGTGTTAATGTCTGAAACATTATCAGTCCATTACCTACAGAGGGAGGAACAAATGAGATGTTGCTGGCACTCCCTGTGGTGATTATAGATTGGTTAATTACATTTGTATTAAAAAAGACTCCAGTTTACTTTTCCATTAGCTGGTCTCAAGCAGGTTTATTTATGGACCTGAACCATCTTTGCCTTTAGACAATTTTTTCCTTCCTTTGCTTTTGTGAGCACCCCTTCCTCCAGTTGGTGGTCCCCACAGTTGTAACTCCAGACCTCTCTCCCTTCCCATCCCCCTTCCCCTCCTGCTGGGGAAAGCCTCTGTGCTGACTGATGAAATTTCTTCCTTCTCAGTAGGAACACTGGGTCCATTAAAATGATACTTACTGTGTTGGCCCGCTGGTCCAACCTCCCCCTACTGCCATGCAGAAGATCCAGGTCTGGCTTATGGCTTCCTGTGGGCAAAGTCGTTTGGAGAGAGCAGTGGGAGAGTAAGCTCTTCCTTTTGCTAGATGTCATGATCCTGGATTTGAAAGTTTCCCCTAGTCAGCAAACTACTTGGGTAAAGACTTGCCCTATGAGCAATAGTCATGTAGTATGGTGTGGTTTAGCCTACACATATGCCGTGTATGTACAACTGAGGACTCCCCTTTTACGTCCAGTGTAGACGGGTGATACTGGCTCTCTTTGGTCAGTCACCCACACTACATCTTCTCTCCTATCCATGACATTTTGTCCTCATCCAAAATGTTGTTATTGGCTCAATGTATGATGACCTACTTGGCATTTATAAGAGGAAACCATGTAGTGTTGAAGTTTCTCAGATTCCCTGGTCTATGAAGTATTTCAAGGCAACTAAGTCTAGCAGAGACATAATCCAGTTTTGTTTGGGAGATTTAAAATTATAAAACATGTTGTTTTTTGTTAATGTGTCCGTTTTTGAGCTTAGTTTGGTATGGTGTTTGGTTTGGCTCAGCCCAAATTAATTTCAGAAATATTTTTTTTTATAGGAGAGCTATTGAAATTGTAGAGTCAGATGTCAAAAGCCAGACTATCCTCAAACCACTGTCTGAATGTAAGTAGTTTATTTCCTTCCCGTTTTTCTTTATAATTGGAAGCTTAATTTTTCTGAGGAAAGAGCTAGAAAGTTGTAATGAACCCAGTTAAATCCACACTCACCCATTTTTGTGTCTGTCTGTTTTTGGTCTATTTCATCTGCTTATTTCAGTCTTGCCTGCCAGTACTATAATCCGTGCATTACTGGAAATGCGTTCCTCAGGGTGTTACATAAATGGTTGGGACAGAGTAAGTTTTCTTTCCAAGTTCTAGGAATGAAAACTGTAGACAATAAGGTCGGATCAGCTTCTCTGGGTGCTTGTGTTTGTGTGCAGTTTAGGTCTCAATATAGGTGAAAGCAAAGCTTGGTAAATAAGACAGATAGTGAAAGAATGGAGTTCAACTTGGGATATTTCAAACCTTTAAACAAGCCTAGGAGGGTGGAGGTATAAAGCCGATATTGCTACAGTAAACTGCAGGCTATTACAAAAATGGCAAAATTAGTCTTCCTTTCCCTCAGCCTTGTTCTCTTAGCTATGGCAAATATAAAATGGCCATGAACTACGTATCTCGTCAGTGTTCAATATGCAGTGTTAATCTTTAGAAACAGGACAGTCTGATTTGATTGTTGCTTCCTTCACTCCTGCACTGGTGAAAGTTATTAAAATTGTTTCTAGCATTACAATTCCACAGAGAACACTTTCTATTTTTCATCATCTTGTTCCTTTCAACTTTAAGATTCTGCTACTTGATCAGTGATCTCCAGTTTCTCCACTACTATTAGTCCTCTGCAGCACCTATTTGTAGTAATCAAATAGAAGCAAATTGTTGTGGGGCAGCTGCAGATGGTCACCGGAAGTAACTTTTAGCAAAGGTTGTTACAGAGTAAATCCCTCCTCTGTCTTGCAATTCATGCATCTCCAAACAATACAGCCATAGTCCTGTGCAGCTTGTTGGCAGTTTCCCAACCTGCAGCCTCTGAGATGGTGCTATCTGCTAAGATATCCAATGACATTTTCTCAAGTGTTGCTCTACTGTAGATCAGCTTGGGCAAGTGAACCAACCCTCAAAGGTCATTTACGGAGTCTATGTAGAGGACTTACGCAGGATTGACTTTACTATCCACATTGAATCACTTGTTTGATTCAAAATACTAGTTCATTTTCCCAATTTTTTTCTTCCTTTCTTAAATATCAGGCATATATCACCTTTGCTTCAAGATTCTGTTCTTCTGTACTTTTGAGATATTAGGAACTTCTAAGGGAAAATGCAGTAGTTCTGTATCTGGTTCTTCCTATTTCATGGGGTGGCTTTTTGTCTCTCTGAGATTACTTGCACTTTGCAGGGCAAAATAGCTCACCATCCTGCCCAGAAAAAGGATATCCTACTTTGCAAGTCATCCCACATTATTTTGGCCTCTTTCTGAGGATAGTATTGTCTCTCATCCTTGCGCTTCTAGTTACAGAGTTGGAAACTCGGCTTTGCCACTACATGACTGCACTTGAATTGTCTCCAACTAAAACTTAGTGTCATGTGTCTCAATACACAGAATTTTTCAAAACCTAATTAAGTTTGATTTATTTATTTTATAGGTAAATCACCCTCTGAGTCACTGGTTCCGAAGCGGGTTGGTCTTATTCACATATCCCGAGTCATTTCAGAAGTTGATGGTAACAGAATGACTTTGAGCCAAGAAGGAGCACAAGATTCTTTCCCTCTTCAGCAGAAGATCTTGGTCTGTTCTTTGCTGCTCTTGACCAGGCAGCTGAAAATTAAAGAGGTCACACTGGGGAAGGTTAGTTGGGAATTTCAGCAGATGGAGCTGGGGTGGAGACAAGAATCTGCTTTACAGAGCAGATATTTTCCAAAAGGCCTATCATGCTCCAGCTGATTTGAATTAAAAATGGATTTTTAACAGTAAGACTAAATACTGATACCATACAAAAGGCAGCTGATTTTATTTTCCTTGGGTTGTGGTTGAGAGTTCACCATTTATAATCTTCTCCCCTTCATTTCTGTTTCTCCCTATGAAATATATAAAGCCCCTTTCCTGCATTACAGTATAGGTTTTTGGCAATTATCTACAGAGTGCCTGTTCAAGGATTTTATTGAAAAGAGGGAGAATTGGGGTATTGAGATAACTTTTTTGCAAACCTAGACTCACATTTTTTTTTCAAGGATTATAAGGTTGCAAGAGATATGATTTATAAGCAACATTTGTTCTCCCTTGTTTCCTCCCAGTTATATGAAGCCTATAGTAACGTCTGTCGCAAACAGCAGGTGGCATCTGTGGACCAGTCAGAGTGTTTGTCACTTTCAGGGCTCTTGGAGGCCAGGGGCATTTTAGAATTAAAGAAAAACAAGGAAACCCGCTTCACAAAGGTACAACTAACTGCTTCTATGTGACATTGCTTTTAGTTGTCCTGTTTTGGAGAGCTTATCTTTTGCTAAAGTAAAGAATTTTAAGTGATCAGAATTTGATGATTTGTTTTTTTATTAGGTAGTTTATTAAGATCTGGGAGGATGGGACTGTGGTATGAATGAGGGTTTTTTATAGGCCATTGAAAAAGCAGTGTTTAACTTGCTTGCCTCTTGTGAGAAAAGTTTAACGTGGTAGACATTTATGTAGTAACTGCTTTTGTGAGTTCATCGTGAAAAGCTTTATTCTCTTCTTTCCAGGTGTCTTTGAAGATTGAAGAGAAGGAAATAGAGCATACTCTGAAAGACAAAGCTTTAATTGGAAATATCTTAGCTACTGGATTACCTTAAATTCTTTTGTACTAATACCCCACCTGAAAGTATCCAGCTGGCATTTAGAGAGCTATAAAGTCTTCATTTTAGTACCTAATGTATTCAGGTTTGAAAACAAATACGACCTTTTTTACTTAAAATGATCAATTTTAATTTATAGATTTAATAATATTTGCACAGAATAACATCTTTGGGTGTTATTATTTTTATGCATTAAAAATTACCAAGTAGACCCTTTTTGATTCTATTAACTACCTTAATGTGCTTGCAAGTGTATAGAGTTATGTTGCGGAATTTGTATATAGTTACCTCTTTGTTTTCTCAAACATTGGTATATTTGAAAGAACTCTGGGACTAGAGTCAGAAGAATGAGAAAGGATGATCCAGGAAAATAAGCAAGTCCACATGGAGAATTGGAGGACATTTTGTGATCAAAGAATTTGTTTCGTTTTGGAGTATATTGTGTTCACGTTGCAGATACTTCCACATTGTGATGTTTGAAAGACTTAACTGGGTTTTTAGGCACTCCCAAGGCTGTGGGGTTGGTAAGGAGAATGTAACTCTAAGATTGTGAATACATTTATTTTCAAGTTGAATTCTTTGTCTTTTTAAGCAGTCACATTTCAAGATAGTTCATACTTTCAGAAGGAAATTAGTGAAAATTTCTCCCTAAACTGTACCACAATCTTAGTTGTCCTCAGATGAAGTCACTTGTTTCAAGATGCCTTCGTTTGGAGTTGGGTTTTCATCTAAATCTCATGTTTTTCTAGTCTTACTAGATCAATTAATCCATATGGTTCCTCAAGTCTCCCCCTTTCTGGTTTAGTTTCCAGTGGCATTAAGTGGCAGTTTGTGATGGGGACAGCAGAGGGCACCATTATAACACCGACTGCCTTGAAAGTGAAAGCATGGGGCTGGGGGAGTTTTGAGAGAAGGGAGGGAAACTTAAGTTTGATTCATTTGGGAGATTGCTGTGCTTTTAAAACTCAAGCAGATGTTTGGAATGCAAGCCATGTGTGATATGAATGGTCTGAGGGCCAGTGTCCAAGTCTGTGCTCCCTGAGCTCTTCTGTCTCCTCCTACCTTTCTGACACACTTGAGTTTGGAAACTTGATATGTGTATAAATGATCTGTTGGCCACTGTTTCATTCATGCTGCCCACTGTATCCTTGCAATGTGATCTGGGCTACAGCAGGTGGTATGGGACAGAAGAAGAGCCCTCTGAAATGAACACTACCCACTGGTGTGTGTAGCAGAGTATATACAGTCTGTAGACAGGAGTCTGAATGTCATGCTCACACACTTACCAGAGCATTCATTCATTCCCTCCGAGGGTAATTTGCGAGGGTAGAACACAGTTCCGTACCTACAAGCTCTGAAAGGGTCTGGGGCTATAAGGGTTAACAAGCATAATTGCAAAGATTGTCCGAAGGCTGATGGAAAGCAGAGACTGAATGGGATTGAGAACAGATGCGAGGCTTGATTTAAATTACATTTTATTGGATGCTGCAGCCTTAAGAGACGTGACTGCTTTACAGTTTGTTTCCACACTGTGGGCAGCTGCTGTCTGTTCTGGGTCCACAGTAGGATCCTGCCCAGAAAGGAGCGGCCTCCCCACCTCGTTGTGTGTGAGGCTTGGCGCCTTCCTCTTAACTGTAGGACTTGAGTCAGGAACATGGCTTGACTCGCAGTGGGGCGGCTATGTATCTTCCATGGCGCTGAGCCAAGATTGCATTTGCAAATTCAAAGGGGCCAAATTTCTTTCCCTCTACCTCCTTTCTCTCCCTTTCCCCTGGTATTTGGAAATGGGGTTTTCTGTGTACTGGCTTGTTTCTTTTCCTTCATTTCTCCCCCCACTGTCAATTTCTAGGTCATTGCTGCTCTTAAGACTTCAGCATTTGGAACAGGGTTGGTTCTGTCAATGATGCGTGAAGCAGACTTAGAGTCCCTGCTTGGCTTCCGCTGCCCTTGTGGGAGCAAAAGCTGATGTATGTTTGTCAGCGAAGTCTTAAGTGTAATTCAGACAGCCGGGAAGCGGATAGAGGAGGAAGAAAGACCTTTCCTTGCTGGCTTTTCTCACGGAGGCTGAGAGCTATGGGAAGGTAGTGGGACGGGATGGGCTTGTGGTTACTAGTTTTTGCCAGGATCCTAGGCTCTTTCACATAGAGTAGTGGCAAAGATGCTGACCTACATTCTTCCCCTTGAAGGTGGTGGGGTGTGTGTCGATCTCTCTGGTTTACTTATTTTTCTTCAAAGAAGCAGATTAAGCTTCCGCAGTGTTGGTGGGTCTTGCCTTGGAAAGAACATAGACACAATAAAATTGGTGTGAGTTTCAACCCCAGAGCTGCCACTGATATTTCTGGCTCAATGAAGACTTGCCTGTGGCTAGATAACTGGCAAGAGTGTGTGAGGTCCAAGCTACCCAGAGATCAAAAAAGTTGGCAGAGCTCTCTTCTCTCCCCCACCCCCACCCCACTGCTCCCTGCCTTTATTAAGTGCCTTTTAAGGTAGACCAATAAGAACTGGGAAGTGGGAATGAGATCGACTGGGAGATTTTTTAAAATATCTATGGAGAGGTGTCGCCTTGACTTCTGAGAGCGACCAAAAGACCCAAGCTTGAGATTTTATTTCCATTTATACCTGTCCCCAGCCTTTCGTACAGTGTCTGGTACCTGGTAGGTATTCAAAAAACAATTGTTGAGTGGACAGATCAATGAAGCAAGTAAGATGCTGCCTTTCCCTCCACCCTGAGGACAGTTCTAATCTGGAGGTAAGCATCGCTGGTGCTCTCGCGCTGAGATGGAGCAGGCCCCTGTAAAAGGGCGCTTCATCTTACAAAATACGCCTTGGCACAGTTGTGAAGGTTTATTGGCCTCACAGATGCGTTCCAATCGCTCCCTCTGATGTAGTGGTATTTTGCTTGAGGCAACTTCCATCTTGCTCCCAGGAAGCTTTGGCTATGGGGAGAGTCCTTCCTACAGGCTGGGGAAAAAAAGGGTGCCTGTCTCGTTACCTAGTGTCCCTAGAGATTGGCCAGAAGTTATGCCTCTAGCTGGCAAGGGATTAGGAGGAAACTACCTTTGATGTCCCACTTTTTAACTTTTGGGGAAAGTTGTAACCTCAGGTTCCTCCTGAAAAGGTAAGGCGTCCTCTAAGACATTCTCTTTTAAGCTACAAATAGTGGCAGGTCTCCCTCTTCTCAGGAGAGGTGCGTTCTGTAGGGGGAGAAGGCATGCCCTCTGGCCTCCCCTTGATTTTCAACCCCAGCCCCAAGGCACTGCCAATAGAAGCTAATTGGGTGCAAGAGGCCTGGGTAAAAACCTGTCTGAAGACGTGAAAAGGAGGGAGCTAGCTCCGTTTTTAAGAAGCTCTAATTGAGTTCTGAATCAGCCTCGCTCCCTTTGATCCCACCTCTTTTTCCCACACTGCCTGAAAGAGCTAGATCAGCACTTTATAACAAGGGTGCGCCTGCTCCCCACCCCCCCTCCTGACGCTGCCGCCATCCACTGCTTGTCTCCTTCAGTTAAGATAATGAAGATGCTGAGAGATAAAATGTGTATTTAATAAGGGTGGGGGTGGGGAGGCGGAAAGGGGCAGCCAGTTTGGGGCCTAGCCAAGACTCAAGCTGAAAGCAAAGCTAGAGTAAGACTTGGCCCCAGGGTGTGGGGGTTTCTGGGCTTCAATCCAGCTGACTTCACTGCCTGCTGTTTGCCCTAAATTCCCCCACCTCCACCCTCTCACCCCCACACTCCTTTCTTTCCTCTCTTGCTCCCAATGGGAAAAGGGAGTCTTGCTTCAACTTTATTTTCAGCTGGTAAGTTGGCCTTTGGTGTGGTGCCTGCCACCCAGAGTCAGCTGCAAGGTCGGGCTAGGGCAGCCCCCTCTAGCCTAGGCCTGTAGGAGCTGTGGGCTCACTGTGGGGGGTGGAAAAAGCTGGAATTAATGAAGACCAGCTGCTAGTCTGGTTCTGCCCACAGTGAGCTGGAGGCCCGCCTTTGGGGGTGGTTAGAGGTACTGGGGGCATGACCTCCATCCCCGGGCAAAGGAGATCCCGTGGCAGCTGAGGCTCTTGCTCTGAGCTTGGCTTTATCCTTAGCTTGTAAGAGAGGAGTAGTCTTTCCCTCTTCCCGACTCTCCTCCCCAAAAAACATTCAGCCCTTATTGAGCTTTATAACTGTAGTGGTGGCCCAGCAGAGATCTGAGGATCTCCAAGCCCTTTTGTAAACACTCATTAACTCCCTGGGAAGAACCAAGAGCCCTGTTTAACAGCTGGGAGAGAACTGAGGCACATCCTGGTGAAAGGCTTGACCTGAGCTCACCCCGTGGGCTCCACCCTCCTCCATCTCTACTGCCTAACCCCTTTCCCTAGTTTTCCCTGCAAGACACAGAAAGAGGTAGAGGCAATGCTGCTGCCCTCTCCCCTTCTAGGAAGAGGCCATGCTTTCTCACTTCCGGCTCTGACTTTCTCTGGCCCTTCACCCCATGACATTTCCCCAGCTCTGCTGCTGGAGAGATGTGCAACTCTCCTTGCAAAATGTTCTCAACCCAGCCCTCTAGACTTCCATCCACCTTTCCCTGGCACACCGGGCCCACCAAACCTGAGTTCTCCCTTTTGAGCTACTGATAAGATCAGCTATTTTAAGCTGGGTCTGTAACCTTGAAGTTGATGTAAAGTGTTGAGGTCCTTCTGCCCCCTATATTTATCCCAGCTGGTACCTGGGAAAATACTCTCTTTAACTTCTTCATTCTGGAAAAGTTTCAGGATCGTATTAAGCGCTGGGGAGGCGCACTAGTTGACCACTAGGCTCTGCATCCTGTTCTCCCACTAACAATTGCCGTTCTTGGTAATGGATGTAGCCCAAAGAACCTCAGTCTCACACGCTCATACTCTTAACCTGTGTATGTATATCTCACCTCCACACTCCCGGATACACCTCAGTCTAAGGATGTAAAACTCGACCATTTTCCAAATACCATCCAAGTCATACTGTCATATTTCCTTGCTGGAAATCAGTCCTCCCCGCCACCCCTTTGCCTCTGAGGCATTTAGGGAATTGTGGGGAAGGATGGGTAGTCTGCTATATGTCTATGAGGGGGAGGGTAGAAGTGAGGACCCGTCCAAAATGAATGTCCCCTGCCCCAAATTCTCAATAGCTAGAAGCTGAGCAGGTGTGAGGAAAGCGATCTTAACCAGATCTTCAGCACCAAAGCCCAAATCCATTTGCTTAGGGCAGTCAGGAAGAAATGTCATTTTTTCTCCTGTCCCATATTCTCCCCACCTGAAGTCATCCGTGTGCTGTGTATTTGAGACGGGACTGTTCCTGTCCCCAGCCCATGACTCAGACCTCCGTCTTTCTCCCACTGAGTTCTTCCTCCCCCATCAGTCCTCAGTGCTGCACCCGTTGACCCAGTCAAGGCCGGTGAAAGAGGGCGGGAGAGCCTAGTGTTTGCAGAGTGGGCTTTAGGACCCAACGGAAACCCGTGCCTCTTGCAGCAGTCTAACCCAGAAGCAGGGGGAATCCTGAATCGAGCTGAGAGGGCTTCCCCGCTTCTCCTGGGAACCCCATCGCCCCCCTGCCAGCACACACCTGAGCAGGTAGGAGCACGCGCACCCCTTCCCAATTCCCCCTCGGTCGCCTTCCGCCGGGCCTCTCCTAATCTGCCGGTTTCCTCCTCGCCAGTTCAGGCTTTCCCCGTCCCTCCTCCCCCACTGCTCACTGTAGTCCTGGGAGGTGGGAGCCTGGGAACAGCGGGGTGTCTGGACGCCCAGCGCCCCTGCACCCTCCAGCTCCCTTCCTGCACTTCCCCGGAGACATTCCCATTCTCTAGCTAAGAATGGAAAGTGGGGGGAAGGACTGCCCAGGCCCCACGCCCTTGCACCCTCCTTTGCAGTATTGCCTAATACCCCTTCCCCCACGTCACCTCTACCGGAGAATTGGCAGTGCTGGGGTAATAGAGAGCCGAGGGAACAGGAGCAGGACAGGAGCCTCCCTGGGGAATTCCTCTCTTCTTCCGCTCTGCCAAGAGCCCAGGACTTTGCCCCCTAACTCCCTACTCACCTTGGAGGGGGACTCATGTCCCCTTCCATGCTCATCTCACACTTGGGTGGCCAAAGGCTTTGCTGGAGGGTAGTGGAGGTTGTCAGCGGCTTTTGGTGACCTTTTCCTCTAGGGAAAGTTCTTTCAGCTTAGAGCACCTCAATGCCTATTGCAAAGAGACCCCCCCTGCCTGCGCCTCCCCCTACCCCTGTGTGTGTGTGTGTGTGTGTGTGTGTGTGTGTGCCATGTGGCTGTAAGATCTATACGCTTTGGCTAGAGATGGCTGCGTGCGTTAAAAGGCAGAGATCCCAGATATGGCCCAGGCCAGAACAGGCTCAGCCCAGATGGCTGGGGAAGGGGGTGTGGACCAGATCAGGGAGGCCACCCAACTGCGCCAGCATCATGGGCTCCTTGGCTTTCAGAGCCTCAGGCTCCTGGTGTTACCCCGAAGCTTCTTCCCTCCTGCAGGCTCTCTGGGAGAGGGCTGGACGGCACCTACTGATGGCAGTGGCTTATTTTTCTCTCCAGTATGGGGCTGACAGGTTATGCTCTCTGAAGATCTAGGGCATCTCATTCTGGTTTGGTGGGTTTGCAGGAGGGTTGCATGACTCGTCTGAGTAACCATGTGTGAGTTTGTACATTGTTTCTAGGTGAAGTGGACGAGGGAGGGGAGTGACAGAAGAGACTGGTCACACTTGGGGGAACCCCTCTAGCTCTCTGGGTGTCACCACTCTGGGTGCCACCACCCAGAGAGCTAGTAGTAGGCAGGTGGCATGTCCCGATCTGGTAACTGTCCAGGTGCCAGGTGTGCTCCGTATTCCTCCCTGGCTCCCTGGCTCCCCTAGGAGTTGGTTTTGGAAGAAAGGGTGGATAATGGAGTGGATAATAAGCTTCAGACTTAGTTCTGCTCTTGACTCAGAAAGAAAAGTCAGAGATTTTGAGTGTGAGCGGTAGAGTGAGAATCAGAGGCCTGCATTTGAGACCCAGGCCAGTCATTCCACGATTGGCATTTATCCAGGTCTCTAACCCTCAGTTTCTTCATTTGGAAAAATGACTATCAGTAAGGAGTTCACTTGTCTGGTAGGGATACGGCCATAAAGACCCGATCAGACAATTTATTGTAAAGCTTGGTGCAAAAGGTAGCTATGGCTTGGGGGGAAGAGTGGCTCTAGGATGGGATTCTCTTCCTAAATCTAGGTCAGTCAATGTCTCTGCCCTGAGTGTCCTTCCTCCATCCTTGCCTGTCTAGGAGATGGAGGAACCAGGCAGGGCTGTTGCCTCATGGGCTGCAGAATTCCCCTAGTGCAGGTTGTATCTGTCACCACAGAGCCTGTGGTCAGAGAGGACAGATTCTCCACCAGGCTTTTCTTCCCCTGAGCCCGTCTCCACCATCCTCCTGCCATTCCTGCTCAGCGTCCTTGTCCCTGTTTCTCCCCTGCCCAGTGGCCTCCTTGTCCGGCTCACTGGGCAGGAGCCCTAATCGGATTGGACAGCTGAGATATGTGTGGTGGCTGAGAGCAGGCGGGAGGGAAGCCAGTGGGAGGATGGTATGAGGGCTGCCCCTGGCACTGCCCAGGCCTCCCAAGCACCACCTTCAGACTGCTGACTCCTGGCTTGGCTTGGCCGTGGGGAAGGGGTGCCAGAGGAAGCTCAGGGGTCTGGAGATTAGGGGAGAGGGAAACACACTCAGGACCTCTTGGATATTTGGTGGCCTTACTGTCAGTATCTCTGACTCTGACAGGAGAAGAGGACAGCAGGTGAGAGCCAGGCTGGCCCCACCCTTCCCATCCCCATGACCCCACTTCTCTTTCTGTTCAGAAATGTGTTCACTTACCCAGCCCATCCCCTTTGGCCAGTTTCTCCTTATGGGTCACATCTGGGAGCTGCTGGGGGTGCCATGTGTCTGCCTCACTATGGGCCGCTTCCTCCCCTCCAAGGTATTTTTCTCACTCACTCTCTGGGCGGGGTGCCAGGACTCCTGGGTTTCCCGCCTGCCTCATGGTACAGGGCTGCCCTGCAGGCCACCAGAGTCACTAAGCTGGTTTCCTTCCTCGCATGTGGGGAGGGCCTTCTCCCAGGCCTGGGAGGTGTCAGGAATCCCACGTGGGAAAGGGGTTGGGGCACTGTAGCCCCGGGCCGGAGCACCAGGCATCCTCCTTCCCAGCCTCTGACTTAGCTTGGGGACAGCACGTGCCCAGCCTGGTAGGCATGGTCTGTTCTTGACTCCAGGCTTCCGTCTTGACATATGGGTAGCCAAGATCTCCTGCTAGCCTTTTTAGCTTTTTTCCCATGGCATCTGGGGGTGGCTGTTGAAACCCCTACGTCTGCACCCACACATTTTGGGGAGCACGGGATTAGCATAATTGAGGCAGGGGCACTATTTTGTCCTCCTTCCAGCTGGGCCAGCATGAAGGAAACTAGCACAAATTTCCCCACGCCAATTCCCTCTGCCCTGAAAAGACCAGTCAGTGGAGCCAGGCCCTGCCCTCTTGGTGCCCACAATGTGGTTGGCACTGATTTGTCAGAAATTGGGAAGGTTTCCCTGTGGACCGCTTGCCTCCTCTCTCTTCCTCTCACAGGGTTGGGACAGCTCTGTGATTGTAGGCACTTATGGGCAGGCCTCCCCCTAGGGAAGGGGTGTGGGATGCCCCCGAGATGGCCAAGTTGGCACTAGTCCCAGGCTGGAGTGCTGGACATGGTTCTGAGCTGGGAGTTTGTGGGGGAGAGCGGGACATGAGCCTCCTTGCCCCCCTCATTTCCTGCTCTTTGGGCAGCTGTGGGCGAGAAAGGCTGCAGGGACTATTTTTAGTTGGTCTGTCCCCTGGCAGGAGGGACGTGCAGAAAAGCACGGGGCAGGCAGAGGGGCTGGCCAAGGTGAGAGTAAGGAGGCAGGCTGAGGCATAAGGAAGGGCCAGAGGATCTACAGAGAGAGCAATGAGGCATGTTGGCCAAGGGTAGGACCCTATGGAGAGGGTCCTGGCCCCGGTGGATGGGCCGGGCTGGGCGGAGGAGTCCTGGGGACCCTCCAGGGCTCTCTTTGTCCAATGAGAACTGGACTTAGAACCAGAAGGGGCTTTCGAGGCCATCTAGACAATCCCTCCACCTTACGGAGGGGAAAACTGAGGCCGAGAGAGGGACTGTGACTTGGCCTAGGACACTCCACTACGCATTGGCTGCACTGGGACCCCAACCCATGCCACTGGCACTGTTTTTCTCCTGCCATGGTCCCTCACCACACCTGCCTCCCCCGCTGCAGCGAGGAGGACCGAGGCTGGGCGCCCGGTCTGTCTCCCTCTCTGCTTGTTTGTGCAGGGTCTCGGGTAAACCCAGCTTGGTTTGTTTATAAGTCTCCACCATGTGGAGAGAGTCTGTGTCCAGGCTGGACGGAGGTCAGGGTTGGGGTTTGTTTAGGTGGCCTGTGGCCACTGGTGTGAATCAAGGTGCTAGGCAGGTTCCAACAGGCGCACAGGCTCGTGGGCTGTAGGGTTGGGAGACAACTTAGAGAAGGGGCGTCCGGTCTATTTTAGAGACCCAGAGGTCCACAACGTTGGTCCACAGTGGTGGGCTGAGTTAGGGACACACTGGGGACTAGGACGTGGGTTTGCTGACCCTCCAGCTTCCTTTGTGAACCCCCCCATCCTGTCCGACCTGGGTCATGGTGGGTGTTTGCCAACTCCCACCCCCCAACAAAGGAAGGGAGCAGGCTGAAGAGCGGGGAGATTACTGCAGGCTTGGAATCCCAAGTCAAAAGCGAGCCCTCCTTTGAGACCTGGAGGCAGGGGCAGCTGGTGGAGAAGCTCGGAGGAGGAAGTGCAGTGGAGAATTGTGGTCCCTCAGAATTCAGTCTCCTGCCTCAGCCTCGTCCCCAGGGCCACCATGTTGCACAGCTGTAGGAGGCGCCGTTCCATAGACTGTGATGTGAGTGTCCCCCCCAGAGTTGGTCAGGGCCCTGCCTGTGTAGCCAAATGTGGCGCTTTGGCCCTCCACCTTCTTTGAATCAGCTTCAGACCCAGCTGGAAGGAGGTGTTCCAGAGGGGCCTTAATCCAACACCCACTGCCCCACCCAGCCTCCTGCCACTCAACATCTCCAGTCCTCTGCCGCCCACTACCTGCCCCCCCCCCCCACGCTGGCTCAGGGGCCACAAATTGTGGCACAGGAGCCCCTCCCCCTCTCCACTCAGTTTCTGTCTCTGGGGGGCTGATTTATCATGCGCCCCCTCCATCAGGCCTGCTGCAGTGTGAGAAATCAATAGTGCAAATGGATTGAGGTTGCTCAGCCTGTCGACTCCCCTTGGGCCCCATCAACTCCCCTGGGACTTGGGGAGCTACTCTTCTGTCCCCTTCCGGCTCAACGTACACAGAGATATACACACCCCGTGGTTGTAGCCAGAGCGCTGAGCACAGGAATTATTCTTTCTGTCCATCTTTGTCTCGGTCTCTCTCATTCTCTCTCTCTCATATACTGGGCTGGTCTTAGCATGACAAATACTCTTCACCATTTCTTTTCTAGCTTGGGTGCAGTGGGGGCGGAGGGGCTTCAAGGACAGTAGGCTGCCAGCCAGAGGTGGGAGGGAGGCAGGTGGGTGAGGGAGACAGTGCTGGGGAAGGGATTGGGTGACAGCCCACCCCATCGTCAGCTCTGGTAACTCAATCCATGCGCTCCACCCTCCCGATCCCCCTCCCGCTCGACAACTTCAGCAGCTGCTGGCAGAAGCAGGGCTGGCAGAAGTGTGTATGAGTGTATGTGTGTATGTGGGGGGTGGGAGGGTGAGGGGCTGTGGGGGCAGGAGGTGCTGCCAGGACATGTTAAAGGAGGCTCACAGCCTGGGTACAACTTGGGTGGCAGGAGGAGGTAGGGCTGGTGGGAGAGTGAGTGGTGAGTGATGGACAAGGGGAAGGCTGCAGGGGGGCAGGGCAGGGCAGTCCAGGGGTCCCAAAACACTTGTCTGTACTGGAGCAGGGCCTGGCGTGGGGGGTGGGCATGGTGAGGGGCCAGGGGCACATACAACATGTCTTACTCCCGGATGCCTGTACTTCGCCAGGGGGCGCATGTACCCATGAAGGACAGTCTGCCCCTGTCCCCAATCCCCCCTTGCTGTGCCTGCTGGGCATCACAGTCTTGGTGACTAAGTCACTTCTGTCCTGGGGCTGGCAAGGTGCCAGGCTCAGCTCTTCTCGGTAGGTGAGTCACTGCCCTGGCATCTCCCCCGGATACAGCTGAGTCACCCGGTTGTGCCTGCTGGGCAGGTGGGCACCATGCTTGGGGTGGGGTTCAGGGGCTGTGTGTAGCCCCAGTGTCTTCTCTAATCTCTCTACCATGTCCTGGCCCTACCGATAGACCTGCAGAGCACGCAAGGGTGCTGTTCCTCCATGTGCTCTGTGGAGGGGTTAAAGGAAGAGGTGGCAGGAGACTGTGTGGAAATAGGTTTGGCTTAGAGTAAAGGGGGGAGTTAAGGATAGGACTGTGGGTTTGAATCTTAGCTCTGCCATTGATAAGCTGTATGACCTTGGGCAGGACAATTTCCTTGTTGAGTCTCAGTTTCCTCATCTATACAATGAAAACAAGAGTCCTGCCCCAGATTACCCTTCTGGATGGTGAGAAACAAACGGGGTGGGGTCATGAGCGTGCTTGTGGGAGGAGCTCCTTGGGGGATGAGTGGAGCGGAGAGGAGGACTCAGCTGAAGCTTGTTCCTGTCCCTGCAGACATCTCCCATCCCACCCATAGCCAGATGATCTTGGAGGGGCAATGCTGTCCAGCCGCTGAAAATGGGATTCTCTGGGAGTTCCCCAGAGGCTGTGAGAGGGAGGCCTTGTTTTGCTACAAATGTGAGCCCTCCCGGGGTGTCTGAGAGCTATTTTCTATGTTCTTTGACTGCTGGAGGCTGTCACTGGCATTTCACCTATCAGGGCTCTCTCAGGTTTCCTCTAGTTTGGAGCCTGATCCCTGTCTTGGGAAACAAGCCACTCAGGCTCCTCTCCCAACCCTTTTTCTGTGTGCAGGAGGGGAAGGGTAGACTCCAAGAAGGAGTCTTTCCTAAAGAGTGAGGAGCCCCCTGGGCCTGTGGCTTTCCCCCCCTCTGCTAGTCTTCTGTTGCCTCCTGTATTTTTCTCCCCTCCTGCATGAGGGTCCTTGGAGGATGGTGGGGGGGCAGGGGGCAGGAGCTCTGTTGTGGCCCCAGCACAGCTGGAGTGCAGCTGCTGCTGTAGATTGGACTCCTGGCCTCCCATCTGGGACCTCTCCTGCCTCCTGGAATCAAGCCTGGGGAGGGCTATATTGGGCAAGCAGTACTGGGTGCCTGGGCAGGGAGGCAGTGCCCCAAAAGTGTGCAGGCTATGTGCTTGTTCACATGGGTACTAATCTTGTGTGCATGAGTGTCTGACCCCCTGTGGACAGCAGGTTTGTGGGTGCATGAAATTTTCCCTCATCTGTACATGACCTACTGCTATGTCTGCTCAGGACTGTGCCCCACCCTCATGCCCTTGTGTATGTACAAATACCTGTCTTGTGTGTGCTTGTTCTGTGTGCTCATGGATGTGCATACATCTGTGCCCTGAGTGTACACATGGGGGTGTCAGCATGTGTACTCTGAGTGCACATGGGTGTGCAGATCTGGATGTCCTGGGTGTACATTTACACACCTGACTCTTAGTGTGCAGGAGTATACCTGACCCCATGTGCTGGCAGGTGTCTGTGAAGGCTGCCCTTGGTGGTAGGCAGTGTACCTGTGTTTATGCACACTTGCATTTTTGTGTGCATGATCCTTCCCTTCTGGCCTCAGCTGGAAGGAAGACTGGTAGAATCTAGTCCAGGGGGAGCCAGTGCGGGCTGGGGGTGGCTGGCCTAGAGTCTCCTGCCAGGCTGGTCCCTTTTCCCCGGGCGGCGCCCCCTGCTGCTGGCTGGGCTCAGGGAGGAAGGGGGGGAGAGGTTGGGGGGGAAGGGGTTAAGCTTCCGCGTCCACATCTGGGAGCCATTGGCGCATTCCTGCCGGCTGAGCGCATGTTTGCGGATAGATCTGGACGGGACTGGGCGGGAGGGTCTGGGAGGGCGGTTCGCAACTGCGGACGAAAATCCAGACGCAAGCGGGAGACAGCCGGGCCCAGCAGGCGGGAAGGGGCCAGGGGAAGCTCCGTCGGGCGCCTTTCCCCTACGCAGGACCTCAGGGCAAAGCGTCCCGCAGACCTGGCTTGTCCTACCTTACCAAGGCTGGAGGCTAAAGCTGGAGAGAGACAGTGGAATACCTCAATTGTAGACCAGTGCGACAGTGGACAGAACCCGGTGTCCGCTCCCGGCCTCCTGTTCCTTGTCTGTAAAGCGGGGGCCCTCTGACCAGCGGGTTTGAGAGCTCTGCCAGCCGGGACAGGCTGAGTCTCTCTACTGGGCTGGAGGCCTGGGAGTGTGACACTTCCCCTTCCAGTGGGAAGTCCAGAAGGGGCACTTGTGGCCACTTCTCTGACTGGGAAGCGGGGGGAAGGGCGGGGGGAGAGGGTGTTCCTTAGTGATTCCGCTTTCTGCCTATCCCCCAGCTGACTGCTAGAGGTGGGGACATGACCCTCCCAAACGGAGCAGCAGGCTGTGAGGGGGCACATGGCAGTGTTGGGGGCGGGGGTCTCTGCAGATGGAGAGTGATTCAGATCTTGCCCCGCTGGAACAAGAATGCAGCTTTCCTGGCTCCTCCAGCCTGGGCCAGGAGAGAGAATCTTGAGTCCCAGAGTCCTCCAGCATGGAGGGGTGCCCCTGGGTGTCCCCTATTTAGCTCTTGGAAGATCCAAAAGCTGCTGCCCTTTTGGGGGAAGGCTACTAGGGGGTGGGCTGCTGAGGGGTTGGGTTGGGCCAGAGTTCCTCCAACCCACTCGCTGGAGAGGTATTTGGGGGAAGAGGAGAGAAGAGTGCTGGAGGAAGGTCTACCTACTCTTGCACTTTTTTTGCAGGTGAGAAAATTAAGATTCAGAGAAAGAAAGCGACTTATTTAAGGTCACATAGCTCTCAGCTCCAACTGGTTGGTCCCTGGAGGAGGATTTAATTATGGGAGTCAAGGGCTTGACAGCTAGGGCCGAAAACGCTGAATTCACTTCCAGATTATGTTGCCTCCTCTCTTCCCAGGTTTAGGTGTGAGTATGTGTATTTGGTGTGAGGGTGTGTGATACCACACAGTACAGTCCTTTCTCCACCGAGTCCTCTTTCATTCTTTATTCAGAACTTCAGCTTCTCCTCGCTCTGAAGCTCTCCTTTTGGGGCAGAGGGAGGGATTCTCCCAGATTCCCACGGTCCAGCCTTCTGGTAGGTGCGGCTCCTTTAATACTCGCCCAGCCCCGGGTCTATTAAGGGAGGGCGTGATCCTATGGGCCCGCCTCTGACTTGTCATTGGTCAGTGGGTGGATGGGGGCGGGCTGAAGGAGAGGCACTCCCACCCTGCTCTGTACCCTCCGCCCCCCCAAGTCTGGGGCTCGGGGTAAAGTTTCAGCCTCCGCACGTGACTCGCTATGGCCGCTGCCTTCGCCCCGCGCCCCTGAGCCGCGGCCCCCCGGACGGCTTCTCTCCTGGGATCCCGCACCCCTGACGCTGAGCAACACCAAGGCGCAGAGTCAGGGTAGACGCTGTGCCTGTGGGCGCCGGGACGAATTGCGTCCCCCTACTGCGAGGTAACTTCCCCGGGGATTTTGGAGAGCCCTGGGCTCTCGCAGTCATCGGGGCTCCTCGGTCTGCTCCTGATAAGGAGCTGCGGGCGGGGACCAGGTGCCGGACGGATTCCGACGGGAACCTGGGGTTTCCTGGGCTTCCCAACCCGCCGCTGCCGTGCCCAGGGCGGGGGAGCCCCGTCTGTGCGTCTGTCTGCGCCTGTGTCTTCGCGCGCAGCCGTGAGGCGTCTGGGTCGGTCTGCCGCGCGTGTCCCCGGCGCCGGAGCTGTGGCAGAACCACCGCTGGGAACTCTTGCTTTCTCTCTCTTTTCTCTTCAAAAACAAGCAAAACAAAAAGACTTTCAAACCTGTTTGGGGAGAGATCAGATGCCCAACGGACTAGCCCCCTCCTCCTTCTCCTCCTGTTATCTGAGCCGCCCTGTGGTTTGGGGAGAATCAGTCCGGGGGCCCACCCCCACCAGAGGCAGCCGGCTGGGGGGGGCGGGGCCCACTCAGCGGGTGTACCCCGTGGAGTGAGAGGAACCGTCAGAATTGGGTATGGGAGCAAGTCAGTCGGGGGAGGGAAGTCTCTGGGTCTGGTGCTACCATGGGGTTGTGGACGCTTTTGGGGGTCAGAGGAGGATGGAATAGGCTGGTCGTTTTTTGCTCTGCTGAGGGTGTCTGGGACCTGGTGCCACCCACGAGGCGGGGAAGCTGTTAGCCAGATGTGTGTGTGGGAGGGGGGCGCTGGAAAATCAGCTTGGCTATGCCCCCTCTTCTCTCTGGGCACTGCCCTATTGTCAGGCTGCTCCGTGGGAAGGGGGACAGGCCCCCAGAGTGTTAGGCTGGGGATGTGACCAACTCATATGGAAATCAGTCCGTGAAACAGTCCTTGCCCCAGCCTTGGAGACGTTTCTTTACCATCTATTCTACCTTGGATCCTGTGCCCAATGTGCTAGCGAGGAGGGCTGCCCTGGCCGCCACCTGGTGTGAGCTCCCTCTTCTGTAACTAGATTGCCTTCAGCCTGCGGGCAGTGTGCACATGTGTGTGTGTATATGTTCTCCAAGAGACTTATTCCTGCGAACACTTTCCCACTCCCCCACCCCCTGCTGCAGACCCCAACCCTCACTTCTGCTGCTGATCACCATCCCCTCCTCCAGTTTCCTGATTAGGAGATTCAGAGATGTCTCTTGTCCCATTTCCCGGCTGCAGTGGTCACAGGGCAGGGTTGTTCTGGAGAAATGGTTCAGTAAGAACACCAGGTCTTGCTGGGAAGTGGGCTCAAGCCCCAAACTCCTCCAGGGCCTTGTGCTGGGTGGGGAGGGCCCAGGAAGCCCCAGGTGGAAGTGGGGGTGGCTTGGAGCTTGGGGCTTCCCCTGTGGGGGGTGGAGATGAGTCTGGGGGAGGGAACAGAGAAAGAGTATTTGGAGCTGGAAAGAAGCGGGTGGTGGTTGTGGAGTCAGGGAGTTTGTGGCTGTGAAAGGTGTTAGTGCACTGGGAGGGGCGAGGCCATCAGTGCTGCCTGGGAATCGGCCATGTGGGTCCTGAGGCAGCGGTCACTAAGGTCAGACTGGAGTAGGCCCCTTGGGAGCTGAGGATCTTGGATTCGGGTGGTATTTTGAAGATGTGTGAGTGAGCGTGCATGAGGCGGTCATGTTAGGAGTTTCCCCACCAGACTGGTGAGGACAGCGCAGTGGTGTTGGCAGTCCTGAGAAGACCTTGGGCTTGGAGCCACCTCCTCCTATAGCCCCTAAATCTCTGTCCTTCATTTTTACCCTGAATGCCCCTAGTACTGCTCTGGGACACCTCTCTGGTCCCCCTCCTACTGCCAACCATGTGGCAGCCTGGCAGGAAGCTAGCTGTGGGCAGCACCATCCTGATCACCCCCTTGCCTCCCCCTCTGGGCATAGTCACCCACATGTGCCATGACGTGGTTCCTGCCACCCTGTCTAGTGTGGGGGAGAGGACATTGTATGAGTGGCCCTTCAGGTCTGTTTTGGGGGGTATTGACCCAAACCCCAGTTAATTAGTTTTCCTTCCCTTAAATCATTTGGTCTTGGAAGTTGGCTGTGCCCTCTGGGACCTTTCCCCCCAGGCCACTTGTTGCCCAGACTCTAGGTCTTAGGTGGGGTGGTCCTCATAGCTGTGTGACATAAGGGTGACATAAACCTCAGTGCCCAGTTCTCTGTCCTCTGGGCGGCATGAGCAGGGTAGGACCTCGGCTGGGCTGGAGGGATTGGCCTCTGTGGGAGCTTGTGGCGACTTGTGAGCTCTTTCTGGGGTCTGGGATGAGGGGCATCTGGGGAAGGTAATCCTATCCCTGTGACAAATAAATGGGGTTATGTCCACTTGCCCAGCAGCCCACACCCCTTTCTGGTGGTGGTGGTTTTGGGAGTATGGGAAGTTGGCAGGGCCCCTGGCAAGATGACCAGAGTTGTCTTGACTTACTGGGTTTTGGGAAAGGAGTGTGGCAACTGATACCCCAGCTCTCAGGGCTTTGGCTGCACATCCTCTCTGCTGCCTGCTGTCTTTCCTCCCTCCATTCCCCACTCCACCCTCTGGCTGCTGTCTGGAGCCCACACGGTTTGTGGGGGAATGTGGGGTGGGGGCAAGGGCCTGGATCTCTGTGTGTGTCCAGGGAGTGTTCTGGGGGTTGGCAGAATTGGCTGAGGGTGTCTGGGTGTCCCCGCAGGGTGGGCGGTGTGCGGAGACCAGGCCCAGAGTGTGAGAATGTGTCAGCATCGCTGTGTCTGTCCCCAGTTTGGCTCTGGTGTGGGTGTCTCTTGCTCTGTCTGGATCTTGCCTCCCGCTCCAGTCCCCGCCCCCCCCCCCAGCTGGGACCGCCTGCTTGCTCTCCCTCTCTGCAACTGGAGCCTCCCTTGCCTGTTCCTGGAATTTGGAGAGGAGGAGGAGGAAGAGGCAGGCAGACAGACCTCCCACACTCTAGCCCGCCCGCCTGGCATCATGGGGAAATGAAATAGGCGCTATGGAACTAAGGTTTCCTTGGCTTCCCCTGGCCCTCCAACACACATCACAGAGTTGGGGGAGGCAGGTTTTACAGAAGGAGCATGGGTTGCCCCCCACCCACCACCTGGCAGCAATGCCTCCTTTCACCCAGCATCCTGCCTGCCAGGGCTCCTGCTGGGACCTCCAGGCACCACTGTCAGCCTGGGGGGGCGGGAGGGGGGATTAGACTGCTGCCAGCCTGGCCAGCACCTGTTGCCAACCCCCAGCCCTGTAACTGGAGCTGGCTTGGGAGGGGGCTGCAAAATGACAGGTGGAATTTCTGCAGCCCCCCCCACACACACATTGGATATGCCTTTCCCTTCCCAGAACAAGGAAAGCCTGACCCCCCAGTGTCCACCTAATCTCATGGATGATGTTCCTACCCTGCCTGTGAGGGCGGGGCCTGGGAGATGGGCAAGGGGAGGAGCTTATTGCTATTTGCCCCATGACCCCCAACCCCTGCTCTAGCTGCAGACCTGAGCCGCCCTTGTTCAAGTTTTCTGAGCTCTGCTGCTCTGCCAGGGCTGGGGGGTGGGGGGCATGGGGGTGTGTGGATGGGGGTGGTTCTCTGTTAATGTTTTAATTGCATAAAAACTGGGAGCTCAGCTCCGGGCCAGTGGGGAGTCTGGGTCTGGCTGGCCGCCCGGTTTGGGCTAAATATAGTCTGGGACATCTGCAGAGAAGGGGAGGGGGGCGGAGGGAGGTTCCATTACCCCCACCTCTGGCCAAGGTGCCCTCGTCTGGGCGGGCACCTTGGAGCAGGGAGGGGGGATTCCTCAGCACAAAAGGCAGGGGAGAGGCGGCTGGGCACAGTTGGGACCTTGCCTGCCTGGAGGCCAGTAGACGCCTGAGATGATGAACCCGGAGGCTCAGGACAGTACCAGAACGAGGCCGATGGGGCTGGATCCAATGGTTCTGCTCCCCTCCCCCAGAGCTACCTGAGGTCAGGCAGTCTCCGTGTGTCACTGGGCCCAGCTGTGTGTCACTGTGACCCACTCACTGTGTGCTTGTGTATACACACCTACCTTGGAGTGGCTCCCTCCTGGCCCCTCCCCTGGAACCTCTGTCCCCTGGCTCCTACTGCACCTCCCTAGCCCTCCTTCCTTTTGTCCCTTGCCCCACAGTGAAACCTTCAGCCCAGGAATCGAGACTTGAGAAGGGGAAGCTGCGGTGGGGAGTTCTCTGATCTTCAGTCACGGCAGGAAGTGGAGGGGAGGCGGGGGGGAGCCGTGAGTGAGTGGCAGGCGAGGAGGGAGGGCCTGTCAGCCCTTTGACCAACCTTACACAGTGCATGGGGGGTGGCCACCCTCCCAGCCGCCTCCCTTTCCTCAGTCTCCCAGTGGGGGAAACTTAGGGACAGCTGATTTTCCAGGGGTTGCTAACCATCTTCACCCCCCCTACACACACACACACACACACACACACACACACACAGAAAAAAATGTCTTCCTGTCACGTGGCTGTCACTTCCTGTCCCACTGTGGTTCCCGGGATGTTTGTTGTTGGTTGCTATGGAGATGGCCGCCGTGGGCACTACCCTGGTTCTTGTGGGGAGGGAGATGCCCCTCCCCCTAGGCCCACAGTGAAGGGGGAGGAATTGGGGGGCCTGCCTAGAGGGCCGTTTCAGGCTGAGTGTGTGTGGTCTCTGATGCCCCAGATCCCCCAGGGCCCCCAGACTTGTCTGTGGGAAGGAGTCACAGCCACCTACTCAGACGAGTGTTGGGGAGACGGTGACCGCATCTGGCTGTGCTTGACTGTGGCTGACTGTGCGAGTCTGTGCAGACCCTGTCCCCTCTAGCCTGGGTTCCTCTGCCTGGTAAAGACACCAGTTCATGTGACCTTTTACTTTTGAAGCTTTCTTCCATCATGTGTTCTCATGGAAACTACCTTTCCCTTGGAGTTTCTGTGGCTTCTTGGGGTCCAGGCTGGAGTGAGGAGGAGCTCTGGGCAGGATCCCTGGTTGTATGTGTTTTGGGGGGTGATGAGGTGGTGCCCTACAGTCACAGCCTGTACCAGCTTCTCCCTGATCCTGCCAGCCCTGTGTTTGGGGCAGGCCATGGGACTTTGTGACCCATTCTCCCCACCCCCTTGTGGGCTTCCCTGTTTGCTGGGGGTGGAGAAGGGAAGAGATTTCCCCCTATTTCTAGCCCCAACTGAGTAGGCGGGTGTGGAGTAGGAAGTTCCTGGGGGGTCCATGGAAGGGGGGTTATGGGGTGGTGCAGAGTCTGACTCAGGCCTGGTCTGGGGTCAGAGCCAAAAGGATATCCTGAGGCAGGGGTGGGGGGGGCGTTCCCAGCTTCCCTGCAGCCTGGGTCCCCAAGGAGGGATGCCGGCTGAGAGGGGGCTCGTAGGACGGTGTCCTGCTGTCGCCCTAGGATTGAATCGAGCAGTCTCAGGGTTGAGGCAGAATTGAGGGGATGGGAGGAGGTATTGCTGTAGCCGCACACACGTTTCTTGTGTTCTCTGTCCATCCAACGCCTATCCCCAGTGTGTGTTGTACTTCTTACACAGGGGAGGTTGGGAGACAGGGGTGAGGGGGCAGCTGCCAAGGTAAGGGTGGGGAAAGCCCCATGCCAGGATGGATGTGAGGACGGGGGTTTCCAAACTGGGGGGGGGGGTCCCCTTTTGTTTGTGCCCCTTTGGTTCCCCCCACCCGGACAGAGCTGCCTTTGTTTGGTCCACACACTCCTGTGGTCTGGTTGTGGCCTGGGCAGGCTCATCTCTTCCTCTTCCTGTTTTCTTCCTTCCCCAGGGCTGCTCCCTCTCCTTGAGGCCTGGGCTGCCCCCTGCCCTTTCACCTACTCTCTGCTCCAGCAATGGGAGACGTCAGCTCTGGTTCTGGGGAGGGGCTTTCAGCCCCCTGGCTTCCAGGTCCTGAGCATAGCTCCCGTGGGGCTCTGGGTATGGTCCCTGGGGGTCAGGAGTTGGGGGCACTGCCCTGCCCTGCAGAGATCTCTATTTCCTCCTCCTAGAACCTGGCCTGTCCTGGGCCTGGGCTTGTCCAGTTGCCCTTTCTGCCTGGTATTCAGTCACTACTGAGACTATGGCATGTGGTGGTCAGGCAGCCCCAGATGGGACACAAGCTGGGGAGATGTCAGACCCACTCTGCTGGGACTGGGCACTGCGTCTGAGGCGGTGGGGCAGTGAGTAGCAGGATCCAGAGGAAGACGCGGGATTTCAGCCCTCTCTTGGCCCCTCAGGATGTGCTCAGAGTCTGCACATGCTGGAGGCAGGTTTTCAAACAAGTTCTGGCCCCAGCAAGGCAGGCTTGGGGTTCTGCAGGGCTGGTGAGGAAGAGGTGACCTCTACCTGTCCCAGACTCTCCCAGGTGAACTTTTTCACGCCCTCCTGGGGTGGGCTGGCCTTGCTGAATTCCTGCAGCCCAGGCCCTGGTGAGCAGAAGATAAACAGGACCTGAGTGGCTGGGGAGGAGAGAGGCGTGAGAGCCTTTAGCCAGAGAAACCCCTGGAGAAAGGGAGTCGCGGTCATCACTGCTCCTCAACCCCTGCCTGAAGATCTGAGGAGCATGGGGGAAGAGAGAGGTTGTGGCTTTGTGAGTGTGTGAGTGTATTTTCCTGGAAAGTTTATAAATAGTTCCAGCCCACTGTTCTGGTTTGAAATCTGCCCTGTCCCGCCCTGCCTTGCTCCTGGCAGGGTAGGGGGTCCAAAGGGGCCCTGTGTTTGTTTCTGCTGGGCTGGAGTCCCCATCCCCTTCCCCCACAAGTTGAGCTTGAGTTTGGGTGTTATTTGCATATGATTCATTGACTGTCTAGAATGCTTAGGAAACCCCCTGTCTCCCCTTCTTTTAAGCTCCCCAATCCCGGTTTCCTTCTCTCAGCCCCTTGGGACTGCCTGACTTCTATTCTTTGGCAGCTATTGTTGGGGGGGAACTTGGT
The DNA here is from genome assembly GCF_004115265.2 of Rhinolophus ferrumequinum. Lineage (NCBI taxonomy): Eukaryota > Metazoa > Chordata > Mammalia > Chiroptera > Rhinolophidae > Rhinolophus > Rhinolophus ferrumequinum. The sequence goes on from NC_046304.1 coordinate 36,745,410, forward strand.
GAGCGGAGAGGAGAGAGTGAGTGAAGAAGAGGGTCTGGGTCAGCTGGGTTTGGGGACCCCTGGCTCCTCTCCCCTGAGGATAGGGGAGGAAATGGTCAATTTCTCTTCCCCTCTTCCCCTCCCCAAATCCAAAGATTTCCCTTTTTTGGTTTGTGAAATGAAAGAAGGGAATTTGGGAAAGCGTTGTGGTTGGGCCTCCACCCACATCCCAAATCTCCCTCTCCCCACATCCCTCTCCCCAGTCTAGGGGAAGCAGACCCTGGAAAATGGTAATTCTCCCTCCCAGGCCTGTCAACAGATGCTAGCCCTGGTTGAGGAGAGGGAAGGGAGAACAGACACCCTGCCCAGGGCGGCACTGGGTGGTGCTGAGAGGCATGGGGAGGGCGGGACCCAGTGGCCCAGCACCTCCTGTGTGCCAGGAGCGGTTCTAGGTGCTTTCCAGGACTTTTATCTCTTAAATCACACAACCGAGTTGTTGAGGTAGGCAGTTCACAGGCAAGTAAACAGATGCTTAGAGAGGTTAAGTGACTTGCCTAAGGTCACCCAGAGTGGCAGAGCTGAGATTTGACCCTTCACACCTCTGGTTCTTTCTACTGTCTTCATGGCTCAGCCAGCTCCTGGCTTTTCCTCTAGGCGTGTGACTGTGGGGAATACCATGAATGGCTGGCTGTGGACACCTGACCTTGGGAAGGGATTCTGGCACCTTTTCAGGGTGCGGGAGGCCCCAGCGGTCAGGGGTGTGTGGCTGGTGGCAGGCGCTCTGGCCCCCACCCTCTTTCTGCTGTGACGAGGCTAGGCTCAGTATGGGAGGTGTGGGCCTGTGGTTTTCTCCCCCTCCAGGGAGGGTACCCGTGGGCAGTGGAGGTGGCGGGCAGAGGGGGGAGGTTGGATGTGGGTAGTTTGTTTTCCCTTTCTTTGGTGCTGGTTTCGATTCTCTGACGGTGTCTTCCCCACCCCTGAGTGCAAGGGGCCAGGGCCCAGGATCTCCTTGAGGGTCATGGCTCCAGAGGGATCTTCTGAGGCAGAGTCTGTGCTTTTCCCCTCGGTCTCCATTATGCCTGCCCTTGCCCGTTCCTGTTCCCTGGCCAGCCTGGCCCTTGGCCCATATCTGTGACCTTTACCCCCTCCTGCTGCTAAAGGCCCTCTCCAGGGGGCTGAGTAATGTTGCACCAAAGTTTGCAGGCTGAGCTGGGTTAGGGAGGTTCAGAGGGGGTGGAAGGGCCTTCCAGCCTCTCCCTGGGGTGTGTATCTGGGGGGCGGGGGTGGAGGGGTTTGAAATTTGTTCCAATTTCAGACTTCTCAGGGGCAGAGTTGAGGCACTAAAGTGGTTGTAGTTACCTCTCCTCTGGGGACTACAGTGGCCTCAGAGGGTCTGGACTAGACTGAGTGAATCTGCCCCAAGCCCCAAAAGCTGGGTCAGGATGACTGGGGTGTGGAGTCAATGAGCCTCACCTCAGGGAGGCAGGCCCCTATGTGGATGTGAATTATCTAGAGGATTTCTCAGAGGGTACACCTGTGTGTGTTTGTGGGCCTGGGTGCGTGTAGGGTGACTGGGCCCCCAGGGAAGCGTGTACCGAGGCCAGCCTGGCTGTGTGAGAGTGAGGGATGTACAGTTTGAGAAACTGGGGGGCTGTGGTTGTGTGTCTGCGGGGTGCTGTGTCCTGGGGCTGGGCACGCAAGGCCTGAACTGTGTTCTTTGTGTGGTAGAGCCCAGGTGTGGAGAGATGTTTATCTCCAGGTTCCCTTTTCTCCTGTGCGTGCCCGCACACACACAGGCTGGGTGTGCGAGCGCGCTCTTGCCCACCCGTACACTTTCCATAGACCTGCATGTATGAGTTTCCGTGTGTGTGTGTGTGTGTGTGTGTACGTGTGTGAGAGGGTCTGTCGATGCTGATGAAGCTCAGCCAACACCCCCCCCTTGCCTTGCCTGGCTCTCCCAGCTTGAGTTCTGCTGTGTGGGGCCCCACAGGGGTGTGGGGGGCCCAGGGCGGCAGCTGGTCTGATGGGTGGGGCCCCTGTTCCTCTGACGTCATCCCTCTCAGCCTGGGAGGGAATCTGCAGGGGCTTGGGGAGGGAAGGGGGCACCTCTTTCAGGAGTAAGGAGAGAGGCCTCATGGTTGTCATAATTAGTAACAGTAAAAACCGTGGTCATTAACAAAGTCCAGATTTCACTCCTGGGGGAGCTGCCCCCTCCCCAGCAAGTACCTGTCCCCACCTCCCCCTCCCTCAGCCCTGCACAGGCTGGCTGACTGGCCCACAAGTCCTGGCCTCGTCCATAGTGGCCTTGGCAGGAACGCCCCCTTCCCAGGCCTGGTCCTTGGCCAAATGCTGGCCATGTGCTTGTCCGCTGGACTCCAGGTCTGAGAGCCTGGAGCCTGGAGCTTAGAACCTAGTGTGGCCTGAGCTTGAGGGGAAGGGGTTGGAAAGGGAGGCAGTCCTTATTTTGGGTCTCTGTGGCCCTGTTTCTTTTCCCTTTCCTTCTTTCTTTCTCTCTTCTTTTTAACAGCTTTATTGAGATGTAATTCGTATACCATAAAATTCATCCATCAAAGTGTACACTTGAACGGTTTTAGTACACGCACCGAGTTGTGTAACTTATCTCCACAATCAATTTTAGAAAATTTTCATCACTCCAAAAAGAGCCCCCATGCTCGTCAGCAGTGACTTCCCATTTCCTTCAAATCCAGGCCCCAGCCCCTGGTAACCACAGTCTACTTTCTGTCTTTACAGATTGCCTATTTTGGACGTTTCATATAAATGGAATCATACACCATGTGCACTTTTAGAACTAGTATAGTGTTTTACTAGTGTTTACTAGTGTTTACTAGTGTTTACTAGTGTTTACTAGTGTTTACTAGTGTTTACTAGTGTTTACTAGTGTTTTACTAGTATAAGGTTTATCCACGTTGTAGTGTATATCGGTACTTTGTTCCTTTTTATGGCAGAGCAATATTCCATTGTATGGATGTACAACATTTTATTTATTCATTCACCAGTGGATGGACATTTAGGTCCACTTTTGGGCTAGTGTGAATAATGCTTATATGAACATCCACGTATAAGTTTTTGTGTGGACTTTGGTTTTCACATCTTTTGGGTATATCCCTAGGAGTGAAATGCTGGGTCATTATATGATAACTCTGTGTTTAACCTTTTGAGGAACTGCCAGACTGTTTTCAAAAGCAGCTGCTCTAGTTGACCTGCCTAGCAGCAATATATGAGGGTTCCATTTTTTCCACATCCTTGCCAACATTTGTTATTATCTGTCTTTTGATTACAGCCATCTTAGTGGGTGTGAGGTAGTATCTCATTGTGGTTTGCGTTGGCCATGTTTCTTTTTGTCTGTCTCCTTCCTTTTGTCTTTCATATATATATATATATATATATATATATATGTTTTTTCATATATACATACATGTACTTATATGTATGTATGTATTCATGTGTATATTACCCTTCCATAGCCCAAATGGATTTGAAGCATCCTCTTGTGGCTCTGCTTCTCTTTTTCCATCCTTCTCTTTGTCCATCTTACTGTGTCGTGGAGTCTCTGGGTTCATCTCTCTGTCTCTGTCTACCCCATGGTGTTATCTGTGTATGTCCTCTGGTCCCAGCTGTTCAAACAGGGTGTGGATCTGTGTACACACTGGTTGGGGGCATCTGGCCTTTCATCTCCAGCCCACATCCCACCCCCTCCAGGGATGTTGCTTCTGCAGACAGAGTATGTGGGTGAGCTCTGAGATCAGTCTCTCTCACCCCACCATTGCCCGGGGTTAGGGAGCATCCACCCTGGGCAGTCCCTGGCCTCCTGACACACTACCAACCGCCAGCCCATCATGCTGTTAAATACTGGGGGTGATGCCCAGGAGTCTTCAGTTCCCATTTCCCTATTTTCATGTATGTAAACAGGCCTCCTCCCTGGGCCTGTGGGACAAACCCAACTGGGGTGCTGGGGCTTGGATTTGGGGGGGAAGTGGTGTAAAAGGGGCCCCCGGGCTTAGGAGTCATTTTTCTGAGAAGTGCCAATGCTTTAGGGAAGCGGCTTTTCCTCCCCCCCGCACCCCCCTCCAGCACACACGTTCTCTGCATTTTGACCTCAGGTAACCTGCACTGGGGGAAGGAGAGAGAGCCAGCTGCCTGCCTTTGCTGCAGGGAACCTTTGGGGTGACACTGTGGACCCTTTCCCCTCAGGATTGTGGGTGAGAGGCCCTCCTCAGTTCTGGGCTCTGTCCCCGTCTCCCCAGCCTGGCTGTGCTGTCCTGCCACCCCCAGCAGTGTCTGGGCCCTGGTCCCAGGCTGTCTCTGCCAGCCAGGCGTGGTGCCAGCTGTCTGCTCAGCTGGGTGCCACGGGAAAATCTCCGGCCGCCCAGGTTGGGGAGCTCCACGGGGAATGCCCGTGTGCCCGCTCCTCAATGCCCACTCACCTGTTTTTCCTCTTTCTGCAGCATCACAGGATATGCCCCCCCAAGCTGCCTAGCCGGGGCCCATCCAGGAGAGGCATCCTTTTGGACGTCCTGAAGGCCTACTCTGAACCTTCCCAGGAAAGCACCAGCTCACAGAACTGCTTGACCAAAGGACCGGCTCTTGGGACGTCCCTCAACCCACCCGGCCCCCAGCTAGAGTGGGGGCTCCAGGAGGCTGAGATTAGCCTACTAGCCTTGGACAGCAGCTCCAGGACGGAAGAGGGGGTGGGCTGACCACCTAAACCCCCTCTGGGCCCAGGCCCCATGTTCCGAGGAGGGGCAGCCTGAAGCCCACCAGAGCCTCCTGCCAGACTGTCTGCTTGCCCTTCTGACTGTGGCTGCTTGGCATGGCCAGCAACAGCAGCTCCTGCCCAACACCTGGGGGAGGGCACCTCAATGGGTACCCGGTGCCCCCCTACGCCTTCTTCTTCCCCCCTATGCTGGGTGGACTCTCCCCACCAGGCGCTCTGACCACCCTCCAGCACCAGCTTCCAGTTAGTGGCTACAGCACGCCCTCCCCAGCCAGTAAGTGGGGTGGTGGGGGGCTCGGTGGGGTGGGGGGCTGTGGAGGGCAGCAGGCCCCGGGCTTGGCCTCCAGGTATATCTGTTGCACTGCAGTGGCAAGGTCTTCTCAGGACATGCCATTCGTTTGGGGGGCCCAAGGATGCAAGTCTTGTAGGCTGATCACGTGGTGGTGGTGTTTGATGTTGGGGGCAGCAGCGGGAGAGATGAAACAATGCTGTTCTGTGGTACCCCTGGAGCCCTCTCCTGTGCCCTGCCGTTGAGGGCCTTATAAATAGCTCAAGGACTGGACACAGAGGCTGGAGGCGGGTAAACAAACCTCTCGACATTTGGTGGAAATGCAGCTCTACTGAGAGTGGCACCCACCTACGCCTCACCCCATCCAGCGCCTCGGAGGGTAGGGGCTTGAAGGAGTGGAGGGGCATGCTGCTGGCACCCCCTCCCACTACCAGCTCCACCCTGTGGGGAGGGTATGATGGAGGGACCCGTGAGCAGTCTGGTGGGTAGGGTGAATGTCCCAGAAGGGACGCTCGCTGGGCCTAGACTCTGGCAGTGGACACATGCATGCTCTTGGCAGGGTCTGTATTTTCTCTCTGCTTCTGCCCTTTACCACGGGGGTTGCCTGTTAGCTGGGCGGGGGTCTCAGTACCCTTCCCTGGCTGGCGGAGCCAGGTAGTGGGAGGTGGCGGTGGCTATGGCCAGCTGGCAGATTCTAGGCCTTGGGCCTGCCAGGCCGCTTACAGTAACTCTGGCCCCCAGGGCCCAGCTGGGCGCCAGGCCAGGGCTGGGGGGGAGGAGGGAGCCGGGGCCTGGCCTGGGGCTGGAGGGGGGCGGGCGGTGGAAACAGCAGAATAGGCCATGGACTGGTAGACTGGCCAGTCAGCTGCTGACCTGGGAAACGTGTCCCACCTCTCCTGGCGGGCAGGGACTGAACACCCTGCCCCGGGCACCCACTGCCTCTCCTACTGCCACTGGCAAGCTGCCTGGCACCACTGCCCTATGTGCCTGGCTGGGCTGGGTCAGTGCCCCCTTTTCAGTGTGGGGGTAGCACACTCTCCCCAGAGCCAGGGAGTCTCTTTGTCCCTGGGGCAGGCCCTGGCTAGGCGCCTCACTGCCCGCACTGGCCGTCTGCCCACCGCCACCGCTGCTTCCTGGATTGCTTGCTCTGGCTCTGCCATGGCCCCCTCCCTCCCAGCCCCAACCAGCCCCTGGGAGCAGGGGCTCTGTGTCTGCGCTTCTTTAGGCCCCTGCCCTTTAATCTCTGGGACAAGGGGGCAATCAGATACTGCCTCAGTTTCCACTGACAACCCTTCTCACACCTCCGTCTTCTGTTTCCTCTCTCCTGTCCGCACAGAGGATGTGAGGCGGGTGGCTTAGTGGCCTTGGAGTCAGGAACCCGGTTCTGGCCTGGGACTCGGTGGGTGTGATCATGGTTCCGAGTGTCTGTGTGGGGTAGTTGCTACAGCTACAGGGACTGGGGTTCATTATTTTCAGGTTGGTGTGTGCGTCCTGCCAGGGGCGGATTTTTAGGGAAGAAGTTGATGGCCGTAACCATTGCCGGTGGACAACTTGTCCTTCCCCAGATGATGGGAACAGAGCCCCAGACACTGCTCACCTGGACTCAGGGCGAGAGGGGGCCTGGCTCCTGTCCTTGCCCTGTTCTATGCCAGAAGAGCAAATGCTTTGCCCTCCTTTGGATGTTGCAAGCTTCTTCCTCTTTCTTAGAGGTGGGTGGGGAGAGCTTCCGCGTACCCCACTTCCCACCCTGGTAACCTTTTCCCCTAGGGTGGAGTGCCCACATTTCGGGCAAGTGGAGGCTTCTCTGGCTTTCCCCACCCAGGTTAGGCAATGCCCCTTCCTGTCCCCTCCCTCTGTGAACCTGTGGGTTTCCCTGCTCCTCTCCCCTTCCTAGTAAACAAATAGCTTCTTTTCCTACCCAGACCTGCAGCTTCTGAGTTTCTCCCTGACTTTCCCATTTTCTGGGACCAGAGGCATCTCCCTTCTTCCTGTGCTGGGCTGGGGGGCCTGGCTGTCAGCTCTGGGGAGCGAAGCGTGACAGATCACACTTCACACGTGTGGGAAATGGAGGCAGCCTTGCCTTCCCTGTTGTCTCTGCTCAGGGCTGGTGCCGCGGTCAGGCCGTGCCTAGGAGAGGTGGACATTGGTGGCCCTGATGCCTGCAGGGAGCAATTACAGCCTCTGGTTCTCTGCCGACCTTTTGTGGGAAACCTCACTGATAAGGCTCCCGCCTCCCACTTCCCACCAACAAAGGTGTTGGGACAGTGCTCCCCGCCCCCATCCTTCTCTCAAGTCTGGATGAGGCTGGACCTTGAGTGTCTCAGATATACCCTTAAGAGACCCTGTGGAATAACAGAAATATTCTCCAGGTCACTGTAGGGAGGGCGCGGTGGGTATTTGTCCTGCTATAGTCTCTCTGGGAGCCAGAGTGGGAGGTCCCAGAGATGGTGTAGGATCCCGCCCACCCCAAACCAGCCCCTGAGGCTGGGTCTCCGAGGATCAGTATTACTGTGGAGGGCTGGATTCTGTGTGTATTGTGGGGAGGGGTGGGGCGGTGTGTTTTAGGGGTGGGGAGTTAAGGTTGGGTGTGTGTTGGGAAGGGAGTTAATGGTTTCTGTGTATTGGGTGGGAGGGTCAGAGAGTTGCGTGTGTTTGGGGAGAATCAAATCCAAAGCTGGGGAAGGCGTATCAGCTTGTTCGTGTGCGCGGAGGGGTTTGTGTGCTGCGGTGGCAGTGACTTAGAGCAGAGGGCTTAAGGGGGAGTGGTCTGTGGATTATGTTTGGGAGGGGAGGGTCTCTAACAATTCTTATCATCTAGGCTGGAGGGGAAACTAACCTGCCTTTTTTGGTGCTCCCCCCAGGAATTCCACGGTGGGGGGGGGCATGCTGTGGAGCAGGCAGTGTAGTTTGAGTTCGAGCTTTGCCACTTACACGTCTGATGACCTCTCTGAGCATGTTTCCTCCTCTGTCAAGTTGGGATATTACCAGAACCTCCCACGGAGGGCTGAGAGTAGTCGAGACCATTGATGTAATGCCCTCAGCTTGGAGCTGTGCTTGTGGTCACTGCTGTCTCATTGCCGTGGTACTGCTGTTGTGACACTGAAAAGGGACCCAGGACCTTTCTAGGTGGGAGATGGAGAAAACGGGATGCTAACATCTGTGGAGCACCTACTGTGTGTGGGACTTTATCTCTCTTTTACAAATCTTAATCCCTATAATCCTGGGAGAGGGCCATTATCTCCATTTACACATGAAGAAACAGCACTGGTCAAGGTTGTGACTAGGTTCAGTGACTGGGAAAGCTGGGCTATCTTCCACCATCCAGACAGGCAGGGTATTGTGGGGGGCATTCCAGGATGTGGGGAGCTTTTGGGGGGCCAATGTTGAAGCGCCTTCTGTCATGGCTGAGGCCTCCCTCCTCCTTCCCCCAGTAGGGGGCATGGGAAGGCCCACAAGCCACGCCCCCTCTTCTGTTTTGGATCCTGAAGGTTGGTGGGAAAGAGCAATAATAGGCCTGGGCCAGATCACTGTCCTGTCCTGAAAGCTGCGGATAGGATCTGTTCACATCCATCCGCACCCTGGAATCTACGCGCTGCAGCACCCCCGGAGTGTGCAGAGCTCAGCAGGCAACCTTCCCCCATCCCCACTGCAGGAACAGAGTGTAAACGCCACCGTCTTATTTTGTTTCAATTTGTGGGGTGGGGCAGGGAAGTTGTAAACACTCAGTAGAGGAGCTGCGATGGGAGTCCCCAAAAGACTGGCTCAGACTTTTCCTTTCTGTCCTTATATTACCTGTGCGAGCCTAGAGACTGGGGGATGGCCCTAGAGTCTAGGGGACCTTGGGGAAACAGAGGAGGGGGTGTGCCCTTTTCCCCTTCCTCCCCTCTGCCACTCCCTCCCCTTTGCAGTCTGTGTCGTCCCCCTGTCACTCCTGCCCACTTTTTCCATGGACAATAGGAGGGACAGCCCAGGGGGGCAGGGTACTGCTAATAATGACCTTCCTAGGGTCCAAAATGCAGAGTCAGCCAAAAGACTGTCGGATGGGGTTTTGAATGAAAATGGGGCCCCTCACCTTTATCTGGCAGCATTGGTAAAGGCAGGATCCCAGCATGGGGCGGGGGTGGGGTGGGGGGAGGACTCAGGGAAGGAAGCCTGTCCTCCTGTAGACTGGCCAGGACCTGAGACATTGTGTCCACCCCATGCCACGGGCCATGTGCCCAGAAGGACGTGCCCGTACAGGTCCTGTCCACCCTCAGGGCGGGGAGGCAACATCTATGGAAAGAGGAAGTGTTTCCCTCCTTCAAATCGCTTTGGGGCAGTGCCCACACCACCTTCTTCCTCCTCCTCCATGGAGTCTGGGCACCGCTAGTGGAGCTGGGACTTCCAGGGTGGACTGGAGGCCCTCAGACCTGGCTAGATCACCAATAGAGGCCCTCCCCACCCCATTTTGACTTCTGGGTTGCGAGGAACCTCAACCAGCCCACAGATCCCCATGGGCAGAAGTCTTAAAGGACAGCTCTTCATGTGAAGACTTGGGCAGGTCACCCAACCTCTCTCTGAGTCTATTTCCTTCTCCTTCAAGTAAGACTAGTAAATCCGTGGTCCCAGGCTGGGTGAGTTGCTGTGAGGCCATCCTGCCCTGCTTGCTGGTGAGGGCCTGGGTGAGTGTCAAGTACTCAGCAAGCGCAGTGAGGGGAGGGGCGAGGCGCAGTGGGGCCCTGCATTGTCTTAGGGGACGGCCACCCTGTACTGGGACGCGCTGTTCGTCTGGCTCCAGGTCTCATGATCTCCTGTTTGTTATCCCCTCCAGATGGGGTTGGGGACAAGAAGGAGCCCTGCCATGCACAAGTGGGGGCCAGTTCAGTTAAGCCCACACCTGCTGAGGGCCTACTAAACACCCAGTCCTGGAGGAGCTGTGGGGGAGCAGCAGAGGACAGAGCCCCGGCCTGCAGGCAGTTGCCATCGAGTTTCCTTGCCCCACAGCAGGCTGGCCAGAGCCTGCCTTTTTCTCTCTCCTCCCGCTGCACCAGGCAGGACACTGAATCCTACTAGGACCTGTTGCATGACCTAGCTGTTGTGCAGGCATCTCAGCCTTGACTCCTCCTTCTCCAGCTCCAGAAATCCTATCCATCCCTCAAGGAACATCATGAATGCTGTCTCTTCCCAGACACTTCACAGATGTTCCCTGTAACTCACTACACTCTCCCACTCTCCTTTGAATGCCTGTGGGTCCTTGTTTTTTCTCTTACAACATTCGTCTCTACCATGAAGTACCTGCAGTGAGCTGTAATCCTTTGGGAGATGTTTTCCCCATCCCCATGTCTTTGATGGCAGAGACAGTCTCAGATCCCTTAGTACCTGTGTTCGCAGCTGTGAACACAAAGCCTCGTACATAACTGGTACCCAGGAGCTATGTCATTTGGGAGGAGAGATACAAAGGGCTGTGGAAGCATCTGCCCTCTTCCCAAGCAATCTCATCCATGGCCAGCATTTGCCTTCAGACCTCAGATCCCAGCATTCCATCTGCAACCCAGACCTCACTTAAGTGAGACCTCACTTTGGAGCCCCACACCCACCCGTCCACCAGCCCAGTAGACTTCTCTACTTTTTAGTCTCAGGAACTTTGCTGTTGCACAAGCCACACTCTGAAGTCCTCTTTGCTATTTCCTTTCCCACCCCACCCCCATGTAGTCTACCTTCAACATGTCTCAAGAATCTGCCTTCCTCTGTCCATCATCCCGGCGTTTCCTAGACTGCACTACCATTGTCTGCTGCCTGGGCTGTTGCAGTAGCTTCTAATCGGTCTCTCTTAACCCTCCTACAATCCATTCTTTAGACAGCTGATAGAGCTTATAATGCTGTAAATTGGATTCTTGCCTCTCCTTTGCTTGGAATTTTCCTGTGGCTTCTCCTTGCATTTAGGATAAAATCCAAAAGCCTTACTGAGGCCAACAAGCCCACCTGGTCTGGCCTTAGCCCACCTCTACCGCCTGTTCTTGTGCCTCGTTCGTTTCCTCTTGAATTTTGTGCCTAATCCTCTGTCAGTTCCTTGAATGAACTTACCAACTTCTGTAACCCCAGGAGCTTTGCACAGGTTTGCTTCTTACTCTTTACCTAAGTAGGTCTCTGTTTTGAGGTCTTCCCTGACCCTTCAACCTAAAATTAGGTACCTACATTGTCTTTCGAAACACACTATGGATTTGTGTCATAATACAATTATTTCAGTTTGCAACTGTATATATATATGTGTATACACACACACACACACACACACACATACACACACACACACACACACACAATATATATATGAAGTTTGCGATTGTTTGCTTAATGGCTATTGCCCCATAAGGTCTGCAAGGGCAGGCTCACCAGGGTATCCACATAGGAGGTACTCAGAAAATATTTTTTCTTTTTTTTTCTTATTATTTTTTAAATTTATTGGGGTGACAATTGTTAGTAAAATTACATAGATTTCAGGTGTGCAATTCTGTATCACACCATCTATAAATTACATTGTGTGTTCACCACCCAGAGCCAGTTCTCCTTCCATCACCATATATTTGATCCCCCTCACCCTCATCTCCCACCCCCCAACCCCCTTACCCTCTGGTAACCACTAAATTACGTTCCCCAGATTAATTTTCAAACCCCGTGGCCATCCTGTGGTCACCGACTGCCCTCCAATCCCCTCACCCCCCCCTCCCGCCCATCTAGCAACCCTAATATTTTTTCTTGAATTGGCCTGGCATGGTAGGAATTTGGGCTTTGGCGACAGAAAGTTCTCTCTACCCTTTATTAGCAGTGTGATCTTAGACAACCCACTTAGCGTTGTTGCCACCTCAATTAATTTGTAAGACAGGAATATCTTACAAGATAGCTTTTCTTTTGGAGTTGCTAGGGGAATTAAATGACAATATATGTTAAGAACCTGGCTTCTAGAATAATATCCTTGGGAAGCATGTAAATTCCTATCTTTTTTATGGGATACCATCTCCTCCAGGAGCGTCCCCTCCTTCACGGACCGACCCAACCTGGGCCTTTCTTCCAACGGAACAGGCATCCCCGGGGCTTCCAGGAGGAAGTGATCAGCTGGAAGGCACCAGCCCCTCCTTTGATTTTTCTAGGGCTGAGCTGTGGGGGCGGGGGGGGGCAATCCTAGTTCCGCGGCTGGGAGACACCCTGGGCGGGGCTTTGCTCGCCGGAAGCACGCCGAGCAGAGGAGAGCCCCCTCTGCGCGCTTCTGTGCTGAAGCACCCGCGCTGCCGCCTCGGGTTCCGGCGGACTGCAGGCGGCTGGAGTCACACATGATGTCACAGACAATGACACAAGCCGTGTGTCTCAATCCGACACAGCTCCGGAGCTGCACAATGTCACACTCGGCACGCTGCGTCCGCGGCGCTAACACTTGTCCAAACGCACGCCCTTCACCTCCCGCGTCTCGGGGGAAGCTGGCCGGGCTCGGCTGGGGAGGGGGCCGGCGGGCTAGCTCCACGGCCGGGCTGGCGAGCGAGTGATGTCACGGGCAACGGTGGGTGGGTCACCCGGAGGTGAGGCGCCTCCAGGCGAGTTCAGGGAGAGTTCAGCCGCATTGCATTAGGCAAATGAGGCCCGGGCTGGGTGGGGGTGTGTGTTAGGGGAGGACACCGGGACCACCCCCCTCCTCGCACCGTCACCTCCCCCGCCGTGGCTTCGCTGGGTCGGGGACTGACCAAAGCACGGGGGAGGCTGGGAGCCGGAACTGGGTTGGGGGAGACGCCCGCCCCGTTTCCGTCCTCACCTCTGAGCGCAGCCCCCTCCTCTCCCCGTACCGGCCTCGGTCTGTACTAGGCGTACTCCTCCTCTCGTGCCTTTTCCCTTCTGTCCCCTCTTCTCTCCTCCCCCTCCCCAGCCTCTCCCTACTCGCTCATCAAATGCCGCCTCTCAGCCTCAGTCCTGGTGTTTCGCCCGCTGCAGCCAGGCCAACCGGGAAAGGGTTAAGCCAGGGGCGGTGCCTGGACGCGACTGGGCGGAGAAAAGGGGGTGGGACCGCAGGGGAGCGGGGCGCGGACTGGGGGTGGGGTGCAGCGGCGCGCACCACCGGAGCCCCAGCGGCTGGCCTGGTGGAGGCGGGGCCGCGCGGGGTCCCCACCCCCACCCGGAGTCCTCGCCCGGGAGAAGCCCAGGAGCCCCGGCGTGGAGGAGGAAGTGCTCGGTGACCGCCCCCCCGGTCCCCCCCCCCGCCTGCCCCGCGTCCATGCTGATCCCGCCCCCGGCCGGCGCACTTGGGGAGCCGCGGGACTCTGCCTTGGACACCATGAGACTCGACACGGGATCCCCCTCGAGGTGAAGCCGCCGAGTTCCCAGGTCTCGGCCGGGCGTTCCCGCGGGGAGCCGAGGGACCCTCCTCCCAGCGCACACAACTTCCCTGCTTCCACCTGGGACTGGTAGAGCGGCGGGCTGACTTAGACACGGAACTTTGGGCAGAGGGCGGCCCCCTGCCCAGGTTGCCAGTCGGGGCGAGGGGACGTGCCCCTCGCCCCCAGCTGCACTCTCTGGATGGCGCCATCGGCTGAGTGAGGGAGGCGGTGCGCAGGACTTCCCCGCCCGGACCTCTTGTCTTCGCGGGGAAGATGTACGAGAGTGTGGAAGTGGGGGGGCTCACCCCCACCCCCAACCCGTTCCTGGTGGTGGATTTTTATAACCAGAACCGGGCCTGTTTGCTCCCGGAGAAGGGGCTCCCAGCCCCGGGTCCCTATTCTACCCCGCTCCGGACTCCCCTTTGGAATGGCTCAAATCACTGTAGGTACCCGCCGCTCCTCTCCTATTGTAGGGATTGGGGGTGGGCGGTGGGGCTTCCGGGGATGCGGGCCTGGGGGGGCGGGTCTTGTCTCTACCCTTCACTTTCTCTTGTTTCTCTTGCTGAAACCTGGGTGTCCTTGCTGGGCAATTGGACTCCCCGAGTAATTCTGGGCGCTATTTGTTATATTAGGGCTGAGGAACTTTGGGGGTTCCTCCCTCCAGGAAACATTTGTTCATGTCTTCTTCCACTGGAGGAGAAATGAAGCCCCTTGCCCCACTTTGTATCTTCTTGCTTGGAATCCAATAGCTTCACAGCAGAATGGTCCTTTCTCCCACCCTGGAGGGTGGGGGAAAGGTCCTATTTGTGGGCTTGTCTGCCCCTAGGAGGAGGGGCCTCCTCCCCAGATCCCAGCCCTTGCGTCATTTGAGTGGGTGTCAGGGGAGCAATGGACGTCTTGGGTGTTGGCAGTGGGGTGTGGCAGGAAGGGGCAACTTCATCAGACACCTCAGCATCCCTTCCATCTTGGGAAGGGGCACCTGTCCATCTGACTGTGGTCCTGGCCCCAGACACTTGGCTGGCATCTTTGAGGCACCAGTCCTGGGAATGGAGGGGAGAGCTGCTTTGGTGCGAAGAATCCTCCTCCCCCTGCTCCTAACCTGGTTTGTTTGCTGGGGGATGAGTGTGTTTTTTGTGGGTCTGGAGTTACTGTGGAAATGGATACATTCCCTTCCCACACAGCGGTGCCCTTTTGTTACCCTGTGTGCACTTGGGATAGGGGCAGGTACTGGGCTGCCCCTTCCCTAAGAGGGGCGCTGATGAGAACCCTGGAGTCTTGGCATCCTGCTCACCTCCTCTCCTCATTGCCCTGTCTGGATTCAGGCTCCTCTGGCAGGGAGGGGCTCTGTCCACTGTGGGAGCTGTAAGTGCTTGGGGTATACTTATGGGTGTGTTTATACCCAGCTGTGCCTGTCCTGTATCTGGGTGGGAAAGAGCTGGCCCTCTGCTGGGGGTGTTTTTGTTACACTGCTGGGGTTTCTTCCAACCCCCCTCAGGGCTCAACTTTTCCCAGGAGCTTCTCCCACCCTCCCAGACCTGCTGCCTCCCTCCTGCCTGCTAGGGAGGAGGGATGGAGTGGGTCTCTGGGGGCCTGGCAGATTGGAGAGGATTGAAGGGCAACCTGCAGCCCCTTTGCTCAGGGAGGAGAGACAGACACCTACCTCTGCCCCTCCCAGAGCCACCTTAACTCCAGCCTTTGCTTTTGTCCTGCCCCCTGACCTTTGCCTCCGGGGCTGATGGCTGAGAGGCTGCAGACTGGAAGGGACGGTGTGAGCGTGCGTTGACTTTGGCAAAAAGGGAGAGGTGTGAGGTATGACCCTTCCATCCTCCCAGAGCTGGAGGAAACGTGTGCCCCCCAAGTGGATAATTGGGGCAAGGCTGCTAGGGTCACTCTCTTCACCACCTGGACTGCCTTTTCTAGAGGACTAGGGGTGAAGCAGGGATGGGAGACCTTGAGCTCCAGCCCTGTCTCTTCCTTTGCCCTTGGGGACAGCTCAGCTCTTCAACTGAAAGGGAAGGAAAAGGAGTGTGGAGTCTGGCAGGTGGAGGATTTGGTGAGGCAGGTGACGGAAGTGGAAGTCTGTCCCCCACACCCTTTCTGGGGTGGGGCAGAGCTCCAGGCCTGGACCCCTCGTCCAGCATTCCATGTAAGTGTGTGTATATGTCCGTGGGGTATCAGTGGGCTCAGCCCCCCAGGCTGTGGGAGAGGTGTTTGGAGGCCCTGGAAGGACTTGGAGACTGGAGGTGGCGACTAGACCCTGTCTAGAGTTCACGAGGTCACTACCACTGCCTTAGAAGAGCCACTTGGTATTTGTGGAGGTCCTCTGGTGACAGGGGTCCTCTGGCCCCCTAGCAGGAGTTCTCTGCTCCAGTCTGCCTCCTCCACTAAAGGTGGGAAGAGACTGTAGGACAGCTGTAGGAGGAGACCTCCTCCTGCAGGGCCCCGGGGACATTGCCTCCTTCCCCAGAGCCCCCATTTGGGGGCACTAGAGGACAAGGGGTACACAGGATGTGGTTCCCGGACTGTCCCCCACCAATCTCCGCTGCTCACGCCTCCGCCCGCTCCCAGACGTCCAAGAATGTGAAGCACGTGGCCCCCGTAGTGGGGGAAGGGGGATAGATGCTTATCGGCAGCTGCTGGGCCAGGGGCCTTCTTCCGCCCTGCAGCACCCGAGCCACCCCCACCCTCCCTCGGGAGGAGGAAGGGCGGTACCAAGGGCCCTGCGCCCCCTTCCCAGCCCTCCCCAGGGGCTGCAAGGGGAGCTGCGGAGGAGCGGGCGCCAGCTGGATTGGGAGGGGAGCCGCTGGCCAGGGGCCCGGCTGATTTCCTGCCGATCTCCTCCAGGAAACCGGCCCCTTGTGCGAGCCTGCGAACGGCTCTGGGGCGTGGGGAATCCGGAGCGCTCTGCGCCTCCTGCGCGCCCGGAGGGGACGGGGCGGGGGGGGGGGGGGGGGGGGGGGGGAAGGGCACCCTGGCAGTGCGGACCGTTGGGAGGGGACCCTGGCTTTCTGGGCCGCTGCCAGCCCGGCGCTGAGCTCTGGAACTTTGAGCTGAGAAGGTGTGGTGCTTCTCCAGCTTAGTCCTTCTGCAGGAAGAGGAGAGATTTGTGGGCTGGGGCCTCTGGGGGAAGCGGTGAGCGGGGAGGGGCCAGGGCATGGCAGTCCTTCCCCCGAGGATTGTGTGGGCAGAGTTAAAGCTGTGTCCTTAACTCTTACAGAGGCCTTGAGGGTCCCAGAGTGCCCCTCACCTTCCCAGGCTGCTGGCTGGCGGCCTGAGGAGGTGGGGACTTGGGCCAGGGCTCTGAGTTCAAAGGACACGCAGGGAAACAAACCTCAGCTCTGTTACCTGGGTGACAGGTGGCGGTGTGCTGGAGGTGGGGTATAAACTGTGATATAGCTTCAAAGGCACCCAGCTGCTGTCCGTAGGTGGCCAGGAGGATTCACTCGGCCCAACTGTAGCCCCTACCTGAGCTCATTCCCCCACCCTACGAAAAACATTTTTCAAAGCACATTCTTTCAGTTCCATAAACACCCTCTGGACTTTGCCTGAGCTCCCAATTTCTACCGGTCTTTGCCCTACTAGTCTTGTCTCTGGCTTTAGCGCTGTCTGTCCATCATCCTGGAATCCTGTGGGTCTTCCCATGCCCTCCACCCCACTCTGTACCCCAAAGCTCCCCCTCTCCTTTCTCCACCTCCAGTCTGGTCCATTTTAGAGGTGGGCCTTGGGGAGGCCGGGCCAGGGCAAAGGGCTGATGGGGGTGGGGGGGACATCAGTACCTCCATCCTCTGCTTGTTGGAATGCTGACTGGGATTCTAGGCCATGGCCCCCCCCCCCCACCTCTATGTCCTTGACACCCCCCCACCAGTCTGGATTGTCTATTGTTACTCCTGTAACGTCTTGGAAAAAGTTAGCACAACAAAGGGCTTCTTTGTGGCTCACCCCTCTGCCTCCTGGCCTCACCCAGGCCCCCCAACCCTGCCCCCCCAGCAGCTGTTCTCAGGCCTCTGCCTGTCTGATTTGCTTGTCTCCCGCCCCCCCCAGAGTGAGGTGGGGGGAAACCAGGCCAGGGATGTTCCGTGTTGGGGTAAGGAGCAGAGGGCTGGGGGGGTGGGGTCAGTGAAGGGTCTGTGGACTGGGGGTGGGGTGGGTGGACATCCACTGTTCCTTTGCAGTGGGCCAGGCTCTGGACAGGCAAGGGGATGTGGGGCCATCGCAGTGCTGGTCAGCCAGGCTGACCAGGCAAGTGGTGCCCGGGCACTACTGAGAGCCAGGAAAGCCCTGCCAAGGTTGGCGGCCTAGTTCTCTGTCAGCACCCGCCTGGCGTTCCCTGGCGTGTCTGCAGGTAAGCGGGGAGGGTGGCAGCGTGCAGCCAGCCCTGTGTCCAGGTGCTGCTTTTCTCTGTGCCTGGACTTTGGGGCCATGAGACTCATGGCCATCAGGTGCTTGGGCCAGCGAACCTTGTGTGTTGGAGTTTGGGGTGACAATAGGTAGGATTCTGGGGTGTGGGAAGCGGTAGGGATCTACCTACCTGGGAGGCATCCTGGACCCTCCTTGGCTTTGGACAAGTGGACTTAGCAAGGGCCTCAGGAAGGTGTTGGGTGGCTCCTTGGGAATGTGGGATTGCCTTGGTCACAGGTCTCCATCTAGAACAGTTCACCTCCAGCAGCCCAGGCTTTGGGCATAGACGCCTCCACCCAGCCCAGCCCTGCTCTGCCTGGGGCGATGGGCTTGGGGCCAGGCACTGGGGAGGCTTTGGCGAGTGGGGGCTGCCCTGCTGGCTGGGTCATCCCTCCTCGCTGCCCTCTGGGAGCTGAATAACAGGAGGGGAGGGGGATAGTAACCCGGACATAGTATTGAGGCCAGACAGACCGACCATTGATGGGAACAGACCCCCTTTGTCATGCTGCTCCCCCCAAACTGGGTACCCAGAGCAAGGGGCTTCCGGGGCCCATAGGGACTCTTCTCCCTGTCTGGGGGGGGGGTCCCCCTGCTTATCAGGGAGTCCCCGCCTGCTTTGCTCAACATTTGTAACTCTTCTTTGCACACCCTGCCTTGAGTCCCAGGCCAGGGGATTGTTTGGGTGTAGGAGGGGCTGTGGCTGCAGGCAGAGAGGGAAGGGGGGAGCGGAAGCTGAGGGGGTGGGGGAGTGGCCGGCTTTGAATATCCTGTTGACCCCAGTTTCCTCTACCCCCAGCTTGTGTCCTCTTCTTCCCTCCCTCCTCAGAGACCTTAACTCCTTCCTAACTCTGGGGGTAGGAGGGGGGGTGGGGCCTGGCTGCCCAGGGCTCGGGCTTTAGAACCGGGCTGACTCCCACCCCTACCTACCAGGTATAGCCATGTCCACATACAAATCTGATGGTTTATCATCTGATCTTTCTGATCTTTGAAGGTGGGGTCCTGGGGAAGTAGATAGGACTGATGGGGTGTTGATTGGCAGCCTCATTCTGCAAGTCTGGCTGAGGAGTCCCAGCTTTCCTGAGACTGTCCCTGGCCCGGAGTTTGAATCCTGGCAGCTGTGGTGAGGCTGGGAGAGGCTCCTGGAAGAGATCGTGTGGCAGGGCGGGCCTGGTGTTAAGGATTGTGACCTGGGTCTCTAACCACCCCTCCCTCCCTCTTCTCTCCAGCCATTGAGACCCAGAGCAGCAGTTCCGAAGAGATAGTGCCCAGCCCTCCCTCGCCGCCTCCCCTCCCCCGCATCTACAAGCCTTGCTTTGTCTGTCAAGACAAATCCTCAGGCTACCACTATGGGGTCAGCGCCTGTGAGGGCTGCAAGGTGAGTTGGGTCCTTGGGAAGGACAGTCCTTATTAGATATATGGGATGTCCCCACTGCCATGTCCTGGGAGCATGCTGTTGGGGGTCGGGGGTACCCCTGAAGCTGCTGTGCTTGTTCCTGTGCAGAAGATGGCAGCAGCCTTGGAGGAGGAGAGGACCTCCCTGCCATAGATGAGCAGGGGTCCCTCAAACCAGAGGTCCTCTCCTGCCTAAGCTCCTTTCCCTGTCTTCATCCTCCAGCTGGCAGGGCATAGGCTTACTCTGCCACCGCTGCCCAGGTTACCATGGTGAGCTGGCTGCTGACTGGCTCTTGGCTTGGGACCCAGGAGGCCTGCCCCCAATGGCCCTGCCTGAACCTCGCCATGGCAGCCTGGCGGGAGGCAGGTAGGAGCAGGCACCTTGCCTTGGCCTCTGCTTCAGGTATCCAGGCTGTGGGCTCCCCAGTGTCTGGCGGGGTTTCCCTGTGCCCATGTTAGGCTCCAGGATACAGATATAGTTGCTACCTTCCCAGGTGGGCATGGCCTCTCCTTCTCCTCTCCTAAGGCCTGAGCCTCTGGACCGGTTTCTTCCCCAGAGATTGGGGCTTCCAGGCTGCCCCTCAGCCTGGAGGAGCTGTCCCCAGGTGTGGGGCAAAGAGCAAGGGCAAAGCAGAAACCTCAGACTGTGTGTCTGCCTGTCCTGTCTGGTTGTTCCTGGTCTGTCCCTGATCTGTCTGTCTGTCTGGTTAGCCCTGGTGTGGAGCCTCTGACCCATCTGGGTCCACCTGTGATCAGTCTGTGCCTATCTCCCTGGTTGGAGAACATGTGTCTCGTTGCTTGTTCCTGAAAGTGTGCGTCTCCATCCCTCTGGCCAGTCTGTGTGTCCTTCCACGGCCTCTTCCCGCTTGCCTTCTGCGCCCAGGGCTGTGGGCTACAGAGCTGTGCCTCCCTCCTGTCTAGCGCCATCGCCCCCTTTTCCTGACTCACTGGCAGCCCTGATGTCCTTTTTCCCAAGGAGAGAAGCAGCAGTGTCTGTGGGTATGGGTTGAGGGAAGACCCCCGCCTACCTGCAGTGTAGAGGCAGGTATTGGGGTTCTGGGGGTATGCTTGTAGGTGGGCCATTCTCCCATCTTACCTGGCTTGCTCAGGTAGGTGATGGCCACAGGCTTGGGGGCAGCAGTGGCCTGGCCCTCTGTCCCACTGGCCGGGCCGCAGGCTGGTGTGGCGCTCACTGTGGGGGTGGCCGCCCTGACTCTCTCCCTTCCACACCCAGGGCTTCTTCCGCCGCAGCATTCAGAAGAACATGGTGTACACGTGTCACCGGGACAAGAACTGCATCATCAACAAGGTGACCCGCAACCGCTGCCAGTACTGCCGGCTGCAGAAGTGCTTCGAAGTGGGCATGTCCAAGGAGTGTGAGTGCCAGGGGCCACTGGCCGGGCCACACACTAGGCAGGGCCTGAGCTGCTCCTACAGGCCAGGGGAGCGGGGTGTGCGGATCTGTGTATATGGACGTGACCTTGCACAGCTGGTACGGTGTACAGGCTCGTGGTTAAGGACAGTTTGTGGATAGCTGCAAGGATCTCTCCGTCTGTCTGCATCGAGCCGGCTGTGTGTCCATATGCAGACAGCCATTCCAGTTTGCACGTGGCCGGCTGTGCGTGCTTGCACATGTGTGCATGTGTGTCTGCTCTGGGCTAGCTTGCTTCCAGACCCTGCTTGGCTTTGGGACAGGACTCAGAGGCATCCCAGAGTCCCTGTGGATTTTGCATCTTACGGGAGGGCCTGCACTGAGGCCGGCTGGTTGGTGTGTTGGTGTGTGTGTGTGTGTGTGCGTGTGTGTGTTGGGGGGCAGGGTGCGGCTGGCACAGGGATCTGAAAGCCATTGTCTAGTGAAGCCCGAGCCCTGGAGTTGGAAGAGAGAATTGGGATTTCTCAGATCCCAGAGGGATGGGGGTTTCCAGTTTGGGCTCAGCTGAAGCCTGATGGAAGGAGGAAGGGAGGGCTCGACAGGGAGACCCTCTTGTGTTGAATCATGGGTGTTGCCGTGGTGACCGGTGATTGATGATGTCAGAGATAAATGACGCTGACAGACGCCTCCTTGTCTGCGTGGCCGTTGCCATGGAGCCTGAGCCTTGGGGGATGGGGTGGGGGAGGGGGCTGCTGGACCCCCTAGCCCTTTGTAGGGAGGGCAATGGAAGAGGGAAATGGGGAGAGGATCTGGGGGACCAAGGAGCCCCAGATAGGAGTAGACGGGACCTGCATCACCCTGCCACCTTTGCCACTGGAAGCAGGGCCTGCCTTGTCAGGATCCTAAGAAGTGGTGGCTCCATGCTGCAGAGTGGGTGACAACTTGGGACCTTTAGGGCTCAGCTTCTCCTCCTCCCTTTTCTTCTTCCACCTTCAGCTCCCAGAGCTTTTCAGTGCAGAAGGACCAGGGTGGGGACCCCCTCTCCCTCCCACCGCCATCTCCCCCTTTCCCTCCCTCCTCTCTCCGGCTGCTCTGTGCCCCTGAGCTGAGCAGCTGCCATTTCAATAGAATTAAAGCTTCCGAATGATAAACGTCTTGTCACAGCTGCAATTTTCTCTTCCCAAATTATCCCCCCACTCTCCCTCTCCCTCTCCCTCCTCTCCCTTGCACTTTATTGAATTTGCAGAATCGACATGAGTGATCTCCGAATTATGCCAGCTCCCCCCCCCATCCGCTGCCCCCTCCCCAGGCCCCCACCCCCACCCTCTCTTCCTCCAGCGTCAGCAGCCGCCACCACTGGCCCTGTGAGTGATTGTGTGTCTGGGATAATCGGCTGGTAACGACCCCATCGCTTCTTTAAAGCCGAGTGGTGTGTGCTGCTCAGCCCCCGGTGATTTGTCAGCTCCCCCAGCTAATGGGTCGAGAGATTCTCCCGCCCGGCCCCCCACTCTCAGGCTGGGGAGCCCTACTCCTTGCCTGCCTGCCCAAGGAGAGGAGCTGCTTCCTTGAGGCAGTCCCAGGGACCCCCAGGGAAACTGCTGCCAGGAGGCCTGGGGGCCATTGGAGACAGGAGCAGGTCCTTCCTGGAAGCGGAGGGAGTCGGGGGCAGGAGGCCGAGCACAGAGGTGGGACACTACTGCACACTGGCTTTCCCTATGTATGCAGTGCGGGCTGGAGGAGGTGCTTGGGAGTACAGGGCACAGTGGTCTGGTGCTGTGACCAGGGCCCTGTGGCAGGACTTGGCACGTGAGTCAGGTGGGCATAGAGGAGTGGCTCAATCGATGTTGTCTGTGCACTCGTGTGTGTGTGTGTGTGTGCCCGCCGGGTGACCACCTGTGCAGTAGCTCTGGAGGGAGAAGCTCAGGCTGGGGATGGACTGCTGCCCGCACTTGCCCTCTAACCAGTGGCCTTGCCCTCCACAGCTGTGAGGAACGACCGGAACAAAAAGAAGAAGGAGGTGCCCAAGCCTGAGTGCTCAGAGAGCTACACACTGACCCCGGAGGTTGGGGAGCTCATCGAGAAGGTGCGCAAAGCGCACCAGGAGACCTTCCCTGCCCTCTGCCAGCTGGGCAAATACACTACGGTATGGCTTCCCCTGGCCTGGCGGGGTGGGGTGCACGCAGTGCCACAGGCCCAGGATGGGGACACCTCATTCCTCCTGCCAGGCGGGCTCCTCCTCACCCCTGCCTGGGGTTGCCTGTCCTCCCCTCCCCCTCCTCTCCCTTCTGCTGCTGCCTCCTGTCAAGGAAGTGAAGGCCGGGTATAGGGCAGGCCTGTGGGGCTGGCGGAGCCAGACCGAGGGGAGTGCCATGAGGAGAAGGCCCTGACTCTCCCCCGCCCTCCCAGAACAATAGCTCAGAACAGCGCGTCTCTCTGGACATCGACCTCTGGGACAAGTTCAGTGAACTCTCCACCAAGTGCATCATTAAGACTGTGGAGTTTGCCAAGCAACTGCCTGGCTTCACCACCCTCACCATCGCCGACCAGATCACCCTTCTCAAGGCTGCCTGCCTGGACATCCTGGTGAGCGTCTGCGCCCTGCCCACCTGGCTACTGCCTCATGTCCTTGGAGGATGTCCTGCCACTCAAATGACCACCTTCCTAAACATCCGTCTGGAACGGACTTGTCTGAGTGCCCACCCACCCAATTATCCACGCTTCCTCTCCCCCCCGTGTCCCTTTGTCCACTTCACCCCTCAGCACCTGGGTGTACATTGGTTTACCCCCTCAGCCACACACACAGCCGTCTCCCCTCACCCCATCTCTCCATTAAGCCTTCCATCCAACCACCCATCTTCCCATCTGTTCAGTCTGTAATAAAGATTCAGCTGGGACCCTGTGTGGCCAGGCCTTGAGCTGGGTGTCAGGAACAGAGGTGGACACAAAACCATCCCCTCTTGAAAACCTGTTTTTGGAGGCAACAGATATGTAAACAGAGGTTGCAAACTGTGATAAGTGTTGGCTAAAGATGGGGGAGGGCTGTCCTCTCCTCCACGCAGAAGAGAGAGCCACAGCTGCTGCGCCCCAGGGATGTCCAGAGGAGGTGGCATATAGGGGTTTTTTGAAGGGACATGGGGGAGGGCGTTCTGAACTTAGGACAGGATGTGAAAGTCCTGCTGTTATGAGTCCAGCTGGATTCAGGGGACTTGAGGGCATTTGGTGGGGCCAGAGGGTGGGCTGGGCTGGAGGCAGGATTGCGGGCAGTGGGGACTGCCAAAGCCTCCCGACAAAGGGGACTCTCGGCCACCTCCGGGGTGGCGAACCTGGGCTGTGACTTCCGGGTAGGGGTGGGGTAGGAGGTGCAGAGTGTGCTGTCTCCAGGCAGCCTCCCATCTGCATGCCCAGATGCAAGAGGCAGGATCACAGTTGAAGCTGACCCACATTGATTAAGCTCCTGTTGTGTACCCTGTCCTGGGAACTGTAGTCCTTGCCTGGAAATTCTAGTTGCTAGAGAAATCTAAATTCTCTGCATGGAGGCAGGGTCACCTAGATTGCCACAGTCCCGTCGCCGCTTCCGTGTGTAGCTCTTTACACTTCAATTAACTTAACTCAGTCCCTCAGTTGCACCAACACATTTTCAGTGTCCGGTGGCCACACTGGCGGGTGGCTGCAGCCCTGGATGGTGCAGACTTGGAATGTTGTCATTACTGTTGGGGGTTCTGGCCTGGCTGCCAGCCAGGTGGTCCTGTGGGACAGAGGCTGGTACTGGCCATGCTGGGGGAGGGGCCGAGCCCCTGAACTCTCACCTCCCCTGCACCCAGATCCTGCGGATCTGTACGAGGTACACGCCCGAGCAGGACACCATGACCTTCTCGGACGGGCTGACCCTGAACCGGACGCAGATGCACAACGCCGGCTTTGGCCCCCTCACGGACCTCGTCTTCGCCTTCGCCAACCAGCTGCTGCCCCTGGAGATGGACGATGCCGAGACTGGCCTCCTCAGTGCCATCTGCCTCATCTGTGGAGGTGGGCAGGGGCCTGCGTCCGGTGGCCAGACCCAGGGTGGTGCCCAGGGATCGTCAGGTCAGAAGGGGACAGTGGCCCTGGTCAGGCCCCTTCCTGGAGGGGAAACCAAGTCCCAGAGGGGCAGGGTCTGGTCTGAGCCGCACAGCAAGGGGATGGTGGTGGAGACCTGCGCTCTGGTTCCCCATTTCTGGGCAGTGCTCCTTCCTTCTAGGACAGTTAAGAATAAGGGCTTGAGGGTCAGACCACTTAGGTGCAAATCCTGGCCAGCGGTGACCTTGAGCAGGTTGCTGAACTTCTCTGAACGCGCATATCTGTATAATGGGGCACAGTGTGTCCAGAGTAAGACCCAGTAAGCGTTGGCTGCTCTTAACCATTTTTCTGTGTGGAGTTCTGCAGTGTCCTGCTGGTGGCGTTAATGGGTCGGAGTGGGAGACCTTCCTGGGCATCCTCCCTCTGCTTGAGGTCGGCACTGCTTGTGTCTAGGGGTCCTATGCCCATGAACTGGGCTGTCAGGGCAGGATTTGGGCAACCCCCATGCCCAGCTCCTCTTGCTTACACTAAGCCCCAGGGGGGCCTTTTCTCCAAGTACACAGTGTACTCCTTCCACTGCAGTGAATGGGGAGGCCCCAGGAGCAGACGCGCAGCTTGTGACCTGGGCTGGCGCACCCCCCAGTGGCCAAGGCTGGGGATGCAGCTGCTCAGGGGACACCTCTGCTTCCGCAGACCGGCAGGACCTGGAGCAGCCAGACCGGGTGGACATGCTGCAGGAGCCACTGCTCGAGGCGCTGAAGGTCTATGTGCGGAAACGGAGGCCCAGCCGCCCCCACATGTTCCCCAAGATGCTGATGAAGATCACGGACCTGAGAAGCATCAGTGCTAAGGGTGAGGCTCCCACATCTGGAGAGAGAGACCCACATACCTGCCAAGGCCGGGCCCCAACACCTGGCCCAGGACGTACTATTCATGCCCAGGGCCAGGACCCCTGCGTCTGAGCCAACACCCCATGTCTTTGTGCCTAGGACAATACCCCATTCATCAGGACCCAGCCTGTCCCCATCTGTGTCTAGGCCAAGGTCCCCCGGAGACCCCACCATGCCCAGGTGACCTGCCTGTGAGCTCTAGGGTGGCAGTGTCGTCTTTGCATAGTGGTTAAGGGTATGGCTCTGGAACCAGATGGTGCAGGTGTGTGTCCTTGAGCAGGTCACTTAACAGCTCTGAATCAGTTTCCCATCTGAGGTGGGGGTGGGTGATGATGGTGCGTAGTTGTTTTGAGGTGTCAGCAGGAGAAGCACACAACACATAGGAAGGGTCCAGGGTCAAACCAGGCCGTCTGACCCCAGAGCCCAAGTTCAGAACCACTTTCCCTGCTGCCCCTTGGACTTGGGGACTTAAGAGAGCTGGGTGGTGTCAAAGAGCTGAGCCCCAGTTCAGTGCCATGGATGCTGTATTGGCGATACTGATGGTTCTGCCCACGGAGCCCTCCCTCCTACAGCCACCCTTGTTGCAGAGCTTGCTGGACTGGGGGCATCGGGTGTGCGTGTGCTGACTTGTGCCCCTCTTCTTCTGCAGGGGCTGAGCGGGTGATCACGCTGAAGATGGAGATCCCAGGCTCCATGCCACCTCTTATCCAGGAAATGCTAGAGAACTCAGAGGGCCTGGACACTCTGAGTGGACAGCCGGGGGGTGGGGGGCGGGACGGCGGTGGCCTGGCCCCCCCGCCCGGCAGCTGTAGCCCCAGCCTCAGCCCCAGCTCAAACAGAAGCAGCCCGGCCACCCACTCCCCGTGACCGCCTGTGCCCCGTGGACACAGCCCTCGCCCCTCGCCTGGCTTTTCTCTGCCTTTCTACCAACCATGTGACCCCAGCCAGCCCTGCCCCCTACCTGTCCTCCCTTCCTGGGACAGGGAGGAGGTGGCGAGTCTGGACAGAGGCCTGGGTGCTGTGGACTGCCATTCCTGCAGCCTGGGCTGACGTCAGGGGCAAGGTCAGGAACTGCGTGAGGACCCCTGGTCCTGGGCCTCGGGATGGGGCCTGGGGGCCTTGTGTTCATCAAGAGACCCCTCTGCCCACCTTGCCACATCTTCATCACCAGCAAACGCCAGGACCTGGCTCCCCCATCCTCAGAACTTGCAAGCCATTGCCCCCCGGTTGGGGAACCCCCCCTTGCCTCGGTTGGTGACAGAGGGGGTGGGCCAGGGGTGGGGGGGTTCCCCCTGTACATACCCTGCATTACCAACCCCCAGGTATTCTCGCTGGTTTTGTTTTTATTTTAATTTTTTTTGGTTTTGATTTTTTTAATAAGAATTTTCATTTTAAGCACATTTATGCTGAAGGAATCTGTGCTGTGTATTGGGGGGAGCTGGATCCAGAGCTGGAGGGGGTGGGTCCTGGGGGAGGGCAGTGGCTCAAAGGGGCTCCCACTCTCTCTCCATGTCCCTGTGTCCCCCTAGCCCTCTTCCCCCCCAGCCTTTTTCTCCTCAGTTTTCTCTTTAAAACTGTGAAGTACTAACTTTCTGAGGCCTGCCCTCCCCTCCTTCGTGCTGGGGAAGCAGCTAGCCCCTCTTCTCCCTTTGCCTAACCACTAGGTGTTACAGTTCCAGGCAGCCCCTGGAAGGAGGGAGCCCACCACGAGAGGTCAGAGCAAAGAAAGGGGGGCCCCTCAGACCATACAAGTGTGTGTCTCAGTTCTGTCCTTGGCTGAGATTCCCTGTGGCAGGGCCCACGTGATCTCAGCCCTCCAGCCCCCACTGTGAAGGCGCTGGCCAAGGGTCTGAGCTGTCCCTGCCCTCCGGCCTCACAGCCACCAGCACCACCCACAAGGCCCCAGATAGAGACATACACACACCAGAAAGGCCAATACACGCTTGGCCTGAGTTCCTCCATTTCTCTGACCTGCCCCCCACCACCCACCCTACACCTCTGCCCCCTTCTTGCCCCGCAGGACGGGCCTACAGGGGGTCCCTTCCCCAGATCCCCTGCACCCCCAGGACTGGGGGAGCTGGCTCTGCCCTGCCCCCCTTGCCCCGGGGTTGGGGTCTCATCCCCCCAGAGCCCGCTGGTGCACCTGTTACTGTTGGACTTTCCACTGAGATCTACTGGATAAAGAATAAAGTTATATTTATTCTACACATGCCTCAGCCTTGCTGCCTCACCGCCTTCTCTCAGTGTCTGGGTAGGGGGTCGGGGGTCAGTTATGAGCACTGAGGGCTGCCTTGTGCTGGGGTTCTTGGGAGACCCTGTTGGAGGAGACAGGCCTGCCATTGGGAAGCCCTTGGTCTAGGAGCCTGTGTCGGGGACCTCCAGTCTGGAGGTGGGGAAGGGAGGGAGGAGAGACGGTCACCTTAAGGTCACTCCCTGGGAGGAGTGAGGAGGCACAGAGGACAGATTGCAGGAGAACCTGGATGTTCCTGGTTGAGAGGTTTGAGTGGCAGCCGTCTAGGGTCCTTAGAGACCAATTTTGCCCACTCCTTACACTACACATCAAGGCCCAGAGAATGCAGTGCCCTTGTCCAATGTCACACAGCAAGTTAGAGGCAGATGGGGAACCAGTACTGAGGTCTCCCACCTCTTAGCCAGGGCTCTTTCCTGAATCTCTGAAGCCCCAGAAGAAGCATCAAGCACCGAGGCTATGCTTGGGAAGGATTAGCAGCGTGGCTGGGCAGGAAGAGATTCCTACGCAGGAAGGGGTTTCTTCCATTGGGGTTTCATTTCTACTGCTCCATGCCATTTCTACTTCAGCCACCAGGTGGCAGCAGTTCCTCGTTTATCTCACCTGGCCCAGACGAGTGCGCGAGCAGACAGAGGCTCTCTTCTAATAAATATTTTCTCACACATTCTTTATGAATCTGAAATGAAATTTAACATAACATACTTACACACTATGCTATCACATTGTATTGTAAAGGAGAAATGAAAGTACTATGAATTTCAATATGTAAATGCTTGGGCACAACCACATGGCAGAAATATGACATAGTCCCCAGCTTGCTTCTATTTTTAATGAACACATTTGAATTTAAAAGAAGTAAGGTCAGAAGCCATTCTGTACATGAAGTGCAGGAAAGTTAAAGAGTATGGGTGAATGTTGAAATAAAAACTGACAATGTATAATAAAACCATGCAAAAAAATTCCCAAACAAAACCCTTAATGGTTTACATGTAAAAACAGAGTCAGGTTTTGGGCTCAGGTAATTATAAAGAGCTTTTTCACTGTGCAAATGTCCAGCGGGTCATTCGTAAGTCAGCATGACAATTCTTTATTATGGGTGGACCTCTTGGCATTCTTAGTCCCTGTCCACTAAATGCCAACAGGGTCCCCCCTCATGTGACAACTAGAATAGTGGCTCCTACATTTACAAAGTGCCCCCCTTGGGGTAGTACCTTTGCTGTTGGGACCCTTCAGGGCTTGAGGTTGCCCACAGTGGTTCACAGTTCATTGCTGAGATCAGTTTCTCAACCACGGCACAAGCGACATTTTGGGCCCAGGAATTCTTTGTTGAGAGAGAGGCCATCGTCTTGTGCACTGTAGGATATTTAGCAGATCCCAGGCCTCTGGTCACTAGAAGCTAGTTGCACATTTCCCCCATCCGTGACCACCAGTTATGTCTTCAGACACTGTCAAATGTCTGCTGGGGGGCAATATCACCCCCAGTTGAGAACCACTGCGGTAGCGTCTGATCATCCAGGACTAACGTGTGCTTTGCATGGCGTCAGGCCCGGTCTTTCACCCGGGAGACTGACCAGGGATGGCGACTGGGATACAACTTGGGGAGGGCAGCAACGGGGTCTTTCTCGGACCTTGGGAGTCCAGGGAAGAGGAATTGAACCATGCCTGGGACAGGTTTCGGAAGGCTTCCTGGAAGAGGTGCCTCTTCCCAGCTAAATCTCTAAGGTGAAGAGTTAGCCAGGTGAGATGCAGAAGTGATAAATAGCTTCACATGATCAAAACTGTCACCAGCTTGGTGTTTTAACCATTTCAGATTTTGGTTAGAATGGTGGAAGAGGAGAGGCTGTAGAGATTGGGGTGGGCTCAGGTCAGGAGCTGGACTTGATCGTGACGGTGATAGGAGTGAAGGATCCTAAGGCAGCAAGGGAGGTGTTCAGATATCGGAATTGCAGGGGCGAGAGCAGAGGCGGTGGGAACACTCCAGGCCACCGGTGATGGGTGACCCTGGGCAGCTTCTGAAGGGGTGAAGAAGAGTGGACAAGGCGAGGAATGTTTAGGGGATAAAACGGGCGGACCAGGTGATTGGTGGGCTGTGGAAGGCGGGCAGAGGACAGCCTGTGGCAGCGGTAGGTGCAGGTGTTCTGGGTAGATGGAGATGCCAGCAACTGAGAGGAGAACTAAGGAAGTGGAGGTTGCATTTGCGGTGCTGGTGATCCTCCACCTTTCCTGTCCCTCTCTCCACTCCAACGCACTGGCCTCGTTGCTGGCCTCAAATACCCACAGCACATTCCCGAGACTCAGGGTCTTTGCGCTTACCACTCCCTCCAACTGGAACGCTCTTCTTGGAGACAGCTTCATGGCTAGCCCCTTGCTACATTCTGTTCCCGCGTCACTCCTTGGGGATGTCACGCTCTCTCCCCTTACTATTACTGTGACCTGGTGCTATATTCCAAATTACTGTCTGCCTTCCCCACCAGGATGGAAGCTCTGTGAGGCCAGGTTTTACTCATGATTGTAGCCCAACTCTGGATCTGCTGTATTCAACACAGCAGCCACCAGCCACCTGTGACAACTGATTCTTGACATGTGACTGGTCCAAATTGAGATATGCTCCAAGTGCACAATACATATCAGATTTCAAAGACTTAGTAGAAAAAAATATAAGATATCTCCTTAATACTTTTTTATATTGATGATGTGCTGAAATAATATTTTCGATATATTGGGTTAAAGAAAACTATATTACTAAAATTAATTTCACCTGTTTCCTTTTCCTTTTTAATGTGGCTAATGGAAAACTTGAAATTACACGTGTGGCTCATATCCCATTTCTAGGAAACAGTGCTAATCTCGAAAATTGCCTGGCATACAGTAAGTGCTCAACAAATATTTGTTGAATGAGTACATCTGGAAAACAGCTGGACATCCAGCTCTGAGTTTGTGTGGAGGGGTCCAGGCTGCAGACACAGAACTGTCATCAGAGAGATAGTGGCATATGCGGTGAGCGTGGATAAGCGCTCAGGTCCCAGGGACACCTTTAGTTCTTCATCCAACACAAATTTACTAAGCACCTCCTACGGGCTAGCGAGGAGAGCGATGCCATCCAGCAGACGTGCTCTGCCTGGGGAAGCCCCGGTGCCACTGGGCATCTGGCTCTAACTGGAGGGTGAGGGCTGTCAGGGAAGGCACCTGTTTTCTTTCCACGTGAGATCAAAAGACAGGTAGGTGTTAGCTAGGGTGGGGGGAAGGTGGCTGCAGAGGAACAGCATGTTCAAGCACTTGAAAGCAAAATGGGTCACTTGCTTAGTAGGAAGAGAAACTTCAGTGTGGATTGGAGCACGGAAACCGTGGGAAGCCAGAGCGATGGTGCTGGAGGCCGGAGAAGCAGAGCCTGTGGGGTGGTAGGCCAGGGCTTCAGAAGACTCATTCAGGTGCTGGACTTACTCTGAGGACAGGGAGGCCCTCAAGGGCATAAGTAGGGGGCTATTTAGAAAGCCCCCACAGGTTGCTGTGTGGAGTCCAGGCAGGGGCACTGACGAAGAGGAGGAAAGGAGGAGAGAGAGGAGAGGGCCATAGGAGAAAATCAGGCAGCCTGCTCCGCAGGGTCGGATGAAGTCCCGGGTGCCGTCAAATGGTGGCCCCTGGTTGTCACTTAGGTCCTGGGTGATCTTACAGAGAGTAGCCCCACTGGGGCGGTAAAGGACAAAGACAGATGGGGGCAGAGGAGAGACAGGAAGGGGACAGGAGGGTGGTGGCTACAGGGAAATGCAGGGTCAGGAGCATTTATGGAGAGGTTTTTCTGCGTATGGAAGGGACTTTATCATGTTTATGGACCAAGGGGAACAGCAGCAGGATGAGGAGGGTGAAGTTAGAAGAGAAAAGGGTCCTGCCCTTAGATCCCACTGGCTGCCCCCACTCTGCCTCCAAGAGAGGGAGGGCCTGGCCATGCAGCCAAGACCACCAGGTGGAAAGTGTGGATGGGTCCCACAAGACTTACCAGGCTGAGGCCTGCCCTGGGGGGTGAAGGGCACCTCCCCTCCCGTCCCTTCCTGTGTGGACTCCATCAGGAGGGGAGACGGTCCAGTGATGCCCTTGCTGGTAGGGAGGGGACACTGTGGCTGCTGCCAGCACTGGATCCTGGCTACCCACACTGCGCATATCAGAAAGGCCACACAGAGAGCTCACCCAGGGCATACACATGCCCACAAGACAGCCTACACAGGATGTGCATGCGTGTACACGTGTGCACACAGAGCTCACACAGGATATACAAATGCATGCACACACACCAAAGGCTCGCAAAGGCTCTACATGTGCGCACGCACATACCTCCCACTGTGTATATGTGCACATGTGTGCACATACGCAGAGCGCTCACACAGAGGCCATGTCTCGGTCTGAACGAGGGGATGCTGGTGTCACAGTTGGTTTTTCCCCAGTAAAAGAACCACGTTACCACCTGAACCTCCACTTTCTACTCTGCTCTGCTGTCTGCTTGCCCACTTTCTCTCAACACCACCCCCTCCTCGCCCCGGCCTCCTTTCTACCTGGATCATGGCATCAAGGACCTGCCTTAGTTCATTCTACCCCGCTCTGCTGGGAGTACCAGGGAAGAGCGGAGGCTGCCCTGCGGGCCACCCTCACTGCGCGGTCGGGGGAACAGGTCTGGCAGAAGCCATTTCTTGCTTCTGCGGCGAAGGTCCGGGGGTTGGGTAGGGCCTCTGACCTCACCCTCCGCCCGAGGCAATTCTAGATGGCCAGGTCCTGGCGGACGGTGGCCAGTGACGCCTTGCTGCGGCCGCTGCCGCCCTCGCTGTCGCCGGCCGGCGCCCGGTGCGCATAGGCGGGTGGGGCGTAGGAGTCGGGCCCGGGGCGCCGAGAGGGCAGGGCTGGCGGCGGCGGCGGCGGCGGCGGCGGGAGCAGCTTCTGCGCCTCCTCTTGCGCTTTGTTGCAGCGGTTGTCGTGCTCGGCCGCTTGGCGCAGGCGGCCCTTCCAGAGCAGGTGGCCCAGCTCGGCCACGCTGAGCAGCGCCGAGAGCAGCCCCACGGCGAAGTAGAAGATCACGAAGACGGTCTTCTCCGTGGGCCGGCTCACGAAGCAGTCCACCGTGTGCGGGCACGGCGGGCCGGCGCACGCGAAGTGCGGGGCCACGCGGAAGCCATAGAGCAGCGTCTGGCCCACCAGGAAGGCCAGCTCGGCCAGCAGGCGCATCGCCACGCTGAACAGGTAGCAGCGGCGCGCGCGGCGGGCGCGCAGGGCGCAGGGCGCGCACGGGCCCTCGGAGCGCACCCCGGCACACGGCGTCCCGGCCTCCGCGGCCGCGCCGCCCGGCTCCTTGCTGGCCTGGTGCATGGAGTAGATGACGAACAGCACCGGCGGCGCCGAGAGCAGCAGGATGTGGAAGAGCCAGAAGCGGTAATGGGAGACCGGGAAGGCGCGGTCGTAGCAGATCTGGCGACAGCCCGGCTGCAACGTATTGCACACGAATTCTTCCTGCTCATCGTCGAACACGGCGCCGCCCACCGTGGCCAGCACCAGGATGCGGAAAATCAGCATGACCACCAGCCACAGGCGTCCCACGAGCGGCGACTGCAGCTGCACGGCGTCCAGCAGCGAGCCCAGGAACGCCCACTCCCCCATGGCGCTGGGGGTGCAGAGCAGGGAGTCAGAGGCCTGCGACCCGCGCCCCCAACCCCTCCATGCCCATGGGGGTGAGGTCAGTTAGACCTCCTCTAACTTTGGGGTGAGTTGGGGGTCAGCTAGGTCTGGGTTATTTAGCAGGGATTTTGTGGGAACAAAGGAGTTAGCAAGGGGGGCGGGAGGGGTTAGGTGATTCTCAACTGTGGCTGTCCGTCACTCTGGGGTCAGTGGGTGCTTGGGAGGAGCCGCATTCTGGTGCTTTAGCCAGATATCCATGGGCCTGCTTCTCCAGAGTCCCAATTTGTAGGAAGGAAACTTGGAGATCAGCAGGGCCGCCCCTCACTGCATTTGTAGAAGCAGAAACCAGCTGGGCCCTATGTACTCAAGGCTCCTTTCCATGGGCAAGAGTGGTGCCTGGAACCCAGGACTCCAGGCCCAATTTGGTACCCCTGGGAGAGGTGGGAGTCAGCAGACCCAGAGGGACCCCACCTCCTTCTTTCTCTGTCCTTTTTACTGTAGTGAATTCCTCTCAGAATTGTAGGGTGACACAAAAGTAGCTCCCGCTTTTATAACTCTGTCAAGATCCTCTGTCCTAGGTGTCCCCTGCCGTCGGACTCCAATGAGTGATAATGCGGACCCTTGACACCCCTTGGCTTCCAGTCTCCCCCATCTCCTGAAATCCGCCCCAACATACACACACACAGAGGCCCCACAAGCCCCTGACACCCCCAGACCCTCAGCCGACCCCACTCACCCTGTGGCTGGAGCTGAGGTGTTAGAGCTGAGCGAGGAATCTTGGGAGATGGCTGGGACCTGTTCCTCCTGGTCCTTTCATTTTCCCTTTCGGATTTGGCCAGGATGGATGATAGGACAGGATGGCCGAGAGGGGCTAGCTCTCCCCCCTCTCTTAAAGGGACAGGGTGACCCTGTTGTCTGAGTCCACCCTTGGGAACAGATACAGGGCCACGCCCCTTGCTGGGCTCTGCCAGCTCTCCCTTTCCTTCCCTCACCCACCTCCACCCCATCCCATCCCACAGCTGTGCTGCCATCTGGAAGTGGGGGAGGGGGTTAACCAGAGCTGCACCCCTTATTGAGGGAACCTCAGGGAAGCCAGTCCCAGACATACTCCCTCAAGCTGGAAGGCTTAGATCAGCTATCAGCTATCTTCTTTGAAGGCGGTCTTCACCACTGGAGGGAGGGTTGGTACTGATGTTGGTACTGGTATTTTAAGAGGGAGCAAACACCTAAGAGCTCTGCTTCCAGCTCTGCTATTGACCTTGGACAAGTCACTGAGCTCTTCTGGACCAGTTTCCTGGCTTGTTAACTGAGAAGGCTGGGCCAGCTGACCCCCAAGTTTCCTTCCAGCTCCAGCTCTACATCTTAATGCTAATGTCCCAACCATGTTACAGAGAACAGAAGAAAACATGCCCAGAAAATCTCCCACATGGAAAAACATTAAGGTATCAAGAGTGGCTAGTGGCTTTGGTAGTTACATAAAAGCTTTTGCTTCCCTCCTGTTTTCCGTAATTTCCAGACTTACCATAATGAGCATGTTCTTTTATAATGTGAAAAATAAATAGAGAGAAAGGCTTCTCTTCCCCTATAAGGCTCTGAATTGAATCACCTGCTATGGCTCTAGGTGGCAGGAGAAGCTATCCCATAGGGCAGGAGAGCTGGGATGACCCATGGTGACCCGAGCAGCTAGGGAAGGGATGCTTTCAGGCTGAGATGTTTTGTTTGTCCCCTCTGTCTTTCTGCCCAGGTGTCTGCCCAGCCTGCACACCATTTCCCTCCCTCACGGTGCACCTGCTATGGGCCAGGTACTCTGCAGAGCCCATCACACGATTCAGAGGACTTGATGACCCAGCAGGAGGGAAGCTGAGACTCACAGGGTCTAAATCACTTGCTCACAGTCACACGGCAAGTAAATAGCATGTCCGTCCTCATGCCTGGCCTGACTGGTTCCAAGTTCATACTTTTAAGCCTGTCATGGAACTGTCCTTCCTCTAGCCTGGCTGGCCTTCCCAGGTAGTGTCCCAGGGCCTGACAATCCCCAGGGCTTTGGCAGGGCTAGTGGTCACAGACACTGGAGGTGGGCCATGCCTGCCCCTCCCTGAGGGGGTAGGATGTCAGGACTCGCCTGCTCGGTGACATTTCTTCTCCCCTTCAGCCTTGGAGGCCTGTATGATTTTCCATGTTGACAGGGACCCCCTGACCTGATTTCAGGAAAGGGTGGGAGATGTGCCCTTCACCCACACTGGTACCGGGGCCCAGCCTGGAAAAACCCTAGGTCAACCCTCTCCACCTTTGTGCAGGGTTCCCTTGGGAGTGGGACTGGGTGGGGAGACACTACCCTGGATGAAGTCCAAAGGAAAGCACATGCTGGGGCCCCACATTCCAAAAACAGGAAGTGGGGTGGGGCCACTGCTGACCTCCCCATCACATCCTCCTCCTGCTCCTGGCAAAGCTGCTCCCTGACCCCCAGCCCCCGCCCCCAGCCATGGGGGCTCGGGGACACACCTCATCTCCCCTGACTCCAGGAATGACCCCTGTCCTGTCCCCGTGGCCCCTGCTGGGTCAGGCCACTGGCCCAGCCTGGAAAAACCCCATCAGACCCATCTGCCTGTGGGGAGTGGAAAGTGGCAGAGGTGGTGGGATAGGGTGGGGTGGGAGGTGGAGAGCCCATGGTCACTCTGTGCTGTACCCCGGGCCAGACACAGGAGACTATAATCTCAGGGGCCCATCCTCCTTCCCAGATAATGCTGTCCAGCCTGGGAGGAGGTGTCGCTGATGCTAACCAGGGCTGGCGGCACGTGGCCCCATTCTTGGCTGTACTTGAGGTCTGGGGCTGGACTGAGAGGCCCATCCTGCCCTAGTCCACATTCAGTCTCTGTCCCAGATACTTCATCCTACCCTGTCTGGAGCTACTTCCCATGTCTGTTGCACGTGAATACACATATGCAGTCACATACATGTTTATACTCAGTAAGTGACATCATCAGGACACAACTGTATTTTCTCTCCCCTGTGCCCCTCTTAACATTTTAAAAAGTCTTTACAGGAATGTTGCCTTTTAGTGAGGCCTTCCCTAGCTACCCTAACTGGAATTCAAACCCCTATTTCCTAGCCCCTTTCTCAGCTTTATTTCCTTTGCACTGATCACTACATAACATACTTTATATTTTTTCTTATTTATCCCGTGTAGCATCCATCTCTTCCATTAGCGTGTAAGCTCCATGAGGGAAGGGATTTTTGGTGCTTTATTCACTGTTGTGTTTCCAGTACCTAGGACAGTTCCTGGCACATAGTAGATGCTCAATAAGAGTGTGTGTGTGTGTGTGTGTGTGTGTGTGTGTGTGTGTGTGTGTGATGAATGAATGAAGTGGGGTAGGAGGTTGAGGAGGATGCAGATCTTCTCTGCCCCAAGGTGATGACAACTCTGGTGGGTTCCCATGTCTCAGTTGCTTCTTCTGGTGTCCTCTAGAGCTTGTGATCACTAAAGTGGCCAATTTAGTCTGAGGTTGGTAATCAGAATGTCCAGTCCTGGGTAGAAATGAAAACTCCAAAATGTATTAATGGTAAAATTCTCCTGTCCCCAGCTCAGCCTGAGTGGGAAAGGAGAGGGTGGGGTGGCAGGCAGTGGGCATGGTTGGTTCTTCTTGGTTACTTCTCCTAGTCCTCGGCAGCCCCTTCCCCACCTGGCTGCACAGTTTCTGACTCTTCAAACTCTTCCAGGCCTGAAAACCAGATAGGACCACCACCTTCTGTTCACTGGTCACCCCTGCCCCTCTCTCGTCTTCCCTGGCCCTCAGCCTTAACTGGGACAGGTTTGGCTCTATAATTATTTAAGATTAGGTTTGGCTGTAACAGCAAACATACTAAACAGTGGCGTAAACAAGACAGAAGCTTGTTTCTCTGTCACATCAAAGGAGGAATGCGGTGGTCTATTCAAGGCTGGTGGAGCAGCTCTGCTCCCGAAAGTCCTCAGGGGCACAGGCTCCTCCCAAACTCCTCACTAGGTGTGGCCCTCGTCCTCCATGAGCCACAGATTCATTCCTATCCAGGCAGTGGATGGAGAAAAGTATGAAGGCAGGAGAAATACAAGCAAGGGCATCTCTCTTAGAAAAGTCCCGGGAAGCTGCCACGTGACCAACCTGCTTTCATATCATTGGCCAGGACGGCCTTCCACAAGCAAGGCTGGGAAATGTAGTCTTCATTTGTATATGGTGGCCTTGCACTATAGTGGAAGGGAGGAGAATTTAGACTTAATTGTCACAAATCTGCTTCAGGTATTGGCCCCCTACGCTGACTTGGGGAGTCAAAGACTCAGTTCCCCCCAAGTCTGCCCCATCCAGCTGCTCCTGTGCAGCTTCTTCCTGAGGGAGAGGGAAGCCTCCCCAGTCTTGCTTGTCACTTCATCCCAGGGCCTTCCAAAGCACTGCCTCTCTGGGCCTTCATGTACTTCTGCCAAGTGCCACCCTCTCTTTCTTGGGCTTGAGCAGAGGAGTCATTACTGTTAGTGGGAGGCCCTCCCTGGGACTATTTTCCCCATTTCACCCATTTCTAGTTGTGCATGTAGCAGCTTTGCTCAGTAAGGACAATAACTGGGCCTGAAGTGTCTGGGCCCTGTAGGCAGCCCCATCTGAGCCACCAAGGGGCTTGGGAATCCCTCTCTTCCTTTCCTCGAAAGCCCAGAATAAACTGACAGATGAGAGAAACTGCTGTGGGATCCGGGTGGGGAAGAGTAAGGCTCTGAGTTATTAAAAGGCGTATTTCAAAGTCCCTTCCCCTTCCATGCAGCTCTGGGTGGCCCGTGTTTGTAAGTGCCAAGTTGTATAAGCAACCACAATCACTGCCTGTAGCCTGGGGTCCCTGACCTTCTCTCCATCACCCCAAGGGCAGAAGTGGGATCAGGTTAACTCAAGATCAGTTGGTGGGCAGACCAAAGTGACTCCCTTCCTGAAAGCAATTTTCCTGGGTCCAAAGGACTGCCCTTGGCTTGGCCCTCGAAAGTCATGGAAACTTACTAGAGGCAGAAGACAAAGGCACCTATGGATTGGGCTTATTTTCCTCCAGGTAAAATAACATTTACTGGTATATCTTTTTGCACTCACCAGGATGTATTGGGCCACCTTGAGGCCAATGAAGATACTCTTACTCAAAAGAAACAAATCTGACTCCAGAAAGTACTGAGGAAAAATGTAAGGGGGAATGTAAAATGATACAATTGCTTTGAAAAAAATCTTGCAGTTTCTTATAAAGGAAAACAAATATTTAAATGACCCAACAATTCCACGTCAAGGTATGTTACCTAAGAGAAATGAAAAAATATGTCTATAAAAAACTTTTGCACTCTAATGTTCCCAACAGCTTTATTTATAATAAGCTCAAACTGGAAACAACCCAAATGTCCATCAATAGGTGAAAAGATAAACAATTCATACAATGGAATAATACTCAGGAATTTAACAAGAAGGAACTATTAATACATGCAACAACAAGGATGAATTTATTTTTTAGTTTGTTTTTATTTTCTTTTTTTAAAAATATTTTTATTAAAAGTCTAGCTAACATACAATATTATATGAGTTTCAGGGGTACACAATAGTTGTTCAACATATACCTAAAGACGTGATCACCATGGTAAGTCCAGCAACTAACTATCTGACCCATACTATGCTGTCACGATCTTATTGACTATATTCCCTACGCTGTACATTACATCCCCATTTGTTTTATACCTGGAAAATTGGACCAGTTATTGCCC
Source organism: Rhinolophus ferrumequinum (assembly GCF_004115265.2). Classification (NCBI taxonomy): domain Eukaryota; kingdom Metazoa; phylum Chordata; class Mammalia; order Chiroptera; family Rhinolophidae; genus Rhinolophus; species Rhinolophus ferrumequinum. The sequence goes on from NC_046304.1 coordinate 36,784,512, forward strand.
TTTACCTCCCCCCCTTTAATTTTTCAGTTACAGTTGACATTTAATATTTTATATTAATTTCAGGGGTACAGCATAGTGGTTAGACATTTATGTAATTTAAGAAGTGATTTCCCCTGACTAGTCTAGTACCCACCTGGCACTCTACATAGTTATTACCGTATCATTGACTGTATTCCCTATGCTTTACTGTACATCCCCATGACTATTGTAACTACCAATTTATGCTTCTTAATCCCTTTACCTTTTTCATGCTGCCCCCAACCGCCTCCCATCTATCACCCAACAAACCTAGTACCCATCTGACACTATACATAGTTATTACAATATTATTGACTATATCTCTTATGCTATAGCCTACATGCCCACAACTGCTGTGTAACAACCAATTTGTACTTCTTTTTTTTTTTTTTTTTTTAAGATTTTATTGGGGAAGGGGAACAGGACTTTATTGGGAAACAGTGTGTACTTCCAGGACTTTTTTCCAAGTCAAGTTCTCCTTTCAGTCTTAGTTGTGGAGGGCGCAGCTCAGCTCCAGGTCCAGATGCTGTTGTTAGTTGCAGGGGGCGGAGCCCACTATCCCTTGCAGGACTCAAGGAATTGAACTGGCAACCTTGTGGTTGAGAGCCCACTGGCCCATGTGGGAATTGAACTGGCAGCCTTTGGAGTTAGGAGCACGGAGCTCCAACCGCCTGAGCCACCGGACTGGCCCAATTTGTACTTCTTAATCCCTTTCCCTTTTTTCACCCACACTCCCAACCACTCTCCCATCAAAATGTTCTCTATATCTATGAGTTTGTTTCTGATTTCTTTGTTTATTTTGTTCTTAGGTTCCACATATAAGCAAAATCACGTTGCATCTGTCTTTCTCTGTCTGACATACTCCCCCAGCACAATACATGCCACCACAGATGGCAAGAATCCATTCCCTTCCAAGGTGCCAAGCAATATTCCATTGTATATATGTACCACCTCTTCATTATCCATTCTTTCATCAACAGACACCCAGGCTGCCTCCACATCTTGGCCATTGTAACCAATGCTGCTATGAACATATGCATGCACATATCCCCTTGAAGTAGCATTTGGGTTTCTTCAGTTACATACCCAGAAGTGGCATTACTGGGTCCTTCTTTGTCTCTTGTTATAGCCTTTGTTTTAAAGTCTAGAAAAAGCTGGCTATCCCAGCTGTTTTTGTTTGTTTCCATTTTCATGAAATATCTTTTTCCCTCTCTTTCCTTTCCGTCTTTGTGTGTGTCTTTCAATCTGACGTGATTCTCTTATAGGCAGCATATGTAAGGGTTTTGTTTTCTTATCCATTCAGCCTTCCTATGTCTTTTGATTGGAACATTTAATCTATTTACATTGAAAGTAATTGTTGATAGATATGTAGCTATTGCCATTTTTTTATTCATAATTTTGATCTTTTTTTCCCCCCTGTCTTAAAGAAGTCCCTCTAACATTCCTTGTAATACTGGTTTGGTGGTGATGAACTCTTTTAGTTTTTCTTTGTCTAGGAAGCTCTTTATCTCTCCTTCAATTTTAAATGATAGCCCTGCTGGGTAGAGTAGTTCTGGTTGTAGATCCTTGCTCTTCATCACATTGAATATTTTGTGACAATCCCTTCTGGCCTGCAAAGTTTCTGTTGAGAAATCAGCTGATAATCTTATGGGAGTTCCCTTATAAGTAACTAGTTGTCTTTCTCTTGCTTATTTTAGGATTCTCTCTTTGTCTTTAACCTTTGCCATTTTAATTATAATGTGTCTAAGTGTGGGCCTGTTTGTGTTCATCTTGTTTGGGACTCTGTGATTTCTGAGCTTGTATGTTTATTTCCTTCTCCAGGTTAGGAAAGCTTTCAGTCATTATTTCTTCAGTCTCAATCTCTTGCTTTCTCTCTTCTCCTTCTGGTACTTCATGATGCAAATATTGTTACGCTTGATGTTGTCCCAGAGGTCTCTTAAACTATCCTCATTTTTTTGGATTCTTTTTCGTTATTGTTCTGACTGGGTGTTTTCTGCTACCTTGTCTTCCAAATCGCTGATTCGATCCTCTGCTTCATCTAGTCTGCTTCTGCTGGTGATTCCTTCTAGTGCATTCTTCATTTCAGTTATTGTATTCTTCACTTCTTATTGGTTCTTTTTTATAGTTTCTATGTCCTTTTTTATGCTTGCTATCTCTTTGTTGAAGTTCTCACTGAGTTCTTTGAGCATCTACTTATAACCATTGTTTTGAATTCTGTCTCTGGTAGTGTGCTTGCCTGCATTTTGTTTAGTTCTTTTTCTGGACTTTTCTCCAGTTTATTTATTTGGGACGTATTTCTTTGTTTCCTCATTTTGGCTGTCTCTCTGTGTTTGTTTCTGTGTATGAGGTAGATCTGCTATGTCTCCCAGTCTTGACCGGGTGGTCCTTATGTTTGTAGTAGGTGCCCTGTGGGGCTCTGGCACAGTCTCCCTGGTCACCTGCCCTGGGTGCTCCAGAGTGTCCCGTGTGTGGGTTGTGAGTGCTTTCCTGTTACAGTTGAGCCTTGTTGCTCTTGGCACATCAGTGGGTAGCATTGGCCCTCAGATTGACTGGCTGTGAGGTTTGGCCACAACAACAAGTAATGGGCTGCTGTGTAGGGGACTTACCCCACTGAGTGGGATTCACCCCAGGAGACTCTGGTGCCTGTTGAGATCACTCTTTGTGTATGCACTTGATGGGCTAATTGGGTAGTGCTCTGCTGTGGTCTGAAGCCAACCTCCAGGTATGTTGGTTCTGGGGCTTTTTAGGAGGGTATCTGGTACAGGCCTAAGTCACCCAATGCCTGTGACCGAATGGGGACTGCCTGGTAGGAGCTACAAAGTGATCCATGGTTTTTCGCTGCCTGTGCTAAACCTGGAGGCCCATGGGAGAGGCCACGCCATGAACCAATGACTGCTGCCACTGGTACTGGGCCTGGGGTAGCTCCGCAAAAAGCCAGGACACCCCGAGTCCTGCTGCCACCTGCTGGCTCCCTTAAGTTCAGCCACTGATAAAACCTCTTGTGGTATGCAAATTGGATGAGGCAAGGTCTCAGGGAGTCACTACAGTGGGAAGAGTTGTGGTCACCAGGTTAATGTAGATTCTGGTTTGGTGTCAGTGCTGAGCCTGGAGCTACTCAGGAAAAGTCTCAGAGCACACCGAGGCCAGTCATTGCCTGCCTGGGGCTCGTGGACTCTGATAGTTTTCCAAGAAAGAGCGCAATGTGGGTGGGGCTGGCTGTTCCCTGAGAAAGTGCCTTTGGCTTTGGGGGAGTTGGGTGGGGCGGGGTCCCAGTGAGTCAGTAGTGCAGAGCCCTGGAGCTCATCAGACCAATCAGATTCAGATTTGGCTGTAAGCGTAGGGGGCGGGCTCAACATATTAAAGATGGCGGCTCCCTGGCGGCTGCCTGCCAGCTGCATAAGAAGGCCCCTTACGGGGAAAATGGGACTGTCCTCCAGCTCTGGCCTCAAAGCCGCACACCTCAGTCTGCTCCCTGTATGCTTCTGACATCTCCCGAGTCACTGTCCCTCCGCTGGAGACCAAGGTAAGTGCCTATGTGCGAGTCTGTGCACAGGCTGTTTAAAAGGATGTCTGGGTTTCCCGCCACCTTCCGTCCCACCTGGATGGTTGGAATCCTCACTGTTTTTCACAGCCAGATGTTGTGGGGGCTCCTCTTTCTGGAACCAGTTCTCCTTGCTGGGGAGCCTCGCTGGGGTCCTTCGCTCCTCTGGGGGGAACCTATGCGGCCAAGGTGCCCTCCAATTTTCATCCACTACATGGAGGTTTGGGACAAGCCCATTTCACATCTCTGCCCTCCTACAAGTCTCGATGTGGCTTCTTTATATCCTTAGTTACAAAACTTCTGTTCAGCCAAACTTCAGGTTGGCTGTTGTATAGGTTGATTGTTCTATAATTTAGTTGTAATCTTAATGTGTTCACAGAAGAAAGCAGGCACAGTGTTTATCTGCTTCACTATCTTGGGTCTCCTCAACAAGGGTGAATTTCAAAAACATTATGCCTAATGGAACGAGCCTGACACAAAAGCATGCATACTGTATGATTCCATTTACCATGTTTCCTTGAAAATAAGACCTAGCTAGACAATCAGCTTATAGTAATATAAGACCAGGTCTTATATTAATTTTTGCTCCAAAAGATGCATTATAGCTGATTGATATAAGACTGGGTCTTATATTAATTTTTTGCTCCAAAAGATGCATTAGAGCTGGTTGTCTAGCTAGGTCTTATTTTTGGGGAAACACGGTATATGAAGTTCTAGGTAAAGCTGACCTATAATAGTAGGAGTCAGATAATGTTTATCTGGGATTGGGGAGAAAGAGACACATAAGAACTTTTTGGGATGATGGAAATATTTTTTTGTCTTGATTGTAATGGTCAGGCAGGAGTGCGCATTTGTCAAAAGTCATCAGTCTATACACTTAGAATAGGTATGTTTTATGTATGTAAATTGTACCTCAATAAAGTTGCTTTAAGAAGAAAAAAGTAATGTTAGTCTGTACTGAAATTCTTTTGAGGAGGTGATGAGAAAGTGAGACTTTCTCTAAGTCATCATTACACATCTCTCTCTCCATCTCTCTGGGAAAGCTTCTTTCCTCTCCCTGTTCTTTCACTCTTGTTCTCATGCACTCCACATTGCTCATGCTGACTCCTTTACCACCTGCCTCTTTCCCATTTTTTATGAAATAATTTGGCTTGCTCCTATCAATCTGAGTTTGATGTGTGAAGGGGGATTTTGTGCCCAAAATCAATATCCTTGGGTTTGAATTTATATTCTAGTTCTTAAAATTTTAAATTTAAAAAGTAACTTTTTCCTTTTAAGCCTTCAAGTTCAACTTACACATTTTGGTGTTCTATTTATACACTTACTACTTTGAGTATAAAAATAAGAATAATCACTTTCACTTGTTCTTTAATTACTATTCAATTATCTCACAATTTTGAGAAGCTAAATTTGCCTAAGCTATGAAAAGTAATTACAAACCTGATTAATTAAATTTTCAAACATTTTCAATGCTTGATGGACTTCCAATCCTAACAAGTAATATCTTTGTATGCATTAAAACAACTCCTATAATCCTAATAAACCAAATATACAAATATAGCAATTCAAGTTCTTTCCAATTTTGCAAGTATTTACAAATTTGATCAAAAATTTTAAAACTTTTCAATTAAAATCACATCTAAAAGTAAATTTAAATCAAAATTATAATGCTAATCTATCAGATTCCCTAATGTCCAGTTCTCTTAAACATTAGGGACATTCAAAATATGTAATACAAACACATTATCCTGAATGATTATGAAACTATTCTTAAATTTCACACAAAATTATACTGTTGGTTCAATTGCTTCATCATTTCTGTATTTCTGTCTTTACCTTCAAGGTTGTAGAGTTACCTACCCAACTCAGAACAGTTTAATCATGTCAGGTAGACCGAGAATTTCTAAATGAAAAATATCGAGACTGAGATTCAGGGTTAGAATCAAGACTGAGATTTGGAACCAGGTTGACTCTTTTCTTGTGGTTGAGCCTTATGTGTCTTGTCAGCCCAAGCTCACCCTTTTCAGTGGGAATTTGTTTTATAATTCAGTTTGTCTGATTGTTCGTGTATGGTTAGGTTCATGTTAAGTGTTTTTTCCCGTGACACCACATCAGGAGCATGTTGTTTTGTTTCATTATTGGTGTGCTATATTTGATCACTTAGTTAAGGTGGTGTCTGCCAGAGCTCTCCATCGTATAGGAAACTTTTGTCTTTGGAATTTATTAAAAGTATGTGTTTATGTTGTCACTTTTAGCCTTTTCATATTTATCACTTCCTGTCCTTGTTTAGCAAAGACAGTTACAAAGCACGTAATTTGGATATGCACTCCCTGAATTCTGTAGCCATATAGGTGGCAATGCAACTGTTTCTTCATCCAGTTCCAACTCCTGTGTTCCATCTGGCAAGAAACGATACATTAGTGGTTTCCGTGGAGATTCTTCAGGGCAGGATCAATAGTTTCCCCGTGGTGCATCAAAAATCTCTCCCCAATAACCACAGTACGTTCCAGTTAATTCCAGATCATATTGATAAGCGACATCTTTGATTCTCTCTTTCAAGTGGGTTTCTTGCATAAAAACACACAGAATCTGAGATCACAAGAGCTCTAACATGAAGGTCAGAGTATCACTTAGCAGGAATAGTGGCCACCATTTTCCACTCACTTTTATTCACACTGGATTTTCTATAGTTATTGAAGACCCATTTACTGTGTACAATACAAAATGTTATTACCAAAGGCTGCAGCTGGTCTGCCTCCTGGCCACTGTTGCAGACCTGGGGTAGTGACTGTACAAGAGGTTCATTACTGTCACGTAACTACACTTGTGGACCATAACTGCTGAGCACAGGACAACGGCTCACCCTTGTCTGTCATCCTCCTCAGGGTTGTACCTGTCAGCCGTCCTCTGATTAAGGTCTCTGCCTGCACTCTCTCCTCGTTCATAGTTGTAGTGTTCATCGCCAACCAAAGATGGCTTTTCCAGGGCCTTTGCAAATCTTCCTGTGCATTGAACCAGTGAAAGTAATTGCAGATCTGAAGGCAACAGGAAGTTGGTTTTTTTGAGACTCCGTCCTGTGTTTTTCAGAGCAATGTGCCTGCCTGCTCTAGAGATGTCGTTATCAGGAGTTACAACTGTCCGACCTTATGCAAATCAGCTGGTGGGCTGCACTGTAAATCAGCTGAGAACTTTTTTTTTTTTTTAAATCTGGGGGTTGTATAATCACAAAAATGAAGACTAGAAGGCTCTTCATAAGATGATTTAGTGGAAATTTTCATCTCTTTAGTCAATCCCCAGAGCACCCACCCACTTTGATGTGGTTGAGAAATATTGTGAAGGTGATTCTGGATTGATTTCTAGCCACAGCTCAGCAGCTTTGCAAACTGTCCCCTCATTTCCCACAGGTAAATTGTCACTACTGGGAACACCTATCTGTAAGTCAGCTGGCAGCTGCATGAACGCATTCTGGTGGTACCCAGAAGTGAACTTGTGCCCACCAACCTTTTAGCATTTTAATTCCTCACAACTGAAGAGAGGCAAAACACAATTATTCTCTACACTTATTTTTTGCTAAATATCTTTGACATTGTTGCAATACCTCTTCTACTTGTAGGAAGCGTGTTGTTTTATAAAACTCTTCTACTGTGTTGTCATTTATTGCCAAGTTACCCTGCGTAAGTTACTCTTATCTCTAAGGCCGTGGAGTGACACAACATCCCCTAGTGTGACGGTGTCTGCTATCACTACTTCACTCATGAGCATGGCCTGAAATAAGAGCCACCTTGTGACCAGGGAGTCTGATGTCCTCACTACCAAACACTGTGCCAGTGAAGAACTGCTCTTTGTTAAAGTTTTAACTGGTCCAGCAAAGACACAGCATATTCAAAATTGGTCTCTTGTCATTGTGTTCTATTAATATTTTTAGGATGCGATTGGAAAAGTTAGTCTTTCTAATGACAGACAAATCAAGTGAATGATTCTCAAGAAAAAAGTGAACTTATCTGCAGCATTGAGAACTGAGGCTGGCATATCCACTATCAGCTCCATCCGGGGCTCTTTGGGTACCAAACTGGACTTTGAAGTTTGTATCAGTCAGGGTTCTCCAGAAAAACAGAACCAGTAGGATATACAGTAAGTCCTTACTTGAGGTGGCTGATAGGTGGTGTAATTCAGTCCGAGTTTGAAGGCCTGAGAACCAGGAGCACTAATGTCCAAAGGCAGAAGACTAGATGTCTCAGCTCAGAGACAGGAAATTCACCCTTCCTCCACCTTTTTCTATTCAATGGATTGGACGCTGCCCACAGCATTGGTGATCTTTCCTGTCTATTGATTCAAATGCTAATTTCTTCTGGACACATCCTCACAGACACACTCAGAAATAATATTTTACCAGCTACCTGGGCGTCCCTTACCCTGGTGATGTTGACACATACAACATATCATCACAGAGTTTTTCAACACGGCCTGCAGATATCCTGCTCAGGTCTGCAAGGGAGCAGCACAGGAGTGCAAGAGAAAAGCGCCTGAGGCTGATTCCCGGCGTGCTACCAGGTCAGCATCACGTTAGGACTAGAACCTATATGTTACTTTCAAAACGAGAACAAAAAATTATAAAGCTATTTTCACTTTGAAAGAGAACACGTAACATTTACTATTTTTATAAACTATAGGAAAATACAAAGAAAGCAAAAATCCCTCAAATCTCATCATCCAGAGAAAAGCAGCTGACATTTTGCTGCAACTTGCAATAGGCCTTCAGTGCATCTAGCATCGGTTCTCACATTTGAGCATGCGTCAGAATTAACTGGAGAGTTTGTTAAAACAAGTGCTTTTAAGGCAGTAGCTCTGGAGTGGGCCCAAGAATTGGAATTTCTAACAAGCTCCCAGGTCACGCTGATGCTGCTGGTCGAGGGACCACACAGAGAGAAGCGTTGGTATGTGGTTTCCACCTTTGCTGTTTCAAGTAGGGTCTCCAGCGCGCTGCAGTGACGTCACTGGGGAACTTGTTAGTAATGCAGTCTCTGGCCCCGCCCCAGAATGACTGAGTCAGAATCTGCAGTTTCACGAGATTCCTGAGCTTTGTAAATACAAGTTTGAGACGCACTGGTTTATATTTGAGCCTCATACTGTCTAGCTTTTCCTCCCTACTTTATTGCGGTACAACTTACAGTAAAATGCACCATTTTATAATAAAACTTGATGAGTTTTGACAAATTATACAGGATAGTTTTGTGTCTTTTCCCCCTAACATGACTTTCTGGTGCTATTAAATGTCCTGGGAAAACAAACTGGTACATTCTTACATGTATTATAATACATGGTAAGTATAGATGTACCAGTTTAACCAGTTCTTCTAATGCAGGACATCAGTGCTGTTCCGCTTTTCACCAGCGTAAATAATGCTTCAGTGAAGGCTTTTGGACCCAAACTTTTTGCTTTTCAGACTTCAGAATAATTTTCCAAAAGTGGACTTATTGAGGAAAGGAATACTGGACAAGCAAGATGTCCATTACTCCACAAGAAAAAGTTAATGAATCAAAAATTTTCCTGTGTTTGGGTTTCAGGATATGGCCAGAAATCACTTAAAAAATTCCATTGCAACAGAACGGTGGGGTGCAATGTATCTTAAAAAAGAAAAGGGCTTATTAGTCAGCTTAGAGGATCATTTCTCTTTTTTTTTGGTTGGGGAATATTGGGGGACAGTGTGTTTCTCTAGGGCCCATCAGCTCCAAGTCATTGTCCTTCAGTCTAGTTGTGGAGGACGAAGCTCAGCTCCAAGTCCAGTTGCCGTTTTTCAGTCTTTAGTAGCAGGGGGTGCAGCCCACCATCCCATGCAGGAATTGAACCAGCAACCTTGTTGTTAAGAGCTCGCGCTCTAACCAACTGAGGCACCCTCTGGCAGCTCATTGTCTTCAATCTAGTTGTGGAGGCACAGCTCACTGGCCCATGTGGGAATCAAACTGGCAACCCTGTTCAGATCTTGTGCTCTAACCACCTGAGCCATCCAGCTGCCCCTACATGGTCATTCTTAATGAGCACTTGGTATTCCTCACTGTACCATAATATGAACTAATTGTTTTACCAAATGTCTCCTTTTAGTTTCTCCATGTAGTTTCCTTTCAATGTTATTATTACAGAAACTTTAATAATCATCTTTGTATGTGGCTTTTTGGAGATAACTGTCGATTTACATTTGTAAAAAATGATGCAGTGATTCCCTCATACACTTTGTCCACTTCCCTCCAATAGTAGCTTTTTGCAGGATATTGATATTTACTGTGTTATTTGCACTTGCATTTGTGTGTGTTTACCTAGCTTTTTGTACATGTTTGATTCTTCTCTTGAACTTTCTTAAAGTAAGAATTGCTGGGACAAAGAGTTTGCCTTTTTGTCCAGCTTCTGATGAACGGGTTCATTTTTCCATATTTTTGTCAACAGCACCCTTGGGGACATGTTTAGGATATCCCTCTATAACACAAAATGACTTTTCTTCTATTCCATTTTAAAATAGTTTTATTTTTGACATTTAAATATTTAGTCTACTTGAACTTAACTTTGGTGTAAGATGTGAGGAGGGGTTGGATTTATATAACATTTCTTTTTATTCTAAGTGATTAGCCAGTTGCTCCAATCTATTTTACGGATATCAAGTAGTTGACCAGGTTATCAAAATAGTTGTTAAAATAGTTAATCATTAAAAAAAAAGACATGTACATTTAAAACTATATTTACTGATGTAGAGCCAAGGTCTGAGTATGGAGAAGATGAAGAACTTAGAACTCATGTATAAAGTCCCTGGAAGATCCTGACTGGCCTCCAGTAGGCATGGTATCGGTCTCTTACATCCATCACTGGCCCGGGGCTATCAGGCACATCAGAATAGGATCAGAATAGTTCTCAAAAGGAAGTGGTAAAAAAAAGTATCTAAATTCTTATAAAAGAAAAAAAAAGGAAGTGAAGAGGGACACATTTTAGAGTAAGAAAAAGGGTATAGCACAGGGGGAAAAGGGAATCAATGGTGAATTGCAATGTTTAGAACGTTTTATTAAAGTACAAAATTGTTGGAATTATGCTAAATAGAAAAACATAGTAAATATTTACAAAAACATGAACAACACCAGTCAGCCACACACATGTAAAATGCAGAAAGGTCTTTAAAATCCAGTGCTCCCTAGAAATTTGTTCTTTGGGAAATTCAGACTCACAGGCAGCCAGAGGGGACAAGTCAAAAGTTGACATAGTCACATAACTTATGGTCTAATTTTCTTCATCCTATTTGACTGAGTTGAGGTTATATAGACACAGCCAGGGTGTTTTTCTTTAGCCTCTGCTGATATTCTAAAGGATATGGAGAATATGAGCCATTTCTCATTGCTTGAAAAAAAATTCAGCACATACAAGGCTGAGTGGGGAGTATCTGTACTAAAACTATAAAGTTCTAGCTGGTGGAAAATTACCTATACAACTAAGATAAAATAGAGAATTAATCATGCTCTATCACATATTTATGAAAGTAGGAAAGGAGGCACAGTAGACACTTTTATATCAAAGCGCTCCAATGTTAGCTTAATGTATGGCCCATAAACAAACTACATTATGCTGAAGTGACCACACAACTATCTCTAGGGTCCAGAAGAAGTTAATAATGGATTGAAAACAGACAAAGCAGAGAAAAAAGACACGCCCATAGGATGGGTCTCCATTCAGAGCGTATTATAATAAGAGACTCTGGGCTCTCTTTCTACACACTTCACTTTGATGGTTCTAGATTAAAACTACTTTCCCCAAACCAAATTCAAAGGGGAGGAAATTAAGAGATTCAGGTAACTTTAAAACCAGTCATGGGCTCAATAAGACCATTACTTAAAATAGTCACCTCACATTTTAAAACAGATCGTCTTCATCTGATTCTTCGAGGTACTTTATGGGTTTCTTTGCCCGTCCAGATTTTGCCCGAGGAGCCACAGGAGAGTCTAAGTCCAGATGGAGGTCATCACTGTCCCCCTTGGATTTCTAAGAGAAAAGCCCAAGTAATTTGCACAGTGTCAACCTGACAGCAGAATCTCAATGTAAAAAAAACATCAACAGACTACAATCCAAGTTTTCCGCCTTCTAATAAGGAGTAAGAAATAGAGCTAAGGCAACTCTCTCATTGATTAAGTGGCATTTGTAACTTTGTTACAACTATACCAAACACAGTAAAAGCTAATGGATTATGGGATTTAAATTTATTTTCTTAAAAATGGGCCAAACCGTTGAGAGCAAAGCTTGGTTACATGTTTGAAAATACCTGCAGCAAAGGGGCCAATTAGATAAACACTCACCTTGCTTGTGACTGCTTTAGAAATCATTTTCTCAAAATTAGAGTCGGAATCATCAGACGTGGATGGCTTCCTTTTGCGGCGATTCTTGGTTTTGGGGGAATCAGGCTTTTGAGGGGCATCAGAATTCAAGCCTGGATCCTTCTTGGTTCCTTTTGGTGCAGCCCTTTTTTTGGCACCTGTTGTGGAGGTGGAAGACTGACCTGCAAGTCAACACAGGCATTCGTCACGGCCACTCTTAGATGAACGGTTCTCTCTGTGAACTTTCTTTAGCAACCTGTTGACTGCTTATATTTAACTGAGGAAAAGACCACCTAATCTAGCTGAAAATACATTAGCGAATCAAAGTATTCTTAAGAATCCAATTTTTTTAAATAAGTATATGTTTCACCTTAAACATTTGCAACTGTTTATAAAATCCTATCTCCGTCATAGAAATGAGCTAGACACGAAGGCCTGGCATTTTGAGAATCATGCTGATTTTAAACCTTTGGACCACCAATTTTGACTATAAAGATCTAAAAATTCGCTTTATTTGGAAAAGGTTTAATTTCAATATCAACACTAAATTTTGGGAATAAAAAATTGAAATTGACTTGTGGCGGCCAGTTAGTTAATCCCAATATTAAGCCATGTTCAAGATTTAGGCTCACCTTTTGCCGCCCTCTTCTTCACCGCCACGTTTTTCTTCGAAACAGGTTTTATAATTTCCGTTTCATCTGGGAAATCAGCAGCAGAAGAGCTTGGAGAAAGTGGAACGTCGTCCTGGGCATCACCAGCACCAAGGTCTATTTCTTCAAATGAAAAGGAAAATAGTGCATATAAGCAACACATGAAAACCCACTTACTGCTTTGTCCCCGCCACGAAGTCTTCTTTAAACACGAAGACTGACTTTTTGGGAATGTTTAAAACACTCATAACTTTGTTCTAATTTCTGGATTCTTGATTAGCAAGAGAAGTTATTTTTCTGTTCTCCAGCACCCGGCAAGCACATGATTACTTGTAGTGTATCAAATGTAGAACCTATTTATGTGCAAAACTAAACCTAATGAACAACAGCAAAGTAATGCTAACAACCCACAGTTATTTTCCTGGCTAATGTCCTCCAGAGAAATCCCAGCTGGACCTAGCTCCCCAGCAAAGCAGAGGCCTCACTACTTTTACTTCAGTACATACCTGCTGTGGCTCTCTTCTGCGGCATCTGTTCTTTGTTAGGACGTCTAGAATAAAAACAATCACATCCTGACAACCGACTCTCAATGTGTCAAACAACAAAGACTATCTCATTAGCTATTAAAAACCATCACAATAAAATCCACATGAGAGAAGATACTTACTTTGGGGAAGTCTTGGTCTTAATTGAACTGGCATCCGATAGGACAAAATCTTCCTCTTTACTTTCTTTATCAAAATCTGAGAAATCTTCATCCGAATCCAAATCAATTATGACTTTATTTTTTGCTATTAAAAACATATACGAAGAATCAAGAGGGTAACAGGAGAAATATTTAATCCACAGATTGATATAACATTTTATGAAGATTTAAGCTTCAGTTTAATCTCTTAAAAGATGCTTTAGTTTTTAAAAAAGTTTAATATAATTACTGCTCTAGGTATAACCATTTCTGGGATTAAGTGCCCTGAAATGTATCAGCCATTCAAATCTTTCAGCATCCTTCAGCTTTTCTTACCTGCTGCTCTCCGTGGCTCTGTTTCTCTTGGAGCGACATCAAAATCATTTTCATTACTGCTCACATCTGACTCTGAATCAGACCAAGGGTGTCTCTGCTTTCTTTTTTGGATTGGTTTAAGCAGCAATGTAGTTTGTTTCTTTTTCTTGGTACCTAGAAGGGAGATAGGAATTAACCACCTTTATATATTCTTAGACTCACTTTTTTCTTCGCCATTCAAATCTTTCAGCACCTACATGTTTTTCAGTTTTTCTTACCTGCTGCTTTCTGTGGCTCTGTTTCTCGTGGAGAGACATCAAAATCATTTTCTTTACTGCTCGCTTCTGATTCTGAATCAGACCAAGGGTTAGGGTTTCTCTGCTTTCCTTTTTTGATTGGTTTAAATGGCAATGTAGTTTGTTTCTTTGTCTTGGTACCTAGAAGGGAGATAGGAATTAACCATCTTTACATATTCTTAGACTCACTTTTCTCCACCTATCATTCATCCATCCTTCAAATATTTAGTGAGCTCTGTGCTACTACTGGGAATACAATGGTGAACAGAAACAGACGCAGTCCGTCCCTCTTCTTGTGTACCATGTAGCTTACAGCTTGGTCACCAACTATGTTTCCCCGAAAATAAGACCTAGCCGGACAATCAGCTCTAATGTGTCTTTTGGAGCAAAAATTAATATAAGACCCGATCTTATTTTACTATATATACTATAAAACTGGGTCTTTATGATATGATATGATACCGGGTCTCATATTAAGTTTTGCTACAAAAGACGCATTAGAGCTGATTGTCTGCATAGGTCTTATTTTCGGGGAAACATGGTACTCCCAATAAATAAATACAGTGTGTTTACGCAGGGTATGAGATATGTATACTTACGCATATAAATATGAGGCTTCTCCAAGAAAGGGATACTTGCGTTGAGATCTGAAGGTTAAATAAGAGTTAACTAGTTCAAGGGAGGTGGGTGATGAAACAATCCAGCTCAAGAAATAGCATGTAAAAAAACAGTGCACTTAGGAAACTGAAAAAAAATCCATTGACTGGAAAGTAGAAGTTAGTGGGGAAGTGGCTGGTCTTGTTAAGGATTTTGTTTTAAACAGGGAACCAATATGAGCAGATTTGCTTTTTAAAAAGTTCTCAGGTTGAAGAGTGGAGATCAGAAAGGGGCAAGAACAGGTGCACAGAGCTCAACAAAAGGTTATTGCTGATGTCAAGGCAAAGGAGACAATTTACAGGAAAAAGAACGGCTAAGACCAAACCTTGAGGGGCATTTAATGGCCGAGTGAGGTGGTTTAAGTCTTGTTCACTCTTTTCCCCAAATGCCTCTCATACCCATCCTTTGCTTTTTACTCCCCTCATCTTGGTCCACAAAGATTACAAGGGCAGTCTCCTTATTGTTCTGATGTAGTCCTTTCTTCATATTTTTATCAGTATACCTATCGATTTCATAGTCCCTCGTTGAATTTAATCTTACTCATACTTCAACAACCTGGTTTTCTAGCTCTCCATAATCTGGTTTAACTATGTTTTATTATTTTCCAATATAAAAACTCCCCTCTTTGTTAAGGGGCGTTCTCCTTGTCCCATGCATATTATATGCCCGTTTTTCTTCTCCCAATCTAGAATGTCTAAATTTTACCTAATCTTCAGTATACTAACCCCAAGTTTTACCTCTTTCACAAAGTCTTTTAATCTACATGTAGCCACACTGCTTTCACCTTTCTCTATTTTTTTTACAATGACTAGTATATACTGCTTTAACTTTCTTTCTTGATAAACCTCTTGAGGGTAAATGCATGCTCTCCCCCTTCTTGTGCCCTCACGATATTTGAGACAGTGATGGGAATGGGAACGCTCAAAATGCTTAACCGACTCGTTGATTTCTATGCTAAGCGATTGCTAGTTGGATTTAAAGTATAATATGTGTGCGGCATTAGAAGGCCAAAACGCGTATATAATTTTGCACATGACATACTTTTATTCTTTTTAATACTAATGTATTTCCATTCGTTTTATTCATCTTTGTATTCCCCATAGAACTGACCACACATTATCTATCAAAAGTAGATACTCAAGGATAGACAGAGGTCAATCAGTGGAATAGAGTTGAGAATCCATAAATAAACCTTAATATTTATGGTCATTTGATTATTGACAAGGATAAAGATAGTTCAGCGGGGAAAGAAGTTTTTCAATATATGGTCCTGGGACAACCAGATATCTACATGCAAAAGAATGAAGTTGGACTTCTCCTTTATGCCATATACAAAGATTAACTCTAAATGTAAGAACTAAAACTAAAACTCTTAGAAGAAAACAAAAGGGTAAATTTTCATGACCCTGGATTTGGCAAGAGATTAGATATGATACCAAAAGCACAAGCAACAAAATTAATAAAAAATCAGATAATTAGACTTCATCGAAATTAAAAACTTGTGCTTCAAAGGACATCATCAAGAATTGAAAAGACAAATCACAGAATGGCAGAAAATATTTGAGAATCATATACCTGATAAGGGACTGCCATCTAGAATATATAAAGACCTCTTACAACTAATTCAACAATAAAAAGATAAATAACCCAGTCAAAAAGTGGGCAAAGAATCTGCAGACATTTCTCTAAAGAAATACAAATGGCCAATAAGCACATGAAAAGACACTTGACATCAATAGCCAAGAGAGAAACGCAAATCCAAACTACAACGAGATACTATTTCATACCCACTAGGATGGCTAGCATGAAAAAAAAAAAAAAGACAATTAACAAGTTTTGGCAATGATGAGGAGAACTTGGAACCCTCATATATTGCTGGTGGAAATATAAAATGGTGCAGCTGCTTCAGAAAACAGTCTGGCATTTCCTCAAAAGGTCATACAACAGAAAAATCATATGACTCAGCAATTCCACTCCTAGGTATATACCCAAGAAAAATGAAAACATAAATCCACATAAAAACTTGTACACGTATGTTCATAGCAGCATTATTCATGATAGCCAAGAAGTGGAAATAACCCAAATACCTATCACAATTGATGAACAAATAATAAAATGTGGTATATGGGGGTGGCTGGTTAGCTCAGTTGATTAGAGCATGGTGCTGGTAGCACAAAGTTTGCTGATTTGATGCCCGCGTGGGCCACTGTGAGCTGTGCCCTCCTCAAAAAAAAAAAAAAAAAAGTGGTATAGCTCTACAGTGAAATGCTATTTAGTGATTAAAAAAAAAAAAAAGAATGTAGTATTGACACACGTTACTATATGGATGAGCCTAGAAAACATTATAAGTGAAAGAGGCCAGTCACAAAAGACCACTTACTGTAGCTCTCCTTCATGTTATTCAATAATAACTTATTGAACATCTATTTGAAATGAGCTAGGTAACAAACACAATTTTATCTCAACTCTATACCATTTTCCTTAAAATGTTTTAATACCTGGTTCACTTTTCAGTTTCTTCTCTAATCTTTGTTTTAGGCCTTCTGGTTCCATACCATTCTCTTGAGAGGTTCCTTCAGTATTTTCATTCTAAAAGATAGCAAGATGCAAATGGTCAAGTTCTGCCAACTTATTATTTGGAATACTGTATGGTTAAACATACAAATATATATCTGGTCAAAGAGTGATTTTTTTCCTTTGGGTTCTGGTTAAAAGCTCTGAATAAAGGTATAGGTATGACTTTTTCAAGATACTTAAACATTAAAAAAAAATCAGGCTCGTAAGAAAGGAATGTTATGGGGCCAGCCCGGTGGCTCAGGCAGTTAGAGCTCCAAGCTCCTAACTCCGAAGGCTGCTGGTTCGATTCCCACATGGGCCAGTGGGCTCTCAACCACAAGGTTGCCGGTTCAATTCCTGGAGTCCTGCAAGGGATGGTGGGCTGTGCCCCCTGCAACTAGAAAATGGCAACTGGACCTGGAGCTGAGCTGTGCCCTCCACAACTAAGACTGAAAGGACAACTTGACATGGAAAAAAGTATTGGGGGAAGTACACACTGTTCCCCCAATAGTCTTGTTCTCCCCCCCAATAAAATCTTAAAAAAAAAAAAAAAGGAATGCTATGATTAGATATACGATAAATTCCAAACTATGGAATTTATAATTAATTCACTTTTATGTGGAAATATGCTTAAAATATTTTATGTTTAATGTTTTCAAGAGCATTACCTTAATTTTCCTTCTAATTTTCTTTTCTGCCTCTGCTTTCATCTCTATGGTAACTCGGGGGATAACTCGTTTTCCACTTGGAGAAGGCAAAACTTCAGCCATTTGTTTTTTCCCCTTTCCTTTCCCCCCTTTCCCAGGAGGTCCCATTTGGTCATCTTGTTTTTCCTTGGCTTCAACAGCCTACAAAAGGAATAGAAGAAAGCAAATTTATAAGCTAACAAAGACACTACAACATCTTTCTTACTTTATAGGGACAGAATAAAGAGACAACTGTTAAATTGATTTCAATTTGTTACATTGCAAGATAAAATTTGTGATAACCTGTTTCTATGACTAAGTATACCACTACAATAGTGAACATATAACTAAGACACACTTTGAAAAGTTTGGAGACAAAAGATTGGGTTCTACTCTTGATTCTACCACTTAACCTTTTTGAGGATAAAAAGGGGAAACTGGGTTAGGGATAAAATATATATATATGTACACACATATGATGTACACACTTGTAAACTCAAAAGGATGTGATTCCACTAATGTTCATTTATCCAGTCAATTGATTGCAAGTTGGACATCATACTGAAGTGCCAATAATATAAATTTGTCTTTTAGCTTACTTTCTGAAATGCTTTTTGTTAAAATAATGTTGGAAAACCATATTAATGAGATTTAGGTAACAGGAGGTTCTGAAACTGCTGACTGGCTAGCCCTGAAGGTAAACTATCTTTGTCCTTTCAGGATGACTTGGGGGACTGGGTCGGTCGCCATTTAAATTCTCTTTAGCTTCTTAGTTCCAATAGGTCAAAAATAAACTCCTGCCCTTTCCTATCTTGGTCCAAAAACGTCTAGGTGGCATATTTCTTGGCATCATTTACATTATTCTAACTATTTTTTAAAAACAATCTATTCTTATATGTGCTACCTTGTAATATTTCCTGTGCCTCCTATATTCGTTCTATTGCCAGTTGTGAAATTTTGTGACAGACAGGTATATTGCTGGAATGTTGTTTTATTAATACTCTAACATGGGCATTATAAACTACACACCTCCAGCTCTTCAACAAAAGCAGCCAAGTCTTCTTTCCACAAATCTGATGGACTCTTTCTCTTTAATATTTCTAGCTCTTGCTCCTTCATAAGATAGTCAGAAAATTAAGAGTTAATTTATGTGCACAAACAGCATTTTCATGAAGCACACAATTAAGTTTTTACTTTCACCATTAGAACATAACTAAGCAACATGTGCGATCTACCAACAACTCACTTTTTCATTTTTCAGTTTGCACAGTTCATCTTTCTTTTCCTTGGTGAGATACCAAAGAGGCATATCAAGAAGGTAGTTGAACGTTGGTCCAGTTACAGAGTCACTTTTCTCAGTTTCCTTTTCATTGTCGCTCTCTCCATTTTCTTCTTCATCTGGAACCTAAAGGAAGAATTAAAATGTAGCTTTAATAGTAACTGTGAAACACAGACATTGGATTCTTCAGTCTTTAATAGTATAGAAAAATGCTAACCAAGAAATTACCTTTTGCTGGGCTTCTTTCCAAGCCTTTACAGGGTCCGAATCATATCCCCTCTGAATCAGAACTTTAATTAATTCTTTCTTAGGCTTGTTTTCTATTAAAAAAATGGAAACAGAGATAATAGTTTTGAGCAATATTTTAGGAAAGTGATAAGGTTTTACCATATTAATTCAAAAGATTAAAACTAGATATTAAACTCTTTGTCTTACATAAATTTGTACATCCTGATACATACAGTTGATCCTTGAACAACATAAAGGGTTGGGGTGTATAACTTGACTCCCCCAAAATGTAGCTACTAATAGCCTACTATTGACTGGAAGCCTTACCAATAACATAAACAGTTGATTAACATATTTTGTATGTTAAATGTATTATATACTTTATTCTTATAATAAAGCTAGAGAAAAGATTAAGAAAATCATAAGGTTTGTCTCTGAATTTTTTCAAATTGTCGCAAATCTCCAAAAATTTTTTCCAATGTATTTATCAAAAAGGATCCATGTATAAGTGGGCACGCACAGTTCAAACCCGAGTTGTTCAAGGGTCAACGGTAATTAAGTATTCTCCCTAAACCATTGACAAGTGTAAATTACCACGAGGGGGCAGTCAAATCATGATGTTGTGATCTAATCATAGTTTTTATAAGAACAAAAGACAATCAAAACTTTTATTTCTGGTAAGTCTCTATCTCAATTACGCTCCCTGTTTTCTGTGTTTTTTGTTTGTTTGTTTCAACATTTCATTGGGCAAGTTAGTGCCACTATACAAACACTGATTTCTTCATATTGTATTCATTTCCTTTTGCATTTAGTACCTCTCTTCTAATGTCTACAGTAGTCAATGCAACCTTTACTTTTTGTTTTTCTTTGAGTTATGTCCAAAATTACTCATTTTAGTCTTGTCTTAAGCAATAATATCTGTGAAATTAAAGGGTTGAGAGACTAGTGTTGTTATTTTTAAAAAATATTCATGAAATTGAACATGTAGCTATCAAGTTAAACATTTTTGTGTACTACAAGAAAATTATCTTGTTGATCATCAGGAATTCATACTGTCATGTTTTGGGACTTGCTATTATAACCTAGTAGCATGAGTTAATTACCCAGCTTTCCTAGTTAGCCCTGGCCAGAACTGAGCTATTAATATTTATTTTAACCTTTCCCATACCCCAAGCTTTAGTCAAAACTGTTTTCTTCCTGGTCACTTAAACTGTGACTTTACTTCCAGAATGTCTTAATAGAGAAAAAAATTCCCCAAGACATGACTCTTTCAGGCTTAAGTACACAGTTTACTTATAATAGAAGCCATTTATATTCTTACTTCCAGCCTTTTTTTTCTCCCTGTCATACTTACTATCTCTTCTCAGGAACCTCTTCTAACTCTCTATTCTGTCTAAATGTCAACTAAATCTTGATTTCTCAAGATGCTCAATCTAGGAAAAGCTGTCTTTCAAACTAAAAATGCCTAATTAAGTATTTCAAAGAAATGCTCATAAGTAGCCAGCTGAACTAAATGGATTTTTCCCACCCTCCCCACCATTCCTCTTCAGAAATGTTTAGAGTTTGGCATGATTGTAGTTTTGGTACAGGCAGTTATTATTCCAAAAACATACCAATGACTATTTTGCCATCGATTTTCTCTAAGATAAAGCGAGCCTGATTGTTCAGTTTAGCAGATTCAGCGCCAATCATTCCTAGAAGCCATTCTTTTCTTAATCCATAATATTTAAGCCTGAGTTCAAAGAACTCTCTTAGAATATCCAACACTGTGTCGTATTTCTTTAAACAGCCTACGTGGTCAAAAAGCACCTGGAAAAGAAAAACAAGATTGGAGCCAAAAATAGATAAATTGGTTAAACTTTAATGTTTTAGAGAAATGACTTTATTGTTTGAAAATATAAAAGTAGCCTATGATTTTCTTTTAAAATTGATATTAATCTTAATATAAATGGAAACGTATGTCTCATAAAACAAGACATACCATAGAGTTGCACGTGAGACTAGTTTGGAGTTTGAAGACTTTGTGTAGTCCCACTCTCTCGGCCTCTGCCAGTTTTTCTTCAGTCATCTTCACAATAAACTTCACAGTGGTATCTGTATGGTATTCCCTGTAATCCGTTATTAGAGGAGGTGTCTTCTCAGTGCCATTCAACATGGGTTCTAGAACCTGTTCTTTATATGTCTAAAGAAATAAACAATCCTTTTGAGTTTCTAAAACATAGGCTCCTGAATATTCAACAAGCAGTACAAAAAAGTGTTTCCCCTGAGCACAAAAATCAAAGAAGAAATCCAGTTACTTACCTGGGTCCATGTTCTGACGGGAAGCTCTGAGATTTCAATGGTTGTGGAATTAAGAATAGCCACTTCACCACTAATCACATATTGATTTGCAGCCAGCTCTTCAATAGTACCCTTGAAGTTCTTGTAACTCGGCAGCTAAATTGTTAATTTAAAAAGAATATAAACACATTTTAAATGTGACACTAAAAACAGAAGTCACAACAGCATTAAAAATCTAACATTTAAGTATGAAATAAATTGTGTCCTCTTTAACCATAGTCTATTGAATTGAAACCAGAGGAAAACTATGGTTCCTAATATACACAAAATAGTTACCATCGGCAAAGGTTCTTCTCCATCCATCAAACGCCTGATATTATTCACAATTTCACGAATATCATAGTTGGGGATTTTGCAGGACCACCCAGTACCGATTCCTTCAGCGCCATTTACCAGCACCATGGGTATAATAGGAATGTACCATTCAGGCTCTACTCGTTGGTTATCATCATATAAGAACTTTAATGTGTGATCATCTTGTGGTGGAAATAACAACCGGGCCAAAGAGCTAAAGAAAACAATCAAAGAATGTTATTTTATAAAAATCATGGCATTGATATTTAACTTTCATGAAAAGGACATGCATTATCTCGTATCTATACATGAAAATTACCTTGGTTTTACTTGCTGACTAATATGCATTTAACAATATTTCTTGAGCACTTTCTATGTACCAGGCACTGCAGACATTAAGTCTCAGCCTGCAAGGAGCTCACGTTTTAGTACAGGGAGCTAGACAATGAACATACATTGTGTCAGGTGGTGGCATAAATGCTAAGAAGAAAAATGAAGTTGGTAAGAGTGATTGAAGGGGTTTAAGGAATGGTAGGTACTTTCTGATAGGATAACATTTGAGCAGGAAAAAAACTGAGAGAACGAGCCATGAGGTTATCCGGAGAATGAGAACTGCAAGTAGAGAGCCTAGTAAGTAAAAGGTCCTGAAGAGGAAGTGTATAGCCAAAGAGGCCAGAGGTTTGGAGCAGAGATAATGTGAGATGGAATCAAAAGATGGGGAGTGGGTGCAAAGATCATGTAGGGTCTGGTTAGCTAAAATAGGACTTCAGATTTTACTCTAAATGAAGCAGTTGGAAGGTTCTGAACCAGTGACCTGTTTTTTTCAAGTTAATTGGCTGCCATAAGAAGGACAGTAGACCTTATTACAATTGTTTGGATGAATGGGGAGGCTTAATATTTTTCCAATGCAGCGCCCATAGGATTTGCTGATGAATTGGACACAAGTGTGGAGAAAAGGAGTCAAGAGTGACTTCAAAGTTTTCAGCCTGAGAATTAGAAGGACGGCATTCCATTTACTAAGACAGGAAGCCTAAGGATTTTGTTTTGGACTTATATTTGAGATACTTATGAGACATCCACGTGGTAAATGTTGAGAGGACAATCAGACATAAGAGTTTCAGGGCTGAAGTTATGAGACTGGGTGGATGGGGTGTCATCCATGGATGGGAAGTGAGTGTAGCTAGTGGAAAGAGATCTGATGGAGGAGCTTTGAGGTAGGCCAGTATTTAGAGGTTGGGAAGATGAGAAGGACCCAGCAAAGACTAATAAGGAGGAGAACCAACAGTCTGGTGTCTTAGAGGCCAAATAAAGAAAGAAGAGTTTAAGGAGGATAGAGTGATTAACTATATCCAATGCTGCCAAAAGGTTGAGTAAGATAACAGCCGAAAATTGACTATTCATAACGTACTTTCCATAGATTTGTAAAGGAAGATTTCAACTGTGGTATTTAGGAAGAATCAAACTCGTCTTTACTCTGACCCAAATTAGGCAGCAGGGTTTCTCAACCTCGGCACTAGTGACATTTTGGGTCAGATTATTCTTTGTTGTTAGGGGCTGTCCTGTGCATTGCAGGGTGTTTAGTAGTATCCCTGGCCACTGCCCACTAGATGGCAGTAGCATGGCTCCCCTAGTCATGACACTTAAAAAGTCTCCAGACATTGCTCCGTATCTCCTGGGGGGCAAAAATCTACCCTGGTTGAGAATCACTCTCTATATGAAGAGAAGAAAATATAAGAAATGGAAATAAAAACATTTATAGTTTGGCGAGGACACAACACTTCTAAGGGAACACAAAAGCTGTGGTTATCAAACTGAAATAGAATTTTAACTTTCTGCTCATTGCAAAGAGTAGTATAATTAACATTTAATGAGCTAGTTTTAAAATAAGTTAATACTCTAAGCATCTGCATCAAAAGTACATTTTCTGATTAGTTGATTTTTTTCACATTTTTCGTCAAGTAAATCTCACATTATTTCAAAACGGGAAATGGCAATTCATTAGAAATTGAAAGCACACCAACCTGAGCATTGTGAAGATGTATCGAGGACTAGCAGAATCCTTGCCACCATGCAGCCTGGTACCAAACTGACCAATGGGCTGCAAGAGGTTCAGGTTATTGCTACCCACAAAATTTTGGGCCAAATTGATAATGGTCATCATTAATGACATCTGGGGAGGGAAAAGATTTGTTAATTTGACCTGTAGGCTTTTAAGAGTAAATACCCATTAGTATGACTAAGCCTTACTATAATCCTGTAAGGTTTTATGAGGTATAGATGTTTACTGACTTTTCCTAGATAAATACATGGCAGATGTAGTACCTTAACCCAACACTTCTGGCTCCAAGTTCTGGGCTCTTGCCTTTCAATCATTTCAATCGAATCCTTGAAGGCAGAGCTCCTCTCGTCACCCAGAGCAGAATGAAATATTTCCTACTTTGAGTTATAACACTTTGCCCATTTCTACTCTAGCACGTACAACTTTATTCTATAGTTTTGTGTGTGTGTGTGTGTGTGTGTGTGTGTGTGTGTGTGTTGGCCCTCTTGGTTAAAATGTGATTACACCTAGAATGTGAGAAACGTATTTATCTTTGTATACCTGATACATGGTAAGGACTCAACAAATGTTTGTTATGTGAACATTTACTGAGTACCCACTATATTTTCATTGAAAGCAACAAGTAAGACAATCATTACATTTAAAGTTCTAGAAACTTATAGGCAATCTAGTTCTTTAAAACATAATGAATGCAAAAAACCAATTTAATCACAAAACAGAACATGGACATTCTTCAATGTTAGTAAGTACAGATTTACTTCAGTTATATCACTAATTCCATGCATAGAAATTTATAACAATTTTCCAATCAATGGACATTTTTGATTATCTAAATTTTAGCATCACAAAGTTATAATACACATCACTAAATATTTTTGAACATAGATCCTTGCAGACTTATGATTATCATTATAGGAATATTATTTTTAGAAATAGCTGTGTTAGGTCGAAGTGTAAGCACATTTCTAGTTTGATCAATCTCACCAAATTGTTCTCTATTATGGATGTGCCAGCTTATATCCTCACCAAGTGTTTGGAGAATGATTTTGCAGTATTTCTGCTACAGTGCTTTCTGAAAACATGACAGATTGTGTGTTTACCTCACCATGATGATAAGAGGACATCTCAGCCACTGACCCAGCTAACTGGGCAACCTTCACCTCCCGCTTGTCATTCCGTTTGAAACACGTAAACAAAACCTTTCTCTGACCTGGTTTCAAACCTTCAAAATGAAAGAAGTGCAAATATTAGTATCCTTACTTTAACCATTTCTGGGCATTGATTTCTATGTTATGTTAAAAACAGATTAACAAATTGGGACTCACCATCCACCATAGATGGGATAGATCTCTCATTATCAGAATTTGAAAACAGGATAAGTTCCTTGTTTATGAAGTCATTGTATGTCAGATAAGTGGTAGCTTGCCCATACAAGTAATCCTGAGGGACCAAAGAGAGTATTACATGATCTAGTTTAAAATAATAAAACAAAGAAATCTCTCAGCAGTATTTTCTATAATTCTTAAGTCCCTCAAAAATATAGAATTATGCTGAAATATTTTATATGTTTTAAATATAAAGTAGGTAGGAGAGAGTAAAGGGGGTCAAATACATGGTGACGGAAAGAGCCGTAACTTTGGATGAACAAACAATGCAATACACAGATGATGTATTATAGAACTGTACACTTGAAACCTAGATAATCTTATTAACCAATGTCACTCCAATAAATTTAACAAAATTTAAAAATGATAAAGCACATTTAATTGCTGCACAATTAGAAAAAAAGTGCACTGCCTCTGTAATTTCTTTTAGGGCCGATACATTTATGCAGTGTCTACATAAGAATAAGAATATTTATACAGTTACCGACTATTATTCTACTTACTGAAATAACTACTCAGTAAGTTAAATTTGCTACATCAAACCTAAAAGGTCAGTAAATAGTACATTTCGTGGGATAATTTAAAATTTTTACCTCAGGAAGGCCACATAACTTCCGTTGTCTTCTATCCTCCATGAAATGAGTTAACCATTCCTTTCGATCATCTATCTGTTTTTTGCTAAAGGCCTACAGATGAGAAGATGAAAAAAAATGTCACTGGTACTAACAGGTTCCAAAACATCTCTTGGATAAAAACTAAACAAACAATAAAAACTCAGTTTCCTAAAATATCTGGTCTCTGTCTCTGGGATATGCTTACTAAAAACATTCTAGTCTATAAAACATTTTATTATATAAAAATGCAAATGTTTCAATGGACTACCTAAAGCAGTGATTTATAAAACCAGAATGTACGTATGGAATACACTCAAACTCACCAGGCTGATTGCAGCATCATCTTCAGGACCAGAATATTTGAATCGGATACGATGTCTTTTCATATCTGCAAAGTACTCCTTAGCTTCTTTTGATGTGCTGGTGCCCAAACCTATACAACCAAGAATACCAAGTTACTCCATATAATTTTTTAGTGGTATATAACAAAATGAAAAATTCTATATAGGCTTAATTACAAACCTTTGTAATACTTGACTTTCCATTTTTTATGATTCGGTGTAGAACACTTCCATTCTTCAAATTCAGGAAGACTATAGAATGCGATTTCTTGCTTGTTTTTAGACACCTGTGTGGTAAAGGACACACTGCCGTGGCCTCTGAGTACCACCAGACATCACTGAGGTTATGTGTGTATCAAGGGGTGAGATATAGGGCTTTAAAATATCCATCATGGTATCTTAGAAATTAATATACCTTTACAATGGGAGTGATAAATTCCTCCAGAAAACGATGTCGCAGAAGAGAGGGCCAGTTGTGATGGATAAAATTAATCAGCAAGCCTTTGATATGAGAACCGTCTTGGTCCTAGAAATATTTGGAAAGCCAAACACAAAAGAATTGTTAGAAACTAAAAAAATTATGATTGACATACTGGTAATATCTCAAAATGTTTTCTGTGGGGATTGGAAAAAAAAAAGGCTATTCAAATATTCAAAGACTATTCATACCCAGACCCTTAACCTGTATTGTAATATACATATGAAATAAGCATAATATCTGGTTAGATGTTGATTAGAGATCATAACTAAAGCTCCAAGTTAAGTAATTTCCTTTCATGGCAGAGAAGCAATACAACAAGACATGTTTAATTTGTTCTAACAATCTAAAATGTCTGAAAGGCAAATCTGACCTGATCTGTCATAATCATTATCTTCCCATAACGAAGACTCTTCAATGAATCTTCATCTTCATAGTTTTTCTTGTACTGAAGACCCACAATCTTGATGATATTGTTAATTTCAGCATTTTCCATTATCTGAAATGGACATTACCAAAAAAGTAATGTTTTGTTTATAAATTTGAAAAGAACAAAGAAATACAATAGTATATGTTGCTTAGATTTTCTTGAACCCCAGTATTCTGAGTTATTATTAGCCCATACTTTAGTAAGTCAGAAAGATCTGTTAAGACATGCTATAATGTACCCAATTTCTTAAAATAACAAGCTATCTAGAATATATTTCAAAATGCCCGATGAGGAAATAAAAGCATGAAGTCCTGCATTATAAAACTAGACAGACTCTAAAGATAGTTTTGTATTCTACCTGTTTATGAGAAGCTTCTCGAACATTGAGTATTTTTCCTCTAAGAGGGAAAACCCCATATTTGTCTCTCCCAACCACACCAAGGCCTGAAACAGCCAAAGTTTTAGCTGAGTCTCCCTCAGTCAAGATAAGCGTACACTCAGTGGAGTTTCGGCCCCCTAAAATAAAAATACACAAATTAATATTGACAGATTTAATTCAATCTCAAGTATTAACTCAGACTTGCTGTTGATCCCCTCAACCTTCTCCCCTGAAGCAGGTCATAAGACCCTCATGTGAGAGGTGCCCTCTGTATACCCAGAGGAAAAGAACATTCTTCAAGATTGTGGGACACAGAGAAGAATTTGAACGAACAGGCCTCATTGAGCTTCCCTAAGTTTACTACACTGAGTTCATACGCTTGGCTTATCATATCTTTCCATGACTTTCCACTCTTCATCAAACCTAGCATAAAAACTCAGGTTTTACCATTTCTTTGGGGCTTCATTTTCTCCTGCGTCATGTAAAACTTAAATAAATTTGCATGCTTTTCTCCTGTTAATCTGTCTTTGTCAGTTTTGATTTTCAGGGACCTAAGAGTGTTGAGGAAAACCTTTTCCTTCCTTATAGATAAATATGTAAACCTTCTTGTTTTATACCCCAAAATAATTATCCTAACATTATAACAATGCCAAACTGGAAATGACATAAATGTTCAATAACAGAAATCCATTGATTTTTAACAAAGTAAAAATATTCTCTTGATATTAACTGTCAAGGAAAAAAAAAATCCATCGTATGCTGTTAATGAACAAAACAACTGAACTACAAGATTTAAAGTTTGGTAACATTAAATGTGTACCTGCATCATTGGCATCATCCAGTTTGGGAATTCCCTTGATTCTGTTATGTTTTACAGATGAACACTTCTTGTTTAATTGGGCTTGAGCCTTGAACTTCACCCAGTTTAGTATGCTTTCTACAATACCACAGCCCACTGCCTGAAAACGAGAAGATTCATGTTAGGGAAGAAGAGTTCTGTAAGAAATCTAGAATACGAATGAGCTCTCATAAAAATAATTAAAAGATTGAAGAGGTAGAAAACTAATTTCTGGATAGAGGGTGGTACATCTTCCTGTCTCAGGTTATCACTGCTGAGGAAGCTGGTTCCTTTGGGCTCATGCATTCGATAAATGTTTACTGACTACATACTCATGTTGGAGATCTAGTGGTTACAACAAATGAGATGTGATCCTTGTCCTCATGACGTTTAATACACAAAAAGACAACAGAAATGAGAATTCACGAGTGTAATGAATGTTATGGATAAGTGAAAAATGTGCTACATATAATAATGTATGGCCAGTGTTATATTTGGACGAACTTAGTTGGGGAGAACTGTAGAAAGTAAAGACTTTCCTGAGGAAATGACGTTAAGACCTGAAGTAGTTAGCCATATGAAAAGCATTTCAGGGGAGGGATTAGCATGTGAAAAAGCTCTCAGGAGGGGAAGAGTACCATGCTTTTCAGTAATTTAAAACCAGCAGGACTGAAGATTACACAACAAGAAAAACTGCCACTGAGATGAGGTTGGACATGGTAGGGTCTTGTAGGCCAAATTAAGGAATTTGGTTTTTTTCTAAGGGTAGAAGTCACTGAAAGACTTCCAAAAGAGAGTGAAGACAAAAATGTGTGCTTTAACACACAAAAAGATTACTCAAAAGCATTGCAAAAAAAGGACTGAAACTGTATGAATTTTAAACTATTAAGAAATGGTAGTGGGAGGCTACTGACAGATCCGAAAGATTCTTCTGGTTGGATTAGAGAGGAGGATAAAGAGAAGGCTCCCAGCTTGCTTTTTTATGCAACCGTGTGGTTGGTTGGGGCCTTTTACTAAGATAGGAAATAGTTTTGTTGTTTTAGGGGTGGGGGAGTTCCTTGTATGGAGGCCAGAGGGTATGGAGAAAACTGAGTTTTGGATGTGTGACTGAGAACAACTTTAGGCATTCAGTGCTTGTTAAGCAGTCAGATGGGCTGAATTCAGAAGTGATCTAAACTGGATGGTGATATGAAATGGGGGAATATAGGCATATACATGGTAAGTAAGCCTCTGTAAGACCAAGGAGCTAAAGCTGTTTTTTTAATTTCCTTTAGAGTGAAAAAACATGTGGGAGGAATCTTTGTTTCTGCAGAGTTGAGAAGGGCAATGGAAAATAAAGCAAGTTACTTCTATTTTTTATTTCCCTCCAAGTACTCACAGCTTTGATGAATTTTTCACTTAATTGGCATGTGGATCCAAAGTTCTTGACTTGTAAAGTCATGTTTTCTTTCGTCTGAGAGTCAAAGGTTGGGTTTTCAATTAAGGCATTCACAAAAATCCACACGTGATTTTTCACCTGCAGTAAAAGTTGATATTAAATCACTAAAAACTTACTCATGCTATATTTATAGCCTCTTCTTCCTTAACTTTGGAAAAAGAAAACTGTGCTGAAATACAATACCTGATGTGCCTTTACCGCAACGCCACCCTTGTTCTTCTTCTTCACAACTTCAATAAGTTTAGTCACAATCTGATCCGTTACATAATCAACATGTCTGCCACCCTAATGAGGAAAAGCACCAGATTGTGAAGCTCAGTATCCTCAAAATTATAATAAACATAAGAAGTCTAATTTAGCTTCCTTTATACCAATGTAGCCAAATATTCAAGTTCATTTTGTATGATAGAAATAACATGGACACATATGTAAACATAAATCATGATTAATAATTCAAGAATAAAATTACCTTGGAAGTAGCGATGCTGTTGACAAAGCTAATTTGCTGAAAGCCTTTTTCACTCATTGTTAAACACACTTCCCACCTGTGGTTTACTTGTTCATGGATTATTTTCAACGGATTACCAGTTTCATCTACTTTATCCTTCAAATACATATCCACATAACTACGGAATCCTTTCACCTATAGAGGAATTAAAGAGTAATGGTATAAAGAATGTTATAAAAAGTAGCTTCAATAATTGACTAAATATTTTTCAAAATGAAACGGTGCTCACTGATGGGCATAAAAGAATGGTCATTAAAGGGCACAAAAGGATTTATTTAGGTGTTTCTTTGAGAAAGAAATTTCCTTAAGTTTAAACAGAGCTGATTAAAAAAATGTGGTATATAGTTTTCTTTTCAGGAACATATCAGAGGAAAAAAAAAATAAATTTTGCCTTTGACAATGATCACAAAGTCCCTCATTACCCTTCACATCCAGCAAAATACTTACTGGAAGCTTATTTCCATTGAGAAAGACTTTGACATCTTTAGTGGATCCAGCAATATCATATGCTCTTCTAACCATTAGTGCAACAATATCTTTGTCTAGGCTTTGCATTTTAAACTTAGACAAATCAGGCTGGAAGGTAACACATGTATAATCTTCTCCACTAAAGGGTTTGAGTACCATCTCACTAGCTCTCCCCATGTTATCCATCCATGTCTATGGAAGTAAAGAAAAGGAAAGATGAAAAATTCAAGTCATCTCACAAACTAGAACCAAATAACACAAATTTATGTTCTAAGAGAAAACCTAATATATGTTCATGAGTAATTTTCCATGTTTTAATAGGTCATCATGTTAAATGAAATCAACCAATAATATCATCATAAATTGCTATCGTACAATTTATAATCAAGGAACAAAATACCTATTTACTTGCCTGTTTGAACATTTTCTTGTATTCTTTAGTGGCTGTTTCCACAGTAAACTTGGTACTGAATATGTTACACAATTTGGCTCCATAGCCATTTCGACCACCTGGACAAATACATATAAAATACTATTTAATTGTTATTGTCTCATTAACAGCTTTATGTTTTAATCACTGGCAAAGCGGTGCAATTATAGACTTATTCCCTTTTTTTAAAAAAAACTTTATGCCACATATAGTCATTTAAAAGACATATTCTTTCACTAACAATATGTTCTTCATTTTCCTTAGTACTCTACCTGTTACTTTCTTTTCATCATCATCATAGTTACTGGAAGTTAGGAGCTGTCCAAAGATGAGAGCTGGAACATATACCTTCTCAACTTTGTGTTCAACAACAGGAATACCTTTCCCATTATTCCATATACTAATTAAATTGTTTTCCCTAAGAAAAGAAAATTAAAATTTCATTGTAAAACAAACGTTAAACTAGTGGTTAATTTTTTTTAAATATCATTATTTCTAAAATATATAAATTCACAAGTCTCAATTTCTTTTTTAAATAATTTTTTTCAATTACATTTGATATACAATATTATATTAGTTTCAGGTATGCAACATCATGATTAGACACTTATACAACCTACGAAGTGATCACCCTGATAAATCTAGTACCTATCTGACACCATAATTACAATATTTACTATATTCCCTATGCTATACTTTACATCCCCATGACTGTTTTGTAACTACTAATTTGTACTTCTTAATCCCTTCCCTCTTTTCACTCATATCCCCAACACCCCTCCCATCTGGCAGCCATCAAAATGTTCTCTATGAGTTTGTTCATTTATTTTGTTTTTAAATTTCCACATATAAGTGAAATCATGTGATATTTGTCTTTCTCTGACTTATTTCACTTCGCATAATACCCTCTAGTTCATCCATGTTGTTGCAGAAGGGAGAGCAAGGAATTGAAAACCTGTTTGAAAAAATGATGGAAAACTTCCCTAACCTGGTGAAGGAAAGACTTACGAGCCTAGAAAGCACAGCGTCCCAAACAAGATGAACCCAGAGGCCAACACTAAGACACATCATATTAAGATGCCAAAGGTTAAAGACAAAGAGAATTTTCAAACCAGCAAGGGAAAAGCAGTTAGTTACCTACAAGGGGGCTCCCATAGACGAAGTTGATTTCTCAACAGAAACTTTGCAGGCCAGTAGGGATTGGCATGAAATATTCAAAGTGATGAAAAGCAAGGGCCTACAACCAAGATTTCTCTACCCAGCAAAGTCTCAATTTCTTTATGATTCTTTTTCATATATACCCTCTGAAATTCAGCATGAACTACCTTTCCCACCATGCTTAGTTCCTGACACTCCTAAAATAGGAGCCAAGAGGAAAAAAAAAAATGAAACCTTTTCCAACACCTGGGCAGACACTGATAATGTTGAAAAAAACATGAAATTTTAAAATGTTAAAATAAACAAAGGGAAATGATTTATGCTCAATGGAAAGAAAAGAACATAATTTGGAAACAGTATTACACTGCTTTTGAGAGGATCTTCTGTACTGTCCTAGCTCTCTTAGCCTTTTCCACCCAACAAAGCTCATTGCAAAACAAATGTGAAAGGGAAAAACATCATTTGTAAACTTCTTTGCTTGCCAATAAAATACTAAAAATTTATTTGGACTTTGATTAGGCTAATAAAAAGGTGAAACAAGCATCCTGACCACCCACAAAGGGATCATTTATAACCAGAAATGTTAGATCTCTATCACCACCTTCTGGTTTACTATTTGAATAGCATCATATGAAAAAAAGCTCTAGATTGCAGAATACTTTGAGCAATTGTTGGAGATGCTTACTGAACTATTTAGGGATGAAGTGCCATAATGTCTGTAATTTATTTTCAAATGCTTCAGAAAAAATATAGCTGAAGCAAATATGGCAAAGTGTTGATAACTGCTGGATCTAGGTGGTAGGTATCATAGATTGTTCATTTTAGCATTCTGCCTTTCTGTGTTTTTGCAAACTTTCATTTTAAGAAAGCCAACTTCACTATAAATCTAAGTAAATGCAACTAACAGAACAATGAACTATAACAAACAAAAGACTAAGCAAGAGACTTACGGGTCAATTGTGACTCTAATACAAGACATTTTTGGATCCCTTTGTTTATTGTCTGCAGCATTGACTGAAAGAAAATACACATTTGTAAGAAATTGAAGTATTTATAAAAAAAATCTTTAACTCTTAGAAAGCAAAAATCTCAAACGCAGTAGCATTAATGAGGTGTTAATTCAGCAATTTTTATTCACAGTACTGTTTCTAGTTAAGAATTCAACTTCACTGTCTCACCTTTGCCAACTATTGTTTGAAATGACAGCTCTGGCTACATAGGGTTTGCTAGGAATTATATACTTCTTATGAAGGATTTGACCAGAAGATCTTTATGTGAAAGAATTTACTTACCTAGAATTTCATCAAAGATTTTGTACAAACCAGGAACAAAAGTGACTTCCCTGAAATTCATGCCAATATCTTCATCATAAACCCACATTTGCTAGAAATAAGGCAAAGAGATGCAGTTATTTTTACCCTATATTTATTCTGTTTTATCATCATGATTACTGGAATAAGTTTTCTGGAATATATATATTCATATAAAATAGACTAGGCCAGTGCCAGTGACACTCAAAGTACATGAAGTATAGAAAATTAACCTGGAAAAACACACATTTTAACTACTTAGTAACTGCATTTAATTAGCTTGTTTTACCTGGGTCACTAATTCCACAGAGCCAATATAGGTGTCCGGACGGAGCAGAATATGTTCCAATTGCGTTTTCTTTTGATAGATTCTTTCAATAGATAGTCTTTTCTTAGCATCTTCATTTTTCTTTGTTTTGTTCATTTGCATATTTTCGTTTACAGGCTAGCAATTTAAAAACATTTGAAGCAAAGGGAACTTTAATCATAGGTTTATCAGAAACTATAAACAAAACGTCTACCTTTATGATATGCTTAAACACTATAACAAATCGCCATCTTTAATGAGTATTGGTGGAGTTTACATCGTTTTGTACAAACGTGGCAATTTAAGTTAACTGCAGCCAGGTACCCAGGTTACATTTTAAATGGACATACATCTCATCTCACTAAATGTATCTGGTATGGAAATATTTTCCTTAAGGGCTTTAGATGTCATCAATAAAATACACCCACTTATTCATCTACTCCATCTACTATGTGCCTACTGTGTCCCAGGCACATAGTAGATTCTAGTTCAGCAGCAGCAGTTTGGGAGGCTATCGATTCAATCCCTTGGCCACGTTAACGTTGTGAACACAGAAGGACGTATTTTGAGCAACTAGGGCCTGCCGGCTCATTGGGAACACTGTGCCTTGCTCTGCACCTTCCAAGGTCAAGGACATTCAATTCCATATTCAGCAGGAGGATAGCAGAGGAAAGCATCAGGAGGCGTTGTTTAGTCACAAGTGGACCATTATAGTACAGATCTACGATAGGACCAGTTGCTTCCTGTCCCTAGAAACAGTAAAACAAAACACAACACCCTAGAAGCCAATTTAGTCCATAACACTTCAATATTACCACCATAAAGAGTTTCACCCTCGTCACGATCACGCCGAACCCAGGAGACCCGGGTCCACACGGAATACAGGCTCCCAGGCCGCCGCGGCCGGACGACCGCGAAGCCCAGGAGCTTCACTCCCTCACTAGCAACCAGAGATATCGGGCCGCGCTAAGGCTCCACGACTCGCCCATTTCGCGAGTTGTACCTGCAGTGGTGACACCTCCATGGTGACGGTCGTGAAAAGGCTCGAGAACCCTGCAAGAGACTAAACCGGCGGGACCCACGAGATTATCACAGGACAAGCCGCTTCTCCACAGACGCTGGTCGGTTGGGAGAGCAACTCCAGTCCAATTTGAACTTCCCTCTAGCCCGCCGAAACGAGGTAAACCAATCCCTGATTCGCTCTCACCGGTTCCGTCCTGAAGAACCAATCGTAGCTGGTCTTTTATGTTCTCCAAGGAACGCCTGTTCGAATGAACCAATTAGGCAAGGGAGACGGGACTAGAGGGTTTTCAAACGACACCACTTTGGGTCGTAGCGGAGGGATCGACAGGGAATCTGGCCAATGAGGAGGGCTCGTTTGTCTTCGCAGTGCAGAAAACTCGGTGGACCGCGCGGTGGAGGTAGGAGGGGGATTTCTGAGGTGCAGACTGGCATAAAAAGAGGAAAGAAAAGGTTTCATTCCCCAGGAACTGCTAATTTATTTCAGATCCCTGAAAGCTAAAAACGATCCTGTGTCCCAAGGTTTTTTAGCGAGAAGAACGAGAGTCCTAGCTCCATTTTCCTGAAGAAACAGTGCTGGCTGGCTTTGTGTACAGGAAGCCTGGCGGCGATTTGATTAAGCGAACACAGGTTCTGACGTCTGCCTCAATCTCCTCTCCCCTCCCCTCCAAGAATTTATTTTCAAAGAAACGAAAGTGCTACAGTTGTGGGTTTTCGTTTTCATATAATAGAAAAATGTAGAGAGGCCGCGCGAAATAGCCTTCGAGTCCCCCAGGAGAGGGGCTTTAGGCTGCCACTGGGGTAATTTATAGTTACCGCCTCAGGAGCTGAGGATGGCTTAGGGGCCCATTCTAGTACTGAGTTTTTTTGGGGTTCAGACTGCCAGTAGGATACCCTCGTGACTTTTGCTCCCTGTTAAGTTCCCTGAATTCTGCAGTCCAAAACAGCTGTTCAGGTTTGATGAGGAAATGCCAGATTGAAGTTTTTCTTGAGTGGCTTTCTTTTTTCCTCATCAATTCACAATGTTAAAATGACCAAAACAATGTTGTTGCCCTTACAAGATGCTAGAAAAATTAAGGAGTGCACAATTTGCATGGCTACTGATTCCATCTGACCCAGCTCCTTCCCTGAGTTTCAGTCCTGGCTGGACAATTTGACAGTTGTGTCATCTTGAGGGAGGCAGCTTCTCAGTCGCTTTCATTTCTTCTGCTGAAAAAGGGAAATAAAAATAATAGTATTACCTCAGCGTTGTGTGAAGATTACGCGAGATACATGTTTAGGATAGTAGGCTAACAGTATCTGAATCAGGAAGCAGGAATTTTCCTTAGGCTGGCATGACAATTTGTGGATTTAATTTTTTTTCTTCTAAAAGAACCAGAGGGCCAACCAATTGTTAAATCACCCAGGCATATTTGATGCCCAGCCTGTTGGCAGAGCTCTCCAGGGAGGGCCAATGCGGAGGGGGTGTGGTAGGACGTGAAGTCCGGGATGGAAGTAGCCCACTGGGCTAGAGTGATTGGGAAAGCCGAAGGAAGGCTGCTTCGGCATGGCGCTGGTCCCTTCCTCTGGTCTCCTGGCCTCCCGTAGTTCCCAAGTGTTCTCAGCTTCACTCTGCTCACTATATGTGTTGATCAGAAAGGCAACGTCCATGCACAGGACCACCAGGGTCTCAGAGCAGTTGTGGGGAAGCCCATCCTGTAGCTTCTGCCCACCCAGAGGTTGAACAGGTCTTCTCATGTCACTGCCTACAGCTTCCCCAGGACAGAGGAGGACCCTGACAGAGACCAGCCATGCTGCCTTCTACCTCCTGGAACACAGAGCTCCAAAGTGGTAGGGGTGGGTGGCCATGCTTCCCCTAGGATAGCAGTCCAGCCTCTGTCCCTCTTGCCTCCACCCTGTTGCTCATCCTAGCCTGCAGTACCCAGGAATTTAATAAGCAGCTCTAGCCCTATTTTCTGGGACCCACCTTTAAATCTGCCCTGCAGTTTAGCCTGATCCTGTTCCAAAAACCTGGAAGCAGAACTGTGGAGTCTAAAGGACTTTGGAGTCACACATGCATGAGTCAGAAATCGCTCTGAGCCTCAGTTTCCCCATATCATTATCCTTTATCAAAAGTACAAAGGGCTAAATGACATATGGAAGCACCTCGGACAATCCTTCTCCAGCCCTCTAGCACAGAAATTTCTTCTCTTGATCATGAAAGAACCCCCACTTCTCTTCTGGACATAAGCTATTTCTGTCAGCCTGCCTCCTTCCTAGAGCCTCTCACAGGGGCCCTGCAAGACTTGTGGGGGTCCACTGAAAAGTCCAGGACAGGTGGGCCTGGGATGTATTGTCCATAAAGAGGGAATTCCAGGTGTCTGCAATTGTGCAAAGATACATGTACAAGATTATTTATTGCAATATTGTTTTTATTAGAAAAGAACTGGCAGCTATCTAATGGAAGTTGATCTAGGTGTACTGATATGGAAATATCACTAAGACATATTAAGTTTTTAAAAAGTGAAGGAAAGAATTAGAACATAATCCCATTTAGGTAAATGTTTATGTGTGCGTTGAAAACATCTGGAAGGAATCGTAAATAACTGGAGGGGGAGGAACACTTTTCATATTTTCCTTTCTATCCTATTTGATCATTTAAAAATTGTAGACATGTCTTATTTTTATAATGTAAAAAGTTAGCTTAAACAAAATTTAAAAGATTTTCTTCTGTAATTGTGGGCCCTGATAATTCTCGGTGTTCATGACCCTTTGCCAACATGTGACTTTCTAAGTGTTTGTTTTCATATACTCCCTATACCCTTTTCACCCCCGACCCTTTTCCTCACCTCACTGAAGGCCTATCTGTCTATACAAGTTTGTGTGAGAATGTGAATTTTGTAGATAGAGATAGAGTCTCAACATACTGGGGGAACTCGCAGTTTAAGTAAACCCAGTGGTGAGGACTCAGTAGGAAATCTCAACCTTTGCGCCAAATTGAGGGACAGAGTATTGTGGTGGGAAGTCCTCGCCCAGTTCTGCTGTCACTAGTCTCATGACCTTGGGTAAATCTCCTCCTGTCTCTAGGTCTCAGT
The DNA here is from genome assembly GCF_004115265.2 of Rhinolophus ferrumequinum. NCBI lineage: Eukaryota > Metazoa > Chordata > Mammalia > Chiroptera > Rhinolophidae > Rhinolophus > Rhinolophus ferrumequinum. The sequence goes on from NC_046304.1 coordinate 36,822,636, forward strand.
TTCCCCACCTGTACACTGAAGTCTAGGTAGCCCAGCTAGAGGAGTGGGTTGCAAAACGCCTTCCACAGAGTCTAGAGAGGGGGTGGGATGGGCCCAGATTCTCCAACCCAGAGCAGCTCCACTTTCATCTTTTTACGTGTAAGAATTCTGTTCTGTGTAAAAATGGCAATCCATTACTTATATTTAGAAAAACCCCTGTGAATTGAGTTGGTTGAAATCAGGGTATGCCGTTATCTTGGCTTCCCCTTCCCTGCCAGTGCCCAGCCCAGAGCTGCATAGGAACGAGCTCAAGCCCACTGGGGCTGGGGCATGGTGTCAGGGAGGTGAAGCATGGTCTCTGATTCTTTCCACTCCCTATGTGACACCCCTACCCCTTGCCTCCTGGCCTAGTAGCATGGCTGATGTAACCTTAAATCTCTGCCAGGGTCCCAAGACCTCCTGGTTACCTATCTCTAGCACCTGTGGCTACTAATGGCAGCAGGTGGAACTGGCATTTGGACTTGGCATCTTTGCCTCCTGGAGGCTTGGTCAGCAAAACCTGGACAAACACAGCCATGAACCCCTCCCTTCTCCCTCACCCCCAGATTCTCCAGCTCCTCACATCCTTCCTCTATAACCCACAGAGTGGAAGTGGTCAAGGGAGTGGGATAGGGAGGACTTCCTCTCTGACAACAGAGGCCAGGGCTGGGCCTCTGCTCTCTTGGCTTCTCACACGAGAAGGGGAGGCAGAGCTGGACTGGATTGTGTGTCTTGATGGGCAGGCTACCTGAATACTCATTCCTGGTACGTTTTACGGCACTCTGGAACAGAGAAGGTCATCACTGAAGAACTCTGGGTTAGAATTCTCCACGTAGGAAGAGGAATAAAAAAGGACATCTCGGGGGTGTCTTCTGTCTGATACTAATCTGATAGTTGTCCCCCCTGCTGGTACTTCCAGGGCCCCCTCACAGTTGATGTCAGAGACCAGGAAGATTGGTAAGTGGTGGAGTGGAGTTAGGAGCAAGTTATTCACCAAAAGGAAATAAAAAGCTATGCCCTTCTGTTTGTAATTAAAGACAAAGATGGTATTCCTGAAAGGCCTGCAGCTAAGTGCTGCCTACATGTTTCTCTTTCCTCCCTGTTGATCATGAAAGAAAAGAAGCTACATGAGCAGAAAAGTGGGAATTTACAGAGAACAGAGAAGACTGTCATTTGGAGCAGGTAGTTCGTCCTGTTCTCACGAGATGAGCTAGAACCTGCTAGAGGAGAAAGCCTGCCTGGGCTTTTGAAATCAAGTTGTCTTGAAGCACTCTGAATGTCTAAGAAAGAAGTTTTGACCTGGCAAATAAACATTTAGGGCAAGTGTAAGGAAGTATTCTATCTGAGGTTGGGAAAAAAAACCAGGATAAGATTGGTCTTTGATAGGTAAGAAAGACTGATTTTTTTCTTCTTTTTTTATTAGTTTCAGGTATACAAAACAACATAGTGATTATATTTTTATATACTTCACAGAGTGATAACCCCAATAAGTCTATTACCCATCTGACAGGAGTGATTTTTCAAAAAGCACAATCAGGCGAGAAAATGTAATGTCGTCCCTGTCTGGAATAGCCTTTGCTTGGAAATGACCTTTGCAGTGGGTAATGTTCTGGCTCAACTTGCTATGCTATGGTGTGCAGTTGTTTGGTCAAACACTAGTCTACGTGTTGCTGTGAAGGTATTTTGTAGATGTAATTAGCATCTACTCTCAGTTGACTGTAAGTAAAAGGATTACCCTCTATGAGGCTGGTGGGCCTCGTCCAATCAGTTGAAGGACTTAAGAGCAAATAACCTGAGGTTTCCCAGAAAAGAAAGAATTCTGCCGCAGGACAGTAATACAGAAATCCTGTAAGAGTCTCCAGCCTACTGGTCTGCCCTAGATTACAGACTTGCCAGCCCCCACAGCTGGAGTGCCAGTTATGTACTGGACACGATAATAAACACTTTATATAATTTCCCCCCTAATCTTTATAACAACCCTTTAAACTGAGAAAACTGAGACTTGGAGGGGTTAAGGTAATTTCTTCAAGACTGCAAATTTCTACTTAGCTTTTAAGACTCCGAGTCAATGTCACCTCCCTTTGAAGTTCTCCCTAACCACTGCGGACTCCTGTTTTCTTGGCATTCAATGCATTTCTCTCTATTACATAGCACCGATCACAGTGTGTTTACCTGCAGGTCTCCCTCTGCAGACCACAAGGTCTTCTGAAGGCAGGGATTTGCGGGCTCCTTCGAACCCTCAGCACTTAGTACAATCCCACTCCCCAGGAGGCCCTCGGTGAGTGGTACTGTCAGTACTACCATTGTCCACCTGGGGGCAGCATACCCAGAAGCAGACCCCGTTGTGCAGGAGCGCGTGGACTCCAGGGATACCCGGCCAAGTCAAATCCTTAAGTGAAGGGAAAGGTCCACAGGTGCCTCTGCTTGCGTCGTCCTGGAAGCTGGGACCCACTGTACCCACAGTTTGCTCCATCTTCTGGCGATTCAGTGGAAGGCTCAGTACCCACTGCTGACATTGGCAGGATGTCCTTGGGAACACTGGGGCTGTCCCTGAGCCTCTACACCTTAAACTCAAAGAGAGTTTCGGGAGCCCCGGGAATGAAAACCCAGAAGGGGCAGAGCGGTCAGCTGCAAGAGTCCCAGGAGACTTTTCCTGAGTAGGGCTGCATCCCTAGTGATGCAGGACAATTGTCCACAACGGCAAATGAATCTTGCTTCTAACTGGGAAGTGGGTAAGAGTCAGCAGCTCAAGGAATCTCATTCACAATCCCCCTTTCTCCTACCTTTTTCTCAGATATTCTGGCCTTCCCAGATCACTTCTAAGGATGGTGGGGGTGCAGTGACGTCAGGTGCTCCTACATCCACGTGCCTCACCTGAGAGCAGCAGAAGGGTGGGAACCAGGTAAAGTCTGTTCTCTGGAAGCAGAGACAGGGCAGTCACAGGACGTCTCTGTAGACACCCTCCTACTTATCTTACTTGGAGCTATCTGGAGGAAGAAGGTGCGTGCTAGGGGTGGGGTGCTGGTACTGGAGGGGGCCAGGAGGAGGGAGGAGAGCATCCACTCACCACGGCGCTTTAGAGAGGTGGAGCAGATGAAGGCATGAGGGAAATGCAGAGGATTGCCGATGACTTAAATTTTGAACAAACAGATGAGAGAAGAGAGGGTGAGGGAGGCATCTGGAATGATTTATCCAGAGAAAAGGTATTTTCACAGGCTTCACTGACATGCGAGGTGACATATCCAAGATCTCACAATTCCCCATCTATTGATGTTCTACTACACACACTACCTTCTAAAAGCCAAGGGAATTAATCTTTAATGGTGGAAGGTGAGATTTGAGAGGACTATTTGAGGATGTTGCTTCAGGGAGGAAGAGGAAGTAGAAGAGAAAGGGGAGAGAGCGGTGAAGGAGGAGCACCCTGGCCTGTTCTCTCAGGGAGAGCTCCCTGAGCATAGATCACCTTTCCAGATGGACCCGGGGTCCCGGGAGGCCCCTCCAAGCCTGTAGGACAAACCAGGGACACCCATGGGGCCTCTCCCTTTTGACTCTGTACTGGGAAGGGGAGTAGGACCCAGGATGACGCAGGTCCCCAGCCCGGGGGCATGGGGGGGGGAAGACCCCCAGGAGAGAGAGACACCAGGGGAGGTGGGGTCTCAGTGAACCAGCAGGTGTTACTGAGCATCTATATGTGCCAGTCTAAGACCACATAGGAAGTGTGGGACAGTGTCTTACCTGTGAGCAGCACTTGTTGTAGCAAAGGGTGTAGGGAACAATGGGGGGGGCGTCAATAAGGAAGGGGGGAGAGAATGAAGAAATAAACAGGAGAGCAGGAAAGAAAGGCACAGTAACTCACATTCTAGTTGTGGAAATAGGACGAGAGAAAGGATGGCGAAAAGGCTCGGAGATAAGTGAGTAGTCCCCAAAAAGAAGTGAAAAATGGTGTTGAGGGAAGTTTCGGGAGGGCTTGGGATAGAGGAGGTGGGGGGCCAGGGTGGGTGCCCTTTTCTCACGTGTGGACCTGGCTGGCTTGGCAGGCCTGGAGGAAACTCTAACCCTGCCTCTTGCAGGAGAAGGCAATGGGGCCAAGTCAGGGGCCCTGCAGGGAGTAGAATGTGTGTACGGGAAAGTGCCTGGGGCGCTGAGATCACGTACAGAAAGCTAAGATGGCCCTGGGCATGGCGTCATTAACTGGCCCTGGGCATGTAGAGTCATTAACTGATTACTGGGTTCCAGGCCCTATTAGAGTACCTGGGTATAAATACAGAAATTGCCTCAGGAGGAATCTGGTTTCTTAGTTTGAGACTCCTCCTGTCACCACCTTTACCCCAGATCCCCGGTTCAGAAGACCCTCAACCACCCTTCTACCCAAAGAATGCTGTCACATGTCATCTCCCCCCGCCATTCGTGCATTCATCCACCCAACATTTGCTCATCCCCCACCTCCCACCAACCACACACCCTCCACCCCTCACCTCTGGTCTGACTGCTCCTTTCAAAGGTGGGGCTGGTCTGGGGCTACAGGCTGTACTGAGAGGCCAGGGGCTCCTGGGCGCCCCATAAGCCAGGGGCCCAGTCCTGGGGTACTCCTCTAGTTCTCCCTGTTGGAGCAGGCAGGCCTGTAGGAGAGATGCAGGCGGGGAGGGGAGTGCTTTCAGTCTCACTCCGACTCCTCAGCCTTCTGTTCCCTCACCCCACTCCCACTGCCATCCCGGAGCGTCCCAAAGTCCCTGAAATTTACCTGACATTCAGGGGGCTCAGAAGGGCAGGCACATCCAGAAGGTGGGTTGGGAGTAGGGTTGGATCACCATGGAAGAGAGATTAGATCTAGGCTGGGTCTTCGATCACTAGATCCAACCTCCTCATTGTCCAGGTGGGGAGACTGAGGCACAGAGAGACATGTAACTGCAGGTGACTGCAATGCGACAGGAAGGTGGCTTGGGGGATAGAGGGCAGAGTGAGAAAGCCACTTATGTCTTCTGATGTGGTGGGGAATGGGGTCACCTGGACCTGTCGCTTTCTTCCCAGCTCTGAAATTGGCAGAAATCCCAGATAAGGTCCTTGGGAGGTATGATATTGTGATTTATAATAAGAAACACATTTAGCCTTCCTCCACATTCCTGGCACAGAGCTCCTACAGCCCTTGGAATTTCCTAAGTGGAGAAAGCAATAAAGGTATCTTTTGTTATGCTAATAGAGACTTTTGGAAAGCCCTTAGGTAACTTAAGGATAAGGGCTGGTTGCCAGGGGAACCAATCAAGTGATTAAAGGGTTGAAACTTTTGCTCTTACTCGCTGACCTCCCTCCCGACCTCCTGGTAGGGGATAGAGGCGACAGACTAATGCCCCCAAACCCCAGGAGGACAGGTTCAGAGCACTTCTGGGTTGGTGAACACGTGGAGGAGCTGGGAGACTGGTGCCCTGGGGGAGGGCATGGAAGCTCTGCCCCCTTTCCCCACACCTTGCCCTATGCCATTCCTCATCTGGCTGTTTTGGGGTTATATCCTTTTATAATAAACCTGTAATCTAGTAAGGAAAATGTTCTGTGAGCCACTCCAGCAAATTAATCGAACCTAAGGAGGGTGTCGCACCTAAGGGGAACCTCTGATTTATAGCAGGTCAGTCAGAAGCCCAGGTGACAACCTGGACTTGCGATTGGTATCTGAAGTGGGGTTGGGGGGCAGTTTTGTAGGACTGAGCCCTTAACCTGTGCGATCTGATGCTAACTCCAGGGAAATAATGTCACAGTTGAGTTAAACCGTAGGACACCCAGCAGGTGTTGGAAAACCCACACATCAGAATTGGTGTCAGAATAGCAGGAAGCTTTAGGGTGGGGCCCAGAAAGAGAGTAGTAGGATGGAGTGGGGTGCTGTGTGCCTCTACACATATCCATCCGTTTCCATGGCGAGCTCATCTCTCAGGTTCTAGATCCTTCCTTCCCTCACTCTATATGTGCTTGTTTGCTGGTGGGGAGAGTCTGAGTAGAGGCTGAATGTCAGTGTGATCAGACAGATAGGGAAGAGCTCGTATTCCTTAAAGACAGTCCCCGTGGGAATAGCTTGGCAGCTACTGCCTCATTCCTTCCTCTAAAGAATGAATGAATGACTGAATGAATGAATAGGGGGAATCTGGATCTTTGGTTTCATATCTGTCTTGAAATCTCTCTCATCTCTCCAAGTTCTTCATTTCATCACCTCTATCCATCTTCTCTGCCTTCCCATCTCTCTGTCCTATTCCATTTCCAGTCTCTCCTCTCTCGAACTTTCCCTTGGTAGTACCCTCTGCCGTTCTCTCTAGCCTTCCATCTCAAAGCATCATAGAATCTTATAATTAAAAAAGTCATAATGATGCCACTAATTTGTAACCTGCTTTCTGGACTGTGTCTTTTCACTTATATGGCCTCATTTGATCCTCCTTAATAGCCCTGTAGAGTGAAGTAGGGACTGGCAGCTCCATTTTTCAGATGAGGAAACTGAGGTCCATCATGGTGCAGACCCAACCCACAGTATATAGCTAATCGGGGCAGAGCTGGGATTTGAGGCCATGGTTCCGACTGCAAGAGCTCGCCACCCCACAGCCTGTGCACCCCAACCTGAGGGCAGAGCTCTCCATTGCGGGCTGTCTGGCGTTCCCTGGCTCGGGGCCGGCTTCTGCTGCGCTTTAGATTATCAAGGCTGGGTGGGGATGTGGAACAGACGGCACAGATCTGCAGGATTACTGGCTCCAAGCAAACATCAAGCCTCTGGAAAAGTTGAGGGCTGAGGGGGTGACGATGGGAGGAGTCCAGGCTTCAGGAGGCTATGGATTGGGGGCTCCAGGTAGGATGGGCCTGATTTCTGGGCCCACTCAGCCCTGTCTCTGTGCCCTTAAAATCCCCCGAGCCCTCACTGGCCCCTACCTCTCAGGGCAAGGACAATCACGGTGGCACCCCAGGAGGCCCCTGGCGTGGAAAGCCTCTCTCTGAGCCCCTCTCTTCCCACAGATGGAGCCCCATCTGGCTCTGGGCTGCACCCCCAGCCCTGACCGAGGGCACCAGAACTGTCAGGTTGGTGCGAGAGCTGGGCGGGCAGGGAAGGCACAGCAGCCTCTGGGCACACAGAACCCTGACAAGGGCAGCCTGGCAGGAAGAAGAGGAGCTCTCTGGGTTTGAGCAAAACTCTCCAAGGCTGTGCCGCCTCTGGGGTGCAGTGGGGGGGGGGGGTGCCCGTGGCTCTGTATCATCCCACAAATGGGTTTAAATCACATTTAGTTGCTTGTGACCTGAAGCCAGTCTTTTTACTACCTGGAGCCCCATCTAAAAAATGGGTTTATAGGGTTTCCATGGTGATCAGCACCCGTAATGGCTAACACATATTGAGACTTGCTCCACGCCAGGACTGTGCTGAGAGCTCCACACATGTCGTCTCTGCAGTTCCTTGCTCAGTCCTATCAGGCTGGGCTGGCATCCTCCCTCTTTTACAACCAAGGGCATTTAAGGATAAGAGGGAGGATGTCACTTGGCCACAGTCACAGAGTGTAAATGGCAAATCCAGAGTTCAGTGCAGGCGCTTTGGCTCCAGGCTCTTCGTTTCACTTGGCTGGTCGTGGCTAATAACTAACACTCATTGGGCACTTAATATGAAGCAGGCACCACGGTAAGCATTTTACTCAGATTCATTCATTTCATCATTACAGCCACCCTATATAATCATCACTTAAATGAAAGATGGCACGGGGAGGTGTGCTAATTTGTCCTAAATCTCCTGCCAGGAATCCAGTCCAGCCAGGCTGACTTGAGAGCCAGCACTCTTAAAAAAACAAAAAAACAGAAAACAAACAGAAAGCTTTTTCTTAAAAATATTCAAGTGTACCATCCATACAGAAAAGTACAGAAATAAGAAATATTTAGCTTGATGAATTTTCACATAGTGAATACACTATGCAACTGAATAATAAACATTACCTGTTCCCCGTAAGACCCCTTCTAGTAACTACTCCCATGCTTCTCCCCAAAAGTACCCTCTATCTTGATTTCTAAAACCATAGATTAGTTTTGCCTGTTTTTGAATGTTATATAAATGGAGTCATATGTGATTCTGTTCAATATGTGATTCATCTATGTTGCTGGACGTAGCAATAGTTGATTCAATTACAGATGTATCTATTCTATGTGTATATGGGTCCCAGTATTTGGCTGAATAATGCTGCTACGAACACTCTCATATATGTGTTTTGAAACACACACACACACACACACACATTTCTATTGGATGTATATTTGGGGGTGGAATTGCTGCTTGCTTCGAAGAGGTTGTACAAATTTGCTTCCTGTGTGAGAATTCCCACACTCCACATCCTGGTATTGTCAGTATTTTAAATTGTCAGCAGTCTGGTGACTAGGTAGTGGTATCCCATTATGTTTTCCCATATGTATTTATTAAGTGAGGCATAACCAGAAGCAAGCACTCTTAACATCCACTCTGTACAGCTTCTCATAACCATCCTTTGAGGAAGGTGTGGTTATCATCCCCATTTTGTGGATGAGGAAATGGAGGCCATCGTTACTCCCTTTCCCCTTCCTCTCACCTCACCTTTCCTGGGGACCCCTCCCCATTCTTCCCAGTGGGGCTGGAATGTCTGGTTACTACCAAGCTTGGGAGGCGCCTTCCGGCCAGAATGTTCTCCTGGGTAGGGAGAAGAGGAAGGCTGGGGTGCAGTGGGTGGGGGTGGGGAGGAGAGAATGGATAAGGCAGAAAGGCTGGTGTGAGGGCCCAGAGATGCTAGCTCTGGGCACGAAGGGTGGGGCCAGAAGAGAGGTCTGGGACTAAGCAGAAGGCACGACTGCTTGTGAACTCCTAATGCTGGTGCGGAGGGAGGACGTGTATAGCTGGGGAATGAGGGCCCCTGTGAGTGTGGGTCTTGGGGAGCTCTCTGCTCAGACCCTCTCTCTGGGGTTTTCCTGAGACTGAAGACTCCTCTGTGGGGTCTCGAATCCTAGAGCCCTTTTGAGGGGTCTCTCTGGGTTCAGACATCTCATGGTAGGATCTCTGACATTTTCTAAGGGGTGGATAGCACCACTCTGTTCTCTGGGGCAGGGGAGTAGGAGGGAGGTCCCAGAGGCACTCCAGGGAGCGTGGGGGTAGGACATGGGGTCTGCTCTGATTGTGGGCTTCTGATCTATCAGATCAAGAGGCACCTGGCAAGCAGGAACCTTGCTCTTTGACTGAACAGGTGTCAGGGAAGGCAGGGCAAATGATTTTCCCACTGTAACGTCAGTCTCTCTTTGCCCAGTCACCTCTGTATTTCTACTTTTGCAAGTGTCCTCTACGTAGATTCTCCCACCTTCCTTGAATCCTCAGACCAGGGCTCGCTGGTGATGCCCTGGCAGCACAGGCAGCATGGAACAGGGGCTAAGTCCACAGTAGGCAGTAACTATATTTGCCTTAAGTCTTGGCTCAACTACTTACTAGCTGTGCTACCTTGAGTGAGCCTTGTCACCTCTCTGGGTGGTGGGAGAGCTCTCACAGGACCAACATCGTTCACTTGGCTTGTCTCCTGTGCAGGCTTTGGGCAATGAGAAAGAGATTCCGTCAGTGCCAGTCAGCTTGGAAACAGTGCCCACTCTGGAGGATCTGGAGCCATGCCAGCATTGGGTCTAGGACCATGCAAAAGGGCTCCAGAGGTTCTAGATTCCTAAACTGCCTGAGCTGAAAGGGGCTTCACAATTCAATGAGTTCCCCTTCCCCATTTTACAGATGGTTAAACTGAAGCTGAGGAAAGGGAAGTGGCCACAAAGCTGGCAAGGAGCACAGCTGGCTGCACTGGAGATATAAAACTGGATCCTGGCCAGCCCGACTGCAGATGGACTCTCCTCTCTCCACCCCTTTCCCCTGCCTGGGTGTTCACTTCTGGAGCCGTACATCCTAAGGGAAGGACTCAGGCTCTCTGAGTCCTTCTGGACCAGCCTCTCTCTGCATTGTGGGGTCTCTAGGGAGATCCTCACTCTCTTGATCTAGTCTCTCCAAGTGTGGGGCCCTGCTGGGCAAGGAGGCAGCCATACCGATGGGCCATTGCTCAGCCCAACACCTGGGATGATTGTGGAGGATGCTGTACCTGGGGCCTGGACGTCAGCTGACATAGTGGGAGCTGAGCTCCCTACTCAGTGTGGGTGGTCAGGGAGGCCAGGGCGCGGCTGGGCAGCCCAAGTTATGGGGAGGCCTGGGCCAATGTCGTCTCTGCTCTGCTCCCTGCACCCGGCTTGTGCTGTGCAGCATAGTCTTTTGTCCTTGACACTTGTTTAGAATGCTCATGACAGCTGTTTTGGAAGGCAGTAAAACAGAGGGGTTAATCATACAGACTCTGGAGCCAGAGGCTGGGTTCACATCCCTGTTCTTCCACTTACTTGCTGTGTGACCTTGAATAAGTTACATACCTCTCTGGGTTACATACCTCAGTTTCCCTGTCTTAAAAAGGGGATATTGGGGTTGGGGAGATGAGAAAGGTGAAAGGATTAGGAAGTACAAACTGATAGTCACAAAATAGTCACAGGGATGTGAAGTACAGTATGGGAAATATAATCAATAATGTAAAAATTATTGATTTTTACATTAATATGTATGTATGGTGTCAGATAAGCACTAGACTTATGAGGGGTTCACTTCATAAATTATATAAATGCCTAACCACTGAGCTGTACACTTGAAACTAATATCAAATAATATTGAATGTCAACTTACAAAATATATATAGTCACAGGATGTCAAGTTCAGCATAGGGATTAGAGTCAGTGGTATTAAAATAGCTCTGTACGGTGTCAGATGGGTAGGAGACTTGTTGGGGTTATCACTTTGTGAGGGGTGAAATGTCTAATCAGTATATTGTTTTGTACACCTGACACTAATAATAATCTCATAATGATAGCACCTACGTCATAGGGTGAAGTGCATACGAGTGAAGCACTTAGAACCATGTCCAGCACATACAACGTGAACCCAGGCCCTCTGACTCCAAATCCCATGCCCTTTGTAGACAGCCTCTCCCAGTCCTAAACTAAACCCCGTCCTCCAGGAGCTGCCCGCCCAGTGCGCGAGACGCAGGTGCTGCTATCAGCGGATCTCCAGCCTTATGGAGTATTTAGGAGGAAGTAGGAGGAAACTAGAGGATTAGGAGGAAACAAACACACGCACTTTGCACAGTCTACTCTCCCTCTGTCCCCTCCCACCCTTCTCTCTTTCTGACCACAAAGTCCCATTGTCCAGGTAAGGACTGTGAAGCTCGGAGAGAGTAAGAAACTTGGTTCGGGTTCCCCAGTGAGTCCAGTGGCAAAGCGGGGATTAGAATCCAGGTCAGCCTGATGCTAACTAACATGGGAGACCATGTAACACGGGCTCAGGTTCACCTCCTCCAGGAAGTCTTTCCGTGCGGTGGATGTAGAACTGACTGCTTGTGCCTCTGGGTCCCCACTGTGCCCCATGTAAACACCCCCAGGGCATACTTCTTAGACTTACTTTCTCACTAGGCAGTGAGCTCCTTGAGAGCAGAGAGTGGTCTTGGCCATCTCTGTATCCTCTGTGTGTAGCACAAAGCCTGCGCACATAGCTGTTCAGTAAATGTGTGTTGCATGAATGGTGAGGAGGCACTTGGAAGGCGGCCTCATGTCCATCGTCCGCCTCCTTGGAATCATCCCAGACAGTGACGGAGAGGAGTGGGGACACCAGAGAATGGATTGGGGCAGTGCTGGGGTACAGGTGTGAGCATCTGACTCACCTGGAAACCTTTCCACTTCCACTCATGCATTATCGCAAGGCTCTTCTCTTGGCTTCAGTCCAGCCTCCTGCACTCCTTCCTCCACGTCCTTTATCCCTCCCAGGTTTGCTGTCTAGGAGACAAATCTGGCATAGGGATCAGAACCATCTTTCCTGGTCCCATTTTATTCTCACAAGAGCTTAAGAGGTAGGATAGATGGAGAAGGCCTACCTCCATTTTACAGTTAGGGACATTCAAGCACCAAGGGGTGGTGTCCAAGTTCACACAGTAAGTTGGTGGCAGAACTGGGTCCAGTATGATGAAGGAGGGAGAGAGGGCTTGGGGCAGTTTTCTGAATCAAGGACAGGCTGGATTTCCCCCAGGGACTTGAGAAACCTGGCTCTGTTTGCCCTTCTCTAAGGTACATGGGGCAGAAGAGACCCTGGTTCATCTGTGAGATAATCTTGTCTCTGGCCATGACTCTCCAGCCCTTCTGCAGTCTTGATGGTTGCCAGTAGGTGCCCTCAGCTTGCAACTTTTGGTTCTGTCCCTACAGGTCCAGCTTCCAGCTCCTCTCTTCCTCCTATTACCGGGATAGCCTGCACTTGCCAAAAGGGGGAGATGGCCTAATCCCTGTGAGACTGGAAGACCCCTGCCCTGGGAGAGATAGCAGAGAGAGGGTCTCTGATCTGTGCTTCCGCTTGGCTGCCCTGCAGCTTTCTAGGCCAAGCCCCAAAAATTGCACAGTGGGTCACCGATTATGCCTGGACAGGTGTCCTTACCCTGACACCAGTTGCAGAAGAGCAGAAGCCTTTGTTGGGGAGGATGGGTATTAGGAGGACCTGAGAGAGAACCTAGGAAATGGGTCCCTGCTCCAGATGTTATCCTCCCAATCAGCGGGATTGAGACAAGGCTGGCGGTACAGGCACCAACAGGATCTCACAGAGGGCCAAGTCAACCCCAAAGTGCAACACTGGGTAAATTAGAAAAAGGCACCCCTTCCTCAAAACGCTTGATTGCCATCTGCTGGAAAACTGTCACAACGGCTATCCAAATCTACAATGATTACAAAAGAAATGGCGCCCCCTGGAGTTGTGCAATGCACAATTTGCACACTGAGAGTGGTAAGCTCCCCAGCCAATATCCCCCTGGGAGGGGGTCTGGGCAGCAAAAGCAAACATCCAGGAAGGAGGAAGAGGCTGGGAATTCGGTGATTCCATCTGGAAGGCAGGGGGGGCTGGGGGAGGTTGGAAGGGGAAGTGTGAAGAGAACCTACTTATGTCTTAGTAGGTTCTCTTCACACTTCTGAGACCCTCGTTGGGTGCCTGTACCCCTTCCACCACCTCACCCGACTTGGTCTCCAGTGGTCAAGACCGGAAGCACGGGGGGGGGAGCGGAAAGGACTCTGGCTGGGGAGACTGAGTCCTTGGAGCCGGGAGTCCAGGCTCTGAGGTTGTTCACAGTAGGGCGACTGCAGGCTGCCGCGGTGGGTCCAGAAAGAATCCTCCCAAGTCCAGGGAGGCAGTCAAAGAACAGCCCGTTCGCGTCTCCTCTCTCTTCTCTCCTCTCCCGGGCTCTGGTTCCGAGGCGCTCTCGGCGCCCAGCAGGGCTTCCAAACTGCGCCGCTTCCTTCTTGGGCAGAAAAGGACTTTCAGATGTTGCGGCGGCGGCGGCGAGTCAGGACAGCGCCCCCTCCCCCTAACGGCCGCGTCTCCCTCTCCCCTTCGCCCTCCCCCAACCCAGCCCGCTCCCCCACCTCTGGGAAGGCGCTGGGGGTGTGGCTAGGGGCCGGTATAAAGTCCGCGGGAGCCGGTCCGGGGCAGCCGCTCAGCCCCCTGTGCCCCCGCCGCCCGCCTCCTGGGCTCAGCCGAGGATGCGGCGCAGCGCCTCGGCAGCCAGGCTCGCTCCCCTGCATCCTGCTTGCTAACTTCCCTGGTTTCGTCCCTGTCCGCCAGCGGGACCGCCCGGTCTCCACGCGCTCTCCGGGTCGGGTCCTCCAGGCGCGCCGGGTGCTGCCCCTGTGTGCCCCCTGCTGCCAGCCCGCGTGCCCTCACTCTCCGCCCGCGCCCCGCGCCGGTGCGGCGTCCTCGCCCGGTCATGCTGTCCCTCTGCCTCGTGGCCGCGCTGCTGCTGGCCTCCGGGCCCGGGCCGAGCCTGGGCGACGAAGCCATCCACTGCCCGCCCTGCTCCGAAGAGAAGCTGGCGCGCTGCCGCCCCCCCGTGGGTTGCGAGGAGCTGGTGCGGGAGCCCGGCTGCGGCTGTTGCGCCACTTGCGCCCTGGGCAAGGGGATGCCCTGCGGGGTGTATACCCCCCGCTGCGGCTCGGGCCTGCGCTGCTACCCGCCCCGGGGGGTGGAGAAGCCCCTGCATACGCTGATGCACGGGCAAGGCGTGTGCATGGAGCTGGCGGAGATCGAGGCGATCCAGGAAAGCCTGCAGCCCTCTGGTAAGGTGCCCCTGTCCTTGCACGCCTTCCCTGACGTGCACCCCTTCCAAAAGCCCCTTCCCCAGTCGGGCTGGTCTGGAAGGCCCTTTAAAATCCCCTGTGAGTTAAGGAGAAGGCAGGTACGTGGCAGGGCCCTACTGGCATGGGACAGGCTCAGCCAAAGAAACTGCTATCGAGTCCCTAGCAGCCTGTTGCCACCGTCAAGGAGGACTCTGTCCCATCCCTCCATCTCAGACCTGCCAAGGATGGCTATTTGGGAAGAGTCGTCGTGGCTGCTGGTGCAAGTGTGGAAAATTAAGTGACCTGGCCCAGCCCACAGCCTCCAAGTGAGCCAGATAACTGGAGGATGGGGATGGTGGTGGTGTGGTGGTGGCCGGGCTTTCTGTTCCTGATCCAGGGGCCTCCCCTCACCCTGGCCACAGGTGAAACCCCAGGGAAGCCCTGAGACGCCAGGGCTTGGACTTTTGGCATTGAGGTGGGTGGAGTGGGACATGCAAATTAGAGGGGTTTGGGTGGTGGGGGCATAAAAGTTGCCCTTCCCCAAAGCCCCAGGCCAGCTCACCTAGCTGTTTGAGAGATACATGGAAGACAGGGGTCACTACCAGGCCTGGGCATCTCCTCCTGCCCTGGTACACAGGCACCCCGCTCCTTCCTTTTGGCAGGTGCCATTGGAGGTGTCAGAAAGAAGCAAGTCTTGGCTCCCAGACCAGCGCTACAGAAATCTAACGGGTGTGAGATAGGGAGCAGAGAAGAGAGAGAGGGAGACAGGCTTAGAAGGCCCTTTGCCCTAAATTCATTCTTACACTTTCTCTTTCCATTTTTCAGAGAGCCTCTCAGTTTCTCCTTATAATCTTTCTCAGTCTCTTTCCTTCTTTCTCTTATTCTTTGTTTGCTGCTGCATCTTTCAACCTCTAGTTTCATTAACAGCATTCTTGAGTTCGTCTTCCTCTGTATCTTCTGCCCATTATCCGTTGCTTTCTCTTTCTCTATCTTATTCCCTTTTTCTGTTTCTGTTGCCCTGCTTCTCTCTCTCATCTCAGTTTCTTTTGCTTTTTCTGTGTGCCACTGTTTCTCTTTCTTTGTTCTTGTCTTTCTGTTACTTTTGGAATCTCTCTCTCTCTCCCCCCTCCCCCCTCCCTTTCCTTCTCCCTCCCCTCTCTCTGCCTTTCTGTATGTCTGCCTCTATTTCTTGTTCTCTCTCTGACTGTTTTGCTCTCCCTGTGCCTCTATCTGGGTCTGTCTCTTTTCCTGGTGCTTGAAGCTTCCATTGTTGCAGTCCGGATGCTGGGACTCTGGCCCCAAGCTTCCTGCTCTGGGTCCCAGACCGCTCCACTTCCTCAATCCTCTGCAGCTTGTTAGCCAGAGGAGAGCAGGATGCAGGGAAAACAGGAAGGAGGTGGACCCCAGGGGTCTGTGCCTTGGGCCTCTCTGCCCTTCCTGCCCCTGGGCAGTGAGAGATGGGTCAGCAGAAAACATTCTAGGAGAAATGCCAGCCTGGCACCCAGTACATCTGGGAAGGGGGGGTTCTGGGGGATTAAGTCGCTGATCCTGGGGGCAGAGATGCCAGTGCCAGTGGGATAGGAGGGGTACTGGTACCAGACCAGGCTGGGAGTGAGGGCTGGGCCTTCGGGCTCCCTGGGTATAAAAGGACCACATTCCCTTTGTATCTCCCTCCTCCACTGGCCAGCGGGTGTCTGGCACCAGATTAGGATGTCTGGTAGCCTGCTCCTCTCTCACCAACTTGAACATGGGGCAGCAGAGCCCTCAGACGGTCTTGGGCATCCAGTTTTCCTTGGCTGGGTAGAAATACCCCATCCTGTAGTGGAGAAAAGTCTGTTTTCCTAGGAACTTTGGGCAGGCATGGCACGAACAGTTTTCGATTGTCCCGTGGATATTATGCAAACCAGCCTCCAAAGGTTACTTTAGGTCCCCTTTGGATTACAGGGCCCAGGTCTCTAACGCCCCTCCCCCCTCCTCGCTTGCCTCATCCTCCACCCATGCAGCCTATGCAGTGTGTGCAGCTATGTGGAGAGGGAAAGGGGAAGTCTGGAGGAGCCTGGGGAGACTAGGTACCTACTTGGCAAGCTGTATCCCTGCCCTCTTACCTCCCACAGAAGTGCCCCTGGCACAGCCTGGGTCACAGGGCACCAGGTGAAAGTCACCCCCAAGAGTTGTGCAGCAGCCCTTAGGGTGTCTGGTGAGATGAGGTGTGCAGGGCTTGGCCCCTATCCCTGCTATTCTCGTTTGCCTTCCACTGTCAATAGGCCGCTGTCCCTCCTAGGTCCCAAGGCTTGGGGATCTAAGCCTCTTGTCTGGCAGAGGGGTCGGGCTCTTCTTTCTGCCTTTTCCTCTTGGGGCTGTACTTCAGCAGGTGACTGGGGGAGGAACATGCCCCCTCCCTTGAACTGCTATGGTCCAGCTGCCTATTAGGGGCCTATTAGGGGCAGGTCTCCCCCTTCCATCTCCAGCCTAACCACCCCCACCTTCCTGTCCCAGCTTTCCAAGACAGAAAATGTTGTGGATTAACAACAACTTGGAGGCCGCCAGAGGTGGGGGTCGGGTGGGACTTGTGCGTCAGCGGTCCACAATTCTGCAGAAGTGTACTGACCCTCGACTCATGGAATCTGGGGGAGTGGACAGTGGGATCAGCGTTTGGACTGGGGAGTTCCTAAACTGTGTTCTGGGTCCCTCTGGGACAGGGTTAGGGAACATGCAGGCCGGGTTAATTTTTAGTCAACACAGCAAATCCTGTCCCCCCTACTTCAGTACTGGGAATCCAGTCATGTCCTGGAAACAGGGCCTTCCCAGAAAGTCTGTGCCTCGGGGCAGAGGGGAAGGAGGAGCATAGCCACTGAACATTTTTTCTTTAGCATTGGCCAAGCCAGAATGATTGGTGCCTCGGGTATCAGGAGTCTTTCCATTTAAAGACAGAGGAGCTGCAGAGATAAGTCTCTCCTCCTTCCCCCACACCCAGTCTACTTCATCTCCTCCTCTGTGAAAAGGGGATGACCGTAGGACCTGCCTCACAGGGTTGGGGTGTCTGGCATGGAGTAAGAGCTCAATAAATTGGAGTGATGATGAGGATGGTGGTGAAGAGGAAGCTGGGTAGATTTCAGTTGAAGCTTAAATCCTCCTCTGATGTTGGGACTTAGGTAGGACAAGGGAGGAAAGCTAGGGGGACACTCAGAGGAGGTGAGAGGGTAGGGTGGACTTTGGAGTCTTTTGCTGCTGTAAACATGGGGAGAATGGGCCAGCTGTCGTTCTCTCTGACTCTTGAGGCCAGCAGCATGTCATAGCAGTGAGGGGGACACCCGTTGAGCCAGAGCTCAAGACCAGCATGGTGGTCTTGGCTTCTCCAGCAAGAGTCCAGGGGAAGAGGGAGAATGTCTTTCTTTCAGGGCAGGTGGGTGACCCTCCAGGTCATGACCTGAAGTGTCTCGGCCCACCCCCTCACATCCTCACCCTGGGTGTCTGGAGTTAAGGAGAAATCATGGAGATGAAATAAGGCAGTGAGAAAGAGAAAATCCTCTAGCTTTGACCATGAACTTTGCAGCCAGTGGTGCCAAAGCTGTGAAACCTCTTTTTTCTGTGGATGCTTTCCCTTCCTCTGTTGCTGGAGCAAAAACCAAGTTTCCCTCTGTGGCTGCATGTCATTGGCCTAGCTCTAAGCAGGGGCTGAAGGAGTCTACCTGGCTTCCCTTGGAATCCCCACCTCCCAAACACACCTTCTGGAATTCAGGAGATCAGAACTTTCAGGGGGCTAGGTCTGATTTTGGCTCCTTCCAACTCAGAGGAGAACCCACCAGGATTGAGGTTTTCTAGAGGACACCGCCTAGGTGAGCAGCACTGGACCCTGGAACACCTGCATGAGCAGGGAAGTAACAAGTATTGAGCCAGTTTTGCAGGTGGGAAGGTTAACATTCTCCAAAGACCCAAGGCTACAACCCTCACCCTCCCAAACCCAGTGCCTATGGGTGGATCCTGGGATAGGACAAGCAAGTCTGGGCAAGGAAAGGTTACAGATTAAACAGAAAGTCAACAAGCCAGGGTATATGACCCGTGTGTCCTGCCTCAGGTCTGTGTCTCTGCCCAGGGCCAGGTCAGAGTACCGAGTGCATGTGGGTATGAATGTGTGGGTGAGTATGTGTCTGGACATGTGATTGTTTGTATATGTTTGTGATTCTTGAGTCCTGGCCTGTCTGCGTCTGAGTGATCAGATATGATATATTCTGTGTACTGATGTCCCCAGGAGAGTAAGTAAGGAGCTACGCTCCCTGCTTTGGTGTGTTCTACTCTAAGCGTACACACAAGTCAGGCATAAGTGTGCTTGACGGTGGGGAAACCAAGAAGGGGGAGTCCAGGCATGCTGCCTACTCGGCTTCCCCAGGCACCCTCCTCTATGTGACGGGGGTCCTACCAACCCAGGAACATAAGCTCTGCTTCCAGGCTCCAGGCAGTCCCAGGTTTCGGTGAGCAGACCCAGTACCTCCTAAGTTAAGGGATAAACATCCCAAATATCCGTCAATGATACCATGAGCATTAGTCATTTGTGAACTGCGAACGCATAGAAGTTCAACATTGGAAAGCCCCATTGCAGTTGAACTTCTACTTCAGATCTCTCTAGATTCTTGAGTCCTCAGCCACTCTGACACTCCACCCCTCCAGGGTGCGGGGCTCTCTACCGCTGGAGGCAGCCCCGTTCATTGGAAAACTCTTTCTTACTCCTCGCACCTAAGCACATTCTGCCCATTTACCAAGAGGAATAGGTGGCACTGCAAAGTGGGGCTTTCCTTTATGGTCATGAAAAGAAAGCAAGCTCAAAGGAAAGACAACAAGACCTTTCCAGGGTTGAAGGGCCTCTCTCTAGTTGGTGCTGTGGGCTGTGGCAAATGAGTCCCTGTGATCCCGTCTAGCCTTTCCCAGGTAACGTGGTGGTACCTTTGCTGACATCTCAGCTCAGCCTCTGTCGAGCCACGATTTGGCTCTAATTTTTGGAGGTCTTCCATTTCCTTGTTCTCTCCATTCCCCAGCTCCAGCCTACACCCCTTTGACCCCCACAAGTCTCATGACTCTGTGCAAAGTGGACGTGGAGGGGAGGTCACTGGCCAGCTTGGGCCTTTTTAGCCAAAAGACTTCTTGGGAGGCTCTTCAGGGAAGAGCCTGGATCCCAGATCTTTTTTCTGGTTCCTGACTGAGGGCTCGGGGTTCATCTTATGGCCCCTTTCGCACAATCCTGGTCTTCTGAAATATATTTGCCCCTTCTTTTGCCACCCCCATCAGCTGGGAGGTCTGGCTATACTGCCTTCTCCTTGGTTGACCTTCAGGAGGAACTTGATGTCATCTCTGGGTCATCTGATGACATGCCTTCTGGACTGTCCTTGGGATGTTAAATATGCGGAAGGTTGGAGTATATCTATCTGCTCCATCTATTCCTTTCCTTTGATTCCTCTTTGAAAGCCAGCCCTCCACTCGTGACAAAGCCTTCTTCCTATCCTTGGTGACTCAATTTTATAAATAACCTTTGGTGTGGAATGTTGACAAAAACTTTCTGAGAGGATCAAGTCTTCCTTGCCTGGTTTTCCTTTATCCACATTCTTCCCCCGACACCCCCAGAAATAGGAGAATAAAAAGAGAACTAACCCCCAACTCACTTTGGTTAGGCGGAAAAATACCATTTGACCCAGAGGCAGCTCTGGGACCGCTGCCATGCATGGAGGAACCTGCTAACTCCTCAGGAAAAAAAAAAATCCTGACGCAAACCAGATGTAACCTTCTGTCTGGCTGCCAACATCTGGAATGCTGGCAGGGGCTTTGCACTCAGGCCGGCAGCGAGCTGCCAAGCCTGAGCATTTCAGAGGTGGCTCTGATCGCAGAGAGATCTTGCAACCTCTTTCTCCAGCTCAGCCTTGTATTCCGGTTTTGGCTGCCTGGAGGGAGGAGCAGCAGTTACAGTGGTGGGACTTCTGGATGGGGTTGGTTTTTGAGTTCAGACAGAGTCTTCAGGAGATCTGGGCGGGGGGTGGGTTTCTCCAGATCCCTAGTGTCCTGGCTCTGGGCAACAGACGTGGACTTTCGATGGGGTCTGATGTCTAAGGGTGGGGGACTGAAGGATTGTGGAGATTATTCTGCTGGTCTTGGGGCCACACAGAACTTTATACAAGCGTGCTTGTGTGTACATGCATACGCGTGTGTGCGCGTGCACACACACACTCTCTCACATGCAGGCATACACACCCATTCCCACTTCTCTCCCATCCAGCCAGTGGGGAGAGCCTTTTGGGCCAGATTTCTCATCACCCGTGGAAACTTTGATTTTGGCCATTTGGAAGAGGGACAGCAGAGCTGACAGCTCTGGGGATCCCCTGGCTGGCACAGCCAGACACTGAAAAGAGCAGGAAAGGAGACAGGAAGAGAGAGCAGACGGAGAGGGGGATGGTAAAAGGAGCTGACTGGAGGGAGACAAGATCCAGCAGGGGGCCCCCCTGCCTGCCTCAGACCTCCCTGCAGGGCCCAGGGGATCCTTCTGCTGTCTGGGCAGCTGTAGCTGGTGACTCATCTGAGGGCTGGACTGGGTGGGGTGAGGGACAAGTCAAGGACTTCAAGAGGCATATTCGCCTGCAGAGATCCAGGGGAGTGGGAAGGAGATCAGGGTGCTGCTTTCACCTCTTCCTGCCCCCAGCCCCCCTGTTCTTCCCCAGTGCTAGACTGGAGAATCCCCAAGAAGAAGAAAACAGGTGGGAGGCTGGGTTGCTATGCTGCCCTGTCCTTTCCCGGTGCTTACCTCTCCCCATTTTGGCCTGACTGCAGACAAGGATGAGGGTGATCACCCCAACAACAGCTTCAGCCCTTGCAGCGCCCATGACCGCAGGTGCCTGCAGAAGCACTTCGCCAAAATTCGAGACCGGACCATGAGTGGAGGCAAGATGAAAGTCATCGGGGTGCCCCGAGAGGAGACTCGGCCTATGGTGAGGAGCTCTGACCTCAGATGCCCACGTGCACAGGCACACACAGCACCACCAGCACCACCACCAGCACCACCACCATCACCACCACCATCACCACTAGATCTGGACTACGTTCGTTCAGTAAACATTCTTTGTGCAAGACGTACCTAGTATGTGCCACCAAGACCCAGAGAGTCCTCATTCCTTTCCTTGACATTCCATTCCTGCTCAGCAGTTCTATACATTGGTATTGCTGAAGTGCTTGTTAAATACTGAAATACTTCTGTACTGGTTGGTAAATAGTGGTTGCCCCAAGCCTCCTGGTGTTTCATGGCCCTTCTCTTGGATTGTCCACCCCAGGCCTCAGTATCTAAAGGGCTAATGCTGTACATAGCAGGGGCCTTGGGACCCTGCTCCCAGGTCTGGTAAATGTCCTTTCTGATGGGTGGTTCTGAAGGATCCATGCCTGGGTCTTACAAGTTGTTGATTATGCGATTTGATCCATCTCTCCTGCTTAGAAATCACCCCTTTCTAAGTCCTTCTCCACAGGTGTTTCCACAGCCCTTTCCCCCAGAAGGTCCCTTCACTTCACGCCTCTCCTTTTTAGAAGTTCTTTGACTCAAGATCCTCTCTTCAGGGTCCCTTTGCTCTCCCCTCCCCACCAGTGTCCCCGCCGTGCCCTTGGCCTCACTGAGCCCTGCCTGGCCTGAGGCCTTGACCCTCTGTCAGGGTCTTCCGTCGCGATCTGACCCCCAGCACTGTATCCTTCTCCTCCCTATCTCCCTTCTGATGAGCCATCTCATGCCGCCTCTTCTCCAGCCGCAGGGCTCCTGCCAGAGCGAGCTGCACCGGGCGTTGGAGCGGCTGGCCGCCTCACAGAGCCGCACCCACGAGGACCTCTACATCATTCCCATCCCCAACTGCGACCGCAATGGCAACTTCCACCCCAAGCAGGTGGGTCTCCATCTCCCTCCTGCGGGGCCCTGGCCTCAGCTCCGGGGGCATCGCTGGCCTCTCCACAGCGTTGTCCAGCATGGAGGTCCCAGGAGCAGGGAGGCTCCCCAACCCACACCTAACCCCGAGGGCCCTCCCCCAGCCTTAGGACTTCGGCTCATTTTGTCCACCTCACTCGTTTTGGAAATGAGGAGACTGAGGCCCAAAGCCACAGAGTGAGTTAATGGCAGACCACCTATCTTTCCTCCCCGTCCAGGGCTATTTCCATCACCTCTTGATTCAACATCTGTGATGTCGACCTAATATTCCGGCCAATCTCTGCCTCCCGGCATTCTCTCAGTCCCCCTACTCCCTGTGATTCATTCTCCTTTGTCGTGCAGTGTCTGAGGTCTCACCTGGGAATGGAGAGGCTAAGTCCAGAGGGGTTAAGGAGAAAACTCAGGCTGCCCCTTCCCCCAAGCTGAGCAGCCAAACCACCTGGGGTACAGCCAGGATGGAGGTGAAATGAGATCTTCCAGCTGGAGATAGGAGCAAGAGAGAAGACAGGAATGTAGGGAACCTCTGAGTTCCCTCACACCCTCGGATCATGAGTTCCTCCCACAAGCCTCTAGGAAGCTGGGGTGTTCAGGAAGGTTGGCCTGCTCCAGCCCCATCTCTGGCCAGTCAGAGTTGGACCCCCTTGGAAGGGTGGCATATCTTGGCAGGGCACTGGGGTGCCTCATGCGGGGTGTTGCCTGGGGAGCCTTGGCCTGGATCGCCTTCTCCAGTTCTTTGGGGTGTAGTCACACAGATTCTCACACTTCATGCTCTATAGACAAATCCAGAAAGTGGGTTGCCACTCAGCCAGCAGAGGCCCAGCTCGGAGGAGAAACGCTGCTCCTGAGTGCACTTCCGGGATGGCGTGCGGAGGTTATGGGTGGCGCGCGAGGAGGGGAAGCCCAGGGAGGGCCCCCAAAACCAATGCCAAACCTATCTCCAACCTTTATCCTAAATTTTATTTTTGTCCCAATTTTTAAAAAACTTTTCCCCCCAAATTTTAAAAGCTTTTTTCCCTAATTAAAAAAAAAATTAATAGACTTCATTTGTTAGAGAGCAGTTTTCGGTTTACAGAAAAGTTGAGCAGGAAGAACAGGGTTCCCATCTACTCCCGCACCCCCAGTTTTCCGTATTGACATCTTGCATTCGTGTGGTACATTTGTTACAACGGAGGAACTAATATTGGCACATTATTATTAACTAAAGTCCACCCTTTTCACTAGGGTTCACGCTTCGTGTTGAACAGTTCTATGGGTTTTCTTCCCCCAATTTTTATTCCACTGAAAGTTCTCACACTTGACCCTTTATCCCCAGACCAATTCTGACCCTTGAGACAACCTTCACTCCAACTCTAATCCTAACTCTGAAATACACTTTTGCCCCCTGCCCTCCCTCTTTCCCCAGTCGAACCCCAACCCAGACCTTAGCCCACCTGCTTTAGTTGCCTTGACCTCTGTCTTTATCTCAATTCTATTTCTGACCCGGGCTCCAAGCTTTACCCAACTCATGTTTTCATCAGAATTTCCAGTTCATGTGCGGCTCTTCCCTTGATCCTCCTTCACTTCAGCTGGGATCCTGCTATTAATCCCACCCTTAAAGTCCCACCCCAGTCAGAACACACTCCAAATCTCTGAACCCGAGCCTTTCAAATCCAGCCGTACCTCTAAATCCTATGGATCCAGTCTCCCCTCCAGGTCGGCTGTCAATCTTTCTTTAAAAGACGCTGCCGTTTCCAACCCTCTGGACCTTTCCTTCTTGGTCAGTTCTCTCTACTCCAGTGAGCTCAGTGGGCTTGCGCTCATGAAAGAGCCTCCATCCTCCGGCCGTCTTCAAGCAACTGTCTGACTTGGGGGCTGGGGGGGTGTTGAGCGGCTGCCTGGGAACTGACCTCTCATGCCCTTGTCTTGGCAGTGCCACCCAGCCCTGGATGGGCAGCGCGGCAAGTGCTGGTGTGTGGACCGGAAGACAGGGGTGAAGCTTCCGGGGGACCTGGAGCCGAAGGGGGAGCTGGACTGCCACCAGTTGGCGGACAGCTTCCGAGAGTGAGCCCTACCGTCGGCAGGGGGCTCAGTGCCCCCTGCCACCCCTTCCCCTGGGGGCTGCAGAGCTGACCTGGGGCCTGGGTCTGAGTCCTAGCTCTGCCTCTGGCCCAGAAGTTTCCCTCGGGTGTTTGTTTGTGTGTGTGTGTATGTGTGTGTTTATGAGCATGGGTGTGCCCTTGGGGTGAGCCGGAGCCTAGGGGTGTCCTCTTTGGGCTTAGATAGCCCGAGAGGTCCGAGAATAGCAGCGGGGAGCCCTGGTATATTTCCAGATTGATCCTGGATTCATTCATTCATTCCGCCATCTGAAAACATTGATTGACCACATACTACATGCCAGCTCTAGTTTTCAGCACGGGGCTCGTATTCTGATTTCCTCTGATTTGAACATGTGGAGCCACTCCTACAAGTCTGTGGGAGAAGTCTCATTCCCATAATTAGAGGAATGGCCTCCCGTCAACATGGACCGTCACCACTGTCCCTCTCAATCTAGTCAGAAAGTGGAGGCCACAGGGAGGGTGTGGGGAAGCAGATGGGTCAGTGGTCAAAGCTAAGGCCCGCCAAGCTCCCCGCTCTCCCTCCCCAGGTCCCTGCAGGGGCAAGGAGCTGCAGAGATAAGCCTGCCTTTGGGTTGTGTGTAGTGCCCTCTGCTTGGTTGCCTGACACCTGAGACCCTGCGAGGGGGATGGGAGAGGGTCAGAGGAGGGCCTGTAGGACAGAGGGCTGGGGCTGTGCAGTGCATCTCGGAGTGGTCAGGGTCAGAGGAAAGAATGCGTGAGCGGACTGCATGTGCCTGATGGAGAAAAGGGCCGGCGTGCTGTGGGCCGAGGGACTTCCTTCCATCTGTGGTCAGAGCCATGACATCACCAGGAGGACTCCATCCTTCAGTGGCTTACAGCCTGTGGCTCTGCCTCCCTCCCTACACCTCCTTCTCCCACATCTCCCTCCCCTACACTTCCCTACCCCCTGGGCATTTTCTGGCTTGACTGGATGAAAGGAGACTTAGGGACCTATCAGTTGGCCATGATGTCTTGTCTTGTCTTGTCTTTTTTTTTTTTTTTTTTTTTTAACAAAACAGAACAAAACGAAAAATCCTAGATACCTGTGTTTGGTTGTTTTATTTACAATTAGAGACAGGGATGTACCAAGGGGTGGGGAGGCCTGTCCTACGTGGTAAAAAGGTGGTGAAGGGTCAGCTAATTACTCTCCTCTCCCCGAAGCCTCTTCCTAGGGAGACTCCCTGTCCCAAAAGGCTGTGCTGTCTGTCTGTGTTCCGACTCCTGGTGGGGAAATACTGGCTTCTGAAGGGAGGGAGCCAGGATAGCCCTGCTGGGCCAGGACTATATCTGGGATCAGCTGGTGTGTAAAGCTGGGGCCTTTCCTAGGGCATCGGGCAGATTGGGTTTGCATCTGGATTTGATTTACTAATTGAGTGAGGGGAGGCACTGCCCTGAAGTTGAGAAAAGGCGGCAAATTTTCAACCACATTCCACAGCTCCGCTTGCCTGGATTCCTGACTGGGGGTTGTGCTGAGATTTGACTCTGAGGGGTCATTTTTGATCTTGCCGTCCTGGGCACACCAGGCTGTGAGCTTTTGGTGTCAACCCCACGATTTGTGATCACGTTGTACAACTGGATTCCTGGTCATTTCCCAGTGTCCCTCCCCCACCCCTACCTCTGTACCAGGCACTGATTTCTTGGGTGGAGGCCCCTTTCTGGGAGGTCACAGGCAGCCTGGAGGCGCTGTGCCCCGAGCAGCTGCACTCTGGGGGAGCGCCCTCCTGTCTGGCAGTCTCCTGGGTTCCTAGCTCCTCCCCAGTTCCAGAGGCAGCCCCAGGTCCCTGCATCCCACTGGCCCCTGCTGTGCTGGCACCGGCACTGTTCCATCCTCACTCAGCTCACCGGCTCTGACCTGGTGGTGGTATCCGCAGCCACCTGGTCTCCCCGATGCACCACAGGCTGCTGCCAACAGCAGGCAGTAAAGAACCAAGTGATGCCAACCTTGCTCTCTCAGCCCCCCCGGCCACTCTTCACAGAGCTCTCTCCCTCCTTCTGGGGCCAAGGCCCAGGTAAGTGGGGGGAGACTGTTGATTAAGGTTTAGGTCCCTAAGCCAAATAAAGGAAAAGCATTTCTTTAAATCCCCTTTGTCTCCAGGCTCTCTTCCCAATGCTCTAGCCTTGCCCTCCGCAGTAGGTGGTAGGACATCCTGTTCCTTTTAGGGGCCTTCAAGCAGGGTCTGCTTGGGAAGTAGCTGCACATATGGCCTGGGACATGCCTTTGTGAAACACGTATATTTATTGTGTGTGTGCGCGCACATGTGTGTGAATATAGCAAAGTGGTACCTGAAATGTGAGTGAGCGTGTGGGCTTCTACAGGGCGTGTATACCTGGTCTGGTGTGTGTAAATGAGAGCACGTGTGTGGTGTGTGTACATGGGAGGTGTGAATCTGACTGAATGTGCGTGAGGTGAGGAGAGGGAACGAGAAATTCAGAGGACGGATTTCATTCACTCCAGGCTGTGCATGAGTGAGCCTCACTCGTTAGGTGTCCCCACGGCAGGATTTGTGGGGAGCTGTCTAGCATCAGAGAACAGAGGGTGTGCGCTTTGGGAGGGGCACATCCATTTTCCACAGAAACACTGCCCCCACCCCTGGCGCTTGCTCCCACAATCAGGGAGCCAGGTCCTCGGTGTCAAAAACAAAAAAGGAAATCCAAGCAGCTCAGTGTCAACGTGGGCACGCTCTGGGGCAAAGTGACCTGTCCTGGGGGAGAAGCGGGCTACAGACGGGACGTGTGGGCCTGTGTGCACCTCGGCCCTCCCAGCACAGCCTTCACATACCCTGGACGGGTCACTCTGGTGCCACCGGGGCATCGGCATCTCTGGCAGAGGGAAAAAGGAGGAGTGGGAAGGACCAAAGCCTTCTGTCCTGGTGGCGCCACCATACCTGGCTGAACTTAAAACCACCGTCCTGGAGTGCTCTACCCAGCCTCCCTGAAAAATGTCATTCCCCCCTGCTGTGGCTTGGAGCAGAGGAATGGGGGGGGGGGGGGCGTTGGGCTACAGCAGGCATTTGGTTTCCATTTCCCAGCTCATTAGCGAGATCAAGCCCTGATGTCGGCTGCGGGCTGGGGGCTGGCTTTTCCGTTGGCAAGAAGGCAGGGTGGGAGTAGGGAGGCAAAAATGGAGACTTGGACCAACGCCAGTAGTAGAATCAGGTGGGGGAATCTCTGGAGCGCTGGCCAAGCCTCCCGTCAGGGCCCTGAGCTTCCAGCCACTGCTACCGCTTCAACTTCCAGGAAAAGGCGGCTTGTCCCAACCCCTCTACCCGCTGGGCCAGATTCCGCCACCAAGCTGCTCCAGGAATGTTCTGAGGCATGCAGGACTTGGGGCGCCTCTTGCCCCCCCCCCCCCCCGCTCCAGGGGGGGGGAGATGGCTGTGTGGTAAATGACCCTGAAACATTCCCAGCCAGAGAAACTCCCCCTGCATTCCAGGCCCCCATGGCAATGGCCCCTCTGACCTAGAAAGAGAAAGTCAAGATGAAGTGGTTGGACGGAGCTGGGAGGCAGGCTGGCAGCTGGGATGTTGAGTTGTCCCAGGGAAGAGGGGAGGAAAGGGGCTCGTTAAGACTCAGGGGGGAGGGTCAGTGGGGAGGAAGCTATTCAGGGGGAGGGGGAGTTAACAGGAACAGTAAGTGGAGGAGAGACAATGGGGCCCCTTTGGGCCCCCCCACGGGGGAGCAGACACCACTCCAGCCAGCCAAGGGTCTAATTAGATCCTCACTGTCAGAATGACCTGTCCCCTCTACGTCTGAGGCCCCAGGGGGTTGGGGAGGGTTGGGGTCAGGGAGTAGAAGGGGGGGTGCTGCAGATAATTAGAAACATGCTCTCCTGAGCGAGCAGGCATCCCCAGGACCACCTCTCCCCTCGTGGACCCCCTGTCTTCCCCGGGCCTCCGGCCCCTTCCCCAGGACCTAGACATTCCAGCCAGACTAGAGGAGGGGCTGGTGGAGCCTGGGAGTAGAAACCCGGTGGGACTGGCTTCCCTGGCCCTTACACACTCTCTAAAGTGCAAACAACTTATTTTCGCCATGCAATGGTATTTAATTACACATAAAAACAGAGCCATTAAACTGAAATTAAACCCTTGTTGGAATCACTTAATTCAAGGCATGACAAATTGCTTTCAGTGGAGGCGGCAGTGAAGTTCCCCCAGGCAGAGATGGAGATTAGTAGCTTCCACGGCTGGCTGGGTCCCCTATTCTCTTGGCCTCCTTGCCAGTTCTAAATTCTGAAACTGGGGTCAGAACCTTCTTTCTAAAGACCACCCAAGTCAAGGGGAAACCTCTAGATTTGTTCAGGATGATAGGAATGGAGGGTTGGGGAACTGCAGAATCACTGTCCAACCCAGTTTTAGACAACCGGTCCATTTTATTGACGGGCAAGTTGAGGTGCCAAGGTCATCCAGAGCCAGGATTAGAACCCTGGCACCAAGCCATAACCAGGGAGGCTGTTTTTTTTTTTAGGTTTGTATCCTTTATACCATGGGCCTGGAGACAGAGGTTGGAGCTGGAAGGGTGAGGGTTGGGGAACCAGAGTAGGCCCTGGTTGCGGAGGGCAGATTTCTCCAGAACCGTGTTCCTACCTGGTCGAAGTCTGGAGATAGCAGGGAAGGCAAAATGGTGGCCCTGGGGCACGGGCTACTGAGGCAGCCTTGACTTCCTGGAGGGGCAGCCTGGTGCCCAGGCTCTGGAATCAAACAGACTTCGTCGCTTACCACTTGAGTAAGGTTGGGCAGGTAAGACGTTTCACTCCTGTGAGCCTCAGTTTTCCCATCTGTCAAGTGGGGATGGGAATTCCTATGTATAGGGTGCCTGTGAAGACCAGTGGGCAGCATGTGTGAATAGGGCTTGGGCCGAGTTCAGCAAGTGGTGCTATTAGACTTCCTTCTCAGGACCTCTGGTTCCCCATTGGTGATAAGTTTCAGCTGGGGCCTGGTGGTTTCTAGGACCTTCACTCACTCTGACTCTGTGTTTGCAGCCTTTTCTCCTCCCTCCAGTTTTCCTCCTTCCTTCAGTTTCCCTTCTCTGTGGTTTGGACGTCTGTGGACAGACGTCTGTGGTTAGACTCTTGGATAGTAAGAGGCAGGCCCATGGACCCCTTAAATTCCCCTGCCTTACCTAGCCTTCCGGTGGCTGAGCGTGAGGCCCCTCCGGGAGGTGAAAGGAGACCAAACAGGACAGGGGCCACACTCTGGGAGGGCTGCGAGGCTGTGGCCTCCCTCTTCCATGTACCCTCCACGACCCGGGAACCTGCTCTCCTGATTGAAACCAGATGGGTCTGCTGTGGCCGGAGGTCTGTCTCCGCAGTCCACTCACTCAATGTCCTCCCCCAGGAGGGGAGAGAGGGGGCAAGGCTAAGAGGAAGTGGAGGTTGGGGGGGGGTTCCTCTTCACTGGGGCTGGGAGAGAGAGTCCTTCTTTCCCTTCTCCCTACTCTCCAGGCTGTTGGCCTGGGAACTTTTCCATTAACCATGGAGGGTGGTGGTGGGCTGGCGGCCAGCTGAGGACAAGTCTCCCACTGAGGCTTGGGTGGGCAATCCTCGACCTGGGACCACCGCCCCACCCCCACAGCGGAGCTCAGCTGCAGGCTCCAAGTAGAGGCTGACCGTTCCTGTCCCCTGTCTCCTGGACTGGTCTCAAGGTCATTCCCCTCACTCCTGGACTCTTTGGCCTTGATGGACAGGGAGGTTCGTGTGCAGGGGGTTGGGGTGGAAGGGCCGGGGCTGGGCTGAGGCCCAGGGTTCCCGTCATTGCAGGCCTGGCAGCTACCCGGCTGCAGATGGCGCCCCCGCCAGCCTGGCGGCCAGCACAAATGCTTTACAGCTGTACTTCTCCCTATGGGCTTGCCTTTGAGTCTAGAGACAGAGATGGGGAGCCCGGGGGATTCAGAGGGGTACACATAGAGAACTGGGGTGGGTGGGGGACAGGCCAAGATAGCTGGTTGCTGAGAGAGTGAGAATGACAAGGAAACTGGAAGCTCCTGAAAAAGTTTCCTCAACACGCAGGGGTTGGAGTGGGGAGTTCGTGAGGATCATGCTGGGTGGTGGGCGGTGGGAGTGGGGGGCTGCCTGGCAGGGCCAGGGTGCAGGGTCCCCGTCTCTGAGAAGAGCCAGAGCTTCTAAATTGGAGCCGCAGGGAGAGTAGCCCAGCCTCGTCTCCACCCAGGGGAAATTGGACCAGACTGCTCAGGAAATAAATTCAATTTTCCAGCATCATGGAAGGTTAGTCGGACAATAGAGGTTTCTTCCCCCCAAAAAACATAAGAAAAAAAGAAAGCCAAATTGCCTTTGGCTGAGCTGTTTCCCAACTTCATTTCTTAGCCTCACTTGAAGGCTTCTCATTCCAAGTGACGTCTGACTGTTCGGTGACCCCTGGCCTGATCACAGTCTGAAGGGTTAGGCCAGGCCAGCCTGAACTGTTCTCCCAGGACCTGTGACCATCCCCATTTCCAAAGGCCCTGGGCAGGCCCAGCCCCATGCAATGAGGGAGGGGCTGTGGTGGAAATAAAAACCCTCTCCCCAAAAGATTTTCGATTTAAGGTTGGGTGAGTCCTAAATCCCAGGCAACAGGCTCAGAGGGGTTTATATGTAAGTGAACCTTAAAGGTTTTCTCTTTTTTTGGCGGGGGGGGGGCGGGTGGGGAGCAGCGTGGGAGCGGGGGTGGGGTGGGGGAAGTTGCCTTTAAAATGGAAATGGCCAGACCCTTGCAGGGGACTTCCCTGGGGCTCTTATGAGGGGAGATTGGCCTGCAGACTGGGGAAGTGTCAGCCTCCAGTTGTGCTGTCTGCAGATGGTGGCCTGTGGGGGACGCTGATGGCCTGTGGGGGCTCTGGGTACTGGCAGAGAGAGGGAGGCTCAGCACAATCCAAAGTAGAGGGCAGCCCCAGAGTGGGGGGAGAGCAGAACCTGCCAGGAGGCACATCCCAAATTTCTGGGGTGGGAGGTAGGAGGGAGGAAAGAACACACAGCAAGTTTTGGGGAGAGCAGGACAGTGTCTTGGCTGGAGAGGGTATGTGTGTGTGTGGGGGGGTGGATATAAGGTGGGGTGGGGAGAGAGGGGATGGTTAGCCTGCTGGCTGAGAAAGGTCACTTCCTAGAAGACCAGGGCTGGGAACTGCCTTCAAGTTCTTCTTCAGCTCACCCATTGCACAGATGGGAAACTGAGGCTTAGATGGGTGTGGGACTTGCTTGTCTGAAGGCAAAAACAAGCTAATGGTAGTAGCAGAGTAGAACTCAGGGCAACGTTATTTTCATACCACCTCCCAGTGGAGCCAAGCGGGGGGTATCTTTGGGCACATAAATGGAATGGGACTCTTCAGACACCGAAAAGGGAAGCTAAGTAAGTGCTATCGAATGAGAGGAGGGAATGAGGTCCTGATGGAAGATTCTGGGTGGAAGATTACAGAGGAAGATGTGTCACTTTCCAGGCAGAAAGTGGGAGGGGTGATTTTTGTCAACATCCTGAGCAGCCTGAGGCTAGGGACCAGGGTGGGGTGGGGACCTAATGGAAGAAGAGGGGTTTGCAGAACATCAGAAGGCCCGGCAGAGAACCGTGTACATGGAGGAGGCAGGGGATTGGACTTACTGGCCTCTGGTTCAATAAGCTCCAAAAGTCATCATTATTATCAGCGTCACCAGGGGTTTGGGTCCAGATTGCCTGGGTTCACATCTCACTCCACCGCTTATGGCTGGACCCTGGGAACATGACTTAACTGCCTAATCCACAGCTCCATATCCATCAATTGAGGACAAATAATAGTATTTACCTGTCGTTGGTGTTGTCAATATTAAGAGAGATAATGTATGGCAAAGCTTCTGACAAATACTTACTGCAAGCCTGATGTGTGCCAGGCACTGTTTTAGGTGCTGGGGATTCAGCAGTGAACAAGACGAGTGGTTTTCCTCATGGAGCTGCCATTCCAGCAGCGTGGTACTTGACCTATGTATTAGGTGCTTGGTGAAAGAGTGACAGGAGTGCTATCTTTCACATAACGAGCACGTGTGCTCCATAGGCCACAAACTGCATTCATGTCCAGTGTGTCTTTAGGTTTCCCATTACCTTAACGTTATGGGTGGGAACCTGAGGCTCAATGCTCAGAGAAGCGACTTGTCCTAAATCATGCAGCTAGTTAATGGACCTGCCATCCAGATTGGTCTGACCACGTAGGCTTCTAATTCTTGATGCAGAAGAGGGAAGTAGTGTGTGTGTGTGTGGCAGTGTGTAGGTGGCAATGAGGTGAACTAGGGAAAAGACAGGTGCCATCTGATGTTCACGGGTGTCAAATCTAGTGCCGTGGAGGAGAGACTATCTCTCCTGGGCACATGCAGACCGGACCCGCACCTACCGGCCAGTCGTGGTGTGCGTCATTCATTCTGCTCTTCCCATGGCAGCTCAGCACATAGTTGCTGAATGAATGAATGAACAAGTGAGTGGCAATCTCCCTTCTCCTCTCCCTCCTCATCCTCTCTCTGGTTCTCTCCTCGTGGTGTGTCTCTCTTCCCTACAGGCCTGCTCCAAGCCAAGCTCCACTTGCCCGCCCGGCAAGATTCCACTGGAGAGAGGTAAAGGCTGAGATGCCTTCCTGAAAACAGGGTTATAATACAAGCCCCTGGCTGGCTCCAAGGGCCCAGAGTCGGGAAGAAGAAGGTCTTTGCTGGGGCTGAGGGCCCAGCCTGGCCAGCACTGGGGGGCTGTGGGCTGGGGAACATGGCGGGGGCAGGGAGACAAGCCAATAGGAGGAGTGCTATAGATTGAATTGAAATGTGCCCCCCGCTACCCCACAATGCACATGTTGAAGCCCTAACCCCCAGGGTGACTGTATTTGGAGACAGGACTTTTAGGAGGTAATTAAGGTTAACTGAGTTATAAGGGTAGGCTCCTAATCTGACAGGACTGGTGGCCTAATAAGAAGAGAGCTCTCTCTCCAGGAAACGCACTGAGGAAATGCCATGTGAACAAACAGTGAGCAGGTGGCCACCTGCAAGCCAAGAGTAGAGCCCTCACCAGAACCCAACCACGCGGGCACCCTGATCTTGAACTTCAGGCTCCAGAACTGTGAGAAAGTAAATGTCTGTTGTATAAGCCACCCAGACTTTGGTATTTTGTTATGGAAGCCTGAGCAGACTAATACAAGGGGGAGTAGAGGCCTCTAGTCCTGCTCTTTCCCACATTGAACTAAGCTCAGAGAGAACCAAGGACCCAGGCCTAGATCAAGTAGGCTCCTCTCCCATCCTGTCTTGGGATGAGAGCCTCTCTTCTTAGGCAGTTTTCCAATCTGTAAAATGGGATTATACATATATAACGTGTCTCATACTGAACGTAGCACATAGGAACCCCCCCCCAATAAAAGTTAGTTTTTCCCCTTCTTTGCATGTTAAACTCCTATTCATCCTTGAAGACCCCACTCAAATGTTACCTCCTTGGTAATATTGCCCTCATTCCTCCCAAATGGGTAAAGTCTATCTTCCCTGTTTCTGCCCTTCCTGCCAGCCCTGCACGGCACTTACAAACCTCTGTTAAAATACTGTTGTATTTATGTGTTTTCCTGGCTCAGTATGTCACCAGAAAACATTTGTTGGAGGAATCAAGGTGCCGATCTCTGGGCTGGGAACCCCCAACCCTGCCCTGGTTCCAAGTCCTCAGCCTATTGGATGACATAAGAATTACGGGCCGAGGAGGATGAAACAGCAGAAGTGAACAAACTTGGCGCTCTGTGGGAGATGTGTGGGGGAGGTGGTCAGATGGGAGGTCACTCTGCAGCCCGAGAGGAGGCAGGGTTCAGGGGGCATGGGAATCTGAGTACTGAAAAATGGTTGGCAGTGCAGGAGGCTGCCCCCGCCCTTCTCCTCAACTCCAGCAGCAGCTGGACTTCACTGTGAGTTCAGCCACTTGGAACAAAGGGGCAAGGGAATTAAATGGGAAAAGAGTGAGAGGGAAGATTTTTCTGTAAAGAAGGAGAGGAGAGGTTTGGGAATAGGTGGGTGGAGAAGGTATGAGGAAGAGAAAGATGATGACGGAGAGAGAAACTGGGAGAGGGGAAATGAGGGAGGATTGGGTGGGTGGTGTGTGTGTGTGCAGAGAGACGGATGCAGAAAGGGATGGGGAGAGATGGAAAGTTGGGAGGAGTAACATTGGAGGGGATACTTGGGAGGGAGGCTTAAGAAAAAGGGCCAGGCCTGGAAGCTCCTGGAAACAAAATGCCTGGGCGTCCCTGTATGGATGTGAGGAGCCCCCCTCCCCTCCTGGCTCCTGGCTTGGTGGCTGTCCTTCCTCCCCTCTGCCCTCCAACCCTCCCACCCTTGCTGGGCTGGCTGCTCTGCCCGGCAGCAAAAGTCCAAGTCAAGTTCTCTGTTAAATCTTCCTGGAGGAAAGGGCGGAGGTGGGGGGGACTGCAAATGCAGCCGAGATTATTGGCTTCCACAGACTCTGTCCATGGCCAGGCTGAGGGGGTAGGGGTTAGGGGCTGGAACTGCAGTTTGGTAGAGGGAGAGGAGGCAGGGGCTAGTCGAGGCTCTGGGCTGGGTCCATTTACAGGCCTTCCAGGGCAGCCCCTGCCACTGGGTGCCTTAGCTCAGCCCAAGTGGAATCTGCAGCTCTCTCCTTCCTAAGGCTCTTTAGGAAAGCAAATGCCCCCTACAGTCCCCTCTGGTACCGCTTGCCAAGGCTTGGCCTGGCCGTGCCGGGGGCCGGAGTAGGACTCCTCAGGCCTCGGGTGGAAGGATGGGGCCGTCGTGTGGTTCTCTAGGGCTGAGCTGATAGCTCGAGGCTCATCTGGGTTCAAGGACTCTTCCAGACTCCTGCTGGCTGCTCAAGGTTCACTTGCCTCTCCTTGTCCTTCAGGGAGCCCGAGTGAGACCTTGGAACCCACCAGGGGTGCCACACGGACTTCCTTTGCCTCCGGGAAAGGACATGGGAAATCCGGCCCCTCTGTCTTCCTGGCAGAGTGGCAGGGAAGAGATCATGAAGAACAGGTGTCAGACATGGTGCAGGGGGTGGGGAGAGACAGCGTGATTTAAGTGATGGTTTATGAAGTGGAAGCCAGTGGAGACTGCATGGCTGTGGCCAGGGGTGTGGGAGGGTATGTGGCACATGTCACCTTGTCTAAGACACAGCCGCCACCTGCCAACGCAGGTCCCCTTCTCTGAGGGGACCCCTTCTCCCTCTCTGAGGGCACAGCCTTGAATGCCTCAGAACCAACTATTGTACAGAGACAGGAACTTTGTTTTGTGATGGGAGCAACGCAGGCACCCATGGGTCTATGGAGGGCCCTCCGCCAGCCCCCGGACTGTGACCTTGAGAACCTTTCTAGCAGTCTGCAGTCTGCAGGGGTGGGCCAGTGCCCAACCACAGGCTGGGTAGGTTGGTCTTAACTGGTCCCGCCAGCCCAGGGCCGCTTCAGTTCAGTTTGGTTTCCTGGGTTGAAATTCTAATCCATCAGGCCCAGCTTTGGCCAAAGATAACGGTGCTCTGGCAGGGCCTGCAGCTGGGAGGGGGCAGGCACTTGTTCCTCACGGAGCAAAAGTGGGCTTCTTCTCTGAGCCTCCCATTCTGCCTTCATGGTGTGGTCTCCTTAGGACCCCAGGCCTGCGAGAAACTATTCCAGCTTCTGGGGTGGGGTGGGGTGGGAAGGACACCCCAGAAGCCTACAAGCCTCCTGGCGTGGCAGCCTGTTTGCATTCCTGACTCTCTGCTGCCCTCGTGTGGCTGTAGGGGTAGTTGACACCACACCACTGTAGAAGGCGTGTGGGGGGTGTGTGTGTGTGAGATGCGTGAGTGTGTGTGTGTGTGTGTGTGTGTGTGTGTGTGTTGGGGAGACGAGGGGCAGGGACTCAGCAAGGCAGGAGCTGAGGCAGAAGCAGAGAACTGGCCCTGGTGTCTGCCCTGCAGAGCTAGGATCTCTCTGCCCCTACCCAGGTGTGGGTTATACAAGCAACAACACTAGGGCAGCTGTGACACCAGCTGAAGACACTTGCTTACCAGAAAAATACAAGAAAAACTGAGACTGACACTCATTTGCAATGGAGGGGATTAGACATCAAAAATACGAGGACAGCTGGGTTATCTCTGACCATGGGGCCCAGTTCTCCATTGCTAAGCTGCTCCAACAAGCATGGCCACGTTAGCCTGAAGAATCCAGAGCAGGGGATTCAACTTTATTCTGGGAACAGCTGCCCAAGAAGCCGCCAGGGAAGTGGAGAAAGAAACAGGTATGGAGGGAAAGGGAGTCAGTCCAACTCTTGGTCCTCAATCCTTGGATACCATCTGCTTCCAGGCTAGCTTTGGGCCACAGCCCCTTGGGTCCCAACCCAGCACCTGCTGTTTGTCGTGAAACAGGGTCACAGGTCTTTAGCTCAGGCTGCTGTGTGGGTAGTGTCAGGCTGATGGCATCAGGGGTCCTCAGAAGTGGCTTTCATGGGGGTCCTCAGGTGTGGGTGTGCTTCAGAATCACAGGGAGCTTGGTCAGATGCCCACCAAAGTTTGAGAAGCACAGCGGATCCTGTCTATTGGCTTCTTTGTATGGCTGAGGAAACTGAGGCTCGGGGTGGGGGGGACTGGAGGAAAGTCACTGCTGAAGGTCATATGGGTTCGAGGGTTTCAACTCAGTACTGTTCGCCATCAGTCTAGTACATTGGTTCATTTGTGAGGCTACAGGCCCCTTTTCAGCGGGTGGAGGTGGGGTTTCTGAGCAAGCTCCTTGGAATATCTGGGAAAGTGTGCAGGGAGCACCCCTACATCCTTTCTGTGTCCTGCAGCAGAGCACCCACCAGGCTGATGACCTGTGAGGCTGGCTGGGCTGCGTCATACTCCGCGAACAGGTGGCACACATTCTCCTGTGATTCGGTCTGGCTCTTGGCCACAAATCCAAAGATCCTGGTGGGAGAGAGCAGCCTGAGTGAGGGGCGGCAGTGACCGGGCTGAAAGGGGGTAACTAAGCCCACAGTGTTCCTCCTGGCCCCTTTCCTAGCCAAGTGGCTCCAGCTTCTCATTATAAGGCGAGCTCTCTGAGAGGGAGTGTAGGTGCCTCCCCGATCAGACTGGGAGATCCTTGAGTTCATGGTCAGTGTTTTCCTCCTTTGGAATGGGGCCCCCTGGACAGGACCCGTGTACCCCCATCAGATTGGGCAATACAAGGATGTGTCTTGGCCTCCCTACAGCTTCAGGCTTTTTGAAGTTAGAGCCTGTGCCTCCCCTATCAGACTGGAGGCTCCCTGTGCTGTCCCCATCTAAACCATGGGCTCTGAGGGTCAGAATGGGGCCTCCCTCCTTCCCTAACTCCGTCCCCATGTTGGGTCAGGGGGCCCTGCCTCAGGGAGACTTCTTATGGAGACTGACTGAATAGACAGGAAGGACTTACCAGGAGGGCTTGCAGTACTTCTGCCACCTGTGGGAAAGGAACATGGGCAATAGTGAGTACTGAGGCTTTGTTCTATTCCACTGGACTCTGGCTGAACAGAGGGGAGGATGGTGAGCTGTGTTCCCACCCCCACCATGCCCACCCCCTCCTTTGGTTGCTCCTGGTCCCTTGAGGTTCACAGGTTCTGTCTGTGATCCCAATCCCAGTGCCAGCAGGAAACCTCACTGGGCAGCTAGGCCTTGGGCAACTTTCTGTTTGTCCCAGCCTTGAACTTACTTCCGTTGCTCAGGGTCCATGCCACAGAAGCGGAGGGTGGTGAGGGGGTAATGGCGCCGGAAAAATACCCTGGGAGGAGGCAGGAGAGAAGGGGAGCAGGTGAGAGCCCGTCCCGGGGTCATACCCGCCTCCATCATCTCCAGCTCCATATCTTCCAAGAAGCCTCTCAGATGGCTCCCTAACAGCCTGCCGTGACCTTTCCCACTGGTGCCCTGGGTTATATGTTAACACTTGTCTCCTTTCATGAGTGTATCTGCCACGTGTCCTACACATTGGGGTTTTCTAGCCCCTCCCCGTCCACCACGTCATTTAACCATTTGAGGATAGAAATGACGTCTTCGTCATCTGTCACTCCTCCCGCCTAGAACCAGGCTCCTGCTAGACTGAATCTCAGCCCGGGGAAGGGATGACCTCATTCCACAGTGTCCCAGTGGTCAGCCAGAGTCTGGCTGACAGAAGATGTGCTACTATGTCACTGGGAGTGGACTTAATCAGTGTCCAGTGAATACTGGTTGATTCCATCTCCATCAGTCACAGTGAGGGGGGACTTTGGCAGGAGGTCACTGGAGTGAAGCTTGAGAGGGCAGCGCACTTGCCTGGAGTCACTCGGCACATTGCTGAGCCGTGTGGGTCCAGGACACTGAGCTCTGCCTTGCTCACTGATCCGTAGCTGTCTCGGCCGACCCTCCAGCTCCCCCTGCCCAGCCTGCAGCCCCAGGGCAAGGCAAGTCCTTACTTCCTCTGCACATCCGTCAGGGTGATGCCCTGTTCCGTGACTTTGAAGTGGACCACGGTGGGTGTGGGGAGGACGTCCCTCTCCAACATGGCCGAGATGGCCTTCTGCACAGCCAGGGCTCCGCTCAGGGTCTCCACGCTCACGGAGCTCAGGTACAGGGCATGGCAGCCTGTGGGAAGCAGACACTGCGCTGGGGCCTTGCCAGGACTCACAGGCCGGGCAGGGGTCCCCCAGGCCCTGGTCCTTCCTCTGCCCAGAGCCCGGGGATGGGGCAGCCTTCCCTCTTCAGGAATCCAGTGGGGCTCCTCTTTGAGTCACCAGGCAGGCAGACAGCGAGTGTGTGGGTGACTGCCATTTTTGGCCAACCCCAGAGGACTTTGGGATCATCTGTTGCTTTGCATTGCCCTAGTCCTGGGCCCTCCAGGGTGGGACAAAGGAGGGGACAGTGCCCCGTATGCAGGGGCAGGCAGGCAACCCTTCCTTCTGTCCAGACCCATGGGTGGTGCTGCCTCCACCACCAGCCGCCCTTGGGGCCCTGCTTCATTGTTGAGAAAAGGGGAAGAAGACGAGAATGGGGAGGGGGCCGTGGTGCTCAGGGGCTCAGAGGACGAGCTGTCACTTAGACGGTGCTGACCTCTGCTGACCTGTGCCTGGCCTCGGGAGGTTAAGAGGAAAACAGGTCCCTTGTAAACACGCCCAGCACTCAGACCTGACACCCCACAGCGGATCCCAGACCCAGAGACCGCCTCTAGAGCAGGTACTTCAGATCCAGGGAGACCCTAGCACGTCCACGTGTACCCATGTGTGTGCAGGGTGGGGTGTCAGCCCCGCCACTCCCCCTCCTCTGCTTCCCCTTGGCACACTGCCTGCATCCTCTGTCTCCCGCTTTACAGGGAGGGCGAGGAATGTGGCACCTTGCTAAAGATGAAGAAGTAGAAGCGATGGGGAACACTCGTGGGCATGCATGTGTGTGGCTTGTGCACGGGGCTGGGACGTGTCCTCCAGGGACAAGCCAAGCCTGGAGCTTCCCCTGTACCACTCACCCACAGATTTCTTCAGGGAGGAGGTCCGGCCATCTGCAGAGGGGTCTGAGGTCCCGTCTCCACCTCCCAATTCTGAGCCAAAGTAAAGGAACAGGCCCCCGAAGGGGCGGGGTGGAGTGAATGGACCCATCTCATAGGAATCCCTTAACATGAATCCCTTTGAACATTTCCCACCTCAGCCCATGCCTTCGGGAAGTGCCTGGGCTGAGAAACCAGGTGTGACCGAGATCAGACAAACGGGGTCACTTTGGGCTCCCCAGGGCCCAGCTTGCAAGCCTTCTGATCCCCCCTTCCCCTCCTCAGGCTCCAGCCCCTGACTCCTGCAGAGGGCCCTGACCACCTCGCTTCCTTCGGATCTCTGCCCCCAACCCCAGGACTTTCTCTGCAGAGAGTAGGGAGGCTCTCGCCATCACTCCGCCAGGGGCTCCCCCTGCCCTGCCTCTGGTCCCAGAAACCCCCTCACTGCTCCTCCTGCACACCTAAGGTGTGGCTGTGCTGGAAGCTCTGGATGGGGCTTCCTGATCTGGGCGTGAAGTCTGACTCTGTGCCTTTGGCTGAGATACTTAACATCTCGAACCCTCTTCTTATCTGTGAAATGGGTATATAGCAGCAACATCTACTTCACAGGGTTGTAGTGAGGTATGAATGAATGAGGGCAAGCCCAGTAAACATTGGACCTGGAAGAAAAGAAACCAAACCTCGCCAAACTGGCTGATTTAGGGCTCATTTTTCCCTCTCAAAGAAGGCTACTGTTTATCAGACATCTGCTCTGTGCCAGACACTGTCTTATCTCATTTAATCCCCACACCAGTCCTGTAAGTAGGCATGATGATGGCTGTCCCCAGTTCACAGATGAGGAAACTGAGGCTTGGATTGGTTGGCATTCTCACAGCTAGGAAGGCGAGATGTTGCCAGACCCTTGAGCATGCATGTTTAATTGTGGCACTAAAATAATCCATAAAGAAGGTGACACTTGACCACTAGGAGCCTTTCTAGTGAGAACAAATGGACCCGGTGGCCGGGTGTTTGTTGCCTCCTTGGGGCCCAGACCCACCTTTCTTCGGGATG